>NC_091283.1:105213441-106413441 GCF_032444005.1 Ranitomeya imitator | reverse complement strand
CGCAGAGGGAGCACCTCCGTGCCGTTAGTCGGTACGGAGGGTCTTTTTGCGCCCTCTGCGTGGTTGTTTGTAGGTTTTTGTGCTGACCGCAAAGCTATCTTTACTATCCTCGGTCTATTCAGTAAGTTGGGCCTCACTTTGCTAAAACCTATTTCATCTCTGTGTTTGTATTTTCATCTTTACTCACAGTCATTATATGTGGGGGGCTGCCTTTTCCTTTGGGGAATTTCTCTGAGGCAAGGTAGGCTTATTTTTCTATCTTCAGGGCTAGCTAGTTTTTCAGGCTGTGCCCGAGGCGCCTAGGTCTGGTCAGGAGCGCTCCACGGCTACCTCTAGTGTGGTGTGATAGGATTAGGGACTGCGGTCAGCAGAGTTCCCACGTCTCAGAGCTTGTCTTATGTTATTAGTAACTATCAGGTCAAATATGTGCTCTTAACCACCAGGAACATTGTGTTTCTGAATCACCTGTTCATAACAACACACACAGCTCTGCAGCACATCAAACACAC
The DNA here is from genome assembly GCF_032444005.1 of Ranitomeya imitator. Classification (NCBI taxonomy): domain Eukaryota; kingdom Metazoa; phylum Chordata; class Amphibia; order Anura; family Dendrobatidae; genus Ranitomeya; species Ranitomeya imitator. Next base: position 106,412,932 of record NC_091283.1, on the reverse strand, counting down.
ACAGCTCTGCAGCACATCATTGTGCTTAATTGTAAAGTGCTGCGGAATATGTTGGCGCTATATAAATAAAAATTATTATTATTATCATACACACACAGCTCTGCAGCACACCATACACATACAGCTCAACAGCACATCATACACACACAGCTCTGCAGCACATCATACACACACAGCTCTGCAGCACACCATACACACACAGCTCTGCAGCACATCATACACACACAGCTCTGCAGCACACCATACACACACAGCTCTGCAGCACACCGTACACACACAGCTCTGCAGCACACCCTACACACACAGCTCCGCAGCACACCATACACATACAGCTCCGCAGCACATCATACACACACAGCTCTGCAGCACACCATACACACACAGCTCTGCAGCACACCATACACACACAGCTCTGCAGCACACCATACACATACAGCTCTGCAGCACATCATACACACACAGCTCTGCAGCACACCATACACATACAGCTCTGCAGCACACCAGACACATACAGCTCTGCAGCATATCATAGACACACACAGCTCTGCAGCACACCATACACACACAGCTCTGCAGCACACCATACACACACAGCTCTGCAGCACACCATACACACACAGCTCTGCAGCACATCATACACATACAGCTCTGCAGCACACCATACACATACAGCTCTGCAGCACATCATACACACACAGCTCTGCAGCACATCATACACACACAGCTCTGCAGCACACAATACACACACAGCTCTGCAGCACACCATACACACACAGCTCTGCAGCACATCATACACACAGCTCTGCAGCACACCATACACACACAGCTCTGCAGCACACCGTACACACACAGCTCTGCAGCACACCCTACACACACAGCTCCGCAGCACACCATACACATACAGCTCCGCAGCACATCATACACACACAGCTCTGCAGCACACCATACACACACAGCTCTGCAGCACACCATACACACACAGCTCTGCAGCACACCATACACACACAGCTCTGCAGCACATCATACACACACAGCTCTGCAGCACACCATACACATACAGCTCTGCAGCACACCAGACACACACAGCTCTGCAGCACACCATACACACACAGCTCTGCAGCACACCACACACACACAGCTCTGCAGCACACCATACACACACAGCTCTGCAGCACATCATACACATACAGCTCTGCAGCACACCATACACATACAGCTCTGCAGCACATCATACACACACAGCTCTGCAGCACATCATACACACACAGCTCTGCAGCACACCATACACATACAGCTCTGCAGCACACCACACACATACAGCTCTGCAGCACATCATACACACAGCTCTGCAGCACACATTATACACACACAGCTCTGCAGCACATCATACACACACAGCTCTGCAGCACACCATACACACACAGCTCTGCAGCACATCATACACACACAGCTCTGCAGCACACCATACACATACAGCTCTGCAGTACATCATACACACACAGCTCTGCAGCACACCATACACATACAGCTCTGTGTAGAGCCCGCACTCTTCCTGCTCACGTGCTGACAAGCCCAATTCTGACAGCTTCCAGGCACGTGACTTATCACATGCGATGACATCACGGAAGGTCCTGGCTGGTGCGGTTTAGGTCGTGTCTTCTCCGTGCTCCCGGTCCGTGGGGTCTGTGCACACCATACACATACAGCTCTGCAGCACATCATACACACAGCTCTGCAGCACACCATACACACAGCTCTGCAGCACACCATACACACACAGCTCTGCAGCACATCATACACACACAGCTCTGCAGCACATCATACACACACAGCTCTGCAGCATAGCATACACACAGCTCTGCAGCACACCATACACACAGCTCTGCAGCACATCATACACATACAGCTCTGCAGCACATCATACACACAGCTCTGCAGCACACCATACACACACAGCTCTGCAGCACACCATACACATACAGCTCTGCAGCACATCATACACACACAGCTCTGCAGCACACCATACACACACAGCTCTGCAGCACATCATACACATACAGCTCTGCAGCACATCATACACACAGCTCTGCAGCACACCATACACATACAGCTCTGCAGCACACCATACACATACAGCTCTGCAGCATATCATACACACAGCTCTGCAGCACACCATACACATACAGCTCTGCAGCACACCATACACATACAGCTCTGCAGCACATCATACACACAGCTCTGCAGCACACATTATACACACACAGCTCTGCAGCACATTATACACACACAGCTCTGCAGCACATCGTACACACACAGCTCTGCAGCACACCGTACACACACAGCTCTGCAGCACACCATACACACACAGCTCTGCAGCACACCATACACACACAGCTCTGCAGCACATCATACACACACAGCTCTGCAGCACACATTATACACACACAGCTCTGCAGCACATTATACACACACAGCTCTGCAGCACATCATACACACACAGCTCTGCAGCACACCATACACACACAGCTCTGCAGCATATCATACACACACAGCTCTGCAGCACACCATACACACAGCTCTGCAGCACACCATACCCATACAGCTCTGCAGCACACCATACACACAGCTCTGCAGCATATCATACACACACAGCTCTGCAGCACACCATACACACACAGCTCTGTAGCACACCATACACACACAGCTCTGCAGCACATCATACACACACAGCTCTGCAGCACATCATACACACACAGCTCTGCAGCACATCATACACACACAGCTCTGCAGCACACCATACACACACAGCTCTGCAGCACACCATACCCATACAGCTCTGCAGCACACCATACACATACAGCTCTGCAGCACACCATACACACACAGCTCTGCAGCACACCATACACACAGCTCTGCAGCACACCATACACACACAGCTCTGCAGCACACCATACACACACAGCTCTGCAGCACACCATACACACACAGCTCTGCAGCACACCATACACACACAGCTCTGCAGCACATCATACACACACAGCTCTGCAGCACACCATACACACACAGCTCTGCAGCACACCATACACACAGCTCTGCAGCACACCATACACACACAGCTCTGCAGCACACCATACCCATACAGCTCTGCAGCACACCATACACACAGCTCTGCAGCATATCATACCCATACAGCTCTGCAGCACACCATACACATACAGCTCTGCAGCACACCATACACACACAGCTCTGCAGCACACCATACCCATACAGCTCTGCAGCACACCATACACACAGCTCTGCAGCATATCATACCCATACAGCTCTGCAGCACACCATACACACAGCTCTGCAGCACACCATACACACACAGCTCTGCAGCACACCATACACACACAGCTCTGCAGCACATCATACACACACAGCTCTGCAGCACATCATACACATACAGCTCTGCAGCACATCATACACATACAGCTCTGCAGCACATCATACACACACAGCTCTGCAGCACACCATACACACACAGCTCTGCAGCACATCATACACATACAGCTCTGCAGTACATCATACACACACAGCTCTGCAGCACACCATACACACACAGCTCTGTGTGTAGAGCCCGCACTCTTCCTGCTCACGTGCTGACAAGCCCAATTCTGACAGCTTCCAGGCACGTGACTTATCACATGCGATGACATCACGGAAGGTCCTGGCTGGTGCGGTTTAGGTCGCGTCTTCTCCGTGCTCCCGGTCCGTGGGGTCTGTGCACACTGAGGCCTGGAGCCGCGCCATGGGGAGGTGCGTGTTCCTCACTGTGGGCACCACCAGCTTTGATGAGCTGATCTCCTGCGTGTCCTCGGAGCAGCTGCTCAGTGTAAGCCGCGTGCACTGGTGTACTGGGCGGTCACCGCCGGTCCTGGTTTCCGGGGGTTGTAGTCAGTGAATGTCGGCTCTGTGATCACACGGCGGCGGGGTGCGCCCGTCCCATGCCGGGCTGTGGTACCGGGACCCAGCTAGTTCCCCGGTGCGGGGCCGCCCCGGTGCGGGAGCATCCTGCTGATGATCGGGCCTTATTATTCAGACGCCGCTTTCCCGTGTGTTGTATCCGTGCTTTTTACAGACAGAAGAACATGGATCCGGTAAAGTCGCTGTTGCCGTCACATGTCTGTGTGCTGTTATTTTCCACACCGTGTGTCCACAAATCCACAAAACAATCCCGGAGACAATGCTCAATTTTCTTCAAAGTCACAGATTAAAATTTGGGCTAGAAGTCTGTGGGTGCGTGACAATCACACAGCACACGGTAACGGCGGTGACAATCACACAGCACACGGTAACGGCGGTGACAATCACACAGCACACGGGTGACAATCACACAGCACACGGGTAACGGTGGTGACAATCACACAGCACACGGGTGACGGCGGTGACAATCACACAGCACACGGGTAACGGCGGTGACAATCACACAGCACACGGGTGACGGCGGTGAGAATCACACAGGTGACGGCGGTGACAATCACAGCACACGGGTGACGGCAGTGACAATCACACAGCACACGGGTGACGGCGGTGAGAATCACACAGGTGACGGCGGTGACAATCACAGCACACGGGTGACGGCGGTGACAATCACACAGCACACGGGTGACGGCGGTGACAATCACACAGCACACGGGTGACGGCGGTGACAATCACACAGCACACGGTAACGGCGGTGACAATCACACAGCACACGGGTGACAATCACACAGCACACGGGTAACGGTGGTGACAATCACACAGCACACGGGTGACGGCGGTGACAATCACACAGCACACGGGTAACGGCGGTGACAATCACACAGCACACGGGTGACGGCGGTGACAATCACACAGGTGACGGCGGTGACAATCACAGCACACGGGTGACGGCGGTGACAATCACACAGCACACGGGTGACGGCGGTGAGAATCACACAGGTGACGGCGGTGACAATCACAGCACACGGGTGACGGCAGTGACAATCACACAGCACACGGGTGACGGCGGTGAGAATCACACAGGTGACGGCGGTGACAATCACAGCACACGGGTGACGGCGGTGACAATCACACAGCACACGGGTGACGGCGGTGACAATCACACAGCACACGGGTGACGGCGGTGACAATCACACAGCACACGGGTGACGGCGGTGACAAGCACACGGGTGACGGCGGTGACAATCACAAAGCACACGGGTGACGGCGGTGACAATCACACAGCATACAGGTGACGGCAGTGACAATCACAGCACACGGGTGACGGCGGTGACAATCACACAGCACACGGGTGACGGCGGTGACAATCACACAGCACACGGGTGACGGCGGTGACAATCACACAGGTGACGGCGGTGACAATTACACAGCACACTGGTGACGGTGACAATCACACAGCACACGGGTGACGGCGGTAACAATCACACAGCACACGGGTGACGGCGGTGACAATCACACAGCACACGGGTGACGGCGGTGACAATCACACAGCACACGGGTGACGGCGGTGAGAATCACACAGGTGACGGCGGTGACAATCACAGCACACGGGTGACGGCGGTGACAATCACACAGCACACGGGTGACGGCGGTGACAATCACACAGCACACAGGTGACGGCGGTGACTCACACAGCACACGGGTGACGGCGGTGAGAATCACACAGGTGACGGCGGTGACAATCACACAGCACACTGGTGACGGCGGTGACAATCACACAGCACACGGGTGACGGCGGTGACAATCACACAGCACACGGGTGACGGCGGTGACAATCACACAGCACACGGGTGACGGCGGTGACAATCACACAGCACACGGGTGACGGCGGTGACAATCACACAGCACACGGGTGACGGCGGTGACAATCACACAGCACACGGGTGGCGGCGGTGACAATCACACAGCACACGGTAACGGCGGTGACAATCACACAGCACACGGTAACGGCGGTAACAATCACACAGCACACGGGTGACGGCGGTGACAATCACACAGCACACGGTGACGGAGGTGACAGTCACACAGCACACGGGTGACGGCGGTGACAATCACAGCACACGGGTGACGGCGGTGACAATCACACGGGTGACGGCGGTGACAATCACACAGCACACGGGTGACGGCGGTGACAATCACACAGCACACGGGTGGCGGCGGTGACAATCACACAGCACACGGGTGACGGCGGTGACAATCACACAGCACAAGGGTGACGGCGGTGACAAGCACACAGGTGGCGTCGGTGACAATCACACAGCACACAGGTGACGGCGGTGACAAGCACACAGCACACAGGTGACGGCGGTGACAATCACACAGCACACGGGTGACGGCAGTGACAATCACACAGGTGGCGGCGGTGACAATCACACAGCACACGGGTGACGGCGGTGACAATCACACAGCACACGGGTGACGGCGGTGACAATCACACAGCACACGGGTGACGGCGGTGACAATCACACAGCACACGGGTGACGGCGGTGACAATCACACAGCACACGGGTGACGGCGGTGACAATCACACAGCACACGGGTGACGGCGGTGACAATCACACAGCACACGGGTGACGGCGGTGACAAGCACACAGCACACGGGTGACGGCGGTGACAAGCACACGGGTGACGGCGGTGACAATCACACAGCACACGGGTGACGGCGGTGACAATCACACAGCACACGGGTGACGGCGGTGACAATCACACAGCACACTGGTGACGGCTGTGACAATCACACAGCACACGGGTGACGGCGGTGACAATCACACAGCACACGGGTGACGGCGGTGACAATCACACAGCACACGGGTGACGGCGGTGACAATCACACAGCACACGGGTGACGGCGGTGACAATCACACAGCACACGGGTGACGGCGGTGACAATCACACAGCACACGGGTGGCGGCGGTGACAATCACACAGCACACGGTAACGGCGGTGACAATCACACAGCACACGGTAACGGCGGTGACAATCACACAGCACACGGGTGACGGCGGTGACAATCACACAGCACACGGTGACGGAGGTGACAGTCACACAGCACACGGGTGACGGCGGTGACAATCACAGCACACGGGTGACGGCGGTGACAATCACACAGCACACGGGTGACGGTGGTGACAATCACACAGCACACGGGTGACGGCGGTGACAATCACACAGCACACGGGTGACGGCGGTGACAATCACACAGCACACGGGTGGCGGCGGTGACAATCACACAGCACACGGGTGACGGCGGTGACAATCACACAGCACAAGGGTGACGGCGGTGACAAGCACACAGCACACGGGTGGTGTCGGTGACAATCACACAGCACACGGGTGACGGCGGTGACAAGCACACAGCACACGGGTGACGGCGGTGACAATCACAGCACACGGGTGACGGCGGTGACAATCACACAGCACACGGGTGACGGCGGTGACAATCACACAGCACACGGGTGACGGCGGTGACAATCACACAGCACACGGGTGGCGGCGGTGACAATCACACAGCACACGGGTGACGACGGTGGCAATCACACAGCACACGGGTGACGGCGGTGACAATCACACAGCACACGGGTGACGGCGGTGACAATCACAGCACACGTGTGACGGCGGTGACAATCACATAGCACACGTGTGATGGCGGTGATAATCACGCAGCACACGGGTGACGGTGACAATCACACAGCACACAGGTGGCGGCGGTGACAATCACACAGTACACGGGTGACCGCGGTGACAATCACACAGCACACGGGTGACGGTGACAATCACACAGCACACGGGTGGCGGCGGTGACAATCACAGCACACGTGTGACGGCGGTGACAATCACATAGCACACGTGTGATGGCGGTGATAATCACGCAGCACACGGGTGACGGTGACAATCACACAGCACACAGGTGGCGGCGGTGACAATCACACAGTACACGGGTGACCGCGGTGACAATCACACAGCACACGGGTGACGGTGACAATCACACAGCACACGGGTGGCGGCGGTGACAATCACACAGCACACGGGTGACGGCGGTGACAATCACACAGCACACGTTGACGGCGGTGACAATCACACAGCACACAGGTGACGGCGGTGACAATCACATAGCACACGGGTGATGGCGGTGATAATCACCGCACATGGGTGACCGCGGTGACAATCACACAGCACACGGGTGACCGCGGTGACAATCACACAGCACACGGGTGACGGTGACAATCACACAGCACACAGGTGGCGGCGGTGACAATCACACAGCATACGGGTGACCGCGGTGACAATCACACAGCACACGGGTGACGGTGGTGACAATCACACAGCACACGGGTGATGGCGGTGACAATCACACAGCACACAGGTGGCGACAGTGACAATCATACAGCACACGGTGACGGCGGTGACAATCACACAGCACACAGGTGACAGCGGTGACAATCACAGCACACAGGTGACGGTCACACAGTAAACTGGTGACAATCACACAGCACACGGGTGACAGCGGTGACAATCACACTGCACGCGGGTGACGGCGGTGACAATCACACAGCACACGGTGACAGCAGTGTATGATCTGTGCGCTGCCCTGGATTTACATTTTACCAGTCATTCATTTTTTCAAGCATGAAAATCACTGTGAAAACTGACGAGGCAGAAAACATTAACACAGAATACCATTTATCTCCCTCATGTACACATTGCTCTTCTTCTTCTTCCAGGCTGCTCAGCTGATGTCCCCATTAACCCCATGGCGCCTCTGCTGACACCATGCTGATTGACAGCCCCTCTCCCCCACACACAGGCAGCAGGAGCCGGCTGTCAATCAGCATGGCTACGGCAGAGACACCCAGTCAACCACGCAGAGCGGTAGAGAAGAAGCTGCTCTGTCGACGCAACATCACCAGAAGCTGCAGAATCTACGGCAGGAGTGAGCCATGACTGCTCTAAGGCAGCAGAGATCAGCGCCGGCCACAACATGTTTTTTACATTAAAAAAACGCCCATTATAGTCTCTGGAGCTGTGTCACATGTCTGTGTATTTTTGCAAACTGAGTGTCTGTGAAAAGCACCGGGACATAATCAGTTTTTATCAGTCATGGATCAAAATCACCCATAAAAGTCTATGGATCTGCCAAAAATTTCTGAGCACAAAGATCCATCAATATGCTGTGCATTTCAAATGGGTTCTTTATATTCAGAAAACTTCTCTCCCCAGGTAAAGTTTGTGTTTTAAAAACCTTAAAATAAAACAGGCTGAAGTCAGTTGCACCCGAGTCCTGCTGTACAGTATATACTGCAAATTGCTTTGGTGCCTCTTGCTACTTTACCCAATATCATTTATTGTTTTCTTTCTCTAACCCACAGTCTGTTCTGCTTCCAGATCCTCAAAGACCTCGGTTACGACAGAGTGATCCTCCAGATTGGAAGGGGAACAGTAGAACCTGAGCCACATAGGACGGCCGGCTTTGCCATGGATGTCTTCAGGTATAAGGACTCGCTGGCAGCAGATATTCAGAATGCAGATCTCGTTATCAGCCATGCAGGTACTTACTTCACATGTTTAGATATAGACACTGCTACAGTATTAGGCCGGGTTCACATTTGCATATCTGTGCGCAGCGTTTGATCCTCATACGTCATGCATACATATCTTTAACATGGTGTACGCAGGGACATGCTTTTGCATGTGTACGCATGTATCGTTCGGCGGTGTCCGGCGAATGCAACATGTAGCATTTTTTGATGCGTCAAATATTGCGCAGTCATGTGCATGCGGATGATTGCAGGTAAGTACGTAAAAAAACCCGCATTACTGTCTATGGGAACGCATTGGTACGCAAGGACATGCGTTCGATGCGCTTGTGTATTTCGGACTGTGCATGTCCAGGAACTGTTTTGAGGCATGCCCTCCTGGAAATATCGAACGCATGCACAAAAACAATGCAAATGCAGGCAAAAATGCATGCACACGTCACAGATTTTTTTGGCGTCATGCGTAAGATTATGCGGATACAAAACGCGTAAACATGCGTTTGCATGCGTTTTAGCGTATGCAGACGATACGCTGCAGACACATGCGCAAATGTGAACTTAGCCTTAGAGGTTTTCCTCTACTTGGACAACCCCTTTTAAATAAAGTAGTCTCTCTTATAAAATACAAACACCTTCTACTCAGCTAAAGGGCTGGATGTGGCCTGCTGGCTGCACTTTGCCCTGGACTGCTCTAACCCTAGTCAAAAGCTAGTTCATTCTCCAGATACCATTCTTGAGGTGTCTTTTCACAGCAGAAGAAGATATGGGGAATCCAAAATCTGAAGTTCCAAAATAAAGATTATCCCTTCATATTTATTGAGAAAAGCTTGAAAGAAGGATGTATATAAAACATGAAGATTTGCATCTTAATAATAATTTTTTTTTATCAGATAAATTTTTATTGAACATAATAAATGTTATCTATTCATACAACAAAGTGCATTTGTGTTTTTCATTTTAACAAGAAAATATACCCCTTCTCCCCCAGATAACCAACCCCAACTTTCCCCCCTCCTCCCCAAGAAGATCATTTTTATTACAGACAAATTGTATTATTAACATTATTTACCACAACCTCTTAATCATTCCCATTTAGCCATGGCTGCCATAGCTTTTGAAAAAACCCCATCCTATTCCTCTTGGTATAAATGCTTTTTTCGAGCTGGACAATATGATTCACCTGTGCGGTAAATTCTCGTCTGGTTGGAGGTTCCTCCCTAATCCAGTATCTCGCAATCACTTTCCTTGCAACGAAGAGCAATCTAGCTATTGCCATTTTGGCAGTTTCATCGGCCGACAACTCCTCCACATACCCAAGTATACAAACCACTGGATCCCTGGGAATCGCACATCCATAAAGCACTCCAATTTGGTTCAACACTGCTACCCAATATGAAAAGAGCCTGGGGCACACCCACAACATGTGGCGCATACCCGCCTCAGTCTGAGTGCACCTAGGGCACTCAGAATCCAATCTCACTCCGGCTTTGAACAACAAGTCAGGTGTCCTATAGGCCCTATTAACCACATACAATTGCGAGAGTCTCCCAGGCTCACTCATTGACAATTTAGGTATGTATTCCAGAATAGACCCCCATTTGTCATCGTCTATTTCCCCCAGTTCGGCCTCCCATTTTCCTCTAGCTTTAATCGGGTAATCCTCCAAGAATGTGTGTAGTAAATCCCCATATACTTCCGATATAGCCCCCTTTGTTCCATTGTTATTTAGAATACAGTCTAACATGAGATCTTTCTGAACCACTATGGGCCCCCTCTTCCTCTGTGCCTGAAAAGCGTGCTGAACTCTCCTATATTGATACCATTTTAATCCCGGAAACTGAAATTCCTGCCGAAGCGCATCATAAGATCTAAGACTCCCACTGTGAATCAATTGTCCTAATAGCCTAATACCCTTTTCTCTCCATTCTCCCATTCCTTCCATATGGTTAAATTCTTGAAGAGATGAGTTATCCCAGATAGGTGAAAATTCCGTGAAGCCCCCAATTCCCCTAATACGCTTCAGCATCTGCCATACTCTATGAATTAAATTCATGGTGGGAAAGCCATTCCCCAATTTCCTAAATAGTCCTGATTCCAGACCCAAACTCAAGGGCCATACCCCGCTAATATGCACCAGACTACTGTGACCCATTTCTTCCACTAACCCTTTCCCCCATCCCCTAAGATGTTGGCTCTGTGCAGCCATAAAGTATAACCATGGGTTGGGTAACGCAAGCCCCCCCTCATCTTTGGGTCTCTGCAAAGTCTCCTGCCTAATCCTCGGGCTCTTCTTTCCCCACACCAACTCTCCAAATATCGATTTCAGCTTACGGAATGTTCTCATCGGGATCCATACCGGAGAATTATGTAGGACATACAGGATCTGAGGCATCACCACCATCTTAAGGAGATTTACTCTTCCTACCACTGACAAATTTAGCTTACTCCAAGCTGAGATCTTAGTGCGTATCTTAGTTACTAAAGGCTCGAGATTAAGTTCCTCAAATCTAGTTAAGGGAAGAGCTACCTGAATCCCCAAATATTTAAACTGAGTGACCACCCTTAATTTTGTATCTTCTTCCACCTCCCTTGTACAATCCACTTCTCTATCTATCTGCATAACGCTCGATTTGTCCCAATTAATAACTAGCCCTGAAATTTGCCCAAATCTCTCGATTAATGCTATTACATTTCTTAGTGGTTCCCCAGAGCTCTCAAGGAAAAGCAGTATGTCATCTGCATATAAGGCGATTTTTTCCTCCATCTTCCCATATAAAAACCCTTTCACCATTTGAGACCGTCTGATAGTCGCTGCCAGCGGTTCCACCGCCAAAGCAAACAGCAGCGGGGACAACGGGCACCCCTGCCTTGTACCTCTAAAAAGCTGAAAGCTGTCTGACATCATATTGTTCACCCTGATTTTGGCCACCGGAGAGGAGTATAGGAGTCTCACCCATGACACAAAGACTGGCCCAAACCCACAACGACTCAGCACCGACCACAGGTATTGCCATTCTATACTATCAAAGGCCTTGTGTGCATCGAGGGAAACCACCACTCTCTTGCCAGCATTATCAGCCGGTATTTGCATATTAAGAAATAGCCTTCTCAAGTTAATGGCAGTTGATTTATTAGGCATAAAGCCTGATTGGTCCGAATGAACCACTTTTTCTATCACCCGGGTCAGCCTGTTCGCCAGGGCCTTAGCCAGAATCTTGACATCTGTCGTTAGGAGTGATATCGGCCTATATGACTCCGGCAATCTTGGGTTCTTGTCTGGTTTGGGGATGACCACAATAATGGCCTCCCTCATGGAATCAGGCAATATACCCCTCTCCAGTGACTCCTCAAAGACCTCCAACAACTGAGCCATCAGCTCCTCAGCAAAGTTGCCGTATATTTCGACAGGAATGCCGTCCGCCCCCGGCGCCTTCCCTCCCGCCATGGACCTCAAGGCCCCCTCCAATTCCTCCACCGTAAACGGCCTATCCAACCAGTCTCTATCCTCTGTCTCTATTCTAGGCAAGTCTGCCACCTCTAAGAACCTGTCAATTTCTTCTTCTCCCTGTTCCAATCGTGATGTATATAGTTTGCTGTAAAAACCCTTAAATCCTTCCATAATTTGGGCCCCCTGTGTAACAATACTGCCATTTTCCAATTCTAGGGCATGTACATGTGCCGATTCCCTTTGCGCCGATGCCACCACCGACAGCAGATGCCCCACTTTCTCTCCCTCCGCATAAAATGCCTCTCTTTGGAAATTCCTTGTCCTTTCTGCTCTACGTAAGTGTAACTTATTCACCTCCTCCTGAGCCTTCTTCATACGTTTTATGGTGTCCTGTGAGCGCAGATCATTCAATGCAGCCTCCGCTACCTTCAATTCTTCCATTATCGCTTTATCAGATTCCCTTGTTCGTGTTTTGTGCCTAGATATCTCTCTAAATAATATCCCCCTCAAGAATGCCTTCATGGTATCCCACACCACATATTTCGCTGCACTACCTTTATTAATTAGAAAGAACTCCTCCAGCTCCTCCCCTATCTTTCCCATATCCAGAATTTGCAACCAGAAAGGGTTAATTTTCCACCCCCGCTTAGCTATCTCCCCCAGGCTTTCAATTTTCAGTGTTACCACAAGCGGACTATGGTCCGAGACTACCCTAGCCATATACGCCACCTCCTCCACTAGCCCGTCCATTCCTTCATTGCCCAGGGCCAAATCGATGCGAGACAACGAGCCATGTGTCGCCGAATAGCAGGAAAAGCAGTACGTGTCAGTGTTACGGACTCTCCACAGATCCCTCCATGCTACTTCTTTCAAATAACTACCAAACGCTGTCTCATTCCCTTCCGCCCTCAGCTGTGCGTGTTGACCCTTATCCCAGTGATCGTTAATAATGTTATTGACATCTCCCAATATAAGCAAAGGAACTCCTCCCCATCTACCGGCTATATTAAGAATTTCCTGCAGTTTTTTCCCTGAGTACGGTGGAGGAATATATACCGACACTACACATATCAATTTAGCGAATACTTTACACACTAGGAATACATATTGTCCATCACTGTCTATCGTCACCTCCACCTCCTCAAACGGTACGTTCGTGTGCACCAGAATCGACACCCCTCTAGCATAGTTCGAGAACGTCGCATGGTACGCCCTCCTCACCCATCTTTTATGCAGTATATCCACTTTTTCTTTTACTAAATGGGTTTCCTGAAGGCATATCAGCGAGGGCCTCTGTTTCAAGATATATTGCAAAATCGCCGTACGCTTTGTATTGTTTGATAGACCTCTAATGTTCCAGCTCAAAATTTTAACTTTATCTCCCATCATATTGCCAAACAATGAAAATATTCTTCTCCCATCCTTTGATCTTCTTCCCCCCTCCCCTAAACTGACCCCTCCCCCCCCAAACCTCCCCCCCATCCCTCATTGCATCTTAATAATAATTAAAAGCCTCTACTCAAATCACGTTTGGCATCTTTCGATGCATGCGCCATGTTTTTATATTCATCCTGGTTATAAAGAACCACTCCATTGTTTTTTTTTTATTGCAGCCCTGGAATGGTACTACAAGGTCCCTATATACTGTAGTAAGGCCCTGGTCCCTACCCTCATATATACTTTCTTCCGTCTGCACTTTGCCGATTTCCATCAGATTGTGACCTGCCGGATCGCTCCAGCGCTCAATACAATTCAGTACTCGTATAGAAGGGTCTCGTTCTGGCTCTCCTAGCCTTGCTTGACTGATTGTGATGTAAGTTCTGACTTTCGGACAGTCAGCAGCTGCAGTCACAAGATGGCGCCACGGGACCGTTGTGGCACCGGAAAAAGGTGAAGATGGCGGCAGATAACTATAAGACTATGGTCGGAGACTTTACATTAGAAGCACCGCCCTGGTTGCGCTTTAAACTTGAAATTTTCTCAGTATATGTGAAGCTTTAATCTTTACTTTGGAACTACTGAGGCTGGTTTCCCCTTATCTTCTTCTGCCTATGCTTATCCAGGAACCGGCCTGGAGTCATATCACCTATTATGGAATTCTTCCTGTGAGCTGATATGTTAATTTCTTTGGAATCTCTCCACAGCGGCCATAGTTTCACGTATTTTGCCATCAAAACTCATTTAATATACACTCCTTTTTGTAAAAAAAAAAAGTTAGGAGCCAATATATCTTTTCAATAAATTCTCATACAGTCGGACCCGTCTCGTCTATCTACTGTTGTGCTATCAATTTCATTGCCCCCTGTACAATTTTCTACTATAAACATTTTGCTTATACCTATCCAAATTTTACATACCGTAATTCAAATGGATGTAACTCTACTGTATATCTTGGTGTTTTGGCTCATAAGGTTTTATGGTTTAATTACAAAAAGCTTTTTTTACCATTTCAGGACTGAAAGCAAAAGAGGTCAGACTCCCAATTTAGTTCTGATATCTGGAAGAACTTGTGTCTTATCTTAGAGAGTTATATTAGGTCTTACTTTTGACTATCCGCTGTAGTGAAGGATTATTATAAGCATAGAAAGTCATCACCTCTCGCTCCCATAGATGATAACCTTTTTTTATTGATAGGGAGTGAGTCTTGGAGTGGTGGTAACTCACAAAGATGGAAGTAACCTTCAATACAAGATGTTCTGCTGGAGGTCAGAATGACTCCTACCCTCCATTTCTAATGCTTGTGTTTTTACATATTAGGTGCAGGAAGCTGCTTAGAAACACTTGAAGCACAAAAACCTCTTATTGTTGTCATCAATGAGAAACTAATGTCCAACCATCAGCTGGAGCTCGCAAAGCAACTCCACAAAGATGGCCACCTCTACTACTGTACATGCAGGTACGGGTACGTCCAGCACAGTCTGTAACAATACAAGATGTACGCATGCTGAGGAACGGGGACTATTCCCTCTGATAATACAAATACCAACACCCATTTGTCAAGTTAGGTTTAATTTTGTTTTAAGGTTTTATTTATTTTTCATATATTATATTAAATAGAACAGACAAATTAACAAAAACCAATAGAATTTCCGCACATGCACTTATAGTGAAAGTATCAGTGTAGCACAGACATCATAGCAAAGCTTCAGATAAGAAAAAGCACTTGGAAATTAAAAAAAAAAAAATCGCCCTTGTATTCACAGCGCCATTTCAGCACATAAACACTGCAAGTGCCTTTTCTGTTATATTCTTGACACCGTGGCATTGGATACTACTGTAGGGGCAGCACATCGAGGCCTCATGCAGACATCCATTTTTCGCATGGGTTTTCTGTGTTTTTTTCAGTAGATAGAAAAGGTACCCATTATTGTCTATGGGATTGTTCACATGTCTGTATTTTTGGCAGATCTGGTGATCCACACACCCTCCCTCCCCCCTCCAAAAAAAAAAATACAGGGAGTGTGTTTTTGATCTCAGTCTATGTGTACGTGAAAAACTGAGACAACACACAATCTTTGCTCGGAGAAGCTTCAAAAACCTCCATTATTTTTCTTCTTCGCATGCAATAAAGGTGGTGAAACTGTGATGGTAAAAGCTGACACACTGACGAGAATCTGATCCAGCACACTGTTGGAAATCAGTCCGTCTTTTTGCGTAAAAGAAAAATCACCGATAGCTGAAAGGGGCACAATACTTCTGCATGTAATTAATTCACACTGTTGTATTCCGGTTAGCTCATCAATTGGTTTTATAGCGTGTGATCTGAGAATCGTTGCAATTTTCCCATTGGCCAAATGATGTCAGTGCAAACAACATTATGATAGTCTGGCTCTCTACAGTGGATGTGTTAAAGGGAACCTGTCATGTCCAATGCAGGGTCATAATGCTGTAACCCAAGACAGAAGAAAAATGAACATATACCCTGCTGTAAGTAAAAGCAATAGTGCATATAAATAACATGTGCATATTAATAATAAGTGCATGTATAAACCATCCCACCAGCTTCAAGGTATACCCAAGTCGGGATGGTCCTAGCCTAGGTTAATAGCGTTATGTAGGTGCCTGGCTGCAGTGCTGATAGTGTGGCACTCGGGAGAGAATGAACTTTCTTCATTCGGTGTTGCAGGCGTGCTGTCACCACTTGCTATACTGTGAGCCGCAGCTGTAAGCCGCTTGCCACTGCACTTTGATTGACAGCTTGCTCTGGACTGATGCACTCTAGAGCTGGCTGTCAGTCAGTGCTCTCAGTGCTGGGGAGCGATGACTATCCATGCCGGCATGGCTGCTCCCGGCAGGACAAAGGTTAATTTTCTCCCAGGTGCCACACTTTCTATACAGCCGTCGAGCACTTTCTTCAAGTTATTATCCTGCAGATTAACCCTATATCTGCTGGTTAATAGCGGTATCGGACCTGACAGGATCCCTTTAAGTATAAAACTCATCAAAACAGTAGTGGCATGAAATGTCTGAATATTGCCATATTGTGGCCAAATAATCATGATTTAGGCTTGATGAAAAAAAGGTCCTGGTGGAGGGGTCTGATTGACAATATATTCTCCTCTACAGCTTATTTCCTTCCATGATAACTCTACTATAGACAATAAAAATCTCAATAAATAGATATGGAAGGCTGCATGGTCACGACTTTTATGATGAAGCATTTAACAACGTCCTTATATCGGCATTACTATTTGGTTAAGGAAAATAACATTAATTTAATCTGGAGTAATAAGAATCGGACAGGTAATCCAGAACCAATCGGATGAGTGGAAAGTTTACTGTTGCCTCTTGCAAATTTGACTTCTTGTACCGCAGGATCCACAGCAGAAATCACTTGGATTCTGCTGTGGATATGAAGTGCTGAATCATCCACATCATTAAGTAGCATGCTACTCTTTCACAAGGATATTGTTCCACCTGGAAACTTTCCAATCCATGTGATCAGGGTTGTGGAACATTAACCTCCAAACCCAGATAACTTTACACAGGAACTTATTGTTTTTCCTTTTTCCATAGCACACTAGGAAGCACGCTGAAGACATTGGACCTGTCATCTCTGAAAGTTTTTCCACCAGGTCATCCAGAAATATTTGCAGATTTTCTAGATAAAGTGGTGGGGCTTCGATAGCATTTTATAAATGGACAATTGCATTAAATATACTCTCCGATGCTTGTAAAAAATGAGGATGAAAAGGACAGCAATATAAATCTATTGGCAGAGTGGAAAATAGATTGCAGCCACTTTGGATCCTACTGAAGACACATTCGGTTATAAATCGTAGATAAAGTGATATGTCTGTCTTCATTTCATACTTCATGTTCTATGGCGTGGGTAAGTGTTATCTGCTTGGTAATGAGGTTTCTGTAGAAATAGGCGTTTGGAAAAAACCTACCCTGTGGTGTAACCTGGAGCCCGTGGGCCCGGTGCATAATCCTTTATAGGGCCCCCAGCTATCCAGGTTCTTTATTAGCGTTGGCGTTCTTATATGGGCTGATGGGACCTTTTTGGTCCTCCTGGGCTTTAGTGCACCACTTGCACTCACTATAGTAGTCCGCAGAGATTCATCGGCTCACACCAAAATCCACATATGCTGCGTGTGACTGGCGCACAGGACACAACATGAGCACGCTGTGCTGGATTTACTAATTCCAAAAATTCGGCTTCACCGCTTTATAAAAGCAAAATCCAAACTGTTATTTATGAACGCATACAATTTTTACGAGAGGCATAGGATACAAATAAAACGCCACAGATTCAACAAATGCGTTTCAAACATATGAGTCCTTGGGCATGGATGACCAATATGATGGGCGAACGTGCTGGGATAAGTGTTATCCGCCATGCTTGAATAATATGTTTGAGTCTCTGTGGCTGCATGTCTCATGGCTGTTTGACAGCCGCAACATATGCAGGGATTACCTAACAAACAGGCAGTCCATGCCTGTGTTGCGGCTGTCGAACAGCCATGAGATATGCCGCCATGGAGACTAGGACATATTATTTGAGCACGCCGAAGACAGTTTATTAGCACCCAAGCATGCTCGGATAACACCTTATCAGAGCACATTTGCTCGTCACTATTGACGAACTATAGTTATGCTGCTAGTAGTAGGTATACGGCATTCAGATGTTGGTGCTCAACTAAAGGTTCGATTCCATATCAACCGGTATATAAAGTACTTGGTACTTAAAATTTGAAAAGAACGTATATTTATCTGTAAGGCAATCCCCAAAACACTTCTTGTAACGTTTTGGCCCTACAATAGGGGCCTTTTTCAAACTCAGACAGCAGGGAATACAATGACCCTCATGTAGAAAATCAGCGCTGTGACAGGCAGAAATCATGTGGTGCTAGGCGCGGGATTGGGATTGCCCTATAACTAAAAATACATTATTTTCAATTTTTTAGTTCTAAGTACTTTATATATAGTTATGCTCCTGTCCTCATACTTGAACAACTCTACCACTTAGCTACAAAAATCTATAATAATGCAGGTGTCCCAACCTGCCCGGTTGTATGCGTCTTGTCTTCACTGCAAATTGTACTTTGTACCCAATGTATATATCTCCCAAAATTCTGAATAAATTGTATGATTGTTCACATGGTAATAAAATGTGTTTTATGTAAGTTATGATACTTTGTTCATATCTATAACACGACAAGTCTGGTGAACGCTGTCAGGTATCGGACTTTGTATATGGAAATTCTGACTTTCCCGTGCACACAGAAGAAAAGTGCAGTTCGATATTTTTACTCCATTGCTGCCAGGAGGCAAGTTCCTGTAGTGTCATAGAAGAATGAAATGGGAAACACTCACATCAGTGATGAAGACAATAAAAAGTTTGACCATGGTCGCTTTACAGGTCTCCAGCTAAAAGGGGCGGTGCAAAAGCTAAGGTCTGTTCTGCACATCCTATATATAAGGCTATGTGCCCACGTTGCGGAATAGTGTGCAGATTTTTCTGCACCATTTTTTAAAAAATCTGCAGGTAAAATGCACTGCATTTTACCTGCAGATTTACCGCGGATTTCACCTGCGGTTTTAAACCTGCGGATTCCTATTGAGGAGCAGGTGTAAACCGCTGCGGAATCTGCACAATGAATTGACATGCTGCGGAATATACGACGCAGCGTTTCTGCGCGGTATTTTCTGCACCATGGGCACAGCAGATTTGGTTTTCCATAGGTTTACATGGTACTGTACAACGCATGGAAAACTGCAGCGGATCCGCAGGCAAATCCACACCGTGTGCACATAGCCTAAAGGATCACTTTTCGGTGCCATGCATAAAGTCTCTTTTCAGCCCTCCTCCCATCACCTATAGGATGGGGCCATATCCTATGTCACTGTGTGAAGACTCACTTTTTGGGTGAACAGAATGGAGAATGTTGATTGTGACACTTTTTCAGAGGTTCACAAAATAATCCCAGTCACCAGGATCATTTTGCCCTGTAATGATGCACAGTATGGGGGGGTAGGTTGTGTCTGAGTGATGTTTAATTTCACAGATTAGTGCTTCATGGGGAAAATCCTGTCCAATAAATAGCTTGCAGTTCAGCGACCTGCCATATTTTTAATCTAATCTGTACATGTACTTTTAGAACATATTCAGCCGTCCGTGTTGCACCTCCCTGTTTTTTTTTTTCCAGGGATAGAACACATACGTATTATCATCTATGAGCTAATCACATGTGTTTTCACAGACCGTGTGTCTTTGCAATACTCAAGGACCCTTGTCAGTTTTTTGCAGCAACACTGATGAAAAGGGCCAATGCAAGTCAATGGGTCCACGAAAAACAAAACAGTACCCGGATGGCATGCAATGTATTTATTCATTCATCTGTGAAAAACACTAATGGTAGAAACAGACACACGGGCCATACACTGATCCAAAACACGGAAACACCGCTACCATTTTTTCACATACAGTTCGTGTTTAAACACAGACAAATGAATGATACTTTAATATCGATTCTCACATTTCTAATGTCTAGTCCTAAGTATGGACCCACCGTGGAAATTCATTGTAGTCTTAAAAAATCCTAATTTTTTTTAAAAATGGTAAGTTACAACCCAGCGGTTGGTAAGTATAAGACTAAGGTCAGGGACCTTAGATTAGAGGCACCATTCCAGCACTGAAAAAAACAAAAACGTTGGAGTCATATTCCTCGTAGGCCAGTTTCACACGTCAGTGGCTCCGGTGTTATGACCTGGTGGTTAGCACCCGGAATGACCTGATAGTTAAACCTCATACAGGACGAGCTCTGGGATGTGGGAACTCTGCTGACCGCAAGCCCTAATCCTATCACACACACTAGAAATAGCCGTGGAGCGCTCCTGACCAGACCTAGGCGCCTCGTCACAGCCTAAGAACTATCTAGCCCTAGAGATGGAAAATAAAGCCTACCTTGCCTCAGAGAAATTCGCAAAGGTAAAGGAAGCCCCCCACATATATTGACTGTGAGTAAAGATGAAAGTCACAAACGCAGAAATGAAAGAGGTTTCAGCAAAGGGAGGCCAGACTTACTAAATAGACAGAGGATAGGAAAGGTAACTTTGCGATCAGCACAAAAACCTACAAAAGACCAC
The DNA here is from genome assembly GCF_032444005.1 of Ranitomeya imitator. Classification (NCBI taxonomy): domain Eukaryota; kingdom Metazoa; phylum Chordata; class Amphibia; order Anura; family Dendrobatidae; genus Ranitomeya; species Ranitomeya imitator. Next base: position 106,391,335 of record NC_091283.1, on the reverse strand, counting down.
GCAGAGTGTGCAAAAAAGACCTCCGCACCGACTCACGGTGCGGAGGAGCCACTCTGCATCCCAGAGCTTCCAGCTAGCAAGACAAAATCATGATAACCAGCTGGACAAGAAAACAGTGAACAAATAATGACTATCAGGAACTTAGCTTCTGCAGGAGAAGGCAGGTCACCAGAGAGATCCAGGAGCGAACTGAACAAATGCAAAAACATTGACAGCTGGCATGGAGTAACGATCTGAGAGGAGTTAAATAGAGCAGCCAACCAAAGGATAAGCCACGTCACCTGTGTAAGGAACCTCAGAAGCCGCAGCTTCACTCATAGCCACCAGAGGGAGCCCATAGACAGAACTCGCCGAAGTACCATTCACGACCACAGGAGGGAGCTCGACAACAGAATTCACAACAGTACCCCCCCCTTGAGGAGGGGTCACCGAACCCTCACCAGAGCCCCCAGGCCGATCAGGATGAGCCAGATGAAAGGCACAAACAAGATCGGCAGCATGAACATCAGAGGCAAAAACCCAGGAATTATCTTCCTGACCATAACCCTTCCACTTGACCAGGTACTGAAGTTTCCGTCTCGAAACACGAGAATCCAAAATCTTCACCACATAGTCCAACTCCCCCTCAACCAACACCGGGGCAGGGGGATCAACGGAGGGAACCATAGGTGCCACGTATCTCTGCAACAACGACCTATGGAACACATTATGGATGGCAAAAGAAGCTGGAAGGTCCAAACGAAATGACACAGGATTAAGAACTTCAGAAATCTTATAAGGCCCAATGAAACGAGGCTTAAACTTAGGAGAGGAAACCTTCATAGGAACGTGACGAGATGACAACCAAACCAAATCCCCAACACGAAGTCGGGGACCAACACAATGCCGGCGGTTAGCGAAACGCTGAGCCTTCTCCTGGGACAATGTCAAATTGTCCACCACATGAGTCCAAATCTGCTGCAACCTGTCCACCACCGCATCCACACCAGGACAGTCCGAAGGCTCAACCTGCCCTGAAGAGAAACGAGGATGGAAACCAGAATTACAGAAAAAAGGAGAAACTAAAGTAGCCGAGCTGGCCCGATTATTGAGGGCGAACTCAGCCAAAGGCAAGAAGGACACCCAATCATCCTGATCAGCAGAAACAAAGCATCTCAGATATGTCTCCAAAGTCTGATTAGTTCGTTCGGTTTGGCCATTAGTCTGAGGATGGAAAGCCGAAGAAAAAGACAAATCAATGCCCATCTTAGCGCAAAAGGACCGCCAAAACCTCGAAACAAACTGGGAACCTCTGTCCGAGATGATGTTCTCCGGAATGCCATGCAAACGAACCACATGCTGGAAAAACAATGGCACCAAATCAGAGGAGGAAGGCAATTTAGATAAGGGTACCAAATGGACCATCTTAGAGAAGCGATCACAAACCACCCAAATGACCGACATCCTTTGAGAAACAGGGAGATCTGAAATAAAATCCATGGAAATATGCATCCAGGGCCTCTTCGGGATCGGCAAGGGCAAAAGCAACCCACTGGCACGAGAACAGCAGGGCTTAGCCCGAGCACAAGTCCCACAGGACTGCACAAAAGAACGCACATCCCGTGACAAAGAAGGCCACCAAAAGGATCTAGCCACCAAATCTCTGGTAGCAAAGATTCCAGGATGACCAGCCAACACTGAACAATGAATCTCAGAGATAACTCTACTAGTCCATCTATCAGGGACAAACAGTTTCTCCGTAGGACAACGGTCAGGTCTATCAGCCTGAAACTTTTGCAGCACACGCCGCAAATCAGGGGAAATGGCAGACAAAATTACCCCTTCTTTAAGAATACCCGCCGGCTCCGGAATACCCGGAGAGTCAGGCACAAAACTCCTTGACAGGGCGTCAGCCTTCACGTTCTTAGATCCCCGAAAGGTATGAAACCACAAAATCAAAACGGGAGAAAAAGAACGACCATCGAGCCTGTCAAGGATTCAACCGTTTGGCAGACTCGAGATAAGTTAAAATCTTGTGATCCGTCAAGACCACCGCGCGATGTCTAGCTCCTTCAAGCCAATGTCGCCACTCCTCGAATGCCCACTTCATGGCCAACAACTCCCGATTGCCCACATCATAATTGCGCTCAGCAGGCGAGAATTTTCTACAAAAGAAGGCACAGGGTTTCATCACCGAGCCATCAGAACTTCTTTGCGACAAAACAGCCCCTGCTCCAATTTCAGAAGCATCAACCTCAACCTGAAAAGGGAGCGAAACATCTGGCTGGCACAACACAGGGGCAGAAGCAAAACGTCGCTTCAACTCCTGAAAAGCCTCTACAGCCGCAGAGGACCAATTGACGACATCAGCACCTTTCTTGGTCAAATCAGTCAACAGTTTAGCAACACTGGAAAAATTAGCGATGAAGCGATGATAAAAATTAGCAAAGCCCAGGAACTTCTGCAAGCTCTTCACAGATGTCGGCTGAGTCCAATCGTAAATGGCCTGAACTTTAACAGGGTCCATCTCGATAGTAGAAGGGGAAAAAATGAAACCCAAAAATGAAACCTTCTGAACTCCAAAGAGACACTTTGACCCCTTCACAAACAAGGAATTCGCACGAAGGCCCTTCAACACCATTCTGACCTGCTTCACATGAGACTCCCAATCATCCGAAAAGACCAAAATGTCATCCAAATATACAATCATGAATCTATCCAGTGTTGTGAATTCTGTGGCAGAGTTCACTCCTGTGGTCACAAGTGGTACTTCGGCTGATTCTCTCTGGGAGTTTCCGTTTGTGGAGGAAAGTGGTAATGCAGCTTCTGAGTTTCCTCCCTCAGGTGATCTGGTGAGGTCGTTAGCTGCTTCTCTACTTAACTCCACCTGATGCTTTGATCCATGCTTCCTGTCAATGTTCCAGTGTTGGACTTGTGTTTCTCTGGATCATTCCTGTGGCCTGCTGCTCTGCATAGCTAAGTGCTTCTTTGCTATTTGTTGCTATTTTTTCTGTCCAGCTTGTCTATTTGTTTTGCTGGAAGCTCTGGGACGCAGAGGGTGTACCTCCGTGCCGTTAGTTCGGTACGGAGGGTCTTTTTGCCCCCTTTGCGTGGTTTTCTTTAGGGTTTTGTGTAGACTGCAAAGTTATCTTTCCTATCCTCGTTCTGTCTAGAATATCGGGCCTCACTTTCCTGAATCTATTTCATCCCTACGTTTGTCTTTTCATCTTACTCACAGTCATTATATGTGGGGGGCTGCCTTTTCCTTTGGGGTATTTCTCTGAGGCAAGGTAGGCTTATTTTTCTATCTTTAGGCTAGTTAGTTTCTCAGGCTGTGCCAGATTGCATAGGGAGCGTTAGGCACAATCCACAGCTGCCTCTAGTTGTGTTTGGAGAGGATCAGGAATTGCGGTCTACAGAGTTTCCACGTCTCAGAGCTCGTTCTATTATTTTGGGTTATTGTCAGATCACTGTATGTGCTCTGATCGCTATGTACATTGTGTTACTGAATTGCCTTTCATAACAGTACAGGAAGCCAAAAAGTACTAATGATTCTCAATAGAGGGAAAAAAGAAGTTCTGAGACCATTTTTTTTCCTTTGCACTGTGATTTGTCTTTTTTTTCCCCTAGACATTTGGGTGGTTCAGGACACAGGTGTTACAATGGACATTAAAGGTCTGTCTTCATGTGTAGATCAGCTCACGGCAAGAGTTCAAGATATTCAAAATTTTGTGGTTCAGAATTCTTTGTTAGAACCGAGAATTCCTATTCCAGATTTGTTTTTTGGAGATAGAACTAAATTTCTGAGTTTCAAGAATAATTGTAAACTGTTTCTGGCTTTGAAACCTCGTTCCTCTGGTGACCCAGCGCAACAGGTTAGGATCGTCATTTCTTTTTTGCGTGGCGACCCTCAGGACTGGGCATTTTCTCTTGTGTCAGGAGATCCTGCATTGAGTGATATCGATGCGTTTTTCCTGGCGCTTGGATTACTGTACGATGAGCCTAATTCAGTAGATCAGGCAGAAAGAAATTTGCTGGCTCTTTGTCAGGCTCAGGATGAGATAGAGCTATATTGCCAGAAATTTAGAAAATGGTCCGTGCTCACTCAATGGAATGAATCTGCGCTTGCAGCCATTTTCAGAAAGGGTCTCTCTGAAGCCATTAAGGATGTCATGGTGGGATTTCCTATGCCCGCTGGTTTGAATGAGTCTATGTCTTTGGCCATTCAGATCGGTCGACGCTTGCGTGAGCGTAAATCTGTGTACCATTTGGCGGTATTACCTGAGATTAAACCTGAGCCTATGCAGTGCGATAGGACTATGACCAGAGTTGAACGGCAAGAACACAGACGTCTGAATGGGCTGTGTTTCTACTGTGGTGATTCCACTCATGCTATCTCTGATTGTCCTAAGCGCACTAAGCGGTTCGCTAGGTCTGCCGCCATTGGTACTGTACAGTCAAAATTTCTTCTGTCCGTTACCTTGATATGCTCCTTGTCGTCGTATTCTGTCATGGCGTTTGTGGATTCAGGCGCTGCCCTGAATTTGATGGACTTGGATTATGCTAAACGTTGTGGGTTTTTATTGGAGCCCTTGCAGTGTCCTATTCCATTGAGAGGAATTGATGCTACACCTTTGGCCAAGAATAAGCCTCAATACTGGACCCAGCTGACCATGTGCATGGCTCCTGCACATCAGGAGGTTATTCGCTTTCTGGTGTTGCATAATCTGCATGATGTGGTCGTGTTGGGGTTGCCTTGGCTACAAGCCCATAATCCAGTATTGGATTGGAATTCCATGTTGGTGTCCAGCTGGGGTTGTCAGGGGGTACATGGTGATGTTCCATTTCTGTCAATTTCGTCATCCACCCCTTCTGAGGTTCCAGAGTTCTTGTCTGATTACTGGGATGTATTTGATGAGCCCAAGTCCGATGCCCTGCCTCCGCATAGGGATTGTGATTGTGCTATCAATTTGATTCCTGGTAGTAAATTCCCAAAAGGTCGACTGTTTAATTTATCTGTGCCTGAGCACACCGCTATGCGCAGTTATGTGAAGGAATCCCTGGAGAGGGGGCATATTCGCCCGTCGTCGTCGCCATTGGGAGCAGGGTTCTTTTTTGTGGCCAAGAAGGATGGTTCGCTGAGACCGTGTATAGATTACCGCCTTCTTAATAAGATCACTGTTAAATTTCAGTACCCCTTGCCATTGTTATCTGATTTGTTTGCTCGGATTAAGGGGGCTAGTTGGTTCACTAAGATAGATCTTCGTGGTGCGTATAATCTGGTGAGAATCAGGCAAGGCGATGAATGGAAAACTGCATTTAATACGCCCGAGGGCCATTTTGAGTATCTAGTGATGCCGTTCGGACTTGCCAATGCTCCATCAGTGTTTCAATCCTTTATGCATGACATCTTCCATGAGTACCTGGATAAATTCCTGATTGTGTACTTGGATGATATTTTGATCTTCTCGGATGATTGGGAGTCTCATGTGAAGCAGGTCAGAACGGTTTTTCAGGTCCTGCGTGCTAATTCTTTGTTTGTGAAGGGATCAAAGTGTCTCTTTGGTGTGCAGAAGGTTTCATTTTTGGGGTTCATCTTTTCCCCTTCTACTATCGAGATGGATCCGGTTAAGGTCCAAGCCATCCATGATTGGACTCAGCCGACATCTCTGAAAAGTCTGCAAAAGTTCCTGGGCTTTGCTAATTTTTATCGTCAATTCATCTGCAATTTTTCTAGTGTTGCCAAACCATTGACCGATTTGACCAAGAAGGGTGCTGATTTGGTCAATTGGTCTTCTGCTGCTGTGGAAGCTTTTCAAGAGTTGAAGCGTCGTTTTTCTTCTGCCCCTGTGTTGTGTCAACCAGATGTTTCTCTTCCGTTCCAGGTCGAGGTTGATGCTTCTGAGATTGGAGCAGGGGCTGTTTTGTCACAGAGAGGTTCTGGTTGCTCAGTGATGAAACCATGCGCTTTCTTTTCCAGGAAGTTTTCGCCTGCTGAGCGAAATTATGATGTGGGCAACCGAGAGTTGCTGGCCATGAAGTGGGCATTCGAGGAGTGGCGTCATTGGCTTGAAGGAGCTAAGCATCGCGTAGTGATATTGACTGATCTTTAAGAACTTGACTTATCTCGAGTCTGCCAAGCGCTTGAATCCTAGACAAGCTCGTTGGTCGTTGTTTTTTGCCCGTTTTGACTTTGTGATTTCGTACCTTCCGGGCTCTAAAAATGTGAAGGCGGATGCTCTGTCTAGGAGTTTTGTGCCCGACTCTCCGGGTTTATCTGAGCCGGCGGGTATCCTCAAGGAAGGAGTAATTGTGTCTGCCATCTCCCCTGATTTGCGGCGGGTGCTGCAAAAATTTCAGGCTAATAAACCTGATCGTTGCCCAGCGGAGAAACTGTTTGTCCCTGATAGGTGGACGAATAGAGTTATCTCTGAACTTCATTGTTCGGTGTTGGCTGGTCATCCTGGAATCTTTGGTACCAGAGAGTTAGTGGCTAGATCCTTTTGGTGGCCCCCTCTCTCGCGGGATGTGCGTACTTTTGTGCAGTCCTGTGGGATTTGTGCTCGGGCTAAGCCCTGCTGTTCTCGTGCCAGTGGGTTGCTTTTGCCCTTGCCGGTCCCGAAGAGGCCTTGGACACATATCTCTATGGATTTTATTTCTGACCTTCCCGTTTCTCAAAAGATGTCAGTCATTTGGGTGGTCTGTGATCGCTTTTCTAAGATGGTCCATCTGGTACCCTTGTCTAAACTGCCTTCCTCCTCTGATTTGGTGCCTTTGTTCTTCCAGCATGTGGTTCGTTTGCATGGCTTCCAGAGAATATTGTTTCTGACAGAGGTTCCCAGTTTGTTTTGAGGTTTTGACGTGCCTTTTGTGGTAGGATGGGCATTGACTTGTCTTTTTCCTCGGCTTTCCATCCTCAGACTAATGGCCAGACCGAACGAACCAATCAGACCTTGGAAACATATCTGAGATGCTTTGTTTCAGCTGATCAGGATGACTGGGTGTCCTTTTTGCCTTTGGCTGAGTTCGCCCTTAATAATCGGGCCAGCTCGGCTACCTTGGTTTCGCCGTTTTTCTGCAATTCTGGGTTCCATCCTCGTTTCTCTTCAGGACAGGTTGAGTCTTCGGACTGTCCTGGTGTGGATACTGTGGTGGACAGGTTGCAGCAGATTTGGACTCAGGTAGTGGACAATTTGACCTTGTCCCAGGAGAAGGCTCAACTTTTCCCTAATCGCAGACGCCGTGTGGTTCCCCGACTTCGTGTTGGGGATCTGGTTTGGTTATCTTCTCGTCATATTCCTATGAAGGTTTCCTCTCCTAAGTTTAAACCTCGTTTTATTGGTCCGTATAGGATTTCTGAGGTTCTTAATCCTGTGTCTTTTCGTCTGACCCTTCCAGATTCTTTTTCCATACATAACGTATTCCATAGGTCATTGTTGCGGAGATACGTGGCACCTATGGTCCCATCTGTTGAGCCTCCTGCCCCGGTTTTGGTGGAGGGGGAATTGGAGTATATTGTGGAGAAGATTTTGGATTCTCGTGTTTCTAGACGGAAACTCCAGTATCTGGTTAAATGGAAGGGTTATGCTCAGGAAGATAATTCCTGGGTTTTTGCCTCTGATGTCCATGCTCCCGATCTTGTTCGTGCCTTTCATGTGGCTCATCCTGGTCGGCCTGGGGGCTCTGGTGAGGGTTCGGTGACCCCTCCTCAAGGGGGGGGGGTACTGTTGTGAATTCTGTGGCAGAGTTCACTCCTGTGGTCACAAGTGGTACTTTGGCTGATTCTCTCTGGGAGTTTCCGTTTGTGGAGGAAAGTGGTAATGCAGCTTCTGAGTTTCCTCCCTCAGGTGATCTGGTGAGGTCGTTAGCTGCTTCTCTACTTAACTCCACCTGATGCTTTGATCCATGCTTCCTGTCAATGTTCCAGTGTTGGACTTGTGTTTCTCTGGATCATTCCTGTGGCCTGCTGCTCTGCATAGCTAAGTGCTTCTTTGCTATTTGTTGCTATTTTTTCTGTCCAGCTTGTCTATTTGTTTTGCTGGAAGCTCTGGGACGCAGAGGGTGTACCTCCGTGCCGTTAGTTCGGTACGGAGGGTCTTTTTGCCCCCTTTGCGTGGTTTTCTTTAGGGTTTTGTGTAGACTGCAAAGTTATCTTTCCTATCCTCGTTCTGTCTAGAATATCGGGCCTCACTTTGCTGAATCTATTTCATCCCTACGTTTGTCTTTTCATCTTACAGTCATTATATGTGGGGGGCTGCCTTTTCCTTTGGGGTATTTCTCTGAGGCAAGGTAGGCTTATTTTTCTATCTTTAGGCTAGTTAGTTTCTCAGGCTGTGCCGAGTTGCATAGGGAGCGTTAGGCGCAATCCACAGCTGCCTCTAGTTGTGTTTGGAGAGGATCAGGAATTGCGGTCTACAGAGTTTCCACGTCTCAGAGCTCGTTCTATTATTTTGGGTTATTGTCAGATCACTGTATGTGCTCTGATCGCTATGTAGATTGTGTTACTGAATTGCCTTTCATAACAATCCAGGTACTCTCGGAAGATGTCATGCATAAAGGACCGAAACACAGATGGAGCATTAGAAAGCCCGAATGGCATAACCAGGTACTCAAAATGGCCCTCGGGCGTATTAAATGCCGTGGAGCGCTCCTGACCAGACCTAGGCGCCTCGTCACAGCCTAAGAACTATGTAGCCCTAGAGATGGAAAATAAAGCCTACCTTGCCTCAGAGAAATTCCCCAATGGTAAAGGAAGCCCCCCACATATATTGACTGTGAGTAAAGATGAAAGTCACAAACGCAGAAATGAAACAGGTTTCAGCAAAGGGAGGCCAGACTTACTAAATAGACAGAGGATAGGAAAGGTAACTTTGCGATCAGCACAAAAACCTACAAAAGACCACACAGAGTGTGCAAAAAAGACCTCCGCACCGATTTACGGTGCGGAGGAGCCACTCTGCATCCCAGAGCTTCCAGCTAGCAAGACAAAATCATGATAACCAGCTGGACAAGAAAACTGAACAAATAATGACTATCAGGAACTTAGCTTCTGCAGGAGAAGGCAGGTCACCAGAGAGATCCAGGAGCGAACTGAACAAATGCAAAAACATTGACAGCTGGCATGGAGTAACGCTCTGAGAGGAGTTAAATAGAGCAGCCAACCAAAGGATAAGCCACGTCACCTGTGTAAGGAACCTCAGAAGCCGCAGCTTCACTCATAGCCACCAGAGGTGTTGTGAATTCTGTGGCAGAGCTCCCTCCTGTGGTCACAAGTGGTACTTCGGCTGGTTCTCTCTGTGAGCTTCCGTTGGTGGAGGAAAGTGGTACTGCGGCTTCTGAGTTTCCTTCCTCAGGTGATGTGGTGAAGTCGTTAGGTGCTGTTCTATTTAACTCCACCTAGTGCTTTGATCCTGGCCTCCAGTCAATGTTCTAGTATTGGACCTGTTTCCTCCTGGATCGTTCCTGTGGCCTGCTGCTCTGCATAGCTAAGTTCCTCTTTGCTATTTGTTTGCTGTTTTTTTCTGTCCAGCTTGTCAATTTGTTTTTTTCTGCTTGCTGGAAGCTCTGGGACACAGAGGGTGTACCTCCGTGCCGTTAGTTCGATACGGAGGGTCTTTTTGCCCCTTTGCGTGGTGTTTGTAGGGTTTTGTGTTGACCGCAAAGTTACCTTTCCTATCCTCGCTCTGTTCAATAAGTTGGGCCTCACTTTGCTAAATCTATTTCATCTCTACGTTTGTCTTTTCATCTTAACTCACAGTCATTATATGTGGGGGCTGCCTTTTCCTTTGGGGTATTTCTCTGAGGCAAGGTAGGCTTATTTTCTATCTTCAGGCTAGCTAGTTTCTCAGGCCGTGCCGAGTTGCATAGGGAGCGTTAGGCGCAATCCACGGCTGCCTTTAGTGTGTTGGAGAGGATTAGGGATTGCGGTCAACAGAGTTCCCACGTCTCAGAGCTCGTTCTTGTTTTTTGGGTTATTGCCAGGTCACTGTATGTGCGCTGACCTCTATGTCCATTGTGGTACTGAATTACCTTTCATAACACAGAGGGAGCCCATAGACAGAACTCGCCGAAGTACCATTCACGACCACAGGAGGGAGCTCGACAACAGAATTCACAACAGTACCCCCCCCCCTTGAGGAGGGGGTCACCGAACCCTCACCAGAGCCCCCAGGCCGATCAGGATGAGCCAGATGAAAGGCACGAACAAGATCGGCAGCATGAACATCAGAGGCAAAAACCCAGGAATTATCTTCCTGACCATAACCCTTCCACTTGACCAGGTACTGAAGTTTCCGTCTCGAAACACGAGAATCCAAAATCTTCTCCACCACATACTCCAACTCCCCCTCAACCAACACCGGGGCAGGGGGATCAACGGAGGGAACCATAGGCGCCACGTATCTCCGCAACAACGACCTATGGAACACATTATGGATGGCAAAAGAAGCTGGAAGGTCCAAACGAAATGACACAGGATTAAGAACTTCAGAAATCTTATAAGGCCCAATGAAACGAGGCTTAAACTTAGGAGAGGAAACCTTCATAGGAACGTGACGAGATGACAACCAAACCAAATCCCCAACACGAAGTCGGGGACCAACACAACGCCGGCGGTTAGCGAAACGCTGAGCCTTCTCCTGGGACAATGTCAAATTGTCCACCACATGAGTCCAAATCTGCTGCAACCTGTCCACCACCGCATCCACACCAGGACAGTCCGAAGGCTCAACCTGCCCTGAAGAGAAACGAGGATGGAAACCAGAATTACAGAAAAAAGGAGAAACTAAAGTAGCCGAGCTGGCCCGATTATTGAGGGCGAACTCAGCCAAAGGCAAGAAGGACACCCAATCATCCTGATCAGCAGAAACAAAGCATCTCAGATATGTCTCCAAAGTCTGATTAGTTCGTTCGGTTTGGCCATTAGTCTGAGGATGGAAAGCCGAAGAAAAAGACAAATCAATGCCCATCTTAGCGCAAAAGGACCGCCAAAACCTCGAAACAAACTGGGAACCTCTGTCCGAGACGATGTTCTCCGGAATGCCATGCAAACGAACCACATGCTGGAAAAACAATGGCACCAAATCAGAGGAGGAAGGCAATTTAGATAAGGGTACCAAATGGACCATCTTAGAGAAGCGATCACAAACCACCCAAATGACCGACATCCTTTGAGAAACAGGGAGATCTGAAATAAAATCCATGGAAATATGCATCCAGGGCCTCTTCGGGATCGGCAAGGGCAAAAGCAACCCACTGGCACGAGAACAGCAGGGCTTAGCCTGAGCACAAGTCCCACAGGACTGCACAAAAGAACGCACATCCCGTGACAAAGAAGGCCACCAAAAGGATCTAGCCACCAAATCTCTGGTACCAAAGATTCCAGGATGACCAGCCAACACTGAACAATGAATCTCAGAGATAACTCTACTAGTCCATCTATCAGGGACAAACAGTTTCTCCGTAGGACAACGGTCAGGTCTATCAGCCTGAAACTTTTGCAGCACACGCCGCAAATCAGGGGAAATGGCAGACAAAATTACCCCTTCTTTAAGAATACCCGCCGGCTCCGGAATACCCGGAGAGTCAGGCACAAAACTCCTTGACAGGGCGTCAGCCTTCACGTTCTTAGATCCCCGAAAGGTATGAAACCACAAAATCAAAACGGGAGAAAAAGAACGACCATCGAGCCTGTCAAGGATTCAACCGTTTGGCAGACTCGAGATAAGTTAAATTCTTGTGATCCGTCAAGACCACCACGCGATGTCTAGCTCCTTCAAGCCAATGTCGCCACTCCTCGAATGCCCACTTCATGGCCAACAACTCCCGATTGCCCACATCATAATTGCGCTCAGCAGGCGAGAATTTTCTAGAAAAGAAGGCACAGGGTTTCATCACCGAGCCATCAGAACTTCTTTGCGACAAAACAGCCCCTGCTCCAATTTCAGAAGCATCAACCTCAACCTGAAAAGGGAGCGAAACATCTGGCTGGCACAACACAGGGGCAGAAGCAAAACGTCGCTTCAACTCCTGAAAAGCCTCTACAGCCGCAGAGGACCAATTGACGACATCAGCACCTTTCTTGGTCAAATCAGTCAACGGTTTAGCAACACTGGAAAAATTAGCGATGAAGCGACGATAAAAATTAGCAAAGCCCAGGAACTTCTGCAAGCTCTTCACAGATGTCGGCTGAGTCCAATCGTAAATGGCCTGAACTTTAACAGGGTCCATCTCGATAGTAGAAGGGGAAAAAATGAAACCCAAAAATGAAACTTCTGAACTCCAAAGAGACACTTTGACCCCTTCACAAACAAGGAATTCGCACGAAGGACCTGGAACACCATTCTGACCTGCTTCACATGAGACTCCCAATCATCCGAAAAGACCAAAATGTCATCCAAATATACAATCATAAATCTGTCCAGGTACTCTCGGAAGATGTCATGCATAAAGGACTGAAACACAGATGGAGCATTAGAAAGCCCGAATGGCATAACCAGGTACTCAAAATGGCCCTCGGGCGTATTAAATGCCGTGGAGCGCTCCTGACCAGACCTAGGCGCCTCGTCACAGCCTAAGAACTATCTAGCCCTAGAGATGGAAAATAAAGCCTACCTTGCCTCAGAGAAATTCCCCAAAGGTAAAGGAAGCCCCCACATATATTGACTGTGAGTAAAGATGAAAGTCACAAACGCAGAAATGAAACAGGTTTCAGCAAAGGGAGGCTAGACTTACTAAATAGACAGAGGATAGGAAAGGTAACTTTGCGATCAGAACAAAAACCTACAAAAGACCACGCAGAGTGTGCAAAAAAGACCTCCGCACCGACTCACGGTGCGGAGGAGCCACTCTGCATCCCAGAGCTTCCAGCTAGCAAGACAAAATCATGATAACCAGCTGGACAAGAAAACAGTGAACAAATAATGACTATCAGGAACTTAGCTTCTGCAGGAGAAGGCAGGTCACCAGAGAGATCCAGGAGCGAACTGAACAAATGCAAAAACATTGACAGCTGGCATGGAGAAATGATCTGAGAGGAGTTAAATAGAGCAGCCAACCAAAGGATAAGCCACGTCACCTGTGTAAGGAACCTCAGAAGCCGCAGCTTCACTCATAGCCACTAAGGGGGAGCCCATAGACAGAACTCGCCGAAGTACCATTCACGACCACAGGAGGGAGCTCGACAACAGAATTCACAACACTCCGGTACGTGTGGTGACAGATTCCTCACGTACCGGAGACACTGACTCACGTAGACATTAAAATCAATGTGTCTCTGCACATGTCAGCGTGTTTTCACGGGCCGTGTGTCCGTTTGAAAAACACGGAGACATGTCAGTGTTTGTGGGAGCGCACGTATCACACGGACCCATTAAAGTCAATGGGTCCGTGTAAACACGTACCGCACACGGATGCCGTCCATGTGCCGTCCGTGTGCCGACTGGGTACCACACGCACCGTTCGCTGCTGGAGAGAAGGAATGAAAAATCGGGGTTTTTGTGTGTGTGTGTGTGTTTAAAATAAAGTTCCTGGTCAGCTCCCGCCTCCCTCCCCCTGTGCGCCCGCCCGCTGGCATTAAAATACTTACGCAGCTCCCTCGATGCTTCCTCTCAGCGTCGCAGCTTGTCCTGTATGAGCGGTCACGTGGTGCCGCACATTACAGTGATGAATATGCGGCTCCACCCCTATGGACATATTTTTACTATTGATGCTGCATAGGCAGCATCAATAGTAAATAGTTGGGGACACACAGGGTTAATAGCAGCGGTAACAGAGTGTGTTACACCGCGGGCCATTACCGCTGCCATTAACCCTGTGTGAGCAATGAGTGGAGGGGATTACGGAGCGGGCGCCGAGCAGTGAGTGCAGGGGAGTAGGGGAGGGACTAATCGGACTGTGGCCGTCGCTGATTGGTCGCGGCATCCATGACAGGCAGCTGCCGAGACCAATCAGCGAATGAATAACCCTGACAGAAGGACAGACAGACAGACGGAAGTGACCCTTAGACAATTATATAGTAGATATTATTTTATAATGTGTTTTAAGTAATATCTATTCTCTCCAGACTTAAGTGCTTATTATTTGTCTAGTGTTTTGCTTTTTCTATTTCTGCATGGTTTGTCTCCATCTCCAACAAAAAAAAATTTTCTGAAGTGTTTTTTATTATAAATTTAAATAAAGATGATGTCATTTTATGATTCTTGTCTGGAGGACCTTTGTTCTTTCATATTTGTCTAAATCAAGGTCCTCCGCGTTTAATTATTGGGCATCTTTTTCATAGACCCTGCTTACGGCAGATGTCAATGTGTAGGAAAAAAAAAAATATGCACAAGGAACCAATTACTGAAAAAAAGCTAAAGTTTATTAATCATAAAAAACAGTACCAAAAAGGTATATAAAGGAGTTATACAGCGATTAAGCCAATAGATGGCACCACAACACAATAGTAGAAAATGGAAAATGCTGATGTAACTAGTTAAATACCATGAAATCAGAGGGTAATAGGACAAATGAGCAACATATAAACTAGTACCAAGTATTCCAAGAAAGTAAAACACCAAGTGGCAAAGATACTTGAAGGAATAAACTACCACTTTCTGGTAATAAAAGAAAAAACTGAATAAATCATGCTAAGATGACCAAAGTGGATCAATACCTCAGCTGTGGTGGAGCGCCACTTCCCCGACGCGTGTTTCAGCTGTTGCGCCTTCTTCTGGAAGAGTTGGGGAAGTGGCACTGAATTTATTGATTGTTTTCTTTAATTTTCTGCTGAGACAATGTCACAAATTATGGCACTAATATGACACGTACCAAAATTGCATCTGTTTTCTGCCACTGTAGTAGATTTTTTTTTCTGAATGTGCGTTGGAATTAATAATGTGGGCCCTTCCAAGGCTGAGCAAGTTTTACACTAATTTTGGCTGTCTTATTGCATGGAATACCAGACATGCACCATGTTTATTAACCCCTTTACCCCCAAGGGTGGTTTGCACGTTAATGACCGGGCCAATTTTTACAATTCTGACCACTGTCCCTTTATGAGGTTATAACTCTGGAACGCTTCAACGGATCCCAGTGATTCTGACATTGTTTTCTCGTGACATATTGTACTTCATGATAGTGGTACAAATTCTTTGATAGTACCTGCGTTTATTTGTGAAAAAAACGGAAATTTGGCAAAAATTATGAAAATTTCGCAATTTTCCAACTTTGAATTTTTATGCAATTAAATCACAGAGATATGTCACACAAAATACTTAATAAGTAACATTTCCCACATGTCTACTTTACATCAGCACAATTTTGGAACCAAAATGTTTTTTTGTTAGGGAGTTATAATTTTGGAACCAAAATGTTTTTTTGTTAGGGAGTTATAAGGGTTAAAAGTTGACCAGCAATTTCTCATTTTTACAACACCATTTTTTTTTAGGGACCACATCTCATTTGAAGTCATTTTGAGGGGTCTATATGATAGAAAATACCCAAGTGTGACACCATTCTAAAAACTGCACCCCTCAAGGTTCTAAAAACCACATTCAAGAAGTTTATTAACCCTTCTGGTGCTTCACAGGAATTTTTGGAATGTTTAAATAAAAATGAACATTTAACTTTTTTTCACAAAAAATTTACTTCAGCTCCAATTTGTTTTATTTTACCAAGGGTAACAGGAGAAAATGGACCCCAAAAGTTGTTGTACAATTTGTCCTGAGTACGCTGATACCCCATATGTGGGGGTAAACGACTGTTTGGGCGCATGGGAGAGCTCGGAAGGGAAGGAGCGCCGTTTGACTTTTCAATGCAAAATTGACAGGAATTGAGATGGGACGCCATGTTGCGTTTGGAGAGCCACGGATGTGCCTAAACATTGAAACCCCCCACAAGTGACACCATTTTGGAAAGTAGACCCCCTAAGGAACTTATCTAGAGGTGTGGCGAGCACTTTGACCCACCAAGTGCTTCACAGAAGTTTATAATGCAGAACCGTAAAAATAAAAAATCATATTTTTTCACAAAAATTATATTTTCGCCCCAAATTTTTTATTTTCCCAAGGGTAAGAGAAGAAATTGGACCCCAAAAGTTGTTGTACAATTTGTCCTGAGTACGCTGATACCCCATATGTGGGGGTAAACCACTGTTTGGGCGCATGGGAGAGCTCGGAAGGGAAGGAGCGCCGTTTGACTTTTCAATGCAAAATTGACAGGAATTGAGATGGGACGCCATGTTGCGTTTAGAGAGCCACTGATGTGCCTAAACATTGAAACCCCCCACAAGTGACACCATTTTGGAAAGTAGACCCCCTAAGGAACTTATCTAGATGTGTTTTTAGTGCTTTGACCCACCAAGGGCTTCACAGAAGTTTATAATGCAGAGCCGTAAAAATAAGACAAAAATTTTTTCCCACAAAAATTATTTTTTTAGCCCCCAGTTTTGTATTTTCCCGAGGATAACAGGAGAAATTGGACCCCAAAATTTGTTGCCCAATTTGTCCTGAGTGCGATTATACACAATATGTGGGGAGAACCACTGTTTGGGCGCATGGGAGGGCTCGGAAGGGAAGGAGCTCCATTTGGAATGCAGACTTAGATGGAATAGTCTGCAGGTGTCACATTGCATTTGCAGAGCCCCTAATGTACCTAAACAGTAGAAACCCCCCAAAAGTGACACCATTTTGGAAACTAGACACCCTAAGGAACTCATCTAGATATGTTGTTAGAGCTTTGAACCCCCAAGTGTTTCACTACAGTTTGTAGCACAGAGCCGTGAAAAAAAAAAAAAAAAAACTTTCCCCCCAAAATTATTTTTTAGCCCCCAGTTTTGTATTTTCTCGAGGGTAAGAGGAGAAATTCAACCCCAAAAGTTGTTGTCCAATTTGTCCTGAGTACGCTGATACCCCATATGTGGGGGGAACCACCGTTTGGGCGCATGGGAGGGCTCGGAAGGGAAGGAGTGCCATTTGGAATGCAGACTTAGATGGAATAGTCTGCAGGTGTCACATTGCGTTTGCAGAGCCCATAATGTACCTAAACAGTAGAAACCCCCCACAAGTGACCCCATATTGGAAACTAGACCCCCCAGGGAACTCATCTAGATGTGTTGTGAGAACTTTGAACCCCCAAGTGTTTCACTACAGTTTATAACGCAGAGCCGTGAAAATAAAAAATCTTTTTTTTTCCCACAAAAATTATTTTTTAGCCCCCAGTTTTGTATTTTCCCAAAGGTAACAGGAGAAATTGGACCCCAAAAGTTGTTGTCCAATTTGTCCTGAGTACGCTGATACCCGATATGTTGGGGTAAACCCCTGTTTGGGCACACGGGAGAGCTCGGAAGGGAAGGAGCACTGTTTTACTTTTTCAACGCAGAATTGGCTGGAATTGAGATCGGACGCCATGTCGTGTTTGGAGAGCCCCTGATGTGCCTAAACAGTGGAAACCCCCCAATTATAACTGAAACCCTAATCCAAACACACCCCTAACCCTAATTCCAACAGTAACCCTAACCACACCTCTAACCCTGACACACCCCTAACCCTAATCCCAACCCTATTCCCAACTGTAAATGTAATCTAAACCCTAACCCTAACTTTAGCCCCAACCCTAACCCTAGCCCTAGCCCTAATGGGAAAATGGAAATAAATACATTTTTTAAATTTTTCCCTAACTAAGGGGGTGATGAAGGGGGGGTTTGATTTACTTTTATAGCGAGTTTTTTAGCGGATTTTTATGATTGGCAGCCGTCACACACTGAAAGACGCTTTTTATTGCAAAAAATATTTTTTGCGTTACCACATTTTGAGAGCTATAATTTTTCCATATTCTGGTGCACAGAGTCATGTGAGGTTTTGTTTTTTGCGGGACGAGTTGACGTTTTTATTGGTAACATTTTCGGGCACGTGACATTTTTTGATCGCTTTTTATTCCGATTTTTGTGAGGAAGAATGACCAAAAACCAGCTATTCATGAATTTCTTTTGGGGGAGGCGTTTATACCGTTCCGCGTTTGGTAAAATTGATAAAGCAGTTTTATTCTTCGGGTCAGTACGATTACAGCGTCACCTCATTTATATCATTTGTTTATGTTTTGGCGCTTTTATACAATAAAAACTATTTTACAGAAAAAATAATTATTTTTGCATCGTTTTATTCTCAGGACTATAACTTTTTTATTTTTTTGCTGATGATGCTGTATGGCGACTCATTTTTTTTATTTATATCTGTCTTTTTGATCGCGTGTTATTCCACTTTTTGTTTGGCGGTATGATAATAAAGCGTTGTTTTTTGCCTCTTTTTTTTTTTTCTTACGGTGTTTACTGAAGGGGTTAACTAGTGGGCCAGTTTTATGGGTTGGGTCGGTACGGACGCAGCGATACTAAATATGTGTACTTTTATTGTTTTGTTTTTTTTATTTAGATGAAGAAATGTATTTATGGGAATAATATTTTTTTTTTCATTATTTAGGAATATTTTTTTTTTTTTTTTTTTTTTTTTACACATTTGGAAAAAATTTTTTTAACTTTTTTATTTTGTCCTGGGGGGGACATCACAGATCAATGATCAGACAGTTTGCATAGCACTCTGTCAGATCACTGATCTGACTTACAGTGCTGCAGGCTTCACAGTGCCTGATGTCAGCTGCGATAAACAGCTGACACCCGACCGCGATCGGCGGCGCTCCCCCCGTGAGCGCTGCCGATCGCATATGACGTACTATCCCGTCGGTGGTCATAGGGGCCCACCCCACCTCGACGGGATAGTACGTCTAATGTCAGAAAGGGGTTAAGGCTGCGTTCACACACGGATGTCATGTTGCATTTTTAACCACAGAAACCCTGTGCTGCTGTAGTCTTTTTTCCGTTTCCCTGCTCAGTCACTTAATCATAATGATATTGCATGTGACGCTGCTGATTCCCTGCAAGGTTAAGTGATTCTGTAAGGTAAAAAATAGAAAAGCCCTCAGAGGCACAGGGCTTCTGTGGTTTAAAAACACAACGTGTGTGAATGCAGCATTAAAGATTTGTCTCCTAAAAAAAATTACAGTAAAATGTGTAAATTGTTCAACACTGTAAATAAAAAATGGGCATGGTCTTCCAAAAAGGTGCAGTTAATGCATGAGAAAAAGGGGAATGTGGTGCTAATTTGGGCCCAAATCAACACCTGCTCACAGTGCCTTTTAATAAATTTTTATGCAAATCACAGCTGCCATCACCTTTAACCCCTCTAGCTCCGGAACCTGTTTGCACCTTCATGACCAGGCCAAATTTTACAATTCTGAAAACTGTCTCTTTATGTGGTAATAACTCTGGAACGCTTCCACGGATCCCACTGATTATGAGATTGCTTTTTTTTTTTCGTGACATACTGTACTTCATGATAGTGGTAACATTTTTTTCGATATGACTTGCGTTTATTTGTGAAAAAAATGGAAACGTGTCGTAAATTTAGAAAATTTAGCAAATTTCAAACTTTTAATATTTATGCCCTTTAACAAGAGCTATGTCACACAAAATAGTTCATAAATAACATTTCCCATATGTCTGCTTTGCATCCGCACAATTTTTTAAACAATTTTTTTGTTAGGAAGGATAAAAGTTGACCTGCGATTTTTCATTTTTCCCCAAAAATTTACAAAAACATTTTTTTTAGGGGCCACATCACAATTGAAGTGACTGAGCAGTCTATATGGCAGAAAATACTCAAAAGTTCTAAAAACTGCACCCCAAAGGCTATGTGCACACGTTGCGGATTTTGCTGCAGATCTGCAGCTGTTTTCCATGCGTTGTACAGTACCATGTAAACGTATAGAAAACAAAATCTGCAGTGCACATGCTGCGGAAAAAAACGCGCAGAAACACTGCTGTGTTTTTTCCGCAGCATGTCAATTCTTTGTGCGGATTCCGCAGCGGTTTACACCTGCTTTTCAAAAGGAATCCGCAAATGTAAAACCACAAAAACCGCGTCAAATCCGCAGTGCGGTTTACCTGCGGATTTTGCAAAAACAGTGCAGAAAAATCCACACATCAATCCTCTGATATTTTGAATGAAAAATTGACAAGAGTCGAGAGTAGACACCATGTCGCATTTGGTGAGTCCCTGATGTGCCTAAACAGTGGAAACCCTCCAAAAGTGACCCGATTTTGGAAACTAGACCCCTCGAGGAACTTATTTAGAAGTGCGATAAGCAATTTCTCCTCAGTACACCAATACCCCATATGTGGGGGAAAAGGGTGAACTACTGTTAGGTTTACTGTTACTGTTTGGTTGCATGGCAGGGCTCGGAAGGGAAGGAGCACCATTTGACATTTTGAACCCAAAATTTGCAATCATTAGTGGATACCATGTCGCATTTGGAGAGCCCCTGATGTGCCTAAACAGTGGAACCCCCCTACAAGTGACCCCATTTTTTAAACTAGACCCCTCAAGGAATGTATCTAGATGTGTTATGAGCACCTTGAACCCCCAAGTGCTTCACAGAACTTAATTACGTTGAGCCGTGAAAAAAAAAAAAAAATCCAACAAAAATGTTATTTTAGCCCCAATTTTTTTTTTATTTTCACAAGGGTAACAAGAGAAATTGAACCAGTCAATTTGTTGTGCAATTTCTTCTGAATATGCCAATACACCATATGTGGGGGGCAGGGCTCTGAAAGTAAGGAGTGACGTTTTTGAAAGCAGACTATGATGGAATGGTCTGTGGGTGTCCATGTCACATTTGGAGAACCCCTGATAGGCCTAAACAGTGGAATCCCTCTACAACTGAGCCTATTTTGGAAACTAGAACCCTCAAGGAATTTATCTAGATGTGTGTTGAGCACCTTGAATCCTCAGATGCTTTACAGAATTTTACAATGTTGATCTGTGAAAATGAAAGAAAAAAAAAATTCCCACAAAAATGTTGTTTTAGCCCCAATTTTTTTTTATTGTCGCAAGACTAGCAGGAGAAAATTAACTCACTTCACCTATGTGACGTTAGCACGAGCGTGGTAGGAAATTTTCCCACCGCGCTCGCATTGACGTCAGAAAGGTGAAGTGAGTTCATTGGCTGTGAACTCGCAGGACCTGTCTGACGGCACCGTGATCAGGAGAACTTTCTTACTCTCGCGGTGCCCTCAGACAGGGAATAGGAATTCACAAGGAAGACACTGAGCACACGCTGCTCAGTGTCTCTGCTGGAGAACTGGCTGTATGGTCGCATCATGCAACCATGCAGCCTGCCATCTAGATGTAGAAGAGCTAGACCAGTCGTGGGACAAATGGATTAGCAGCATCTCTGCAGAAAGGTGAGGAATATTGTTTTGTATTTTTAACTCTTTTGCAGAAGACAAGGGTGTCGGTAGAATGGGTGAGGTCATAAGTATGGTTTAATTAAGATTGATGTCATTCTTTCATTTAAAGGACTTTATTCTGGGTGTCTATGTTTTCATGCAATGTGACTATGGGGTTAGTAATGGGGGCGTCTTATTGACGCCTCTCCATTATTAACCTCAGGGCTTGATGTCACCTGACAATACAAAGGTGACATAAACCCCCCTCAACTATCACCCCAGTAGCCACCGTTACAGGGAAAGTGGGAAGAGCGAGGGTGAGGGCTCAACTCATTTGCGACAAAAACGGACGAATGCAATCAGAGAAAAAAAATCGGATTGCACTCTGACCAATGTTATTCAGTGAGTTACATCTCATCTGCGATTTTTTTCTCAGCTGAAATCAGACTGAGAAAAAAATCACAGCATGCTGCGATTTGCTGCGTATCTCGGATGAGAAAAAAAATGCACAGCACTCCCAACATGCGAGTACTGTCCGTTTTTTATGCACAGGTGTCCTTTGAAAAGCCGGTAATTCATGTGCGGTGTACAGTAAAATCACACTGACAGGTTAGAATACATAGAATCGAAATATAATAATAATAATAATTTTATTTATATAGCGCCAACATATTCCACAGCGCTTTACAACTTTACAATTATAGAGGGGATTTGTACAGACAATAGACATTACAGCATAACAATAAACACAGATCAAAACATACCAGGAGGAATGAGGGCCCTGCTCGCAAACTTACAAACTATAGAATATATATATACAAATGTTAGTAACACACACACATATATCTGCAGTGCAGACCAAAATTTTGGACACACCGTCTCATTTAAAGATTTTTCTGTATTTTCAGGACTATGAAAATTGTAAATTCGCACTGAAGGCATCAAAACTGTGAATTAACACATGTGGAATTATATACTTAACAAAAAAGTGTGAAACAACTGAAAATATGTCTTATATTCTAGGTTCTTCAAAGTAGCCACCTTTTGTTTTGATGACTGCTTTGTAAACTCTTGGCATTCTCTTGATCAGCTTCAAGAGGTAGTTCCCGGAAATGGTCTTCCAACAATCTTGAAGGAGCTCCCAGAGATGCTTAGGCTACGTTCACACTAGCGTTATGCTAGTTTGCGTCGGGTTTGCGTCGGGCGACGCAGCGGCGACGCATGCGTCATGCGGCCCTATATTTAACATGGGGGACCCATGCGTTTTTGTTTGTTGCGTTGTGCGACGCATGCGTCTTTTTTGCCGCAAGCGTCGGACCAAGAAAACGCAACAAGTTGCATTTTTCTTGCGTCCGATTTTCGGCAAAAAACGACGCAAGCGTCGCAAAACGCAGCGTTTTTGCGTGCGTTTTGGTGCGTTTTTGCGTGCGTTGTGCGTTGCGTCGCCGACGCAGTGGCGCACAACGCTAATGTGAACGTAGCCTAAGCACTTGTTGGCCCTTTTGTCTTCACTCTGCGGTCCAGCTTACCCCAAACCATCTCGATTGGGTTCAGGTCTGGTGACTGTGGAGGCCAGGTCATCTGGCGTAGCACCCCATCACTCTCCTTCTTGGTCAAATAGCCCTTACACAGCCTGGAGGTGTCTTTGGGGTCATTGTCCTGTTGAAAAATAAATGATGGTCCAACTAAACGCAAACCGGATGGAATAGCATGCCGCTGCAAGATGCTGTGGTAGCCATGCTGGTTCAGTATGCCTTCAATTTTGAATAAATCCCCAACACTGTCACCAGCAAAGCACCCCCACACCATCACAACTCCTCCATGCTTCACCGTGGGAACCAGGCATGTAGAGTCCATCCGTTCACCTTTTCTGCGTCGCACAAAGGCACGGTGGTTGGAACCAAAGATCTCAAATTTGGACTCATCAGACCAAACACAGATTTCCACAGGTCTAATGTCCATTCCTTGTGTTCTTTAGCCCAAACAAGTCTCTTCTGCTTGTTGCCTGTCCTTAGCAGTGGTTTCCTAGCAGCTATTTTACCATGAAGGCCTGCTGCACAAAGTCTCCTCTTAAGGCCTATTTTCCACTTGTGAGAAAAAAAACGGTCCGATTTACGGACCAAAAAAAAACGGATGTAACGTATGCGATTGTCATGCGAGTGTCATGCGATTTTTTTATCGCAACATCCGTATGACATCCGTATTGCTGTCCGATTTTAACGCACCGCTGTCCTTTGAAATGCCGGCATTTCAGCGCGGTGTACAGTAAAATCACACTGACAGCTTAGATTAGAGTAGATATATACACATAGAATAGGTATATATATATATACATATATATATATATATGTCAGGGAGACACCTATATATTTAATGCAGTGCTAGATAGCTTAAAAGCCGGTAATTCAATTGCCGGCTTTTGCTATCTCCTTCACAAACCCAACATGATATGAGACATGGTTTACATACAGTAAACCATCTCATATCCCCTTTTTTGGCATATTCCATACTACTAATGTTAGTAGTGTGTATGTGCAAAATGTGGGCACTCTAGCCATTATATTTAAGGGTTAAATGGCGGAAAAAATTGGCGTGGGCTCCCGCGCAATTTTCTCCGCCAGAATGGTAAAGCCAGTGACTGATGGCAGATATTAATAGCCTGGAGAGGGTCCATGGTTATTGCCCCCCCCCTGGTTAGAAACATCTGCCCCCAGCCACCCCAGAAAAGGCACATCTGGAAGATGCGCCTATTCTGGCACTTGGCCACTCTCTTTCCATTCCCGAGTTGCTGTGGGATATGGGGTAATGAAGGGTTAATGTCACCTTGCTATTGTAAGGTGACATTAAGCCAGATTAATTATGGAGAGGCATCAATTATGACACCTATCCATTATTAATCCAATTGTATGAAATGGTTAAAAAACACACATACACACATTATTACAAAGTCTTTTAATGAAATGAAGACACAGGTTGTTGTAATATTTTATTAGACTCTTAATCCACCTGAAGACCCTCGTTCTGTAAAAAAGGAAAAATAAAAAATCAACAATATCCCATACCTTCCGATGATCAGTCTCGTCCCACGCTGTAAATCCATCTGAAGGGGTTAACTAATTTTACACCCAGGAGCTCTGCTAATGCAGCTGTGCTCGTGGCTGTGAAACCCCGGGAAATGAATGGAATGCAGGTTAATGACCTGTAGTTACCTTCAGTTGCGGTGATGCACCCTCTGCTGGATGTACTCATATGAACTCGAGCCTGGGAACTTTTCTGAATATTTTCCCACGCTTGAGAGCGATCCAATATCACCTTGTCAAATTCAGTCAGTATTCTGAGGATTTGATTGAATATCTGCTGATGGTAATACATTTTTTGCTCACTAGTAACTTTTTTGCATTTGATAATCAATTTTATATGCAGCAAGCTGGAGTGGCCATGGGTGCGAAATACTCTCCCTCCCTTGCGAACGTTTTACAAGTGGAATGGAATATCTAATAGTTGAATGTCCAGTCACTCCTATAATATATGGGGTCCCTAAAATACATAAAAAAGAGGGGATTCCCCCAATGCGACCCATAGTATCTGGAATCGGGTCCTGCAATGAAAGACTCTGTCAATGGGTAGACTCTCTCCTCCAGCCACTTGTAAAACGTTCCCCTGGATATATAAAAGACTCTAAGGAGGTATTACGTATTTGTGATGGTAAGATATGGCAAAAAAATTATTCCTGGCTCTGCTGCGACGTTATATCTTTATATACATGCATCCCGCACGATCTAGCAATAAGAGCGATCCAATATCACCTTGTCAAATTCAGTCAGTATTCTGAGGATTTGATTGAATATCTGCTGATGGTAATACATTTTTTGCTCACTAGTAACTTTTTTGCATTTGATAATCAATTTTATATGCAGCAAGCTGGAGTGGCCATGGGTGCGAAATACTCTCCCTCCCTTGCTAATTTGGTTATGTCCTTTTGGGAGATGGAGTGCGTTTTTTCCGTGAACAATCCGTATTTGGAATATGTGGCGTGGTATGGCAGATACATTGATGATACGCTCATGATATGGGAGGGTGATGTGTCTGCCATACCGCGCTTCATGGAGTACCTGAATCAGAATGAGTACAATATTAGATTCACGCATAGGGCAGATAGCAAAAGTATATCATTTCTAGATCTGGAGCTCACGGGGCAAATAGATTCAAATATCGTCACCAGAACACATCACAAGCCAGTGAGGGGTAACACAATACTGCATGCCAAAAGCAGCCATAGCAGGCATACAATTAAATCAATTCCGGTGGGTGAGTTCACCAGGATTAAAAGGAATTGCAGCTCAGAAAAAGATCTCAAGGGTGAAATCGAGCAAATAGCAAATAAATTAACATATCGACAATACCCTCAATGGACAATTAATCGGGCCAAAAAAATAGTAGCAGGAAAAGATCGTAAAGAACTAGTTACAGCACAAAAGCATAGAAATTTACAAATGGAACAAAAGCCATACATATGCTTTCAATATAGCCCGCAGTTCGCTAGAATTAGAGATATTGTCAACAGATATTTACCTATTTTATATGAAGATCCGCAGCTGTATAACATACTAAATTCTGGCATTAATGTGGTGTCGAGAAGAGCCCCGACCATTGGTAATAAAATAGCCCCTAGCTTGTTCTGCTCCAAAAATAAATCCATCAGAACCTGGTTAAATTATCCAGGATTTTTCAGGTGTGGCACACGAAATTGTAGCACATGTAAATTCGCCAGTATTGAAAAGACATTTTATAATGCGGATGAAACTATCAAATTTGATATAAAGCAGTACATCAATTGTAATTCTTGCAATGTGGTATACAAAATCAAATGTATAGAGTGTAACCTGTCGTATGTGGGCTGTACGTCCAGAAAATTGAAAACACGCATTAGGGAACACTTATATGACATAGGTAACACTCAGAATAATGACAGGAATATATCAGCAGCATCCAAACATTTTGTTAGGCACCATGCACGCAGCACTGTCACTCTTCAGGTTCAGGGCATAGAACGGGTTAATACCCCTAGTCGGGGTGGTGACATTAGACGCCGGCTTCTCACACGAGAAGCATATTGGATTTTCCAATTGAACACCTGTGTCCCAACAGGATTGAATAAAAGACATGAAGTTATGTTACATTATTGCTGAATGTGATTTTAATCCTTTATTTTTGTTATGTTGTTACATATAGAACAATGATTTTAGATGAAAGGACCTGTCAAATTGCCATGTGACTCAAATGAATGATCTGGTTGGGTGAGCCTCCTTATAAGTAGGAGAAGCTGCCTGATCCAGGTATGGCTTTGATAAAGATCACTCCGATCGAAACGCGTAGCCGTTTATCTCTGTCATCCCAGGCACTTACCGGTGGGAGGTTGCACACCATGGACATTTGGATTTTTTATTTGGATACAATAAACGTCATGTTTTAAGGAGCTGGAATTCAACTTTTTTTTTTCTTTTCTCCTATTACTATCTGCCCTCAGTCACTGGCTTTACCATTCTGGCGGAGAAAATTGTGCGAGAGCCCACGCCAATTTTTTCCGCGATTTAACCCTTAACTATAATAGAGTGCCCAAATTTTGCACATACACACTACTAACATTAGTAGTGTGGAATATGCCCCCCAAAAAAGGGGATATGAGATGGTTTACTGTATGTAAAACATGTCTCATATCATGTCGGGTTTTTGAAGGAGATAGCAAAAGCCGGCAATTGAATTACCGGCTTTTAAGCTATCTAGCGCTGCATTAAATATAAATATATATAGGTGTCTCCCTGACATGTATATATGTATATATACCTATTCTATGTGTATATCTACTCTAATCTAAGCTGTCAGTGTGATTTTACTGTACACCACGCTGAATTGCCGGCTTTTCAAAGGACAGCGGTGCGTAAAAATCGGACAGCACTCGCATGGTGCGAGTGCTGTGCGTTTTTTTTCTCGCACCCATTGACTTGCATTGGCGAGTCTCGTCCGAGAATCGCAGCAATACGCAGCATGCTGCAATTTTTTTCTCAGTCCGATTTCGGCTGAGAAAAAAATCGCAAATGGAATGTCACCTATTGAATAACATTGGTCCAAGTACAATCCGATTTTTTATCGGATTGCACACGTCCGTTTTCCTTGCAAGTGGAAAAGAGGCCTAACAGTTGTTGTAGAGATGTGTCTGCTGCTAGAACTCTGTGTGGCATTGACCTGGTCTCTAATCTGAGCTGCTGCTAACCTGTGATTTCTGAGGCTGGTGACTCAGATAAACTTATCCTCAGAAGCAGAGGTGACTCTTGGTCTTCCTTTCCTGGGACGGTCCTCATGTGAGCCAGCTTCTTTGTAGCCCTTGATGGTTTTTGCAACTGCACTTGGGGATACTTTCAAAGTTTTCCCAATTTTTCGGACTGACTGACCTTCATTTTTTAAAGTAATGATGGCCACTCGTTTTTCTTTACTTAGCTGCTTTTTTCTTGCCATAATACAAATTCTAACAGTCTATTCAGTAGGACTATCAGCTGTGTATCCACCAGACGTCTGCTCAACACAACTGATGGTCCCAGCCCCATTTATAAGGCAAGAAATCCCACTTATTAAACTTGACAGGGCACACCTATGAAGTGAAAACCATTCCCGGTGACTACCTCTTGAAGCTCATCAAGAGAATGCCAAGAGTGTGCAAAGCAGTCATCAAAGCAAAAGGTGGCTACTTTGAAGAACCTAGAATATAAGACATATTTTCAGTTGTTTCACACTTTTTTGTTAAGTATATAATTCCACATGTGTTAAATTCATAGTTTTGATGCCTTCAATGTAAATTTGCAATTTTCATAGCCATGAAATTACAGAAAAATCTTTAAATGATAAGTTGTGTCCAAACTTTTGGTCTGTACTGTATGTATTTATATTGCACAGAAAGATAGAAGAAAAGCCGGTAATTCATCTGCCGGCTTCTGTAAAATCACTGCAGGAGCTGACAGGATAGAAGAGATGGATTACGTACAGTAAATATATATAGAATAGGTAGATATATAGATGTCAGTTACAAATACAATTAGTACAGTGTGTGCAAATTACTGGACATGTGTTTAATTAATAAAAAAATTTACGGAAACAAATGGCGTGGGCTCCCAAACAATTTTTGCAACCAGCAGAGGGAAAGCCAGCGACTGCGGGCAGATGTTTATAGCCTGGGAAGGGGGTAATACCCATGGAGCTTCCCAGGCTATGAATATCAGCTCACAACTGTATACTTAGCTTTTACTGGTTAATAAAATGGGGGACCCTCAAAAAAATTACGTGGGGTCCCCCCATAATTAATAACCAGCAAAGGCTATGCAGACAGCTGGGGCTGATATTAATAGCCTAGGAAGGGGCCCCGGCTAAAAACCATCAGCACTCAGCCACCCCAGAAAAGGCGCATCTCTAAGATGCACCAATTCCAGCACTTAGCCTCGCTCTTCCCACTTGCCCTGTAGCGGTGGCAAGTGGGGTAATAGTTGTGGGGTTGATGTCACCTTTGTATTGTAAGGTGACATCAAGCCCACGGCTTCGTAATGGAGAGGTGTCAATAAGACACCTATCCATTACTAATCCTATAGTTGTTACATGTTAAATAAAGACACAGCCAGAATAAAGTCTTTAATGAAATAAAACAGTTTTCCCATTTTATTATTACTCCTAATCCATGCAACGCCCTCAATCATCTGTGATAAAAGTAACAAACCAACAATATACCACAATATACCATACATGTCCGATGTTGTGTCACATGTAGTAATCCATATCTGAGGTATATACAGTTTTAAACCAAGACGATGGCCTAGATGCAACCGCCCCCGCTGAAAACTACTGGTGAACGAGGAGATGCTGCAAGAGGAGATTCAGTGACTAGCGGTGACGTCACTGAAGCTGCACTCCCTCACAGCCTGAGCTGCAGTAACCTCTGGACTGTGGGAAAATGCCAGGGCATTTTCCCATGGTCCAGAGGCCATCCCAATTCATAACAGCTGCGTCCCGTCACTGATGCTGCGCTGCCTCACAGCCTGACCTGCGCTGAACTCTGGAGCGTGGGAAAATGTATTTGTCACTGATATCTATATATCTACCTATTCTATTTGTATTTACTGTATGTAATCCATCTATTCTATGCTGTCGGCTCCTGCTGTGATTTTACACTGTGCGGCTGCTGAATTGCCAGTTTTTCATCTATGTAATAATAAATATATATAGTTGTCCAAAAGTTTGGACAACTTCTCATTTAAAGATTTTTCTGTATTTTAATGACTATGAAAATTGTACATTCACACTGAAGGCATCACAACTATGAATTAACACATGTGGAATTATATACTTAATTTGAGTTGTTTCACACTTTTTTCTTATGTCTTAGGCCGGCGTCACGCTTGGCGTAAGACAATATGGTCCCATATATTACGGCCGTAATACGCTGAAAAGTCCCCAAAAAAGTGGTCCGTAGCTCCTCCGTAGGCAGGGTGTGTCAGCGTATTTTGCGCATGGCATCCTCCGTATGTAATCCGTATGGCATCCGTACTGCGTGTTTTTCTTGCAGGCTTGCAAAACCAACACACGGCTATACAAGGGATCCATGTGTTAAAAAAAAATTATATATATATATACTGTATATATATATATATATATATATATATATATATATATATATATATATATACATATATATGCCATTAGACACATATATGTATATATATTATTACTTCATACAGCGCTAGATAGCAAAAGCCGGTAGTTGAATTACCGGCTTTAAAGCTATCTCTTTCCTATACCCAACATGATATGAGACATGGTTTACATACAGTAAACCATGTCATATTCCCATTTTTTTTAATATTCCACACTACTAATGTTAGTAGTGTGTATGTGCAAAATTTGGCCGTTCAAGGGTTAAATGGCGGAAAAAATTGGCGTGGGCTCCCGCGCAATTTTCTCCGCCAGAGTAGTAAAGCCAGTGACTGAGGGCAGATATTATTAGCCTGGAGAGGGTCCATGGTTATTGGCCCCCCCCTGGCTAAAAACATCTGCCCCCAGCCACCCCAGAAAAGGCACATCTGGAAGATGCGCCTATTCTGGCACTTGGCCACTCTCTTCCCATTCCCATGTAGTGGTGGGATATGGGGTAATGAAGGGTTAATGTCACCTTGCTATTGTTAGGTGACATTAAGCCAAATTAATAATGGAGAGGCGTCAATTATGACACCTATCCATTATTAATCCAATAGTAGTAAAGGGTTAAAAAAAACACAAACACATTATTTAAATTTATTATAATGAAATAAACACAAAGGTTGTTGTAATATTTTATTCAACACCCAATCCAATCACTGAAGACCCTCGTTCTGTAACCAAAAAAATAAATAAACAAACAATATCCTTACCTTCCGAAGATCTATAATGTCCAACGATGTAAATCCATCTGAAGGGGTTAAAATATTTTGCAGCCACGAGCTTTGCTAATGCAACGTTGTTCGTGGCTGCAAAACCCCGGGGAATGAAGGTAAAGTAGGTCAATGACCTATATTTACCTTCATTTGCGGTGAGGCGCCCTCTGCTGGTTGTTCCTAGATCGTGGGAACTTTCCTAGAAAGCTCCCAGGCTCGAGTTCATAAGAGGCGCCCTCTGCTGGTTGTCCTCATATGAACTCGAGCCTGGGAGCTTTCTAGGAAAGTTCCCACGATCTAGGAACAACCAGCAGAGGGCGCCTCACCACAAATGAAGGTAAATATAGGTCATTGACCTACTTTACCTTCATTCCCCGGGGTTTTGCAGCAAGGAGCAGCGCTGCATTAGCAGAGCTCCTTGCTGCAAAATATTTTAACCCCTTCAGATGGATTTACATCGTTGGACGTTACAGATCTTCGGAAGGTTTGGATATTGTTGTTTTTTTTTTTTTTTGTACAGATCGAGGGTCTTCAGTGATTGGATTGAGCGTAGAATAAATTATTACAACAACCTTTGCTTTTATTTCATTAAAATAATTTTTAATAATGTGTTTGTGTATTTTTTAACCCTTTACTACTATTGGATTAATAATGGATAGGTGTCATAATTGACGCCTCTCCATTATTAATTTGGCTTAATGTCACCTTACAATAGCAAGGTGACATTAACCCTTCATTACCCCATATCCCACCGCTACACGGGAATGGGAAGAGAGTGGCCAAGTGCCAGAATAGGCGTATCTTCCAGATGTGCCTTTTCTGGAGTGGCTGGGGGCAGATGTTTCTAGCCGGGGGGGGGGGGGGGGGGGCAATAACCGTGGATCCTCTCCAGGCTATTAATATCTGCCCTCAGTCACTGGCTTTACTACTCTGGCGGAGAAAATTGCGCGGGAGCCCACGCCAATTTTTTCCGCCATTTAACCCTTTAATTTAATAGCTAGAATGGCCAAATGTTGCATATACACACTACTAACATTAGTAGTGTGGAATATGCAAAAAAAAAAGGTGATATGAGATGGTTTACTGTATGTAAACCATGTCTCATATCATGTCGGGTTTTAGGAAGGAGATAGCAAAAGCCGGCAATTGAATTATCGGCTTTAAAGCTATCTAGCGCTGTATGAAGTAATAATATATATACATATATGTGTCTCACTGACATATATATATATATCTATTCTATGTGTACACATTTATTCTACCTATTCTAATGTAAGCCGTCAGTGTGATTTTACTATACACCGCACTGAATTGCCGGCTTTTCTCTAACACCGCTGCGTATTTCTCGCAAGTCACACTGCTGGTCCGTGTGTAATCCGTATTTTTCTGGCTTCCATAGACTTTCATTGGCTTTTTTTGCGCAATACGGTGACAAACGCAGCATGCTGCGATTTTCTATGGCCGTAGAAAGCCGTATAATACTGATCAGTAAAATACGGCAGATAGGAGCAGGGGCATAGAGAATAATTGTGCCGTTTGTTTTGCGAGTTTTACGGACGTATTTTCAGCGCTCTTACGTCCGTAAAACTCGCAAGTGTGACGGCGGCCTTATAGTCTAGGTTCTTCAAAGTAGCCACCTTTTGCTTTGATGACTGCTTTCACACTTTTTTGTTAAGTATATAATTCCACGTGTTAATTCATAGTTTTGATGCCTTCAGTGTGAATTTACAATCTTCATAATCATGAAAATACAGAAAAATCGTTAAATGAGGTGTGTCCAAACTTTTGGTCTGTTCTGTATGTGTAATATATATATATATATATATATATATATATATATATATATATATATATATACACACACATGCATACACACACAAACACACAGCAACGCACAGCTGTGGCGAAAATTAAGAGACCACTGCAAATTTTTCAGTTTGTCTGATTTTTCTCTTTATAGGTATATTTTTGATTAAAATGAAAATTGTTCTTTTATTCAAAAAACTACTGACAACATAGTTCTGAAGTTCCAAGCAATAAATTTATTTATTTTCTGAAAATGAGAAATGGTCAAAATAACAAAAAAGTGCATTGCTTGCAGACCTCAAATAATGCAAGAAAAAAGTTCATAATCATTTAGAAACAACAATACTAATGTTTTAACTCAGGAAGAGTTCAGAAATCAATATTTTGTGGAATAACCAGGATTTTAATCACAGCTTTCATGAGTGATTAAACACCTGGTCGTCTAATGGTTAGACAGAGACCTGGAGAGGCGAACAAGCCTCAGTGTCTTGCACCCACTGTGAAATTTGGTGGAGAATCGGTGATGATCTGGGGATGCTTCAGCAAGGCTGGAATTGGGCAGGTTGTTGTTTGCGAAGGACGTATGAATTAATCCCAATGCAAGGTTATCCTGGAAAAACAGTTGATTTCTTCTGCTCAGGCAAATGTTCCCCAACTCTGAGGACTGGTTTTTCCAGCAGGACAATGCACCATGCCACACAGCTAGGTCAATCAAGGTGTCGATAAAGGACCACCACATCAAATTCTGTCATGGGCAGCCCAATCTCCAGACCTGAACCCCATGGAAAACCTCTGGAATGTGATCAAGAGGAAGATGGATAGTCACAAGCCGTCAAACAAAGAAGTGCTTACATTTTTGTACCAGTAGTGGCATAAGGTGACCCAGAAGCAGTGTGAAAGACTGGTGGAAAGCATGCCAAGACGCATGAAAGCTGTGATTAAAAATCATGGTTATTCCACAAAATATTGATTTCTGAACTCTTTCTGAGTTAAAACATTAGTATTGTTGTTTCTAAATGATTATGAACTTTTTTGTTTTGCATTATTTGAGGTCTGCAAGCAATGCATTTTTTGTTATTTTGACCATTTCTCATTTTCAGAAAATAAATAAAAAATGTATTGCTTGGAACTTAGGAGACATGTTGTCAGAAGTCTATAGAATAAAAGAACAATTTACTCAAAAATATACTTATAAAGAGAAAAATCAGACAAACTGAAAATTTTTCAGTGGTCTCTCAATTTTTGCCAGAGCTGTGTGTGTGTGTGTATATATATATATATATTGCCCAGCCACGTAGTATATTGTGCAGCCACATAGTATATTACCCAGTGACGTAGTATATTGCCTAGTGATGTAGTATATTGCCCAGTGACGTAATATACAGCACAGAGCCACGTAGTATATTGCCCAGTTACGTAGT
This sequence comes from Ranitomeya imitator, assembly GCF_032444005.1. NCBI lineage: Eukaryota > Metazoa > Chordata > Amphibia > Anura > Dendrobatidae > Ranitomeya > Ranitomeya imitator. Next base: position 106,357,424 of record NC_091283.1, on the reverse strand, counting down.
ATATTGCCCAGTGATGTAGTATACAGCACAGAGCCACGTAGTATATTGCACAGCGACATAGTATACAGCACAGAGCCACGTAGTATATTGGCTAGCCATGTAGTATATTGCCCAGTTACGTAGTATATTGCCCAGTGATGTAGTATATTGGCCAGTCACGTAGTATATTGCCCAGTGATGTAGTATACAGCACAGAGCCACGTAGTATATTGCACAGCGAAGTAGTATACAGCACAGAGCCTCGTAGTGTATTGGCCAGTCACGTTGTATATTGCCCAGCTACGTAGTATATTGCCCAGCCAGGTTTGTCACAGTTTAAAAAATAAACATATACTCACCTTTCCGAGGGCCTCTTGTAGTCCACGGCAGCTTCCGGTCCCAGGGTTGGTATGAGCGCAGGACCTGTGATGACGTCGCGGTCACATGACCGTGACGTCATGGCAGGTCTTTCTCGCGCAGGCCCTGTGATGACGTCGCGGTCACATGACCGTGACGTCATGGCAGGTCCTTCTCGCGCAGGGCCTGTGATGACGTTGCGGTCACATGACCGTGACGTCATGGCAGGTCCTTCTCCCATACTATCATTGCCACCGGAACCTGCAACGGAAGATGACGGCCGGCGCAAGCGACTACAGAGGGTGAGTATAGCAGGTTTTTTTTTTTTTTTATTATTATTATTTTTAACATTACATTTTTTACTATTGATGCCGCATAGTCAGCGTCAATAGTAAAAAGTTTGGGACGCACAGGGTTAATGGCGGTAACGGAGTGCGTTACCCGCGGCATAACGTGGTCCATTACCGCCGGCATTAACCCTGTGTTAGCGGTGACCGGAGGGGAGTATGGGGGCGACAGGCACTGACTGCGAGGAGTAAGGAGCGGCCATTTTCTTCCGGACTGTGCCCGTCGCTGATTGACAGGCAGCTGGCGAGACCAATCAGCAAATGAATAACCGTGACAGACAGAAGGACAGACGGAAGTGACCCTTAGACAATTATATAGTATATATATATATATACCATATATATATATATATATATATATATATATATATATATATATATATATATACACGTCACTGATATCTATGTATTCTATGAGTATATATCTATTCTAACCTGTCACTGTGATTTTACTGTATGTGGCACATGAATTGACAGCTTTTATTTAATACAATATATTTATATCAGCAAGAGTAACAAGAAAAATATTACTCACTCAGGTGAGTTTTTTCATGAAAAGTAAGGGTATGTGCACACGCTGCGGATCCGCAGCTGCGGGTCCGCAGCAGTTTCCCATGAGTTAGTACAATATAAACCTATGGGAAACACAATCCACAGTGCACATGCTGCAAAAACGCAGTGGTTTACATTCCGCAGCATGTCAATTCTTTGTGCGGAATCCACAGCGGTTTTACACCTGCTCCATAATAGAGAACCGCAGGTGTAAAACCGCAGTGGAATCCGCACAAAAACCGCAGTAAATCTGTGATAAATCCGCAGTGTTTTTGCACTGCGGATTTATCAAATCCGCTGCAGAAAAATCTGCAGAGGACCATTCTACGTGTGCACATAGCCTTAGACATGCCTTCTAAATGCTGCAATCGGTTGCAGCATTTAGGTTGTTAACCCCTTTCTGCCATTAGACGTACTATTCCGTCCATGTGGGGTGGGCTTTACTTCCCAAGGACGGAATAGTACATCATAGGCGATCTGCCGCGCTCACGGGGGGAGCGCGGCCGATCGTGGCCGGGTGTCAGCTGCTTATCGCAGCTGACATCCGGCACTATGTGCCAGGAGCGGTCACGGACCGCCCCCGGCACATTAACCCCCGGCACACCACGATCAAACATGATCGCGATGTGCCGACGGTGCCCTGCGTGCTTCCCTGAGACCCCCGCAGCAACGCGATGTGATCGCGTTGCTCCGGGGGTCTCCTACCTTCCCCCCTGCAGCAAATTCCGGATCCAAGATGGCCGCGGATCCGTGTCCTGCAGGGAGGGAGGTGGCTTACCAAGTGCCTGCTTAGAGCAGGCACTTGTTAACGCTGCAGCGCTGTTTGACAGATCGGTGATCTGCCAGAGTGCTGTGCAAACTAGCAGATCACCGATCTGTATTGTCCCCCCCCCTGGGACAAAGTAAAAAAGTAAAAAAAAATGTTTACAAGTGTGTAAAAAAAAAAAATCCTAAATAATGAAAAAAAAAATAAAATATTATTCCCATAAATACATTTCTTTATCTAAATTAAAAAAACAAAACAATAAAAGTACACATATTTAGTATCGCCGCGTCCGTAACGACCCAACCTATAAAACTGGCCCACTAGTTAACCCCTTCAGTAAACACCGTAAGAAAAAAAAAAAAAAACGAGGCAAAAAACAACGCTTTATTATCATACCGCCGAACAAAAAGTGGAATAACACGCGATCAAAAAGATAGATATAAATAACCATGGTACCGCTGAAAACGTCATCTTGTCTCGCAAAAAACTGGCTGCCATACAGCAACATCAGCAAAAAAATAAAAAAGTTATAGTCCTCAGAATAAAGCGATGCTAAAATAATTATTTTTTCTATAAAATAGTTTTTATCGTATAAAAGCGCCAAAACATAAAAAAAAATGATATAAATGAGGTGTCGCTGTAATCGTACTGACCCAAAGAATAAAACTGCTTTATCAATTTTACCAAACGCGGAACGGTATAAACGCCTCCCCCAAAAGAAATTCATGAATAGCTGGTTTTTGCTAATTCTGCCTCACAAAAATCGGAATAAAAAGCGATCAAAAAATGTCACGTGCCCGAAAGTGTTACCAATGAAAACGTCAACTCGTCCCGCAAAAAACAAGACCTCACATGACTCTGTGGACTCAAATATGGAAAAATTATAGCTCTCAAAATGTGGTAATGCAAAAAATATTTTTTGCAATAAAAAGCGTCTTTCAGTGAGTGACGGCTGCCAATCATAAAAATCCGCTAAAAAACCCGCTATAAAAGTAAATCAAACCCCCCTTCATTACCCCCTTAGTTAGGGAAAAATAAAAATTTTTTAAAAAAATGTATTTATTTCCATTTTCCCATTAGGGTTAGGGCTAGAGTTAGGGTTAGGGCTAGGGTTAGGGCTAGGGTTAGGGCTAGGGTTAGGACTAGGGCTAGGGTTAGGGATAGGGTTAGGGCTAGGGTTAGGGCAAGGGTTAAAGCTACAGTTAGGGTAAAGGCTACAGTTAGGGTTAAGGCTACAGTTAGGGTTAAGGCTACAGTTAGGGTTGGGGCTAAAGTTAGGGTTAGGGTTTGGATTACATTTACGGTTGGGAATAGGGTTGGGATTAGGGTTAGGGGTGTGTCTGGGTTAGAGGTGTGGTTAGGGTTACCGTTGGAATTAGGGTTAGGGGTGTGTTTGGATTAGGGTTTCAGTTATAATTGGGGGGTTTCCACTGTTTAGACACATCAGGGGCTCTCCAAAGGCGACATGGCGTCCAATCTCAATTCCAGCCAATTCTGCGTTGAAAAAGTAAAACAGTGCTCCTTCCCTTCCGAGCTCTCCCGTGTGCCCAAACAGGAGTTTACCCCAACATATGGGGTATCAGCGTACTCAGGACAAATTGGACAACAACTTTTGGGGTCCAATTTCTCCTGTTACCCTTGGGAAAATACAAAACTGGGGCTAAAAAATAAGTTTTGTGGGGAAAAAAGATTTTTTAATTTTCACGGCTCTGCGTTATAAACTGTAGTGAAATACTTGGGGGCTCAAAGTTCTCACAACACATCTAGATAAGTTCGTGGGGGGGTCTAGTTTCCAATATGGGGTCACTTGTGGGGGGTTTCTACTGTTTAGGTACATTAGGGGATCTGCAAACGCAATGTGACGCCTGCAGACCATTCCATCTAAGTCTGCATTCCAAACGGCGCTCCTTCCCTTCCGAGCCCTCCCATGCGCCCAAACGGTGGTTCCCCCCCACATATGGGGCATCAGCGCACTCAGGACAAATTGGACAACAAATTTTGGGGTCCAATTTCTCCTGTTTCCCTCGAGAAAATACAAAACTGGGGACTAAAAAATAATTTTGGGGGGAATTTTTTTTTTAATTTTCACGGCTCTGCGTTAGAAACTGTAGTGAAACACTTGGGGGCTCAAAGTTCTCACAACACATCTAGATAAGTTCCTTGGGGGGTCTAGTTTCCAATATGGGGTCACTTGTGGGGGGTTTCTACTGTTTAGGTACATTAGGGGCTCTGCAAACGCAATGTGACGCCTGCAGACCATGCCATCTAAATCTGTATTTCAAATGGCGCTCCTTCCCTTCCGAGCCTTCCCATGCGCCCAAACGGTGGTTCCCCCCCACATTTGGGGTATCAGCGCACTCAGGACAAATTGCACAACAAATTTTGGGGTCCAATTTCTCCTGTTACCCTCGGGAAAATACAAAACTGGGGGCTAAAAAATAATATTTGTGGGAAAAAATTTTTGTTTTATTTTTACGGCTCTGCATTATAAACTTCTGTGAAGCTCTTGGTGGGTCAAAGTGCTCACCACACATCTAGATAAGTTCCTTAGGGGGTCTACTTTCCAAAAAGGTGTCAGTTGTGGGGGGTTTTAATATTTAGGCACATCAGTGGCTCTCCCAACGCAACATGGCGTCTCATCTCAATTCCTGTGAATTTTGCATTGAAAAGTCAAACGGCGCTCCTTCCCTTCCGAGCTCTCCCATGCGCCCAAACAGTGGTTTACCCCCACATATGGGGTATCAGCGTACTCAGGACAAATTGTACAATAACTTTTTGGTTCCAATTTCTTCTCTTACCATTGGGAAAATAAAAAATTGGGGGCAAAAAGATCATTTCTTTTTCACAAAAATTATTTTTTATTTTTACGGTTCTGCATTCTAAACTTCTGTGAAGCACTTGGTGGGTCAAAGTGCTCACCACACCTCTAGATAAGTTCCTTAGGGGGTCTACTTTCCAAAATGGTGTCACTTGTGGGGGGTTTCAATGTTTAGGCACATCAGTGGCTCTCCAAACGCAACATGGCATGTGGTTTTGAGAAACTTGGGGGGTGCAGCTTTTAGAATGGTGTCACACTTGGGTATTTTCTATCATATAGACCCCTCAAAATGACTTCAAATGAGATGTGGTCCCTAATATAAAACGGTGTTGTAAAAATGAGAAATTGCTGGTCAACTTTTAACCCTTATAACTCCCTAACAAAAAAAAAATTTTGGTTCCAAAATTGTGCTGATGTAAAGTAGACATGTGGGAAATGTTACTTATTAAGTATTTTGTGTGACATATCTCTGTGATTTAATTGCATAAAAATTCAAAGTTGGAAAATTGCGAAATTTTCAAAATTTTCACCATGTTTCCGTTTTTTTTCACAAATAAACGCAGGTAATATCAAAGAAATTTTACCACTATCATGAAGTACAATATGTCACGAGAAAACATTGTCAGAATCACCGGGATCCGTTGAAGCGTTCCAGAGTTATAACCTCATAAAGGGACAGTGGTCAGAATTGTAAAAATTGGCCCAGTCCATAACGTGCAAACCACCCTTGGGGGTAAAGGGGTTAAACTGCCGGGAGCGGTGAGGGCAGTGAGAGACAGGTGTCAACTGTGAGAATCGGTGAACACCCGGCGGCGATCACACCTGCACAGCTCTTGTGCGTGTAAAATCGACTGGACGTATCCATACGTCCAAAGTTGTGAAGGGGTTAATAAACAGTTAGTGAAAAACACAGAACTAGGAGCCAAATATAATACCATCCATGGGCTGTCACAAGTTTATTATTTAGGGCTCACACTCATCTGCATTTAAAACATCACTCCAATGTTGATCCAGAAAAGTAGTATGAGTGTCCCATATGACATGTGTATGCAATACATATTTTTTTTTCTCTGCAACTATTATTCTACACACATGTACAAGACCATTTACAGTATTCTATTCTACAGAATGGTAAAGTATCTGTAAAAATCTGACAGGATAAATATTGTCTTTGTGCCGTTCGTATTTTTTTTCTCACACTCAGTGACTTGCAATGATGAGTCTTGTCCAATACACGCGGCCACTCGCTGCATGCTGTGATTATTTTCCTCGTCCAGATTCCAGCTGAGGAAAAAAAATGGCAGATGAGCAGGGAATCATAGGATAACATTAGTCAGAGTGAATACAATTTTTTATTGGATTGCAATCGTGTGATTTATGCGCAGATGAGTATGAGCCCTAGACTTTGATCCGTTATTAAGATTAAAAATGGAGATTTTTCATTTTGCCGTTGCTCGGTCCACAAAAGAAACGTACTTGGGAACAGCTCCGTAGACTATAGTGAGTAGGTGTACTATATGTGAAAAACACAGATTGACCGTGTATGAGGAAATTAAGGCTATGTGCACACGCTGCGGATTTTGCTGCGGATTCGCAGCGCTTCCGCCGCTGCGGGTCCGCAGCAGTTTCCCATGAGTTTACAGTACAATGTAAACCTATGGGAAACAAAAAACGCTGTGCACATGCTGCGGAAAAAAACGCACGGAAACGCAGCGGTTTACATTCCACAGCATGTCACTTCTTTCTGCGGATTCCGCAGCGGTTTTACAACTGCTCCAATAGAAATCCGCAGAAAAACTGCACAAAAACCGCGGTAAATCCGCAGCGGTTTTGCACTGCGGATTTATCAAATCTGCTGCGGAAAAATCTGCAGTGGACCAGAATACGTGTGCACATAGCCTTAGGCTGCTGTCACACTATCAGTATTTCGTCAGTATTTTACATCAGTATTTGTAAGCCAAAACCAAGAGTGGGTGATAAATACAGAAGTGGTGACGTGGTGCATGTCTGTAGTTGCAGGGCCGCCGCGTGCGTGTTACCATGCATAGTGGAGACGGGATTTCATTAAATCCCCTCCACTATGCTGTAACATCTGGACGCTGCGTCTCTATGCAGCGTCAAACACGCAGCGTTTCCTGCACGTGGACACACAGCCCTAGTGTGACGGCAGCCTTAAAGTGTGAAGGGTCCAGCTATGTGCACTCGTTGCAGATTTGACTGTGGCCAATCATCTGTGCCTTTATAGCCTTTTTACTAGGCACTGCTCCTAATAGCCAGATTCCTACTCCACACTGATGAGGGGCAAAAACCCCGAAACAGCTGTCTGTGGATGGATACCATGCTTGGCATAGGTGGCTTTCCTTCATAGGATGCTGCCCTTCCCGTGGTTGTTCCTTCCCGGGGAAAGGCCTGGCTATTCACTGCTTGCGTCGAGAAACACGTGATGGTGTCTCCGCAGCTTCTTTACATGCATCTGCATATTTCCCATAAGGGATGGGGGCAGTGTTCTGGAATCACTGCGTTGAGAAACACGTGATGGTGTCTCCGCTGTGTTGGATGTTTTGGTCTCCCCGAGGCCAATCATCTGTGCCTTTATATACTGCACAGAGAATTGACATGGTCCTTTTTTGAATCTGCTGCGTTTTCCGTGCAGATTTTTGTGCACCATTAGCACAGCATTTTTTTTTTGCCATTGATTTACATTGTACTGTAAATCACTTGCGGATCTGCAGCGTTCCTGCGTGGAAAAAAAAGCTGCAGATCTGCAGGAAATCTGCAACGTGTGCACATGGCCTTAGGAATTAGTTTTGCATACCAGTAAGGCTAAATTCACACATCTGTATGAAATGTTCTAATGTCTGCTTTTTTCTCAGACACTGACCTATAGCGTTATTGATCTGTATACAAATTAGTTTTAAAAACGGATCTGTCGTTGTCCACGAGACTCGGAGATTGTTCTAACCTCATCCAGTTTGCTGATCAGACTCTGCCATTAAAGTCTAAGAGGATCCGTGTAAAACACAGAAGACACACTTAGTACGGCCGAGATCACACATGCGAGAAACACGGCTGAGTCTTGCATGTTAATACCCAGCCCTGCCGTCTGCACTCCGGAGCGGAGTGTGCGGCCGCATAGCAATACATGGAGCTGCATGCTCCTGAGTGCCGGCGACAATGCCGGGTATTAACATGCGAGACTCGGCCATATTTCTCGCATGTGTGATCCTGGCAGTGTCAGACTGGGGTGACAAGGGCCTACCAGTAACATTGACTTTGGAGGCCCACTTTTCACCTGCATACAAATATTACACTACGCTCATTCACAAATTTACCTATATATCTTGACATTGCTATTGGTCGATCCCACGAAGGGATGACCTCCCCCCCCCCATTTTATACCTAACCTTCAGTTATTTCGTCCCCAAACCCCCCACCAAATAACGACAGACTCTGATCTTGGATTATAATTGGCCACAGTGGCCTTTATTATAACATACAACAAGAATAAATGACATAGGGGAAGAGTCCTTGAAGCTCCAAACTGGTGGTTAACCATAACAGGGAGTGGACAGAAACATACCATATATTTACTCCCAGCCGTAACCACCCAGGCTCGGAAGCACCAAACTACCCCGAAGGGTTAACCATGTCCACTTTTAACCTGGGGATCCGGCCCACCATTGCCAAGATCCCCCCCAGAACCACCAGACCCGAAAAACAAGTTTCCACCCACTGAAGGATCCGTACCCCGACGGATCCCCCAGGCCAATTTATCACCAACTTCAAGGACCCCTCCCACTGCCACAACGAGGGTATTTAAATACCTTAAATACCCGAGACCCCACCACACTTCACCGCTATTGCCCTTTCAATACCGTTTTGTAAATCCAAAGCCCATAAGTCCGTGCCCACAGCGTTCAGGTGAACACCATCACCCAGGAGGAAGTCCACTCCACCCTGTTCCAGTTCCAAATGACGGACAAACAAACCTCCATTCTTTACCACAAACTTGGCAACCGCCCGATTAACCTTAATCCTGGCTTTATTGACCTTATTCGCAGATCTGGCGTGCCTCCAACATCTCCTTGGAACAATGTCTGACCAAACCACCAACACATCACCAAAAGACGCCCACAATCTGAGAAGGTCATGTTTTATATCCCTTATCAGCTCCAGACAGGGGCGAATCCCCAAATCGTTTCCTCCAACGTGCAACACCAAAATGTCTGGAATTCTATCTAGACGAGCATTGTTATGCACTTCTTTCAAGACCTCATTCCAGCCCAATCCCCGAAAGCCCAACCATCTGACCACGGCCACCTCTTTGGAGAACCCGAGCTGTCGACCGTCGCGCTGAACGTCCGCCCGTCTCGCGCCCCAATACACGTACGAGTGGCCGACGATCCAAATCAACAGGGGATTGGAACCTGAAAAATACATAACAACTTAAATCCATAACCGTACTTCAAGCACAACAACATCGAGAAACACCATCTTCCCCTCAACCCCCGTTTAAGGTCTCACGTAGCTCTTATAACGCTGCGACTTCCATCTCCCAATTCGTTGCACCGCTTCCGGTGCTAAACCTCCTAAAGCCGCCTCGGTCGCGGCCCCAATTCGGAATGAGTGAGAGGCAAATCGAGAAGCATCTAATCCCAACTCCCCTAGAGCCCGTCTAAGCACCGCCACAATTTGAAACTTGGACAAAAAGGACCCATTTTCATGACACAACAAAGGGCCCTCTTTAGACGGCTGAAAACAACTAAAAGCCTCCCAGCAACCAACGGGACACATGAGCGAACCCACGACAGAGCCCAAAACCACACGTTTGCCTCTACCCTCCTGATCGGTCTTCGATCTACGCAACCAAAATTGTAAACCCCTTTCGGTCAACACCACATCCCTAGCCAAAAGTCCCCCTTGCACGCACGTGCTAGGCGACACGATCTCACTCACCTGCAGCGCGCCAAAAAATGCCAGCGAAAATGCTAAACGGAAAAGAGCCACTTCAAAGTCAGATGTGCAAATCTCACTGAGCTTCACACCTATTCGTTCCAGCAAGCCAAAGGAAATCGGGTGCCTTAGATCGCCCTTACTCGCCCTCCTTGTAAATCCCTTCACCGCCTGCCTTACTAAAAACAACTTCGTTAAATCCCGTAAACCTCTAAGCTGAAAACCAAAAGCCAAAGCTGACCGAATCCTCTCAACTTTAGACGCCGACCAACCATCATCGGCACCACGTCTCAACCATAACAACAGGGCCCCCACTTGATCGTCACCCCTCATCTCCACCCTACAAGACACCAACCAGGACTCCCAATCGCACCACACCGACCGGTATGCTGCCCACGTGCTGGGTGCCAAAGACGCCTGAATCAAAGGTCCTGCAGCTCGGATACCACGTTCCAGAGTTCCTGCGGGCAATCCCGACCCGTCTCCTCCGCCTCCGGAGCCAAAGCACGGAAACGCTCCCAGTGAAACTGAGACAAAGAGTCAGCGATGGAGTTCTCAACACCAGGCACGTGTGTTGCCGAAACATAAGCATTAATAGACAAGCAGAACAAAACTAACTGCCGCAGAACCCGAATAACTGGAGGGGACGATGCCGTCAAACTGTTGATAACACAGACGACTGCCATGTTGTCGCAATTAAACCGTACCCGGCGATTGCGCAAATCCTCTTTCCACAGTTAAACCGCCACCAAAATGGGAAAAATCTCCAATAAAGTCACGTTTTTTACCAGCCCGGAACCGAACCAGTCGTCCGGCCACCTGGAGGCACACCATCGACCACCAAAAAAGGCGCCAAAACCAATCCCACCCGACGCATCCGTGAACAACTCCAAATCATGATTGCCGACCACCTCCTCCATCAAAAGCGATCGACCATTGTACCGTGCCAAAAAACTATTCCACACCTCCAAATCCGCTTTGTGCTCACTGGATAAGCGCACGAAATGATGGGGAGCCTTCACCCCCGCCGTAGCACCTGCGAGCCTCCGGGAAAACACTCTCCCCATTGGGATAATTCTGCACGCAAAGTTCAATTTGCCAAGAAGAGACTGAACTTCCCGCAGAGGCAACTTCTTCAAGCGACGCGCTCGAGCCACCTCGCTTTTCAAACCGACCACCTTCTCCTCGGGTAACCGAAACTCCCACGCTACCGTGTCAATGACAATGCCTAAAAATGAAATACACGTACTGGGCCCCTCCGTTTTCTCTGGCGCCAGCGGAACACCGAACCGCTTGGCCACCCAAATCACAGTCTGTAACGCCATTTCACAACAACTAGATTGAGCAGGTCCAATACACAAAAAATCATCCAAATAATGGATGATGTAATCCAAACCAGACACCTCCCGAACGACCCACTCCAAAAACGAACTAAAGGCCTCAAAATAAGCGCAGGACAACGAACAACCCATCGGCAAACATCTGTCAACATAAAACCCTTGGTCCCAGTAACAACCTAACAATCTAACGCTGTCCGGATGGACAGGAAGTAACCGAAACGCCGATTCAATATCTGTCTTAGCCAACAATGCTCCCTTGCCGCATCTACGTACCAAACGCGTAGCCTCATCGAAAGACGTATAAACCACGGAACAAAGCTCCGGATCTATTCCGTCATTCACAGATCGCCCCTTAGGGTAAGACAAATGATGAATTAACCTAAACTTGTTAGGCTCTTTCTTTGGAACCACACCCAATAAATAACCAAATCTTCCAGGGGTGGAGTGGGAAAAGGACCAGCCATCCTACCCAACGCCACTTCCTTGCTCAACTTTTCCGACACTACCGCCGCGTGTAGCACAGCCGACTTCAGATTCCTTACAACTTGCGGAATACTAAACGCAGGGGCCGGACTCCGAAAACCATCCCGAAAGCCCAAAAACAACAGCTCCGCCTTCGGCCTGTCTGGAAACCTATCTAGAAAGGGGGCCATCTCGTCCAGCCTCACCGGCGTTACCCCCTTTTGGATTCCCGTCAGGCTTAGCCTTCTTTTTGAAGCATTTCGCGGCCCCATGGGAGGATCCACTGCAATGCGAGCACACGTGCTTGAATTTACAGGTAGCCCCAAATTTGCACTGGCCGTCGTTAAACTGCCAGCACAGGCCGTGTCTCTGGCTCGCTTGGCCAGACTGACTACCCGATCCTGAACTGCCGTGTGCTGAGGTCTGGCCGGCGTTTCCGGCCCCCCCTTGAAAGGAGTGACCAAACTTTGTGGGCGCCATCACTCGCAACCACAGACCAATGTCCTTCTGATCCCACCGGATCGCCGGACGAACCGCCTTCCGCTGCCTAAACTGCTCATCGTACCGGAGCCAAGCCTGACCCCCATACGCCCTGTGCGCCTCGCCTATCGAATCCATGTAACAGAAGAGCGCCGAACAATTTTCCGGCGCCTTCTCACCCACAACGCTAGCCAAAATTGCAAACGCTTGCAGCCAGTTCACAAAAGTCTGCAGAATGAGGCGCCACCTCCGTTTTTCTTCATCCTCCTTCTTACTGTCCACTTTTTTGCTCTTATCTAAATTGAACTTTTCTAAGGGAAGAAGCGAAAAAATTTCTACGTACTCATCTTTCCATATCTTCTCCCTTACTTCCTTCTTCAAATGGGCCCCAAGCGGCCCCTCAACACATACGAAAACCTCGCCCCGCGCTTTGTCATCTAAACGAATCCCGCCTTCCTTCTCCTTTTCAGTCTGCACCGACACCGACACCGGGACACTTGAACTGCTGGGTGCCAACCCACCCATCCCAGATGCCCCTATACCCACATCCGCAGCACCAACCCACGCAGCCAACGGGGACGGCACCGACCTAACGCCACCCAACCTCGCGAGCAACTCACGGACGCTAGACAATAACTCACCTACCCCCTCGCTCCCCGGAACCAACCGGGACCCCGCCTGCTCCCCCCTAGCCCCTACCCCATCTGCCTGCCTATCCCCCACGACCGGGAAAAACAATCGTGTTTGTGACAAAACAGACATGGAATGTTGCTCACCCAGCTGCAGAGGAACGGAGGTCCCCCCAGCCGCGGACGTCCTGCTCATCCCGCTGTCCTCGGCTCCTGGTCCACTCCGTGAAGACCCGCGAGGTTGCGTCCTCCCTCGTGATGACGAACGTGATGATGCGGCCCCGTCTCGGCCCGACACTGGAGATCCTGATGCGGCCCGGTGGGAAGAGCTGCCCGGCACAAGCCCATCGTACCTTCCAGGCCCTGGTGACGCCCGACCAGTACTTCCTCTGGGTCTGTCTTGTAATCCGGTTGGAGCAACTGGAATGCTGGACGGGCCCGGCCTCACAGGGGAAGAAGCTGCGCTGCCGGCCGCTGCATAACCGGCTCTCCCCCGCTGTCTGGCCGTAATTTTTGTGCTGGACGGGCCCGGCCGCACAGGGGAAGAAGGGGCACTGCCGTCCGCTGCCGTACTAGCTCTCCCCCGCTGTCTGGCTGCAGAGACAGGAGCAGAACGTCCAGCAGCAGCTGCACTGCGGCGCCCCCCCGCGCGCGCAGACCCCGCCCCCTGGGCTGAGGGAGCAGGCCTAACCACCGCTGCAGGCCCCGTCGCTGCCTGAGTGTTCCTCCCGGACCGGGCCCTACTGGGACGCTTGGCGGCGGGCACTCGGTCCGGAGGGTCCCTGGAGGGACTTCTAAGCCGTCGCTGGGGATGAATTGGATCCGGGGACAGCCGTTGAGGAGGCCGCACGCGCCGGGAGGGCCGCTCACCGCCGGTCGCCGTCTGTGCTCCTCGGCTGCCGCTGCCACCATCACCGCCGCTGCCGCAGCCCAGTATACTGGCCACCTGGGCCTCTATCCATCCTGGAGGCTGGCTCTCCGCTGCCACCCGCAGCTGCTGTAGAACGCCCTCGATCCCGGACATGGCCTCTCTCTCCTTGGATCTCCTCGGTGCTCCAGAGCGGGAACTGGTAAGCCCCACCCCCACCCATACCTTATAAACCCCTGCCACATACTTAACCCCACCTCCCCTAATTAACCCCTTCCCCTACTATCTCTCCCTCCCAAACCCCTGTCATGATGGCCTGCACGTACGCCGTCTGCGGGGGGGTGGGACGGCTCGCTCCGGCCTGCTCTATATAATAATAAACTGGATAGTTTGGTTAGTGAATGATGAGATGCTGCTTTTTTCTGTACAGAGTGAATCAAGTGAATTATGCCAAGTACTGCCCATACAGTGGGGTTGTAGGCCCAGATCTGCACAGGGGCCCACTGGGGGATTCCCCTGTTACCCTGTGGGCCAGTCCGAGCCGGGATCCCAGCCTACTTTAGAGTTCCATCCATTTTTAACTAGTACATTGCTAAGTGTCAATGGGTATACTTGCTCCAAAGGAAAAAAAAACTCCTGAGAAAGACAAAAAAACAACAACCCAGAAGTAACAAGGAGGCCACCAGAAAAAAAAAAAAATCGGTCTATTTTCCCTCAAATGCTTGCACTTCCACAAATGCGTGACTGTAACCTAAGGGTATGTGCACATGATGCGGATTTTGCTGTGGATCCGCAGCAGTTTCCCATGAGTTTACAGTACAATGTAAACCTATGGGAAACAAAAAATGCTGTGCCCATGCTGAGGAAAAAAACGCGCGGAAACGCAGCGTTTTATTTTCTGCAACATGTCAATTCTTTGTGCGGAATCCGCAGCGTTTTTACATCTGCTCTAATAGAAAACTGCAGATGTAAATCCGCAGTGGAATCCGCAATAGAAAACGCAATAAATCCGCAGTAAAAACCGCAGCGGTTTTTCAATACGGATTTATCAAATCCGCTGCGGAAAAATCCGCAGTGGACCATTCTACGTGTGCACATAGCCTTAGACTGATGAAGCATTAATGGTCCAAACAAATACACTGACAAAAGTGTGATAAAAATCAGATTGAAAACTTAATGAAAATCGGTCAGTGTTGTCTACAAAAGGAATATGGCTAAAGCTGCGTTCAAATGCAGCAGTCACGCTGTGGCTTTTAGCCAGGAGTGTGAATACCATTGGCGCAATCTGTGCAGACATACGGTACATGGGTCAAAGAGTTAATGGGTCCAATTCCAGCTCCAAACCAGGTGGAAGTGTGTATTATGACGAGCTACTCGAGTGCCCTCCTGCTTTTAGCCACAATGGCCCTTGTTGCTGTGATCTTTTCACTGTTCCTCTGCATACTCTTGTATGGAAACACTACGCAGCCGATCATAATGTCTGCAGTGCTTTTCAGGTGACACAGCTGTTTTCATGTAAGATTAAGTGATTGTGCAATGGAACAGTAAAAAGACTACAGTGGCACAGGGCTGTGGCATCAAAAAGCCGCAGCATGACTGCTTTGTGTGTGTGAACGCAGCCTAAGTGGAGGCAGTAAATGGGCCAGATATATTAAGGCTGCCGTCACACTAGCAGTATTTGGTCAGTATTTTACATCAGTATTTGTAAGCCAAAACCAGGAGTGGGTGATAAATACAGAAGTGGTGCATATGTTTCTATTATACTTTTCCTCTGATTGTTCCACTCCTGGTTTTGGCTACAAATACTGATGTAAAATACTGACCAAATACTGCCAGTGTGACGGCAGCCTAATGTAGGTGTTTGGCTTATAGCTATTAACAACCAAGCAATAAGTAGTGAATTTCTAATAATAAAACAGGTGCTATGACTTTTATAAAGTTGCCTATTTGCAGCTGAAACTTTGCACTAGCCACATGCTAAGTGGGGCACCAGCCTCACGTTATTTTAAGAATATTGCAGAAATCCCATTATGACATTTTCCCTGTAGGTAATTGTAGCAGGACCAGAGGATGTATCTAGATCATCACCACCACAGGTGATAGATTGAATGGTCTCCGATTCCACACCTGAAATCAGGGGGATGGTAACTCCTGGCCCAGAGTAGCCTGTTCAGTGCAAATGTATATGATGTAAGCAGCAGAGAGAGATAATTACTGGTAGGATAATAACTTCACCACTTGTTGGAGGAAATAAAAGATACAAAGTACACCAGTAATCATCCCTGAACTTTTGCTGCATGCCCACGATGAGGAATAGTAGCGTTTTGGGCACAGCGTATTTTTGCTGCGCTCTTCATTACAAGCACAGTGGATGGGGTTTATAGAAATCCTTTGCCCGCTGTGCTTCTTTATAGCACTGCGAAAACTAACCTGCAGTGCGGGTTTCCAAGCCACAACATGTTAATATCTGTAGCGGAGACGCTCATCTCCTCTACATATTTTCCCCAATAGACTGTCATTAGATGCGGTAAATTGGCACGGTTCCAAAACACAAGTGTGTAATGTAGAACACAGCAACAATTACTTAAATTAGGCTAACGAATAAATAAAGTTGCACTCTGTAGAGTGTAACTTTATTTGTTATGTATATAGATGGCTGCTCTTAGTTCCACCTGTGCACAGGTTTCCTGATTCGGAAGTGCAAGTCAGTCTTTTGTTACTTAAATTAGGTTACTTGCGATTTTTTTTTATTGCATTTGTGTGCGTTTTTTTAACATGCGCTTTTATTATTTTTGACACAGTGGTTTTTGTCTCTTGCTGATATGTCGTTCTTTAAATAAAGCTGTTTTTTTTTTTTTTATCCTTCCTGCTATTTATCTTTGAAACTTTATTGCCATACTTTGGTGCAGATTACAAGCGCCATTTATGGACGGGTTTCTCCCTACATGCACGCATAGGGACAGACCTGTCATTCAAGAGCATTGTGTAGGCAGTGGCCGCCCTGGACCTGCCCAACTAGTCTCCTGTGAGCCTCAGTCCCCCCAGTGTCCATAAAAGTATGTTTTTCCCTGAAATGGTGCAGAGCTTGAGTGAAATATACTTGGCTGAGATCATAGAGCTAATGCCTGATACTTGCTGCCTGTGGATCGGACAGCATGTGTCATCTGTCAAGTTCACGTTAACAGTGAACCCTTGGGGTACGTGCACTCGATTAGTAAATGCTGCAGGTTAGACGCTGCGTACTTGTGCAGCGTCCAGATGTTACAGCATAGTGGATGGGATTTCAAGAAATTCCAAGCACACTATGCGTCTATAGACGCCCGCGACTCACCTGCGGAGCTGGACATGCGGCTCGTCTCTACATACCGCAGCATGTCTGTCTGTTTCTCTTGTGGAGACGCGAGTCTAAGCAAGATAAGTTTCACCCCAAGGTGATGTTCTCACAAAAATGCTGTTTCATCTGCCAGTGTGTGTAGAAATGTGATAGCAATCTGTTTCGAATATTGCATTTCTGCTGCATATTTTGTACTTGTTTCTCCCCCTGTTCATTGCATTTTTGGTTCAGATTTGATACATTTGTGTTTTTTTTAGTACAGAAAAACGATTGTGCTTTTTACATTCATTGTTTTTCAGGCTCCCCAAAGAAATTTAAAAGCAAAAATGCACTAAAAAAAGTCACAGTGCACTGGCATCTTTACATGCACATGAACTCACATCCACTACTTTCACACTAGCGTCGTACAACGCACAAAGTTGTTTGCAGGATGCGTTTTTTCTCCATATGCTTCTACTAGCGACGCATTGCCACACGTCGCAACCGTCGTGCGACGGTTGCGTCAGGTTGTGGCGGACCGTCGGCACAAAAAAAAGTTGCTCGTAACGTTTTTTGGTGGTTGTGTCCGACATTTCCGACCGTGCATGCGTGGCCGGAACTCCGCCCCCTCCTCCCCGCAACTCACAATGGGGCAGCGGATGCGTTGTAATAATGCATCCGCTGCCCCCGTTGTGCTGCGTTGACACAGGATGTGTCGGCCCGTCGCGGTGCGTCAGGCCGACGCAAGTGTGAAAGTAGCCTAAACTGTTTGTTACACACAGCCGATTTTAGGCCCCTTTCACATTGCGTTCTCGCCCATGTTCATTGGTCCCATCGGGGATTGGGGTGTATGCGCCATCGTTGTTGGGCGCATACGCCTACTGTAGACGGACAAGACGCAGTATGCCACGTCTGAGCGTATACAGCCCATACACACATGGACTCTGTGGGCACCAATGTCGTCAATGCCACATACACCTGAATCCCGGGTTGCACGGGGCCGCACATGGACGACAAACACTGACGTCTGAACAAAGCCTGAGGCAATTTTTTTGTTGGCCTGTTTCCACAGTTCGGTCCAGAAATGTATTTAATTTTCAAACGTTTGGAAAATGATACATTTTCCTACTTATCTGTTATCCTGGTTTTATAATTTTCAGTCACAGAAGTTCCAGGATATTGTCAGTGAACCCTTCACCGCTTGTTGCATGCACCAGCTTAGGCTGGACCTCCCCCTGCTGTAGGTGGCCATGCTTATAGCGTGGGGGGCTGAAAGGGTTACTTTTCTCCCCCACCGGTGCTGCCGGGCTGCTCTTTATTAGGAAGTATAACATGCCCGGTTCCGGTTTGACTGCTGCACTGACACATTGTACCGTGCGGTGAGTCCTGCGCTGAGGAGCCGGCGCACTGGCTCCGCATCCCGAGGGTATAAAAAGGTCTGCGCCCTGCAGTCACCGAGAGAAGCGGGGCCACGGCTGCAGCCATGCACAAGGGCTGGAAGAAGTACTTCGGCCAGAAGTCCCTCAATGAGGTGACCATGGACGAGTATCTGGGGAGCCTTGGACTGTACAGAAAACTGACAGCCAAGGACGCGTCCTGCCTCTTCAGAGCGGTGTCCGAGCAGGTAATGAATGGGAGGAAGCCCGGCCGGCCGGCGTGTGTGGGGCCCTGTGAGGTGACGGTACCAGCACCTTCCCCACAGCACCTTCCTACCAGCACCTTCCCCACCAGCACCTTCCTACCAGCACCTTCCCCACCAGCACCTTCCCCACCAGCACCTTCCCTACCAGCACCTTCCTACCAGCACCTTCCTACCAGCACCTTCCCCACCAGCACCTTCTGGGACCTTTGCATTGTACAGGAGCCACTTCTAGAACTTTTGCATTATATAAGCGCCTTCTGCAAACGTGCATGCACTGCTCACACATTACACTGATTGCTGGAAGATTACAGACTTTGCCAAGTCTGAGCACAAGCTGTAAGGCTACGTTCACATTTGCATTGTTGTGTGCTGCGATGCAACGCACAACGCACACAAAAACGCAGCAAAACGCTGCGTTTTGTGATGCATGCGTTCATTTCCTCTGCGCCCTGACGCTTGTGCCCAAAAAACGCATGCGTCACAAAACGCATGTCCCTGTGCCCCCATGTTAAATATAGGGGCGCATGCGTCGCCGCAGTTGCGCTTGACTCACCGCAAATGTGAACGTAGCCTTACTTGGTCAAGTGACTTTTCCTTTTTTTTTTTTATTTAAATTAATAAGCTTGGCCGCATTGTCATAATAATGGGTCTTAGGTAGAGACCATTTTTAGCAGTTATGTTAGGTCGTTTTTTTTTGTCCCTACAGACAGGACATGTCTTTGCATGAGTTGCATTGTCATTCCAGGCAGTGTCGGACTGGGGTGACAAGGGCCTAATAATAATAATAATATTATTATTATTATTATTATTAATATAGTGCCAACATATTCCGCAGCGCTTTACAAATTATAGAGGGGAACATTGACTTTGGGGGCCCACTTTTCAGCTGCATACAAATATTACACTACCCTCATTCACAAATTTACCTATATGTCTATCTACTATATAATTGTCTAAGGGTCACTTCCGTCTTTCTGTCTGTCCTTCTGTCACGGATATTCATTGGTCGCGGCCTCTGTCTGTCATGGAATCCAAGTCGCTGATTGGTCGTGTCAAAACGCCCACGGCCATTGCCACAACCAAACAGCGACGGGCGCAGTCCGGCGGCAACATGGCCGCTCCTTCCTCCCCGCAGTCAGTGCCCGCTCCATACTCCCCGCCAGTCAGCGCTCACACAGGGTTAATGGCAGCGCTAATGGACCGCGTTATGTCGCGGTGTAACGCACTCCATTAACGCTGCTACTAACTCTGTGTGACCAACTTTTTTTTACTGTTCAGGCTGCCTATGCAGCCTCAATAGTAAAAAGATCTAATGTTAAAAATAATAAAACAAATAAAAAATCATCATATACTCACATTCCAGCGCCTTTCCCGCTCCTCGCGACGCTCCGGTAACCGCTCCATGCAAGCGGCAGGTTCAGGTGGCAAGGATGGTATGCGACAAGGTCCTGCCATGATGTCACGGTTATATGACCGCGACGTCATCACAGGTCCTGCGCCCATACCAACCCTGGGACCGGAAGCTGCCGCATGCACCGCACACTGGGCCAGGACTACAATGGAGGGTGAGTATATGTTTATTTTTTATTTTAAGTCTGTATACTACATGGCTCTGTGCTGTATACTACGTGGCTGGGCAATATACTACGTGGACATGCATATTCTAGAATATCCGATGCGTTCGAATCGGGCCACCATCTAGTCTACTATATAATTGTCTAAGGGTCACTTCTGTCTGTCTGTCACGGATATTCATTGGTCGCGGCCTCTGTCTGTCATGGAATCGAAGTCGCTGATTGGTCGTGGCAAAACGCCCACGACCATTGCCACAACCAATCAGCGACGGCCAGAGTCTGGCAGCGAAATGGTCGCTGCTTTACTGCCCTGCAGTCAGCGCTGAGCACTCACACAGGGTTAATGCCAGAGTTAACGGACCGCGGTGTAATGCACTCCGTTAACGCTGCTATTAATTCTGTGTGACCAATTTTTTACTATTGATGCTGCGTATGCAGCATCAATAGTAAAACGATCTAATGTTAAAAATAATAAAGTTATTCTCACCCTCTGACGTGGCGCGCTGTACTCGGCGGTGCAAGCGGCAGGTTCCAGTGCCAAGGATGCTATGCAAGAAGGACCTGCCATGACGTCACGGACATGTGACCGCGATGTCATCACAGGTCCTGCGCTCATACCAACCCTGGGATCGGAAGTTACCGCGTGCATGGCACACAGGCGCCAGGACTTCAACGGGCCCTCGGAAGGTGAGTATATGTTTATTTTTTATTTTAAGTCTTTTTTAACCACGCAAATAGTGCCCATATTGCTATATACTACGTGGGCTGTTACATACTGTGTGGGCTCTGTTATATACTACATCTCTGTGCTATAGACTATGTAGCTGGGTAATGTCCAATATACTACGTGCTCTGTGCTATATACTACGTAGCTGTGCAATATACTATGCGGCTGTGTCGGTTCTGTTATATACTACGTTGACTGTGCAATATACTATGTGGCAGTGCAATATACTACGATATACGACGTGGCTGTTATATACTACGTGGCCCTGTATATACTACGTGGCTGACCAATAAACTACGTGCCTGTGCAATACACTACGTGGCTATGTTATATACTACGTAGCTCTGCTATATACTACGTACGCTGTGTTACATACTACGTAGCTCTGTTATATACTACGTCGGTTGTGTTATATACTACGTCACTGTGCAATATAGTACGTAGCCTGTGCTATATACTACCTACATATTCTAGAATACCCGATACGTTAGAATCGGGCCACCATCTAGTATAATAATAAATGAGTAGTTTGGTTAATAAATGATGAGATGCTGCTTTTTTTTCTGTACAGAGTGAATCAAGTGAATTATGCCAAGTACTGCCCATACAGTGTGGTTGGGGGCCCAGATCTACACAGGGGCCTGCCGGGGATTCCCCTGTTACCTGTGGGCCAGTCCGAGCCTGATTACAGGGTGCATAGATGAGTTATTGTGAATTGATTTGCTTGACCCCGACCATTGGCCGTGTTAGTACTCTGTGACCGCTGTGCAGGAGACCTGAAAAGCGCCTTTTAGCATCCATGGCTCCTGTTTTAATTAGCTGGCTTGGCACAATGTCAGTATACATCTCACAGAAACAATGACCTGATGCCGAGCAAGCTAATCAAAAGGAGAGTCTGGATGCCGCCTAGTAAAAGGTGGTACCGAAGGCTTCTGTGCATCGACCATGAGTTATTGACATGTCTGATCTACTGGGTCATGTGACTCGATTTGCTCAAACATGTTTTTTTTTTCTTTTTTTTGTGAGATGGGCGTGAGGTGTCAGGGCATTTTAATTTAGTCAAATATTTTGTATCTCCTTTTAACAAAAGTAAGGCTGTGGAGGTGGAGTCGGTATAAAATGGGCCTATTCCAACTCCCAAAGTACCATATATAGTATATTGGGTACAGTAGTTCAGTTCAGGATGTGCTATAAATGTTTTCATATTTTGGGAAAGTTATAAAATGTCCTATAAATGTCTGTTCTGTTCCTGATCTAAGGATCTCGGCTTTTAGTCTCGATGAATCTGTGCTGCACTTTATGTACATGCTCAGTAGTGACCAGGAGGAGTCGGAGGTTTGGCTTATCGACTCCACAGTCCTGATTGTGTGTGTGTGTGTGTGTGTGTGTACATACACACTCACACGGTCAGTGCTGTGGAGTCGCTATTAGTGATGAGCGAGTGTACTCGTTGCTCTGGTGATCTCCGAGTATTTGTTAGTGTTCGGAGATTAAGTTTTCATCACCGCAGCTGAATGATTTACAGCTACTAGCCTGTTTGATTACATGTGAGGATTCCCTAGCAACCAGGCAACCCCCACATGTACTCAGCCTGGCTAATAGCTGTAAATAATGCAGCTGAGGCGATGAAAACTTAATCTCCGAACACTAACAAATACTCGGACATCACCCGAGCGTGCGCTGGAAAACCCGAGCAATGAGTACACTCGCTCATCACTAGTCGCTTTGTCATGCTTCTGACTCTGACCCCTCAATTTCCCTGACTCTGACTCCACAGCACTGGTCACTATTGAGAATATGTGTAATGTTGTGCAACTTGTGAAAGTTGTTTCCTTGATAAAGCAGCACTTTGTGTGCACCAAAAACTGTGCACAGGTACAGAAGTGATAAGAACCAGGCATTTCATACTTTTTGACAATTCCTAAATGCCTTTATGTTATATTTAAAGAGTTAATCCCGCTCCGATCACTTCTGTATCAGTAGGTTAGCTGGGATGGAATGGTGACGTCACAGACAGATATCTGCGCGTAAGACCAGCAGGTATCATGATGGACACACACACACACACACACACACACACACACACACACACACACACACACACACACACACACACACACACACACACACACACACACACACACACACACACACACACACACACACACGCCAGCAGATATCTATAGATCTGACATCACTGACCCAGATCACCTGCCGATAAAGAAGTAGAAGAGCCGGATTACCTCTTTAAACGTCTCCCAATTAGTTCTACACTAGGTCTAGGTTGTTTTTGTAACCTGCATGTGCTGTAATTGCATCTTTCTACTTTATGCTAATCTGTCATTGGTGTATTTTTCAGCTTTTCTTCTGCCAGATTCACCACAATGAAATACGGAAGATATGCGTGACGTACATGAGGAAGAATGAAAGGCTCTTTGACTCTGTAAGTTCTGTTTTAACCCCTCTCACCAGCCAGTCACAGCAAAGTTAGCAATAAAGTTGTTGAGAAAAAAAAAAAGCATGTAACGTAGCACCAATCACAGGTGTCACAGTAAGTGGGGTGATCACCACGTCACCTCACCTGATTAACCCCATGGCGCCGATTGGCTAGAAGCTATTGTTCAGCCAATCGGCGCCAAAGGGGTTAATCTAAAATGGCGATCACCACCCTGCACGCCATCTTTACCTCAGATTTGGTGTGCAGAGTGATTGTTCAAGCCCCTCTGTGTACCTGAGAGAGATAATCCATTGGTAGCCAGTACGATCTCCTGCTTCCAAGTGCTGCTTCATTGTGATCCTCCTGCGATCTGCCTGCTGTGTGCTGCGATCTGTCTGCTGTGACTCCTGTGATCACAGCAGCACCTCCCCCTCCCCTCCTCCAATTGAATTTTTAGCGCACTTTTTTGCGCTTTTTTTTTTCCTTTGCGCGGCGTCCCACGCAGAGCACTTGTGCTCTTCCTGTGTCCGCAGCTCTTTGATCAGTATCGCTGCTAAGAGACAGTGCCACCTTAATTTTTCTTCTTTTAGCTAGTTAGTGTAGCTGACTTCGCAGTCTAAACGTTTTTTTTTTTTTTTGTTCCTAGAGAAGAAAAACAATACAGTGTAGTTTAAGATGTAACAAAGTAGCGTAGCCAGCATCAGTGTTTGGTGACTCCCCCCCCCCCCCCCCCCCAACCTCTCCAATTGAATTTTTAGTGCCTTTTTTTGTGCGCGCGGCATCCTTCGCAGAGCATTTGTGCTTTTCCTATGTCTGCAGCACTTTGATCAGTATTGCTGCTGATCAGAGACCGCGCGACGGGAATTTTTCTTTTTTTAGCTAGTTAGCGTAGCGGACTTCGCAGTCTCAGCAACGTCCGTTTACTTTTTTCCTAAAAAAAAAAAAAAATAATCAAAGTTAGTACATTGTAGTTTTAAACGTAGCAAATTAGCGTAGCCGGCGTCAGTGTTTGGTGAAATTCCTCCCCATCCCTGTTCCAGTACCCCCCTACCCATTTGAGTTTTTAGCGCACTTTTTTGTGCTTTTTTTTTTTTGTGTGCGCGGCATCATGCGCTGAGCATTTGTGATCTTCCTGTGTCTGCAGCACTCTGATCAGTATCACTGCTGAATAGAGACTGTGCCACTGTAATTTTTCTTTCTTTTAGCTAGTGTAGCGGATATCACAGTATAAGCGATGTCTGTTTACTATTTTTTTTCGATTAAAAAAAAAAAAAGTTAGTACAGTGTAGTTTTAGCCGTAGCAAGGGAGCGTAGCTGT
Organism: Ranitomeya imitator; assembly: GCF_032444005.1. Lineage (NCBI taxonomy): Eukaryota > Metazoa > Chordata > Amphibia > Anura > Dendrobatidae > Ranitomeya > Ranitomeya imitator. Next base: position 106,332,862 of record NC_091283.1, on the reverse strand, counting down.
CACATCGTTAGTGACGACTGATCTTCTGTTAGAGAAAAAAAATTGCACAGCGTAGTTTTAGTGCTAGCGTGTTAGTATAGCCGGCGTCACAGCGTTAGTGATGACCAATCTTATTTTACAAAAAAAGGAGGGGTAGGAGGTAGCTTTTTTTTTTTCTTGCATAAAAAGTGCATTAGGGGAGCGTACGTCATTGTTGGTGACGTCTGGTTTTTCTTTTGTAAAAAAAAGAATGTATGATGGGTAAATTTACAGAAGGGCATCAGTGTAGTGAACGTTTATTTATATATACAAACTTTTTTTTTTTTTTTTTACATCTGATTTTTCTTTCCATTTTTTTCTCACTGTTTTGTTGTAATAAAGAGTACCCTATACACAAGCCCCACACATTACACGTGTAAAAGCACCACTTACATACACATCTCCGAGGTTTGGAAAAATAAAAAAAAATTGGCCCATTCGACAAGAAGGCACTATTCACAAGAGGAGGCTTACGCCTTCCTTGCGTCCGACACGGATTCAGCCTGTGAGAAGATCCCACATTCCTCTATTCCTCATTCTCCTCCTCCTCCTCCTCCTCTAGTGAGGAAGGGCCCCCAATAAGGCGCCCTAGGACCCAGGCGACTCCTGCAGCAATCGGTCCCATTGCACCTCCTGAAAATTATCAGCCCGTCATTCCGGATTTCAGCAGCAGCTCAGGAATCCAGTTTGACACCACTGGCCTCACTGAAATTTACTTTTTCATATTCTTTTTCAGTGATGAAATAATAAATCTTATGGTGGCCCAGACAAACCTGTATCCCCAACAATTTTTCACCCAAAATCCCACGACCTCATACTTCAGAAGGATCCCCCATAAATGCAGCAGAGACGATGATATTTTGGGAAATTGTGCTGCGTATGGTCATACTAAAAAAAAAAAAAAAAAAAACAGCTCTGTCAATACTGGAGTACTGATATTCTCTACAGCAGGGGTGTCAAACTGCATTCCTCAAGGGCCTCAAACCATGCATGTTTTCAAGATTTCCTTAGCATTGCACGAGGTGCTGGAATCATTCTCTGCAGGTGATTAAATTATCACCTGTGCAATGCAAGGAAATCCTGAAAACATGGCCTGTTTGCAGCCCTCGAGGAATGCAGTTTGACATCCCTGCTCTACAGCACACGAGTATTCCGCATGGCCATGACAAGGACACAATTTCAAGGGATCCAGATTTTTGCATTACAGTGATAATGCACAGTGTCCTTCCCAAGACGATCCAAACTTTGATCGTCTATATAAAATTCGGCCAGTGGTTGAACACTTCAGCAGAAAATATTCTGAGGTGTACACACCCCAGAGAGACATCGCTATTGAGGAATCTCTCATTCACTTTGTGAAGGAGAAAATGGCTAATGAAATCAATTATTAAACCTTATATAAGTCAGTTCAGATATGGTGTAGCAAGATGGAGTCTTTCCTGATCAGCAGCACACTGGAAGGAATCTAGAATGCAGAAATGAAGACACTGGACTGGACTGAATACCATATATGGAAGTGAAGTTGGAAACAAAGTTGGAATGGACCAATTACAAAGTGACTAACGGTTCAGAAGTTGTGCGACCTCCCCCATTTCCTGTTTCTAGTATCTTCCTTTGTTCAGAAGAATAAAGTTCAGTTGTGTGTAAGCCTTTGCTGAGAGAGGAAGTGTGTATCTGTCTCTGTGTATCTGATACATTCTTAGCCTCTAAGGTAACGTTTACATTTGTGTTGTTGGGCGCAGTGTCGGCGACCCAACCAACAACGCATGTACACGACGCAGCGTTTTGCGACGCATGCGTTGTCATGAGATCGTACAGAGCAGGAATTTCGGCGCAGGGAAAACGCTACAGGTAGCGTCCTCTGCGCCCTGTCTGTGCGTCAATATGACGCATGCGTCGTAAAACGCAATACAACGCATACCGGTGCATGTCCATGCGCCCCCCCATGTTAAAGATAGGGGTGCATGACGCATGCGTCGGTATGCATCGACGACGCTGCGCCCAACAACGCAAATGTGAACGTAGCCTAAGCTAGCACTCAGCTTATATTTGGTCAGGTACAAGCAATCATATAGATCTCACTTTAAGAGATCACCCTCGCAACTTCAAAGGGAGGCTAAAAAGCTGTACAAACTGCGGGATTACCTCAGGGTACACCCACAGATATAGGGTTTACGAGGGGAAGGACATCCAAATTAACCCCCCTGAATGCCCCCCCCCCCCCCCCATCCTGGGGGTGAGTGTGGGAATTGCTGCGCACCCACTTCTGGATAAGAGTTATCACCTCTACATTGATAACTTTTACTTTACACCAGCGTCCCACTCATCAAGGCCCTCTCTGCCAGAGGTACAGCTGCATGTGGTACCATGTGAAAAAATCAGTGAGGCCTCCCTAAGCCGTTAATTAGGCAAACGCTGAGAAAAGGGGAAAGCATAGCCCAATGCAGCGACAACATGCTGGTGGTCAAGTATAAGGACAAAAGGGATGTCCTTGTTTTGACCACCATACACCGTGACAACAGCACCCTTGTCACTGTTCGTGGGACCACAGCACAAGTCCAAAAGCCAGATTGTACCTTGGATTACATCGGGGGTGTGGAGCTTTCAGATCGGGTCCTCCAACCATACAGTGCCATGCAAAAAGCCAAAGTATGGTACAAAAAATTGGACGTGTACATTGTACAGATGGCACTATACAATGCTTTTGTGCTGTTCCGATCTGCAGGCAATACGGTGACCTTCCTTCAGTTTCAGGAGGAAGTCATCAATGTTTGGCACTCGGGGAGGTTAGGGCCCCAGTACTTCTGAATCTGATAGTGCCCGTATTGTCCCAGGTTAACATTTCCCAGGACAGGTTCCCCAAACAGCAAGGACAGGGCGATCACAAAAATGGTGCAGAGTATGCTCCAAGAGGGGAATCCGAAAGGACATAACTTACCATTGTGAAACCTGCCCTGAGAAACCTGGCCTTTGCATTAAGGATTGTTTCAAAGTGTAACACACGTCCACAAATTACTAAAATTAGTTTATACCTTGTTGACACAGTATACGTTTATAATCTGATGTACCCCGCACATTTTACACATAACCCCACATTATAAATTCATACACCAGTAAAACCAAAAGCATTATAATTAGGGTTGAGCGAAACGGGTCGGCAATTTTCAGAAGTCGCCGACTTTTGGCAAAGTCGGGTTTCATGAAACCCGACCCGACCCCTGTGTGGGGTCGGCCATGAAGTCGGCGATCTTCTGAATCTGGAATCGGAATTCCGATACTGATTCCCGATATGTTTAAGATATCGGGAATTGGTATCGGAATTCAGATTTAAGTGTAAAATAAAGAATTAAAAAAAAAATATCGCCATACTTACCCTCTGACGCGCCCTGGTACTAACCGGGAACCTTCCTTCCTTAGAATCAGCCTTCCAGGACCTTGCGGTGACGTCGCGGCTTGTGATTGGTCGCGCGGCCGCCCATGTGACCGCTCGCGCGACCAATCACAAGCCGCGACGTCACCGAAGGTCCTGGATGGGCTGATTCTTAGGAAGGAAGGCTGCCGGAAAGAAGTATATACACTCACCCTCGGACGCGCCCTGCTTCTTTCCGGCAGCCTTCCTTCCTAAGAATCAGCCCTTCCAGGACCTTCGGTGACGTCGCGGCTTGTGATTGGTCGCGCGAGCGGTCACATGGGCGGCCGCGCGACCAATCACAAGCCGCGACGTCACCGCAAGGTCCTGGAAGGCTGATTCTAAGGAAGGAAGGTTCCCGGTTAGTACCAGGGCGCGTCAGAAGGTAAGTATGGCGATATTTTTTATTTTTATTCTTTATTTTACACTTATATATGGATTCCAAGGCCTGAAGGAGAGTTTCCGCTCCTTCAGACCCTGGGAACCATTGGAAACCCAATGCACTGCATTGGGTTTCGAGTTTCGGCCGACCCCGACCCCGACTTTTTTATAGGATCGGCCGATTTCACTCGACCCGACTTTTGAAAAAGTCGGGTTTCGTGAAACCCGACCCGATCCTATAAAAGTAAAGGTCGCTCAACCCTAATTATAATTATTACTATAAAACTATGCCTCTAGATAAATTCCTTCAGAGATGTAGTTTCCAAGGTGGGGTCACTTGTGGGAGATTTCCACTGTTTAGGCACATCAGGGGCTCTGCAAATGCAACATGACGCCCGTAGACCAGAGGTCCCCAACTCCAGTCCTCAAGGCCCACCAACAGGTCATGTTTTCAGGATTTCCTTTGCATTGCACAGGTGATGCAATTATTACCTGGGCAAGACTAAGGAAATCCTGAAAACATGACATGTTGGTGGGCCTTGAGGACTGGAGTTGGGGACCTCTGCCGTAGACCATTCCATCAAAGTCTGCAATCTAAAACGTCACTCCTTCAATTCTGAGCCCTGCCGTGTGCCCAAACAGTGGCTTTCCCCGACATATGGGGTATCTGCGTATTCAGGAGTAAATGTTCAACAACTTTAGTGGTTTATTTTCTCCTGTTACATTTGTGAAAATAAAAAAAAAAATTGGGGCTGAAAGGTCATTTTTGTTAAAAAAAAAAAAAAAAAAAAAAAAAAGAAAAAAAATTCAAATTTTTTTATTTTTTTATTTTCACGGCTCTAAGTTATAAACTTCTGTGAAGCACCTGGGGGTTCAAAGTGCTCACCACATAGCTACCTAAGTTTGTTAAAGGGTCTAGTTTCCAAAATGGGGACACTTGTGGGGGGGTTTCCAATGTTTAGGCACATCAGGAGCTCTTCAAATGCAACATGGCGTCCGCCCAAACAGTGGTTTTCGCCCATATTCGGGGTATCTGCGTACCCAGGAGAAATTGCTCAACAACTTTAGTGGATCATTTTCTCGTTTTTACCCTTGTTAAAATAAACAAATTGTTGCCGAAAGATCATTTTTGTGGCTAACAAGTTAAATGTTCATTTTTTCCTTCCACGTTGCTTCAGCTCCTGTGAAGCACCTGAAGGGTTAATAAACTTTTTGAATGAAGTTTTGAGTACCTTGAGGTGTGCAGTTTTTGGAATGGTGTCACTTTGGGGTATTTTCTGTCATATAGACCCATTAACCCCTTCCCGACCTTTGACGCACCGTATGTGTCATGAAAACCTGTGCCAATCCGACCTGTGACGCAGCATATGCGTCATGGTCGGATCGCGCTCCTGCAGGCCGGGTGAAAGGGATAACTGTAATTTCACCTGACCTGCAGGGACAGGGGGAGTGGTACTTGAGCCCAGGGCGGGTGGCTTCGCCCCCCTGTGGCTACAATCGCTCTGATTGGCTGTTGAAAGTGACGTTTCACTTTCAATCAGAGCAATGAAAATTGGTGAAATATTACAATCCAGCCATGGCCGATGCTGCAATAGCATCAGCCATGGCTGGAGATCGCGATCTGCCCACCGCTACCGATCTCCTCCCCTCCGTCCTGTCATCTAGTGTCGTCCGCTCCCCCTGCAGTCCGATCTCCCCCCCCCCCCCCACCCACACTGTCCGATTTCTCCCCCTTCCCTCATACTTAAGGTACCGTCAGATTTAGCGACGCTGCAGCGATATAGACAACGATGCCGATCGCTGCAGCGTCGCTGTGTAGGTCGTTGTGTGGTCTCTGGAGAGCTGTCACACAGACAGCTCTCCAGCGACCAACGATGCCGAAGTCCCCGGGTAACCAGGGTAAACATCGGGTTACTAAGCGCAGGGCCGCGCTTAGTAACCCGATGTTTACCCTGGTTACCAGTGAACACATTGCTGGATCGGCGTCACACACGCCGATTCAGCGATGACAGCGGTTGATCAGCGACCAAATAAAGGTCCTGATCATTCCCCAACGACCAACGATCTCCCAGGAGGGGCCTGATCGTTGGTCGCTGTCACGCATAACGATTTCGTTAACTATATCGTTGCTACGTCACAAAAAGCAACGATATAGTTAACGAAATCGTTGTGTGAAGGTACCTTTACCGTCCTCCTGTGTCCCTCCCGGTGTCCGTCCGTCTGTTCCATGGGCGCCGCCTTCTTCCGGCCGGCAGAATCGTTACAGGTACATTTTGATCGCTGTGATAGGTTTTATCACAGCGATCAAAATAATAAATAACCCCCCCCCCCCTTTTATCACCCCCATAGGTAGGAACAATAATAAAATAAAGAAAAAAAAATTATATATAATTTTTTTTTTTTTTTTTTGCGTCACTAGGGTTAGGGTTACGGCTAGAATTGGGGTTAGAATTGGGCTATGTGCACACGGTGCGGATTTGGCTGCAATGGAAAACCAATTCCGCTGTGCCCATGGTGCGGAAAATACTGCGCGGATGCGCTGTGTTGTATTTTCCGCAGCATGTCAATTCTTTGTGCAGATTCCGCAGCGTTTTACACCTGTTCCTCAATAGGAATCCGCAGGTGAAATCCACACAAAAAACACTGGAAATCCGCGGTAGATCCGCAGGTAAAACGCAGTGCCTTTTACCTGCGGATTTTTCAAAAATGGTGCGGAAAAATCTCACACGAATCCGCAACGTGGGCACATAGCCTTAGGGTTAGGGTTGGAATTAGGGCTAGCGAAATAGGGTTAAGATTAGGCTGTGGTTAGGGTTATGGTTAGGGGTGTGTTGGGGTTAGCGTTGGGATTAGGGTTAGGGTTGGGATTAGGGTTAGAGGTGTGTTGGGGTTAGGGTTGTGGTTCGGGGTGTGTTGGGGTTAGGCTTGTGATTAGGGTGATGGCTAGAGTTGGGATTAGGGTTAGGGGTGTGTTGGGGTTAGTGTTGGAGTTACAATTGAAGGGTTTCCACTGTTTAGGCACATCAGAGGTCTCCAAACGCAACATGGCGCCACCATTGATTCTAGCCAATCTTGCATTCAAAAAGTCAAATGGTGCTCCCTCCCTTCCGAGCCCCGACGTGCGCCCAAACAGTGGTTTACCCCCACATATGGGGTATCAGTGTACTCGGGACAAACTGGGCAACAACAATTGGGGTCCAATTTCTTCTGTTACCCTTGTGAAAATAAAAAATTGCTTACTAAAACATCATTTTTGAGGAAAGAAAAATGATTTTTTATTTTCACGGCTCTGCATTGTAAACTTCTGTGAAGCACTTGGGGGTTCAAAGTACTCACCACATATCTAGGTAAGTTCCTCGGGGAGGTCTAATTTCCAAAATCTCGTCAATTGGGGGGGTTCTACTGTTTAGGCACATCAGTGGCTCTGCAAACGCAACGTGACGCCCGCAGACCATTCGATCAAAGTCTGCATTTCAAAAGTCACTACTTCCCTTCCGAGCCCCGACGTGTGCCCAAACAGTGGTTCCCCCCCACATATGGGGTATCGGTATACTCAGGACAATCTGGACAACAACTTTTCGGGTCCAATTTCTCCTGTTACTCTTGTGAAAATAAAAAATTGTGGGCTAAAAAATAATTTTTGAGGAAAGAAAATTGATTTTTTATTTTCATGGCTCTGCGTTATAAACTTCTGTGAAGCACTTGGGGCTTTAAAGTGGTCACTGCACATCTAGATTAGTTCCATGGGAGGTCTAGTTTCCAAAATGGGGTCACATATGGGGGTGCTCCAATGTTTAGGCACATAGAGGCTCTCCAAACGCGACATGGTGTCCGCTAATGATTGGAGCTAATTTTTCATTCAAAAGTCAAATGGCGCTCCTTCCCTTCCGAGCCTTGCCGTGTGCACAAACAGTGGTTTGTGACCACATATGAGGTATCAGTGTACTCAGGAGAAATTGCCCAACACATTTTAGGATCCATTTTATCCTGTTGCCCATGTGGAAATGAACAAATTGAGGCTAAAACAAATTTTTTGTGAAAAAAAAAAAAAAAGTACTTTTTCATTTTTACGGATCAGTTTGTGAAGCACCTGGGGGTAAATGCTCACTATGCATCTAGATAAGCTCCTTGGGGGGTTATAGTTTCCAAAATGGGGTCACTTGTGGGGGAGCTCCAATGTTTAGGCACACAGGCGCTCTCCAAATGCGACATGGTGTCCGCTAAAGATGGGAGCCAATTTTTCATTGAAAAAGTCAAATGGCGTTCCTTCCCTTCCAAGCCCTGTCGTGCACCCAAACAGTGGTTCCCCCCCCACATATGGGGTATCGGCGTACTCATGACAAATTGTACAATAACTTCTGGTGTCGAGTTTCTCTTTTTACCCTTGGGAAAATAAAAAAAAATTGTTGCTAAAACATTATTTTTGGAACTAAAAAGTTAAATGTTCATTTTTTTTCTTCCATGTTGCTTCTGCTGCTGTGAAGCACCTGAAGGGTTAATAAACTTTGTGAATGTGGTTTTGAGTACCTTGAGGGGTGCAGTTTTTAGAATGGTGTCACTTTTGGGTATTTTCAGCCATATAGACCCCTCAAACTGACTTCAAATGTGAGGTGGTCCCTAAAAAAAAATGGTGTTGTAAAAATGAGAAATCGCTGGTCAAATTTTAACCCTTATAACTTCCTAGGAAAAAAAAAATGTGGTTATAAAATTGTGCTGATGTAAAGTAGACATGTGGGTAATGTTATTTATTAACTATTTTGTGTCGCATAACTCTCTCGTTTAACAGAATAAAAATTCAAAATTTGAAAATTGCGAAATTTTCTAAATTTTAGCCAAATTTCCATTTTTTTCACAAAGCGCAAAAATTGACCTAAATTTACCACTAACATGAAGCCCAATATGTCACGAAAAAACTATCTCCGAACCGCTAGGATTCGTTGAAGCGTTCCTGAGTTATTACCTCATAAAGGAACACTGGTCAGAATTGCAAAAAACGGCAAGGTCATTAAGGTCAAAATAGGCTGGGTCATGAAGGGGTTAAAGTGACTTCAAGTGTGAGGTGGTCCCTTAAAAAAAAAAAAAGTAATAATGGTTTTGGAAATTTCATTGAAAAAGGAAAAATGAAATATTGATGGTCAACTTTTAACCCTTATAACTTCCTGACTAAAAAATAGATTGGGACCAAAATTGTGCTGATGTATAGTAGACGTTGGACATATTATTTATGAACTAATTTTTGTGACATATCTCTCTGATTTAAGGGCATAAAAATTCAAAGTTCAAAAATTGCAACATTTTTGCGAAATGTCAGTTTTTTTCACTAATAAATGCAAGTCATATTGAATAAATTTTTACCAGTATCATAAAGTACAATATGTCATGAGAAAACAGTCTCAGAATCACCGGGATCTGTTAAAGCGCTCCAGAGTTACGGCCTCATAAAGTGACAGTGGTCAGAAGTGAAAAAAAAAAAATGGCCTGTCAGGAAGTTGAAAACAGGCTTAGGGGTGACGAGGTTAAGAATCTGCAATTAAAGGTAACTCATCTTATCAAGAACTGGAGAATTTTTTTTTCTTAAATGACAATACAAAATATTGCATGTAATAAAGAAAAACTTTGCTTATACATGAGTATATACGGTATATTTGAATTGAAGACATAGTACATGACCTACAAACTAAACTTACCTTCTATGTAATATAATAAAACATCCTGATGTGTTTGAATTCATGCCATATCTGCACTAGTGTACCATGTGTTGTCTTATCATGTACTACCTTGCAGCCCTTAATTTTTTTTTTTTTTTTTTAACGTCATTACAATGTAAAAGATTTTTGTATTGCTATTTTAAAAAAAAAAGTTCTCTAGTTCTTGATAGGATGAGTTGGTAATTAGATAGGAGACACCTTATGCTTTTGGCCCAATTATCAGATATTTATGCAATTAAAGGTAGTCTGTCACATCAAGATACACTGTTGCCTTCAGATATAGCAATAATCTGAAAATAAGTAGTGGTTAAAACCTGTGTATCTGGCTTACTGGAGCAGCTTGCTTCCAGTCATGAGAGCTGTGCAGGAAGAGGTTACAATCACTGCTCCTCCTCCTCATCCGATGCTTGGTATTATTGGTGATGTAAGGATTGCATGCAGCTGTTTAGCCATGACATGAAGCTCGTAGTGCAAAGTTCTTGGTGTTGCTGAGAGCATCAGTGACTTTTATGCACTAAGAGTCTCCGTTAAGGCATCCCTGGCGTGTAACTTTACATGGTCTGCCACTTTTTGGTTGAGTTTCTGTGGTTCATAAATTCTATTACCTGACTTGTTGCAAAGGTAGCATCCTATCTAGGTCCGTATTTGCCACTAGGAATCGGAGGTCCGGTGCCTAGGGCGGCACAAACAAAGGGAGGGAAATTTTGTATTTTTTTTACCCCCCCCCTCCTCTATTAAACAATGTGTTTAATCTGTTGTCTTCATGGAGGAGGGAGGAGCGCACAACTTCATTCATTAGTATGTGCGTCACCTTCTCTGAGGTGTTGCGGCGTCCAAACGCTGATGATTTACCTGCAGCATGATTCATCTCACCACGTTGGAGATGTCACAGCAGGGCGCTGCAGAGGAGTACACATACTTGAGCCCGGGGAGAACAGACATGACCAGGTAAGCGCTCATATAGCTGAAGATTTGGTAGGGGCTATTACTGTAGACTGGAGGTTTATGGGGGCTACTACTGTAAACTGGGGCTAGTGTATGGACTCGGTATGATAGGGGAACACTATGGAGAGGGGCAACGTAGGGGACTTATTATGATAAGTGGGGCAGTGTGAAGGGTCACAGTATGGAGAGGAGGCAACACGGGGATCTAATTGTGGAGACATGGCAGCATAGTGGGCTGGATATGGAGTGGTGAGTGACAGCATGAGTGGGCAGCATGATGTGGAGATCATAGTTCATAATTGAGGAGGGTGTTGTAGGTGGGTGTAATTTATAAGGGAGGATGGTGTGGCATTTTAGTTTATAAGTGATCAGTGTCATGGTCATAGTACACAGGGGTGGACAGTGTGGTTGTTTTGGTATATAAGGGGGATGGTGTGCTGGGAATATTTTATACGAAAGGATAGTGTGGAGGTCATGTACCGTAAGAGGGACAGTGTGTGACAAGTGTTTTGTGGTTTGTTTGGTTTTTTTTTTTTGTTTTTGTTTTTTGCAGGGAGCACCGTGAGGAGCAATTTTTTTTCTTCAGGGGCACAGGAAAGGGCTTATTTAAGGCACAGCATAGGTGGTAAATTTGTATGCAGGAACATTATAATGACACTGTTATTTTTAAGGACGCCATGTTCGGATATGTGGCAGAAGACCGTAGAAGATGGAGGTCTGCAGAGACTAACTGTGGATGTGAAGTCATTATGAAGTCAGGTACATGAGAAGACTGCGATCGGTGAGTATCACACAGACATTACACTACGCTAACATTTACACAGGTTTAGGGGAAAAATTATCGGAACGCTTCTTTAATATTTACAGAAAAATCTACTTTTCCAGGACGTCCCTCCTGACAGCACCATGGAGGACGTCCTCCTCCTCCTTGCAGGGACAGGAAGCACACGAGAGGTTAAAAGGTCCTGTCCTTCCCTCAGGACCTGATGTTCGGGGGGGGGGGGGGGGGGGGGAGGGGGAAGGGAGAAGGGAATTATGTCACAGAGGCAGACTGTATTCCCTATAAGTGAACATACCCGGGCCATGGTACTAGAGGAGTGGAAGGATGCTGAGCGCCGGCTGGTGCTGTCTGGCGACTTTAAGGGTCGCTTACCATTCGACCCTGAGGAAGTCAAATTATGGGAAGAGATTCCTAAGATAGATGTCCCCGTAGCAAAGGTCACCAAAAAAACTGCCATCCCTATTGAGGACTCGTCTAACCTGCGGGACCCTATGGACAGAAAGGCTGACATTCTCCTAAAGCAGGCCTAGAAAACATCTGCGGCCCTAATTAGAACAAACACAGCTGCCATCTTGGCCAGATCTATGAATCTATGGATGGGTCAATTGGAAGAACATTTGTCCAATAAGACCCCTAGGACTGATATTCTAAGCTCCCTCCCTATCAAGAAATCAGCCATGGTGTTCCTGTCTGACATGTCTGCTGAATCGGTTAGCTTTTCAGCTAGGAATAGCTCTCTATCTAATGCAGCCAGGAGGGCCGTATGGTTAAGATCTTGATCAGGAGATAACACCTCTAAGACCAAGCTCTGTTCCATTCCATTTTCAGGACTAAGAGTATTTGGGCCAGCTTTAGAGAACATTCTGAAATCGGCCTCTGATAAAAAGAAAGGGTTCCCTGAGGACAAACCTAAGCGGCCCCAGTCCTTTCGGAGAGGTTTCTTCTCCAGGAGACAGTATGACTTTAGAGGTCAGGGTAGGTCCAATAGAGGGTCCTACAGGGGCTCCCGTAGCCATGGCGGGAAGAGCAAAGGTTTCTTTAGCCCGACCTCCGGATCCAAAAGACAATGACGCCACTTGCATCGGGGGAAGACTCCGCCACTTTGCAAGAAACTGGGCCCAAATCACACAAAATCAGTGGGTTCATAGAACCATTGCAGAGGGATACAGCATAGAGCTTTACTCCACGCCCCCCGAAAGATGCATCTCCCCTACCGTAGTCTTAGCAGACTCCGCTATACAGACAGACTTACAGGACATGGTCAGGTCGGCAGTCATAATTCCGGTTCCTCCGACAGAGGTAGGCAGGGGGCACTACCCCTCCCTATTCGCCATCACAAAGCTGTCTGGCGAGGCCCGCACTATTATAAATCTAAAACCTTTAACTGCTTGGGTCATATACAAAAGGTTCCGAATGGAATCAATCCGGTCAGCAATTCATCTCATAGACAGGGACGCAGTAATGTGCACTCTCAATCTGAAGAGTGCCTACTATCAGCTCCCGGTGCATCCCTCCTCACAAAAACTATTAAGATTTGCGGTAAGACTACCAACTCGCACCTGCCACTACCAGTTCCAGTGTTTCCCCTTTGGACTCTCTTCGGCCCCCCGTATCTTCAAGAAGCTGGTATTGGAGGTTGTGGCCTTCCTGAGAAACCAGGGTATCCTAATTATCCCATATCTGGACAACTTTCTCCTGGTGGCTAAATTTAGTCCCACTGGTGGCTAAACACAACGCCAACGGCGGGACTAAATTGCGCAGGGAAACGCAAGAGGTGGGGGAGGAACCGCTATTTGACCACGCCCATCCGACCTGACCAACTTGAGTGACAGGACAAAACGGCCACTTCACAAAGGTATTTCGGCAGCCTAACGGGGGAATAAAGGCACCAAAAAGGCACTAATGTAAAGCCCAGCTCTGCCCCTATTTCACACTATTTTTATCTAATCTTTAAAAAAACGGGGTGACAGGTTCCCTATAAGTACTAATAAGCAGCTTCCTAGCGGTAGCGCGAAAAATCGTTAGGTTACCGATTTTTAACCTCTTGATGTCTCTGAAAACCTGAAGCTGTTAAAAGAATCTCAAAAGACATGTGAAGATGTTCTTTTTAGCATTCAATGAGCGCTTTTTCAGGCAGATTACATAGCACATCTGCCTGTAATAGTCTTGTGCACATACTCAGTTTGACTTTTCTTTTTTTTTTTTATCAGATTTTTATTAAGGGAAAACAATTATAACAAATGACATCAAGCTATTATTCAGATAGTCATATATTTTTATGAACAAAACTCCCCCCTCCCTTCCTCCCCTATCCCCCCCCCTTCGAGACCCCCTTAATGCCTTCCTCATTTCCCATCCGATATTCCTTCCCCAATCCAAATACCATTGTATAGTATGAACCTCGTCTATAACATTATGCATCCTCCCCACAAATCTAATTCCATTCTATCCATGGCTGCCATATCTTTTGCAATACATCAAGTTTTTCTTAGTATAGATACTTTTTTCCAATAAAATTATATGATCTGCCTGCGTAAGAAAGTCTCGTCTAGTCGGAGGCTCTTCCCTGATCTAGAACCGAGCTATCAATTTCCTTGCTATGAATAACAATCTAGCAATCGCCAATTTAACCAGAGATACTGCTGCTATTTCTTCCACATAACCTAATATACAGACCAAAGGGTCTCTGGGAATGACACACCTATATACCAATTCAATCCGATTCAATACAACTGTCCAGAAGGCAGACAATCTAGGGCAATGCCACAGCATGTGTAACATGTCTGCCTGTTCCTGCGAACATCGTGGACACTCTGAATCAGACCTCAATCCCATCTTGAACAGTCTATCGGGAGTTCTATAAGCTATATGAATCACATATAATTGAGACATCCTCCCAGGTTCGCTCATAGACATCTTAGTCACATATTCTAAAATAGATTCCCATCTATCATCATTTATCTCTCCCAATTCAGCTTCCCATTTCACTCTAGACTTGATGGGATGTTTGACTAGAAAGGTGAATAATAAATCTCTATACACTTCTGAAATTGCCCCCCTTGTCCCGCTGTTCTCCAAAATGGAAGCCAGCGTGATATCAATCTGGATCTCAATATGTTTTCTCCGACATTGCGACTGATACGCATGCTGAATTCTTTTATAATGATATACATTTAAATGTGATAACTGGAATTCTGTTTGTAACTCCACGAATGACTTAGTCCCCCTTGACCCATCCTTCTAATTCCTGCCTCTCTCCAGGGCCCAAATCCTTCTATTTGCTTAAATTCTTGTAAATTTATATTATCCCGGATAGGAGAGTATTTGGTAAGGTCCGTGACACCCCTAATCTGTTTAACTTTTTCCCATACCTTACGAATTAGGAGAACAGTAGGAAACCGAGAACCCATTTTCAAAAATTGCCCCCCTTCCAAACTCTCACCCAGAGGCCATTTTCCAATCAAATATCTCAAACTACTGGACTATTGCCCCTTTCCCATCTCCTTCCCCCATCCTCGAATATGCTGGCATTGTGCTGATAAAAATATACCCAAGGGTAAGGGAGCGCCAAGCCTCCTTTGGCCTCTGCAGAGTTTCTTGTTCTTAAACCTTGGGCATCCCCCCACTCCACCCCATATTAGTTCACCAAACAGCGATTTTAATTTTACGGAACCTACTCTGCGGAATCCAAATTGGAGAATTATGCAGTACATATAACAGCTGCGGCATCGCCATCATCTTCTCCTTCATTCCATAGACAAATCCTTTTATCTCTCGTGCCTCCCTTATTTTAGCGGCCAAGGGCTCCACAGCTAGGGCAAATGGCAACGGAGACAATGGGCACCCCTGCCTTGTACCTCTATGCATTGAAAAACTATCAGATAATTTATTATTTACTCTAATTTATGCCATTGGAGAGGAGTACAGCAACCCCACCCAAGATATAAACTTCGGCCCGAACCCAAGGCACAACAAAACCGACCACAAATAATTCCATTCTACACAATCAAAGGCCTTATGGGCATCCAACGACACCACCACTCTTCATTTTTGGCTGGAATTTGCATATTTAAATATAGTATCATTAAATTAATTGCTGTAGATTTGTTGGGCATAAATCCAGATTGATCTGGGTGGATTACTTTATCAATCACATGGGTTAGTCTGTTGGCCAAGGCCTTCGCCAAAATCTTTATATCCGCCGTAAGGAGTGAGATTGGTCTGTAGGACTCCGGATTCAACGGATCCTTATCAGCTTTAGGAATGACCACAACAATGGCCTCTCTCATAGATGTAGGTAGTATTCTCCTCTCCAATGACTCATTAAAAACCTTCTCCAATTTAGTTATTTCTTCATTAAAAATTTTATATACCTGTGCCGGAATGCCGTCCACCCCTGGGGCCTTATTACCCACCATGTCCGCCAGTGCCACCCTCCGTTCCTCCTCTGCCATCGGCCTATCCATCCATTCTCTATCTTCATCACCTAGTCTAGGAAGTTTAATCGCACTCATATACCTGTTCATCTCCTCTTGACCTTTATGTATCTTAGGAGTATAGCTCACTATAAAATTGTTTAAATACATCCAAAATTTGATCCTTGTGTAACCACATTACCTTCCTTTGTTTTAATTGCGTACACATGTGAGGATTCCCGTTGTGCTGAAGCTACCACAGAGAGCAAATGTCCCACTTTTTCACCTTCCGCATAGAATGCCTCGTTCTGAAATGCCCACAATCTCTCTGCCTTACGGATATGAAGTTTATTAACCTCCGACCGGGCCACTCTCATGCGGGTCTGCGTAGCTTTTGAACACTGCGCACCCAATGCCTCCTCCGCTGCCCTTAATTCCTCCATCACTGCTTTATCTAGTTTTTGACACCTAGTTTTATATCGAGATACATCTCTGAATAAAATTCCTCTCAAAAATGCCTTCATAGTATCCAAAACTATATGACCCTCTGCACTACCTTTGTTTATCCTAAAGAATTCACCCAGTTCCTCTTTTATCTTTCCCATATCCAGCAACCGTAACCAAAAGAGGTGAATTTTCCATCCCATACCTGCCAACCGCCGCTGTTCTCCCAAATGTAGAGATACCATCAGAGGACAATGATCTGATAGGACTCTGGGCAAATATTCCACTTCCTGTACCAAGTTATCCATCCCTTCATTTCCCAAAGCCACATCAATGCGAGACAAGGAACCATACGTCATCGAGTAGCACGAGTAAGTGTAGTTCTCCATATTTCGAACTCTCCACAAGTCTATCCATCCAATTTCCCTCATGTAGTTTCCAAAAGGTGTTACATTCCCTTCCTCTCTGTTCCCTGTATGTTTGCCCCTATCCCAATGATCATTTGCAATATTATTCACGTCTCCTATTACAACCAGTCCATTTCCCCGATATGTCCAGAATTTCCTGTATCTTTTTTTCCGAAAACGGTGGAGAGATATATAAAGACACTATACGTACATAATAATCTATTCAATATCTTACATATAATAAACACGTATTGCCTGTCTTTGTCTCTTATAACCTCCACTTCTTCATATGGAGTAGAAGTGTGGATTAATACCGACACTCCCCTAGCATAGGCTGAGTACGTCGAGTGATGAGCCTTCCTCACCCATATTTTTTGTAACATAGCTACTTTGTCTTCTATCAGGTGTGTTTCTTGAAGGCAAATCACTGAGGGCCTCAGCTTCAACAGATATTGTAGAATTGCGGCCCGCTTTGAGACATTGGCAAGAGCCCTATCGTTCAAGCTTTGAATTTTAATTCTACCCCCCATGATAGATCACAATACCAAATGTTTGACTCATTAAAAAAGGTCTTGGTCCCCCCCTCTTCCCCCACCTTCCCACCTCTATCCCCCATCCCAACCTTCCAACTGAAATAACTCCCATCATTCCCTTCCATCCCCCTCCCAAAAAACTGTTTTTCTCCCACAACTTTTAAGCTGATAAGAATTCACTCTCCCTCTCTATTTGAGATCTAGGAGGTCGTTTTTACAGCCTAACAATACAAGCTCAATACTCCAACTACTCTCCCGTCCACATTTATCAAACTGCAATGTCCGTTGCGCCGCCGAAGACAACCCACATATACCAACATAGCGTTATGTCACCTCAGAGATGACCATTAACTTAACAAATTCAAACTAAATAACAGGTAATCACTGTTTCAACATCACTCAGTCTGCTTCAACGGGACCGTTCCGCTCTGATATTTTTGGTGTTAGAATCCAGCCAGTGTGTCGCCTCCTCTGGATTCTGAAAAAAGTTCACCAGATCAAAGGCAGCGACTCTCAGCTTAGCTGGGTAAATCATTGAATAGCGCAAATCCATGTCCCGTAGTCGCCTTTTGACTTCTCCATATGTCATTCGGAGCTTTTGGACGGCTGCAGAATAATCTGGGTAGATGGAGATGCGATTGCTGTCTATGGTTAGATCCGCACAGTTCCTGGCTTTCCTCAGCAGGGTATCCTGGTCCCGATAATTCAGAACTTTAGCCAAGATGACTCTTGGGGCTGAATCTGCGGGCAGGGAACTAGTGGGCACACGATGTGCCCTTTCAACGGAAAACATTTTAGTGAGACCATCCCCTCCTACATTGTTTTTCAGCCATGACTCAATGTACTCAGTGGGGTTATTTCCTTCCGCTTTTTCTGGCACCCCCACAATCCTCAGGTTGCTCCTGCGGGAGCGGTTCTCAAGATCATCGATTTTAAATTCCAGTTCAGCTATACGCTGCACGTACTTTTTTCCCTTTTCAACAGTTCATTAACCTGGTCTTCAGCGCTCCCCACGCGCTCTTCCACCACCTCGACTCTGTTCAACTTTGCGCACTGCAGCATTAATCGCACCCATCTCTCCCTTTAATTCATCCACATGACTGTTCAGAGCTGCAAGGGCAGACTTGTTGTACATTACCACAGAGAATATATCTTTGAGCCTCAGCTCTATGTCTAGTATGTCCGGCTGTTCAAGCTGGTCAGCACGTGCAACCACATCAGGGGATCTCTGTTCCTCCCCACTGCTCTGCGACTGGCCCCCTCCTTCTTGTTCCCCAGGGACATATGTTGTTTCAGGTCTTTCACCTTCAGCCGCTGACCGCTCATTAGCAGCTTCCTCTGACCTCGCAAAGCGTTCCAGCCGAGCGATCACCTCCATCTTCCTTTGATATGCCACGCTCGCCCTTGCCGCCTCCTCTGCAGTCTCGGCGCCATCTTGGGCCTGAGAGTTTCTCGAAGCTGCCGGCTCATTCTGTCTCCTGCGCGTCATCCTCTTGCAGGACTCCTCTCCGCCCGACCGCACGCCACTCACTGCTGCTCCCCGGGTCCCTGCACACTCCTTTGTGTGATTTCAGCGTTCGGTGGCGCCTCAGGTACCAATATTTAGGGAGATTGTGGCAGGAGAGCTCCACCACACGTCCTCTCACATCCTGCGCTAAGCCACGCCTCTTAGTTTGACTTTTCAGTAAGGGGTGTGACCACTTAAAGTACCTAGGACATTGTCACAGGATGAGCACTGGACATGGCAGTGAGATCAGAGGAACGGCATTGGCTCGGGAGGGAACTATGAAGTGTTTTTGGTAGAAACTTGGGGTTGTGTATTACTGAACAATCAGTTTAAAAAGAAGAAAAAGTTATATTTTTTTGTCCTTTTATAGTGTATGTACATTAGCTTTAAGACTGGCCATTCTCTTCAATTTGTAGAATTTTGGTAGGCATGTTTTGATGGCAATCAAATGTGGGCATTATGCATACATGGAAGCTCCTAAAAATTTCTGCTAGCAGTAAAAGGCAAAATTCTAACAATTATCATGCATGAGTTCTGTTAACCCATTCCTGCTCTGAGCCACATATTTACAGCGTTGCACGCCCATGCCATCTGCAGCTGGAACTGAATTTCATATACAGCTGTGCAAATGCTGGGACCGGAGATGGAGCCGATCCCAGCACTTTAAAACCTAATAAGCCACTTTTAATGGTGGCCGTGTGCGTGAAGCCCAACAACTGCTTTAGTGTCTCTTCAGTGAAAATGTCAAACACGGAATAATAAAAGTATTAGGGTATTTTTTTTTCTTTAGAAATACTTCAAAAGTGAATTCCAGTATCAATAATACAAAAATGCACTTTTTTTTTTATTTGTGTGCCTTTTGTGTTGGAAGTCTACCTCTCCCCCCTACAAGGTGACAAATATTTGACATCCCCCCCCTAGCCATAACCTCTGCCATGGCTATGTAAGCACCATGAGTATTTGGTGAATTTTTGATATTACAGATTTTCTTTATCTATTGGGCTGCGAGCCCACGGTCAGAAACGGCAGCATTTTGGATGAAGTGTATTTGTGCTGCTTCCCAAACGCTGCATTCTACATTGCAAGCACATTGAATGGGAATTAGAGACATCCCATTTCCACTGTGCTTCTATTTATTTTCCATCTCTAAGGCTACGTTCACATTAGCGTTTCGCTAATGTGCGTCGCTGTTGCGTCGGCGACGCAGCGGCGACGCGCCCCTATGTTTAACATGGGGGACGCGTGCGTTTTTTTGGTAGCGTTTTCCGACATGTGCGTCGTTTTCGACGCTAGCGTCGGACGCAAGAAAATGCAACAAGTTGCATTTTTCGTGCGTCCGATTTTCGTCAAAAAACGACGCACGCGTCGCAAAACGCAGCGTTTTTGCGCGCGTTTTTGGTGCGTCGTGCGTTGCGTCGCCGTTGCGTCGCCGACGCACCGGCGCGCAACGCTAATGTGAACGTAGCCTAAGATCCTATTCCAATATGCAGTTGGTGTAATAACAATAACAAACGCCTCCTATTAGAAATGTAGTGTAGTTTTCTGATTTGCTGTCACTTTCCTCATGTGCAGGCATTGCAGGACCTTAGGTATCCATGGTTATGACCACGGATATAGTGACAGTTAGCCAGTTGCTAGCGGTCATAACCATGGATACCCAAGGTCCTGCAATGCCTGCACATGAAAGAGACATAACAAATGACATGCAAACCAGGGCTGTGGAGTTGGAGTAAGTTTTGGTTGGAGTCGGTAGAAATGTACCGACTCCAGCTTTAAAAAAAAAAATGTATTAATATTTCATAATTGAACTTTCATATGAGTTTTTTATAAATGTTGCTCAAATATATATGTTCTATCAAACTATGAATGACCGTGTAAGCAGTTCTGCTGGAGATAGACATTTCTTACTACTTGTGTGTCACTGTTCTCCACTGCCCTTATCTAATCTTATACTTGGTTAACCTCATGCTGCCCCAACCCCCCTACTTACAATGTATGAAGCTGAAAGTGAAAATTCTGGGTTCACAGACACAGAAATGTTTGAAATAGAGGAACACAGTATTGTAACTGTGGAGCAAACTGAAGTTGTTTCAGTTGAACAGCAACATGATAGTTTAGATGATCTTGTTGAAACTGTCAATACGTTCTTTCATTCATCACATGCGCTGTGTTGTGTATACGCTACAGCTGGCTATAAGAGACAGTCTGCAAGAAGGACATGCTGCTGCACTGATTGGCAAGGTGAGAAAATTGGCTACTGTTGCCAGAACCCCTAAAGTTGACTCAATTTTGAAGAGACGTGCTGGAAAAGGGGCAATTATTGATCAAGCCACACAATGGGGCAGTACTTAATGATTCAGCGCTTGGTTGAACTGAAAACCTTTCTTGTAGACATGGCTAACCCTCAACTGACGCTAAATGAAAGTCAGTGGAATCTGGTGACTGAGCTGGAAAAATTGCTAGAGCAATTGACTAAAAAATTACAAGCAGAGGACTTAACTCCAGGTATTTTCTTAAAGGAGTGGAAGAACCTGATGTTTCGTCTGTCCCAAAGAGGAGGGTTAATTGCAAGTGGCATTGCTACATCAATGAAACGGAGAGAGGAGCTACTATTACAAAATAACATTCTTTTGGCAGCTGTTTATGTAGACCCAATGCATCGGATTCTTCTAGATGATCAACAACTAACTAAAGGAAAAGAAGCTCTGTTTGAAATAGCAGTAAGGATGAAAGGGTTGCACAACAGTCAGGAGGAACAAGAAGAATTTGGTCGTCTTGCCACATCTTCACCCTCATCAACTGATGAAGAATTTAATTTTGAAAAATATTTGGATCACAAGGACCGTGCAAAGCGTTCCCGCATAGAAGAGTCATCCCCATCAAAGAACACAGCCAGTACATTTCGGCAGAATTTTTCATGTGCACTAAAAGAAATTGAGAAATTTGACCGTTCATCAAAAATAACAGTGCAACGGGGGGCGTGTCCAGCTGCTGGAGAAGAAGGACGCATGGTGGAGATCTCCTCCAGCAAAGAGGAGATATAGGTCTTTCCCCAGACCTTAACCAAGAACGGACCACCAGTTATTACCTGGCAATACACCTGGATCAAGGGGGACCCCTGGCTGGCGATCTCCCGCGGCGAGGAGCCGGCACACCGGACCCTCAGGCACAGAGCGGCCCTGCAGCACAGCCGCACCAGAAACAGGCCGGCACAGCAAGGACTCCTCAGGTACCGCAGACGGCAAAGGGAAGTCCGGCAGACGGCACATAGTAAGGTGTGAGGCGGCAGTGAGAAGACTGCGGACCACCCGCAGAGCTAAAGGGGTGGTGAGAGAGAGGCCCTCCTGCCCTTGGACCTCCCGCGGCACCCGAGAGGAGAGCATCGCAGGCGCGCTCAGCTGCAGCTCCTGCAGGGAAGACCCTGAAGAGTGCGCAGACCACACCTCACCTAGGAGAAAGGCGACCAAGGTAGGACTGGTACAGGTGGGACAGGAGACCCCCCGGGACGCCCGCCATTGTGTTCCCTGTGCTGGTCGTTTTCCCGCCAGTGGGAGGGTGGACGCCATCTTGGGGACAGATCCCCTTACAGAGAAACACCATCATAGTGCGGGCATACCTAAGACTCTGGGCACGCCAGCATACTGTCCTGCTCACCAGCCTTGCTGCAGAAGCGGTGCAGTCACCCTGCCATTGCTCTATACGGGGCTGTCATTGTGCCTTTCTTACATTAATATTGGAAACACAGACTACCAGCATATTACCCAGTAAGCCTGCATTCTACAAATCTAGACCTCTGGTGACACCTAGTGTTGGGATCGATTATAGCATCCAGAGGTTCCCCCTTCCTGGCTCAGAACATTGTACATGCCCCACTATAACCCTAAGATCGTAATTAAATGCACCTCGGAGGGGGCTTGCTGATGGGGGGCTGAGCCTAATGGGGTGATCGCTGCACCCCCATGTTCCCCTGAACACTATCACGGGCAATTCATAGCAGCAGTCATACATGGGTAAAACTAAAAGGATTTCTGGACAACCCACAAGCTTACACAAGGAGCCTTCTCTAGAGGACATGGAACGGTTTTTAAACCAGCCACTCCAAACAAGGAATACCAGATCAACAATGTCGCAAACCCCGCATAAAAATGGTTCCTCCTCCAAAGAGCCTCAGTCTTCACATATCTCTCCTAAAAAATCAACAGACAATAGTAATGGAGACAAAGACCTACCTGAGGACATGAATATAGCTGAGCTGAGTAAATATATTAAAGCTCTCCCAACCAAAACAGATCTAGAAAGCTTTGCGTGCAGACTTGAGAACTCGTATAAAAAGGAGATACATAATCTGCAGATGGAATTCACATCGCGTATAGAGGACGTGGAAAAGACTCAAGAAGATATCTCACAAGAACTCCAGGCTCACAGAGAAATCTTAATGGATCATACCATGAAACTGGAGGAAATGTCATCTGGCCTTGAAGACCTGGAAAACCGCAACAGGCGTAACAATATCCGTATACGTGGCCTCCCAGAATCCGTCAGTCCTCAGGATTTAGACCGCACAGTCCAGAGAATATTCCTGGACATTCTCGGCGATCACGAAGACAACACCATTGAGTTCGACAGGATTCATAGATCTCTTGGTCCTAAACCCACGTCTGAGTCACGCCCTAGAGATGTCATCTGCAGGGTGCACTACTTTAGAATTAAGGAGGCCATCATGATGGCTTCTAGGAAAAAGGGATCTCTCCAGTTTGAAGGCCAACCAATACTACTGTCAGATCTATCCAGACGCACCCTATTCCTGCGCAAAGCCTTGAAACCCTTGCTGGCGGCTCTCAAGGAAAGAGATATCCCCTACAGGTGGGGGTTCCCATTCCAACTAACTGCATCCAAAGGCGGCAAAATCGCATACTTTCGCCGGATCGGGGACCTGGCTAACTTCCTAGGCACATTTGAACTTCCACTAATAGATCTTCCAGACTGGCCTCTAACTCCAACACTCCCAGATGCTCCTCCAAGGTGGCTCAAGGTCCCCCGTTCCAAGAATCGACACACCAATGAAGGCTCCTCTGATCCTCCATGAAGTTCTTTTCTTTTGTTCCCATTTTTTTTTTCTCTAGTTTTAATTAGCCTCTACTCATTGCTGCAATGTATTTAGACACTCTGCTGCAGTTGAGTGGTCCCATGGATACTTATTGTTAATTGATTGAATCTCCTGATGGGGCGGATGGTTTCACTGTGGGTTCGCCTTGGAGGTTTAGTCTTAATCCCTGGACATTTGAGCGCGTGGTGTCTTGCTTGTCATCAGTGTTTTCGTTTCTCCCCCCCCCCCTTTTTTTTTTTTTTCTCTTATTGTTCTCTGATGGCACGCGGGACATCTTGCTTATGCAAGGATTATTGTTATGCTTAAATAGATTTTACACGTTTGCAAGTTTTTGTTCATGGGACCTAACAAGTTCGCGGGGGGGTGGGGCGGCAGGTGTTCCCGTTGGCTTCCCTTCTCCACTAAAGGTGCACGGGCGAGGGAAGGGGGGGAGAATTATTCTTCTCCTTTCTTTTGCCCTAACTACACAGATGCAAAGTCAGATTGGGTGCGTCAACCCTAACGCACCTTCTATGTTTTCTATGTTCTACTATTCTTCACCCTGTCTTTCTCCCCTCCCTCCCAGTGTTTTTTCCCTACTACACTTGGCTGTCGTTTGTTTCGGCGGATGGAGCGCGTGGTGTCGCGAGATGGCGTAAAAGTATTTGATAATGGATGAAATTAAATTTTGCTCCTTTAACGTGAATGGGCTAAATATCACAGAAAAGAGAAGGCGGGTCCTATTTGATAGTCACAAACAACGGGTCTCTGTGCTACTGCTTCAAGAGACACATTTCAAAACTGGTGTGGTGCCACATTCTATCACGAAAAATTACCCCAAATGGTATCACAGCACAAATCCATTTTCGAAGTCAAAGGGTGTCTCAATAGCCTTCCACAAATCCTTTATGCCTGAGATCTTGGACTCACTAATCGATAAAAATGGTAGATATATCTTCCTACTTATCACATGGGCAGCTCATAAACTTGTAATAGCTAACGTATATTTCCCAAACCAAGGGCAGCAGAAGTTTGGAGCTGATTGCAAAAGACGTCTCGAGGAGTTTGCTGGTTCCTCTCCTGTGATACTTGGGGGCGACTTTAATATTCCTATGAACCCTGCGGTGGATGTCTCTTCGGGTAAGTCTTCATATTCTACATCTTCTATTAACAAAATAAGATCCCAGCTGCGCAGCATGAGACTGGTAGATGTCTGGAGGGTTCTTAACCCAACAACTAAGGACTATAGCTTTTTCTCAAAAATACATAACACTTACAGTAGAATAGATTATTTTTTCGTTTCACATAAGTTGCTCGACATGCAGGTAAAGGCGGACGTGGGGTCGATACTGTGGTCAGATCACGCTCCTATATGCCTAACAATCTCACTTCATTCTGCCTCGAAACCAGGTTTCTCCTGGCGTCTGAATGAAAACTTGCTACAAGATCCCATATGTAAATCCAAGATTGATCAAACAATCACAGATTTCCTGACTGACCACGAGGAAGACACCACGTCCCCCACTGTAAAATGGGAAGCTTTGAAAAGTGTAATAAGAGGCGTCCTCATCTCTCATGGCGCTAGCTTGAAAAAAGAAAGAGCGGCGGAAATACTTAGCTTAACAGAACAAATCCACCAATTAGAAAACAAACATAAACGAGACCTTGAGGCCAGCACATTTGCTAGGCTCTCCTCGGCCAGACAAAAATTGTTATCTATAATAGACCAAAAATCCAAATGCCTCAGAGAAAGACTCAAGAGCCACTTCTATCAGCTCGGCAATAAAAGTGGTAGACTCTTGGCCAGAGCCCTTAATCAACGTAATCCCAATACCTACATTCCTTTTATTAACCCCTTCATGACCCAGCCTATTTTGACCTTAACCCTTGTCAGGCTGCATAATTTTACAACCTTAACAGGCTGCATAGGTACAATTGTACCTTCACATATACCTCCACTGTGGGAAGACTTTACTTGGTTTCAGAAACTAAAGTTCATTCAGCTACAAATGTTATGCTGATATCTATTGTTCAGTGTTGTTACTGGTCACTTATGTTGCTGTCAATTAAGTTAATTCAAACTGGGAGTGGCTTCTACTTGTCTTCCTGCCTCCCTCCTCTCATTAGCCATTTTGCTGTTCATCTCATTGCTGTGAGCACACATTTCTAGGCTTGTGAAGTCTTCAATTTCTTGGAAACGAAGGTAGGAAAGTCTCACAGCATCTAACAGCCAGTTATACCTTTATTCTCATTATGTGGGGACAGAACAGTCAAATTGTCTTTCAGCCTGGACTTGGCTTACATATATTTTGTATGAAACTTATCACTATAGGTATAATTTTTATACGAAAAATGGATAATAATTAGTATCTACATATTGTTTTACGATGTTTTATTTATATTCAGCACAAAATACGAAGCCAAAATTCATCTAGCAAGTCATCATGAGTGATAGTAATGCTGGATCTAGTTTCCGCCATAATCCAAGAAAACGTGTTTGCAGGTTAGTATAATTTTGTGAAAAGCCAATAATGTAGTATTTCGGAAAATTATTTATTTTACATTTTTTCATATTTACAGATTTACGTCTGACGAAATAATGCGAATGCTAGAAGAATCTGATTCTGAGCATGAGGATGAACCATATGTTCCATCTGATGATGAAAACTATGTACCACAAGTGGATGTTACTGAAGAAGATTCAGACATTGAACAAGAAATGGTCATAGAGCATGAAAATGAATACGAATCAGACGAAAGTGTTGAGGATGATTCTGTGCCTCAAAGTGCAGGCGACATTTGGACTGCTAAGGATGAAACTCAATGGTGCAGTAATCCACTGCCAAATGCACAAACAAAATCTCGTAATGTCCTACGACAAAGAGGTGGCCCTGCAGCAATCAGCAACCTATATACAGCAAAAGAGCTATTCAAGTCCATCATGACTCCCGAGATGTGTGACATCATATTACGGGAAACGAATCGAAAGGCCAAGAGAGTTTGTGATGCTTACAACAACGAACTGGTACAACGTTTTCCTGATTCTTCCAAACGGCCACCACAAAAAACATTCAAGCAATTTACTGAAACTGAACTTCATGCATTTTTGGGCATACTGATTGCTGCTGGTGTGCACAGAGCCAACAAAGAGAATCTGGAGGAAATGTGGAATGTTGCTGCTCTGCCTCTTATACGTGCAGCCATGTCTCGTGACCGCTTCAAGATGATACTCAGATTTATCAGGTTTGACAACGAAAATACACGTGCAGAACGTGTGCAAACAGATAAAGCTGCACCAAAACGGGACATCTGGACAATGCTGAACAGTAATCTGGAGAGAGCCTACAAGCCATATCATTGTATCACCGTCGACGAGCAATTATTTCCATTTAGAGGTCATACTAAATTTACCCAGTATATACCTTCAAAACCAGCTAAATATGGCATAAAGATTTTCTGGGCTTGTGACTCATCAAATGCCTACCCTTTACAAGGTCAGCTCTACACTGGGAAACCAACTGATGGTCCTCGACAAGTAAACATTGGAGAACGAACAGTATTGGACCTAGTGAGCTCGTATAAAGGCTCTGGAAGAAATGTCACCACCGATAACTTCTTTACAACCATGGAACTAGCTAAGGTATTGAACTCCTGGAACATGACACTAGTTGGTACAGTGAGAAAAAACAAAAGGTTCCTACCTAACAATATGCAGCCTGCCAAAGAAAGGCCTGTATACTCGACAAATTTTGCCTACAATCATGATGCAACAGTCTGTTCATATGTACCAAAGAAGAACAAATCAGTCGTGCTTCTATCATCTATGCACATGACGGGAGAAGTTGAAGAGACACTAGCAGCCAAGCCAGAGATAATAAAATACTACAACATAACAAAAGGTGGCGTTGATGTTATGGATAAAATGTTGGGAGAGTACACTGTGAAACGACGAACATCACGTTGGACTTTGGCATTTTTCTACAATATGATTGATGTCAGTGGGTTAGCATCCTACATCATCTACAGAGAACACAATCCAAGCTTCAGGGCAAAGGATCAACGAAGAAAGTTCCTGAAAGATCTCGCAAATCAGCTGTGTATGATTGCAATTGAAGATCGTAGTACAAACAAAATGATAATGAGAAACCATTTTCTTCGAGGTGCAGTAGAAATGGTGCTTGGACGATGCATTGTGGTAGCATCGCAGCCAGCAGCTGGCCCCAAAATACCTCATGGTAGTCGTGGACCCTCCCCTGTTGTTGGTAGTTGCTATGTCTGCAGAGACCTGAGGCGAAAACAACGCAAGACTAGAAAGTCTTGTGTGGTTTGTGTGAAACCCATTTGCGATGAACACTCTGTAGCAAAGCCAACATGCATTACTTGCAAAGAAAATCAATAAAAAAAAGTTTCTTACATTTTCTTTTATAATGTAAATGAACAGTTTTTTACTTGTTTATAATAGTTAAATAGCATTATCATTAAAAAAAAATTATGCTTTTTCCCTTGCATTATCTTCATTCAAAATATATGAGGTACATTTGTACCTATGCAGCTTGTTATGGATGCAAAAAGATCTCGACCCCTTATCTCGGAAGCGGGTGGAGATATTTTATTGAAATTTGGCCAATATATTCTGGACCAAAAATGTAGAGATGTCACGAAATTTCAGCCCTCTACGTCTTTTCAAAAAAAAGTTATTGCAATTTTAAAACGGAATAGTTACAATTGTACCTATTCAGCCGGATAAGGGTTAAAGACCTTGCCGTTTTTTGCAATTCTGACCAGTGTCCCTTTATGAGGTAATAACTCAGGAACGCTTCAACGGATCCTAGCGGTTCTGAGATTGTTTTTTCGTGACATATTGGGCTTCATGTTAGTGGTAAATTTAGGTCAATAAATTCTGCGTTTATTTGTGATAAAAACGGAAATTTGGCGAAAATTTTGAAAATTTTGCAATTTTCACATTTTGAATTTTTATTCTGTTAAACCAGAGAGATATGTGACACAAAATAGTTAATAAATAACATTTCCCACATGTTTACTTTACATCAGCACAATTTTGGAAACAAAATTTTTTTTTGTTAGGAAGTTATAAGGGTTAAAATTTGACCAGCGATTTGTCATTTTTACAACACCATTTTTTTTAGGGACCACCTCACATTTGAAGTCAGTTTGAGGGGTCTATATGGCTGAAAATACCCAAAAGTGACACCATTCTAAAAACTGCACCCCTCAAGGTACTCAAAACCACATTCAAGAAGTTTATTAACCCTTCAGGTGCTTCACAGCAGCAGAAGCAACAAGGAAGGAAAAAATGAACATTTAACTTTTTAGTCACAAAAATTATCTTTTAGCAACAATTTTTTTATTTTCCCAATGGTAAAAGGAGAAACTGAACCACGAAAGTTGTTGTCCAATTTGTCCTGAGTACGCTGATACCTCATATGTGGGGGTAAACCACTGTTTGGGCGCACGGCAGGGCTTGGAAGGGAAGGCGCGCCATTTGACTTTTTGAATCAAAAATTGGCTCCACTCTTTAGCGGACACCATGTCACGTTTGGAGAGCACCCGTGTGCCTAAAAATTGGAGCTCCCCCACAAGTGACCCCATTTTGGAAACTAGACCCCCCAAGGAACTTATTTAGATGCCTAGTGAGCACTTTAAACCCTCAGATGCTTCACAAATTGATCTGTAAAAATGAAAAAGTACTTTTTTTTCACAAAAAAATTCTTTTCGCCTCAATTTTTTCATTTTCACATGGGCAGTAGGATAAAATGGATCATAAAATTTGTTGGGCAATTTCTCCCGAGTACGCCGATACCTCATATGTGGGGGTAAACCACTGTTTGGGCACTCGGCAGGGCTTGGAAGGGAAGGCGCGCCATTTGACTTTTTGAATGGAAAATTAGCTCCAATTGTTAGCGGACACCATTGGAGAGCCCCTGTGTGCCTAAACATTGGAGCTCCCCCACAAGTGACCCCATTTTGGAAACTAGACCCCCCAAGGAACTTATCTAGATGCACATTGAGCACTTTAAACCCCCAGGTGCTTCACAGAAGTTTATAACGCAGAGCCATGAAAATAAAAAATAATTTTTCTTTCCTCAAAAATGATTATTTAGCCTGGAATTTCCTATTTTGCCAAGGATAATAGGAGAAATTGGACCCCAAATATTGTTGTCCAGTTTGTCCTGAGTACGCTGATACCCCATATGTGGGGGTAAACCACTGTTTGGGCGCACGGCAGGGCTCGGAAGGGATGGCATGCCATTTGGATTTTTAAATGGAAAATTAGCTCCAATCATTAGCGGACACCATGTCACGTTTGGAGAGCCCCTGTGTGCCTAAACATTGGAGATCCCCCAGAAATGACCCAATTTTGGAAACTAGACCCCCAAAGGAACTAATCTAGATGTGTGGTGAGGACTTTGAACCCCCAAGTGCTTCACAGAAGTTTATAACGCAGAGCCATGAAAATAAAAAAAAAAATTATTTTCTCAAAAATGATCTTTTAGCCTGCAATTTTTTATTTTCCCAAGGGTAACAGGAGAAATTTGACCCCAAAAGTTGTTGTCCAGTTTCTCCTGAGTACGCTGATACCCCATATGTGGGGGTAAATCACTGTTTGGGCACATGCCGGGGCTCGGAAGTGAAGTAGTGACGTTTTGAAATGCAGACTTTGATGGAATGCTCTGTGGGCGTCACGTTGCGTTTGCAGAGCCCCTGATGTGGCTTAACAGTAGAAACCCCCCACAAGTGACCCCATTTTGGAAACTAGACCCCCAAAGGAACTTATCTAGATGTGTGGTGAGCACTTTGAACCCCCAAGTGCTTCATAGAAGTTTATAATGCAGAGCCGTGAAAATAATAAATACGTTTTCTTTCCTCAAAAATAATTATTTAGCCCAGAATTTTTTATTTTCCCAAGGGTAACAGGAGAAATTGGACCCCAATAGTTGTTGTCCAGTTTCTCCTGAGTACGCCGATACCCCATGTGTGGGGGTAAACCACTGTTTGGGCACACTTCGGGGCTCAGAAGGGAAGTAGTGACTTTTGAAATGCAGACTTTGATGGAATGGACTGCGGGCGTCACATTGCGTTTGCAGAGCCCCTGATGTGGCTTAACAGTAGAAACCCCCCACAAGTGACCCCATTTTAGAAACTAGACCCCCCAAGGAACTTATCTAGATATGTGGTGAGCACTTTGAACCCCCAAGTGCTTCACAGACGTTTACAACGCAGAGCCGTGAAAATAAAAAATCATTTTTCTTTCCTCAAAAATGATGTTTTAGCAAGCATTTTTTTAGATTCACAAGGGTAACAGGAGAAATTGGACCCCAGTAATTGTTGCGCAGTTTATCCTGAGTACACTGATACCCCATATGTGGGAGTAAACCACTGTTTGGGCACACTTCAGGGCTCGGAAGTGAGGGGAGCACCATTTGACTTTTTGAATACGAGATTGGCTGGAATCAATGGTGGCGCCATGTTGCGTTTGGAGACCCCCTGATGTGCCTAAACAGTGGTAACCCCTCAATTCTACCTCCAACACTAACCCCCCCACACCCCTAACCCTAATCCCAACTGTAGCCATAACCCTAATCACAACCCTAACCACAACCCTAATTCCAACCCTAACCCTAAGGCTATGTGCCCACGTTGCGGATTCGTGTGAGATATTTCCGCACCATTTTTGAAAAATCCGCGGGTAAAAGGCACTGCGTTTTACCTGCGGATTTTCCGCGGATTTCCAGTGTTTTTTGTGCGGATTTCACCTGCGGATTCCTATTGAGGAACAGGTGTAAAAAGCCGCGGAATCCGCACAAAGAATTGACATGCTGCGGAAAATACAACGCAGCGTTTCCGCACGGTATTTTCTGCACCATGGGCACAGCGGATTTGGTTTTTCATATGTTTACATGGTACTGTAAACCTGATGGAATACTGCTGCGAATCCGCAGCGGCCAATCCGCAGCCAAATCCGCACCTTGTGAACATAGCCTAATTCTAAAGGTATGTGCACACGCTGTGGAAAACGCTGCAGATCCGCAGCAGTTTCCCATGAGTTTACAGTTCAATGTAGACCTATGGGAAACAAAAATCGCTGTACACATGCTGCGGAAAAACTGCACGGAAACGCAGCGGTTTACATTCCGCAGCATGTCACTTCTTTGTGCGGATTCCGCAGCGGTTTTACAACTGCTCAAATAGAAAATCGCAATTGTAAAACCGCAGTGAAATGCGCAGAAAAAAACGCGGTAAATCCGCCATAAATCCGCAGCGGTTTAGCACTGCGGATTTATCAAATCCGCAGCGGAAAAATCCGCAGAGGACCAGAATACGTGTGCACATACCGAAACCCTAGCCCTAACCCTAGCCCTAACCCTAGCCCTAACCCTAGCCCTAACCCTACCCCTAGCCCTAACCCTAACCCTAGCCCTAACCCTAACCCTAGCCCTAACCCTAACCCTACCCCTAACCCTATTCTAACATTAGTGGAAAAAAAAAATTTCTTTATTTTTTTATTGTCCCTACCTATGGGGGTGACAAAGGGGGGGGGTCATGTATTATTTTTTTTATTTTGATCACTGAGATAGATTATATCTCAGTGATCAAAATGCACTTTGGAACGAATCTGCCGGCCGGCAGATTCGGCGGGCGCACTGCGCATGCGCCCGCCATTTTGGAAGATGGCGGCGCCCAGGGAGAAGACGGACGGGACCCCGGCTGGATCGGTAAGTATGATGGGGTGGGGGGGGACCACGGGGGGGGGGATCGGAGCACGGGGGGGGGAATCGGAGCGCGGCAGGCGTGGAACGGAGCACGGGGGGGCTGGAACGGAGCACGGGGGGGCTGGAACGGAGCACGGGGGTGGAACGGAGCACGGGGGGGTGGATCTGAATGCAGGGGGGGTGATTGGAGCACGGGGGGGTGATTGGAGCACGGGGGGAGCGGACAAGAGCATGGGGGGGAGCGGAGCACTGGATGGAGGGGAGCCGGAGCAGTGTACCGGCCAGATCGGGGGGCTGGGGGGGGCGATCGGTGGGGTGGGGTGGGGGCACACTAGTATTTCCAGCCATGGCCGATGATATTGCAGCATCGGCCATGGCTGGATTGTAATATTTCACCCGTTATAATGGGTGAAATATTACAAATCGCTCTGATTGGCAGTTTCACTTTCAACAGCCAATCAGAGCGATCGTAGCCACGAGGGGGTGAAGCCACCCCCCCTGGGCTAAACTACCACTCCCCCTGTCCCTGCAGATCGGGTGAAATGGGAGTTAACCCTTTCACCCGATCTGCAGGGACGCGATCTTTCTGTGACACAGCATATGCGTCACAGGTCGGATTGGCACCGACTTTCATGACGCATACGCTGTCACAGGTCGGGAAGGGGTTAAAAACAGAGGGGAAGAAAGTGTTTAATACCAGAGATATTCTTTCCAACTTCAGCGAATACTACAAATCTCTATATAACATAGCGGGACACTATAAAGAGGCTCCACTACATTCTCTCCGTAATAAAATCAAATCATATTTACAGGAACATAAACTACCCACTCTGCCTGAAGGTGATCTACTTGATCTTGAAAAGGAATTCTCAGTGGAGGAGGTATCGGAAACCATTAGCGCCTTGAAACAAGGCAAGAGCCCGGGCCCTGATGGGTTCTCGGCAGGCTTCTACAAGTCGTTCAACACTCTGCTTAGTCCAATATTTCTGAAGGCTTGTAATTTTGTCTCTCTTGGGGGCTCTTTCCCTACACAGGCACTCATCGCTCACATAACAGTTCTCCCTAAGCCTGGCAAGGACCCTACTACGTGCGATAATTACCGTCCGATCTCTTTAATAAACTTGGATATTAAAATATATGCAAAAATGTTAGCCAATAGATTATGCCCCCTTTTACCAAAACTAATAAACCAGGACCAGGTGGGCTTCGTTCCAGGGCGAGAGGCGAGAGACAACACAATCCGAACTATCTCTCTAATTGACAGAGCGGGCAGAGAGGGGGACCCCCTGTGTATCATGTCAATTGATGCAGAAAAGGCCTTTGATCGGGTCCATTGGGAATTTATTTCTCAGACCCTAGAGGAAATTGGCCTAAAAGAAAATATGCTGCGTAGGATCTCCGCCTTGTATTCTTCTCCTAGTGCTCAGGTCAAGGTAAACGGCACACTATCAGATATGTTCCCGGTCAGAAATGGTACAAGGCAGGGGTGCCCACTCTCTCCCCTCTTATATATCCTAACAATGGAGCATTTAGCTGTGGCCTTGAGAAACAACTCATCAATTAAGGGTATAAAACTACGTTCTGAAGAACATAAGCTAGCACTTTTTGCAGATGACATTCTCCTATATATTACGTCCCCCTCTACGAGCCTACCAAACATTATTTCGGAACTACATAAATTTGGCCTCCTAAGTAACTTCAAAATGAATTCCCATAAATCCGAAATCCTAAACATTTCACTCCAACTCCCCTTGGCGGATCAATTAAGGAAGACTTTCCCATTTAAATGGCGCTTTGATTCCCGTACATATTTAGGTATCAAAATTACAAGCAAAACGTCTAAACTGTTTGAAACCAACTTTGCGCCAATTCTACAGAAAACAAACTCTGACTTGGAGAGGTGGCACAGGCTCCAATTGTCCTGGCTGGGTAGGATCAATGCAGTTAAGATGGACCTCCTACCTCGTCTCTTATATTTTTTTCAAACAATTCCCCTATACCTACCAGCTTCCTTCTTTTCCCGCCTCAAACAAATAATTACTCGTTTTATTTGGTCTCATAATCGGGCACGTATTTCATATACAACATTAAGTAGATCTAAACTGACAGGTGGATTGGGTCTCCCGGATCTCGCGATTTATAGTTATGCATCAATGGGAACTTGTATCCTAGACCTTTATCACAGTAAAAATAGCAAAAAGTGGGTAAACCTAGAAAACGATCTTAACGGATGCGACTCCCAAGTTGTTCTTTGGACAGGAGGCAAGGGGGTAGGGCCAGGCATCTACATACCCTTCCTCACACAAAACATATTGCTTCTTATTAAAAACCGAAACAAAGCCCTTCAGATCACAACTCTCCCAGGCCCCTTAATTCCAATCTATGACAATTCTGCTTTTCCGGCGGGGCTGAATAGAGAGACATATCTAAATAAGAGAAAGGATTCCAAACCCATCATCCACGACTACTTAAAAGAAACTGGGATGAAATCCCTTCGGGAACTATTCCCAGAGGAGGAATCACACTCTGTTGATTGGTTCTTCTATGAACAACTAAGAAGTTATATCCACTCAATCTCTAAACAAACCAATATCAGCAGGCCGCTAACTCCCTTTGAGATGCTTTGCATATCAGCAAGCCCCCCGGACCATACTGTCTCGCTGCTATATAAAATCTTCCAAGAGGGGAGGGCTCCGCTGCAGGGTTGGCCAATGTTTTTCTCGAAATGGGAGGGTGATCTGGGAAGACCCTTGTCATCTGAAGATAGGGGAAAAATTCTTCTCTTCTCGTCCAGATCGTCATTATGCGCGGTATCACAGGAGAGGAGCTATAAGATTCTAGCAAGATGGTATAGATGCCCCTCCATGGTGCATGCGGTGTTCCCCACGACTCCTGACACCTGCTGGAGATGTCTAAAGGAGATAGGCTCTTACATGCATATCTGGTGGGACTGCCCCCCCATAAAGGATTTGTGGTTGGCCGTCTTTGAACTTCATAATAGGATCTCTATCACACAGATCCAACCCTCAGCAAGTCTAGCATTGTTGTCTTTGTGTAACCTGTCGATATCTAGGTTCAAGAGGGGCATCCTCAGACACTTTCTTACTGCAGTCAGGAATTTGTGGCAGAACTTAATGACATTTATAGAATGGAGCAGCTGATAAATCAGTCTACAGGTAATGCGGAAAAAACCTACAACACATGGGCTCCCTGGATTGCTTTTAGGGAAACCTCTGAATTAGATCGCTGGATTTCCAGAACTTGACGCATTATGTAACACATTCGCGTGCACTCTCGAGCCGTTTCTCGACCTGCGCTCTGGCCGCTGGAGCGGGTTGGCAGCCACACTTTTCCCACATTCCCTACTCCCCCATCCACTCCTCTCCTTCTTTCTACCCCTCTTTCTTTCCCTTATCTTACTTTGTGTGTCTTCCTCTTACCCAGTTTGAACATATATTATACTGTCAAATGATTACAAAGAAATCTAATAATGGCTATCTACTATCCCAGCTGTTTTTTATTAACTACTCATAATTTTGGGATAACCAACAACATTATTTACCAGAAAGTTGAATTACAAGACCTAAACGTTGTCACAATGCCTTACTTGACTTACTTGTAACCATTGTTTATCATTGCACTGATTTACTAGTTTGTATTGTTTACCTTTACTCTTTATTGCAATGACCAATAAAAATGATTTATACAAAAATAACAGTGCAACAAGCGATTCCTCTGTATCCTGACATTGTCAGAGATGTTGCCCGAGTGGTTACTGCTTTGCCACCAACCCAAGATAGTGTAGAGAGGTTGTTCTCTGCTCTCAAAATAATTAGATCAGATTTGAGGGCATCCATGAAGGAGGATCTGACAGAGGCAATACTTTTTCTGAGGACAAATTTATAGATTTCTTATTAACTGCATAAGTGTTCATTGCATATTTACTTACAAGAGTTTATAAAAGTTTACAAAAGTTATTTGCTATATTCTAATTGTATTCTAATAAATATAGTTTTTGCTCTAAGTGGTCTGATTACTTATATGATGGTGAGAAACTGAATAAGCACGATGTTAATATTTGACAACAGTAAATTTATTGTTACGAATTGGCCATTTATGAAGGAGTCTGAGTCGGAACCTGATAAAATCCAGGAGTCGGAGTCGCAAGTGTGGCTTACCGAATCCACAGCCCTGATGCAAACTGCCCAAATTATTCTTTCCTGTTATACCTAAAATTGTTGGATACCCAGATGTGTTAAAACTAGTCATAGGCCATAGTTATTTATATTTTTTCTGCACATCTTAGAATGTAAGGAGTTCTGTTACTAATTTTTTTTTTTTTTTTTGGAGGGAGGGTGGTCGGTTGGGTAGATCAAACTTTTAGCCACAAACACTAATTTTTATGCATTTGTTTTCTATTAATTTAAAATCTCACTTTGATGCCAGATTTTGATGGTATCTGCATGTGTGAAGTGCTGAGTGTCGTTTTGACAGATGTGCATTGGCTACCAGTGGCAAAATGTGGCAGACCTACTTTCAATGTAGATATGATATGAAAGACATTTACATGAATGTTAGCCCTTTTTTTTTAAATTCCAAAGTATTCATCTAAATGTTCATCTTTGTTTTGTTTAGTATGTCGAAGGCCCTTTTGAGAAATATTTGGAACGATTAGAAGATCCTAAGGTAAGCCATTAACTAACCGCATTGAACTGGTGATCATGTGTTTTTCTTTTAATAGCAATTTAATTCTGCATCCAAAAATGCTGTGTAGAACTTCAAAACCTCTTTTATTAATATTTATTTTTCCCTTTAATTTTCAATATTCACTCTGCTGGTTTTGTTTGAACAGCGCTCCATTTTCTGTGACCCGAGTTGAAGGCAGCAGCTTTGATTATATACTTTGATCAGAACAGACCTAAAATAATTCACTGCTTTCTAACGGAACTCGAATTCTACATTAACCCCTCTGTGACCTTGGACGTACTATCCCGTCGAGGTGCCCTGGGCCTATCTGACCCTTGACGGGATAGTACGTCCTGCCCTTTAATGCGATACCGCGACTTAAGTCGCGGTGATCGCATTAAAATTCCGACGCCATCTCACCTGGGGGGAGATGGCCTCGGCATCCAGGGCATTGTCGCCGCCCACCCGCCCTCTCGATCGCTGTGATTGGCTGTTCAATTCTGAACAGCCAATCACAGCCATTCTCATTGTTTCAGCCAATCGGAGCGGCTGAAACAATGAGGTCACAGGCTAGGATCGAGTACCGATGTACTCGATCCTAGGTCCGGTGCCTGGCAACGCCAGGCACGGGCAAGAACACCCCGGATTGGCGCGATCGCCGGTCGCATCGATCGCGCCAATCGCAGGGCACCGCGCAGTATTACCGCGCTGTGCCCTGCCGGAACCTGCGTGGATCGGTGCTCTAATAGCACAGATCCTAGGATAGGACACAGTGCAGGCCCAGCAGGGCCTGCAGGAGCCGATTGGCGCGATCGATGTCATCGTCGATCGCGCCAATCACAGGGCGCAGCGGCGATCACGCTGTGACCGCTCTGTGCCCTGCAGGTGACCTGGCTGTGACCTGCCTAGGATGGCGCGAACAGATCCGATCCTAGGCAGGTCACAGCCAGGTCACCAGGAAAGCTCTGATTGGTGGGATCGATGTTATGGTCGATCCCACCAATGACAGGTCACAGCAGCAGCATGACCGCTCTGTGACCTGTCTGTGTCACCTGCCTGACCTGTGTATGACCGCTCTGCAGGGTCCTCATTCTAGCTGAGGATTCCTACAGAGCGGTCATACTGCTGGATCTCCCTGCTGGATTTTGTGCCTGGATCTCCCTGCCGTGCTGGGTATTGTGGTGCCACAGCAGCCTGTAGCACCACAATCCCTGCTAAAGAAAGAAGACAACTAAACGTAAGTTTTATCCCTGATCCCTGCCCAATCCCCGTTCATCCACCCCAATCCCCGTTCATCCACCCCAATCCCCCCTTCCCCCTCTTTTTACCCCCTCCACCCCCATTTGTGCCGCCTCCGTGCGCACATTTAGTAGCCGCCGAGCGTTGATTGGTGACGCAGTTCACCGATCAACGCTCGCGCTCGCTTTTTTTCCCTCGCCCCCGTTGCGCCAACTCCGTACACACATTCCGCAGCCGCCAAAGTTTGATAAGTGACGCAGTTCACTTATCAGAGTTTGTGCCTGCCGTTTTCCTTTTTTTTTTTTTCACCCCCCTTTTGCGCCACCTGACTACAACCGTACGTTTTGATCACTGATCCCTGCCCAATCCCCACTTCCACCCCCATCTCCCTTCCCCCTCTTTTTACCCCCCTTTGCACCTCCTTCCGTGCGCCCATTTAACAGCCGCCGAACGTTGATTGGTGACGCAGTTCACCGATCAACGCTCGCGCTCGCTTTTTTTCCCTCACCCCCGTTGCGCCAACTCCGTACACACATTCCGCAGCCGCCAAAGTTTGATAAGTGACGCAGTTCACTTATCAGAGTTTGTGCCTGCCGTTTTCCTTTTTTTTTTTTTTTCACCCCCCTTTTGCGCCACCTGACTACAACCGTACGTTTTGATCACTGATCCCTGCCCAATCCCCACTTCCACCCCCATCTCCCTTCCCCCTCTTTTTACCCCCCTTTGCACCTCCTTCCGTGCGCCCATTTAACAGCCGCCGAGCATTGATTGGTGACGCAGTTCACCGATCAACTCTCGCGCTCGCTTTTTTCCCTTCAGCCTTTTTGCGCAACCTCCGTACACACATCCCGCAGCCGCCAAACTTTGATAAGTGACGCAGTTCTCTTATCAGAGTTTGTGCCTGCCTTTTTTTTTTTTTTTTACAGGTTTTTCTTCTCCTTTTAGCATTTTCTTTTCAGATAAGTTTGCACAAATCACTATCCCCCCACACATACACATACAGTTATCAATAAAGTGCACCCAATCACCATATTCACACAAAAATGTCCCGCTCGTCCCGTTCGTCCCAACAGCGCTATTCATTGGAGGAGGCATATGCTTTCCTTGCCTCCGACACTGATAGCGAGGGAGAGGATCCCACTTTTCTTCACTTTTCTGATTCTTCATCCTCTTCCTCCTCCTCCTCTTCCTCCTCATCTTCCTCCTCGGGTCCTGCGGAACCACCACGCAGACGCCCCAGGACAGAAGATGAGGCAGCCCCCACCACTCCTGAACCAGCGCTCCCCACTGCGGAACCCACATGGACCTCGCCCCCCGAAAATTACGAGCCACTGATTCCTGATTTTGTGGCAGAATCAGGAATCAAGTTTGACACCACGGGCCTCACAGAAACAGACTTTTTCAAAGTCTTTTTCTCTGAGGATATTATTAACCTCATGGTGGAGCAAACTAATTTGTATGCTCGTCAATTTTTGGAGCAAAACCCCGGTACATCATTTTCCAACTGGTCTCCTGTAGACGCAGTTGAAATGATGGTTTTGGGGCCTGGTCCTCCACATGGGGATCGTGAAGAAGCCAGAAATGCGGCAATATTGGAGTGTAGATGTTTTATATAACACTCCAGTATTCCGAATGGCCATGGTTCGGAGACGTTTTGAGGCCATCCATAAATTCCTGCATTATTCCGATAATGCACCGTGTCCCGCACGAGATGACCCCAACTTTGACCGTCTGTTCAAAGTTCGGCCGGTCATCGAACACTTCAACAAAAAGTTTTCTGAAGTGTACGTGCCCAAAAGAGACATCTGCGTGGATGAGTCCTTGGTCCATTTTAAGGGGCGGCTCGGATTCCGTCAATACCTGCCCAACAAAAGGGCCAGGTACGGAATCAAACTCTACAAGCTGTGTGAGAGTGCCTCAGGGTACATCCACAGGTTTAGAGTGTATGAAGGGAAGGACAGCAGGATTGAACCCCCTGAGTGTCCTCCTGTCCTGGGAGTGAGTGGGAAGATCGTGTGGGATTTGGTGCACCCACTGCTGGATAAAGGTTATCACCTCTATACTGATAACTTTTATACCAGCATCCCACTCTACAAATCCCTCTCTGCGCGAGGTACCGCAGCCTGCGGTACTGTGCGCAAAAATCAGAGAGGCCTCCCAAAGACGCTACTTCGGCAGATGCTCAGAAAAGGTGAGAGCAAGGCCCAATGTAGCGACCACCTGCTGGTGGTCAAGTACAAGGACAAGAGGGATGTCCTTCTCTTGACCACCATACATGGTGATGGCAGAGCCCTCAGCACTGTACGGGGTACCTCTACACAGGTCTGCAAACCGGACTGTGTACTGGGCTACAACAAAAGCATGGGGGGGGTTGATCTCTCTGATCAACTCCTCCAACCATACAGTGCTTTGAGAAAGGCCAAGGTGTGGTACAAAAAGTTGGCCGTCCACATCGTACAAATGGCAATGCTCAACGCTTTCCTGCTGTTACGATGTGCACGCCACACCGATACGTCGTACCTTCAGTTCCAGGAGGTAGTGGTTAAGGCCCTGATATTTGGTACTCCGGAAGGAGAGGGCCCCAGTACTTCCGGAACTGAAGGTGCTGGTATCGTACCAGGCCAGCATTTTCCGGGGGTGGTCCCGCCAACCGGCAGAAAAGGTAAGCCGCAAAAAAGGTGCCGAGTGTGTTACAAAAGGGGAATACGCAAGGACACCATTTGTCAATGCGACACCTGCCCCGAAAAACCTGGCCTGTGTATGAAGGATTGCTTCAGATTGTACCACACCTCCATGCACTACTAATTTACTTTACAAGAAAGCGTACATTAGTTCCAAAAAGGGGGCACATCTAGATAAGTTCCTTGGGGGGGGTCTAGGTTCCAAAATGATGTCACTTGTGTTTTTTTTTTTACTGTTTAGGCACATCAGGGGCTCTGCAAACGGAACATGACGACCGCAGACAATTTCTGCATTCCAAAACGTCACAACTTCCCTTTCGAGCCCCAACGTGTGCCTAAACAGTTTTTTCCCACATATGGCGTACCAGCGTAATCAGGACAATTTGGACAACAACTTTTGATGTCCAATTTCTCCTGTTACCTTTGGGAAAATTAAAAATTGGGGACTAAAATATCATTTTTGTGGG
Source organism: Ranitomeya imitator (assembly GCF_032444005.1). Taxonomy (NCBI): domain Eukaryota; kingdom Metazoa; phylum Chordata; class Amphibia; order Anura; family Dendrobatidae; genus Ranitomeya; species Ranitomeya imitator. Next base: position 106,291,423 of record NC_091283.1, on the reverse strand, counting down.
AAAAAATAGGATTTTTTATTTTCACGCCTGGGCATTATAAACTTTAGTGAAGCACGTGGGGGTTCAAATTTCTCACCAAACACCTAGATAAGTTCCTTAGGGGGTACAGTTTCCAAAATGGGGTCACTTGTGGGGGGTTTCTACTGTTTAGTCACATCAGGGGCTCTGCAAATGGAACATGATGCCAGCAGAACATTCCATCAAAGTCTGCATTCCAAAACGTCACTACTTCCCTTTCGAGCCCCAACGTGTGCCCAAACAGTAGTTCCTCCCCACATATGGGGTATCAGCGTACTCAGGACAAATTGGACAACAACTTTTGGGGTCCAATTTCTCCTGGTACCCTTGGGAAAATTAAAAATTGGGGACTAAAATATCATTTTTGTAGGAAAAATAGGATTTTTTATTTTCACGCCTGGGCATTATATACTTTAGTGAAGCACGTGGGGGTTCAAAATTCTCACCACACAACTAGATAAGTTCCTTAGAGGGTCTAGTTTCCAAAATGGGGTCACTTGTGGGGGGTTTCCACTGTTTAGGCACATCATGGGCTCTCCAAACGCGACATGGCGTCCGATCTCAATTCCAGCCAAAGTTAACTTGAAAAAGTCAAACGGCGCTCCTTTCCTTCTGAGCCCTGCCATGCGCCCAAACAGTGGTTCCCCCCAAATATGGGGTATCAGCGTACTCAGGACAAATTGGACAACAACTTTTGGGGTCCAATTTCTCCTTTTACCCTTGAGAAAATAAAAAATTGGGGACTAAACGATCATGTTTGTGGAAAAAATAGGAATTTTTTTTTTCACGCCCGGGCGTTATAAACTTTCGTGAAGCACTTGGGGGATAAAAGTGCTCATGACACATCTAGATAAGTTCCTTAGGGGGTCTAGTTTCCAAAATGGGGTCATTTGTGGGGGGTTTCCACTGTTTAGGCACATCAGGGGGTCGCCAAACGCGACATGGCGTCCGATCTCAATTCCAGCCAAATTTAGCTTGAAAAAGTCAAACGGCGCTCCTTTCCTTCTGAGCCCTGCCATGCGCCCAAAAAGTGGTTCCCCCTCACATGTGGGGTATCAGCGTACTCAGGATAAATTGGACAACAACTTTTGAGGTCCATTTTCTCTTTTTACCCTTGGGAAATTAAAAAGATTATTGCTGAAAGATCATTTTTGTGACTAAAAAGTAAAATGTTAATTTTTTCCTTCCATGTTGCTTCTGCTGCTGTGAATCACCTGAAGGGTTAATAAACTTCTTGAATGTGGTTTTGAGCACCTTGAGGGGTGCAGTTTTTAGAATGGTGTCGCTTTTGGGTATTTTCTGCAATGTAGACCCTTCAAAATGACTTCAAATGTGAGGTGGTCCCTAAAAAAAAATGGTTTTGTAAATTTGGTTGTAAAAATGAGAAATTGCTGGTCAAATTTTAACCCTTATAACTTCCTTGAAAAAAAAAAGTTTGTTTCAAAAATTGTGCTGATGTAAAGTAGACATGTGGGAAATGTTATTTATTAACTATATTGTGTCACATAACTCTCTGGTTTAACAGAATAAAAATTCAAAGTTGGAAAATTGTGAAATTTTCAAAATTTTCGCCAAATTTCCATTTTTTTCACAAATAAACGCAAGTTATATCGAAGAAATTTTAGCACTATCATGAAGTACAATATGTTACAAGAAAACAATCTCAGAATCGCTAAGATCCGTTGAAGCGTTTCGGAGTTATAACCTCATAAAGGGACAGTGGTCAGAATTGTAAAAATTGGCCTGGTCATTGACGTGCAAACCACCCTTGGGGGTAAAGGGGTTAAAGTACACTCTGCACCCTATCTTCACTGAGAAAAAAAATGTAGGAAATTTAGCAAACTTAATAAAAAAGAAAAACTGAAATATCACATGGTCATAAGTATTCAACCCTTTTGCTCACACTCATATTTAAGTCACATGCTGTCCATTTCCTGGTGATCCCCTTTGAGATGGTTCTACTCCTTCATTGGAGTCCAGCTGTGTTATATTAAACTGATAGGACTTGATTTGGAAAGGCACACACCTGTCTAAGACCTCAGTGCAAGTCAGACCAAATGAGAATCATGAGGTCAACTGAACTGGCCAAGGAGCTCAGACACAGAATTGTGGCAAGGCACAGATCTGGCAAAGGTTGCAACAGAATTTCTGCAGTACTCAAGGTTCCTAAGAGCACAGTGGCCTAAACAATGCTTAAATGGAAGACGGTTGGGACCACCAGAAGTCTTCCTAGACCTGGCCGTAAACTGAGCAATCGTGGGAGAAGAGACTTTGTGAGAGAGGTAAAGAAGAACCCCAAGAACACTGTGGCTGAGCTCCAGAGATGCAGTAGGGAGATGGGAGAAAGTTCCACAAAGTCAACTATCACTGCAGTCCTCCACCAGTTGGGCCTTTGTGGCAGAGTGGCCCAACTGAAGCCTCTCCTCAGTGCAAGACATATGAAAGCCCGCATAGTTTTGCTCAAAAACACATGAAGGATGCCTAGACTTAGAAAAAAGATCTCTGGTCTGATGAGATGAAGGTAGACCTATTGGTGATTCTAAGTGGTGTGTGTGGAGATAACCAGGCACTGCTCATCAACTGCCAAAAAACAATCCCAACAGTGAAACATGGTGGTGGCAGCATCATGCTATGGGAGTGTCTTTCAGCTGCAGGGACAGGACGACTGATTGCCATTGAAGGAAACATGAATGCGGCACGTACAGAGATATCCTGGATGAAAATCTCTTCGAGAGTGCTCTGGACTTCAGACTTGGCCAAAAGTTCACCTTCCAACAAGACAATGATGGCTAAAATAACAAAGGAGTGGCTTCAGAACATCTCTGTGACAATTCTTGACTGGCCCGGACAGAGCTCAGACCTAAGCCCAACTGAGCATCTCTGGACAGACCTGAAAATGGCTGTCCAACAACGTTCACCATCCAACCTGACGGAACTGTAGAGGATCTGTAAGGAATAATGGCAGACGATCCCCAAATCCAGGTGTAAAAAACTTGTTGCATCATTCCCAAGAAGACTCATGGCTGTACCAGCTCAAAAGGGTGCTGAATACTTATGACCATGTGATATTTCAGTTTTTCTTTTTTAATAAATTTGCAAAAATTACTACATTTCTGTTTTTATTCAGTCAAGATGGGGTGCAGAGTGTACATTAATGAGGAAAAGAGGAACTTTTTTGAATTTACCAAATGGCTGCAATGAAAGAGTGAAAAATGTAAAGGGGTATGAATACTTTCTGTACCCACTGTAACTAAAGTTAGGTCATAGAACCTACGAATGAGATACATGACCCAAAAATATTAAAAGGCAATAATAAAATAAAGTTTTTAGTACAAATATAAAATTTAGCAAGGGGTAGAAAAATGAAATGTGTACATATGGTCACAGGATAATGGTTACTCAGGATGTAAATGGAAAGTGTCCTTGTATCATATACAGTCATGGCCAAAAGTATTGACACCCCTGCAATTCTGTCAGATAAGACTCATTTTCTTCCTGAAAATGATTGCAAACAAAAATTATTTGGTATTATCTTCATTTAATTTGTCTTAAATGAAAAAACACAAAAGAGAATGAAGCAAAAAGCAAAACATTGATCATTTCACACAAAACTCCAAAAATGGGCCAGACAAAAGTATTGGCACCCTCAGCCTAATACTTGGTTGCACAACCTTTAGCCAAAATAACTGTGACCAACCGGTTCCGGTAACCATCAATGAGTTTCTTACAATGCTCTGCTGGAATTTTGGACCATTCTTCTTTGGCAAACTGCTCCAGGTCCCTGTTATTTGAAGGGTGCCTTCTCCAAACTGCCATTTTTAGGTCTCTCCACTGGTGTTCTATGGGATTTAGGTCTGGACTCATTGCTGGCCACATTAGAAGTCTCCAGTGCTTTCTCTCAAACCATTTTCTAGTGCTTTTTGAAGTGTTTCGGGTCATTGTCCTGCTGGAAGATCCATGACCTCTGAGGGAGACCCAGCTTTCTCACACTGGGCCCTACATTAAGCTACAAAATTTGTTGGTAGTCTTCAGACTTCATAATGCCATGCACACTGTCAAGCAGTCCAGTGCCAGAGGCAGCAAAGCAACTCCAAAAGATCAGGGAACCTCCGCCATGTTTGACTGTAGGAACCGTGTTCTTTTCTTTAAATGCCTCTTTTTTTTTTCTCCTGTAAACTCTATGTTGATGCCTTTGCCCAAAAAGCTCTACTTTTGTCTCATCTGACCAGAGAACATTCTTCTAAAACGTTTTAGGCTGTTTCAGGTAAGTTTTGGCAAACTCCAGCCTGGCTTTTATGTCTCGGGGTAAGAAGTGGGGTCTTCCTGGGTCTCCTACCATACAGTCCCTTTTCATTCAGACGCCGACAGATAGTACGGGTTGACACTGTTGTACCGTCGGACTGCAGGCAGCTTGAACTTGTTTGGATGTTAGTCGAAGTTCTTTATCCAACATCCGCACAATCTTGCGTTGAAATCTCTTGTCAATTTTTCTTTTCCGTCCACATCTAGGGAGGTTAGCCACAGTGCCATAGGCTTTACACTTCTTGATGACACTGCGCACGGTAGACACAGGAAGATTCAGGTCTTTGGAGATGGACTTGTAGCCTTGAGATTGCTCATGCTTCCTCACAATTTGGTTTCGCAAGTCCTCAGACAGTTCTTTGGTCTTCTTTCTTTTCTCCATGCTCAATGTGGTACACACAAGGACACAGGACAGAGGTTGAGTCAACTTTAATCCATGTCAACTGGCTGCAAGTGTGATTTAGTTATTGCCAACACCTGTTAGGTGCCACAGATAAGTTACAGGTGCTGTTAATTACACAAATTAGAGAAGCATCACATGATTTTTCGAACAGTGCCAATACTTTTGTCCACCCCCTTTTTATGTTTGGTGTGGAATTATATCCAATTTGGCTTTAGGACAATTCTTTTTTTTTTTTTTTTTTTCATTTAACCCCTTAATGACCGCCAATACGTCTTTTAACTGACCTGAGATATAAGAGAATAGTATCCCCATACTGGTGACAATCCAGTAGCTGTCAGCTGTACACTATAGCTGACAACTTGCTGCATCAGCCATGATCAGTGTTTGCACCGTACATATCTGTTTAACCCCTTAGATGCTGCTGTCAATAGTGACTACATCATTATAAATGGTTAACAGAGTGTGGGGGCTTCTTCTTTATCCCAATTGGTGCCCTCAGATCATGATTTTGTGGTCCTGATGTTTGCGATGGCAATTCACGACCAAATAGCGGCCTTAGAGTCTGCCGGCTGTTGTAACCTGTTCAGAAGTTACCGAGATTTAGGTGGTAAAAATACACATTTTCATTTCTGTCATGCCACTTTGCAATAATTCCTGTAAAGCACCTGAAGAGTTAATAAACTATCTGCCCGCAGTTTTCAATATGTCAGGGGGTGCTGTTTTTAAAATAGTATCACTTTTGGGGGTTTCCCAATATATGAGACCCCTAAAGTCAATTCAAACATCGATAGTTCCCTAAAATAATAAATGTTGTAAATTTCCTTGAAAAAATGGAAAATTGCTGCTTCATTTTTAAACCTCCTCAAATGCTAACAAAATAAAAGAACATTTTACAAATGATGCTTATGTAAAGCCGACATGTGGGAAATGTTATTTATTAATGGTTTGCTGTGGTATGACCATCTGGATTAAAGGGATAATCATTCAAAGTTTGAAAACTGCTAATTTTTTAACATTTTTCTCAAATTTTTGATATTTGTTATAAATAAACACAAAACATATTGACCTAAATTTACCATTATCATAAAGTATAATGTGTCACGAAAAAACAATCTCAAAATCACTGGGATTTGTTGAAGTGTTGCAGAGTTATTACCACATAAAGTGACACTGGTCAGATTTCAAAAATTTGGCTCGGTCACTAAGGGGTTAAGACAAATTAAATGAAGATAATAATAACAAAGAATTTGTGCTTGCAATCATTTTCAGGAAGAAACTGAGTATTATCTGACAGAATTGCAGGGGTGTCAATACTTTTGGCCATGACTATATATATATATATATATATATATATATATATATATATATATATATATATATATATATATATATATATATAGCGTGAATAACTAAATATATATATATAAATTTGTCTAAGGGTTTTTCCGTCTGTCTGTCCTGGAAATCCCGCGTCTCTGATTGGCGGCCTCGACCCATCAGCGACGGGCACAGTATTGACGTAGAAATTCCGCCTCTCTGATTGGTCGAGGCCTGGCGGCCTCTACCAATCAGCGACGGGCACAGCGACGATGATGTCATAAAGGACGTAGAAATCCCACGTTTCTGATTCAGCGACGGGCACAATATCGACGTAGATGTCATAATGGTTGCCATGGCGACGATGATGTCATAAAGGTTGCCTCGACCAATCAACGACGGGCACAATCTGCCGCGAATTCTGGAATCCTCATTGTCCATATACTACGGGGACATGCATATTCTAGGATACCCGATGCGTTAGAATCGGGCCACAATCTAGTGTATACATATACCCCTAAACATCTCTGTATTAACAAACTCATTAGAGATGTATGTGTGCAACAGATGTAAAATAAATGCAAAAAAAGTGCTGAATATAGTGCAAAATAAGTAATAAGTATCAGTGCCTCAAAGATTACTTGTGCAAAAAATGCAACATGCTTGCAAAAAATGCAACATGCTTGCAAAAATTGCTGATTATAGTGCACAATAAGCGTTGCGAAAACTGCATAATGTAGGATAAACACCAAATAGAGTGCAAATAAAAAATAGTATGTGTCGAGGTACAAGAATAAACATTAACATATCCTTTACCAAGCTGCACAGCCATAAATAAATCCCAAAGTGGGACATATATAGTCAGTCCATAAATATTGAGGTATAGAATAAACAGTAACCTATCCTTTACCAAGGTTCAAGGCCATAAATCTGACAGGGAGAAGGACTTGGGGATCCCAGTTAATGATAAACTTACCTGGAGCAGCCAGTGCCAGGCAGCAGCTGCCAAGGCAAACAGGATCATGGGGTGCATTAAAAGAGGTCTGGATACACATGATGAGAGCATTATACTGCCTCTGTACAAATCCCTAGTTAGACCGCACATGGAGTACTGTGTCCAGTTTTGGGCACCGGTGCTCAGGAAGGATATAATGGAACTAGAGAGAGTACAAAGGAGGGCAACAAAATTAATAAAGGGGATGGGAGAACTACAATACCCAGATAAATTAGCAAAATTAGGATTATTTAGTCTAGAAAAAAGACGACTGAGGGGCGATCTAATAACCATGTATAAGTATATAAGGGGACAATACAAATATCTCGCTGAGGATCTGTTTATACCAAGGAAGGTGACGGGCACAAGGGGGCATTCTTTGCGTCTGGAGGAAAGAAGGTTTTTCCACCAACATAGAAGAGGATTCTTTACTGTTAGGGCAGTGAGAATCTGGAATTGCTTGCCTGAGGAGGTGGTGATGGCGAACTCAGTCGAGGGGTTCAAGAGAGGCCTGGATGTCTTCCTGGAGCAGAACAATATTGTATCATACAATTATTAGGTTCTGTAGAAGGACGTAGATCTGGGGATTTATTATGATGGAATATAGGCTGAACTGGATGGACAAATGTCTTTTTTTCAGCCTTACTAACTATGTTACTATGATATCGTTGTGTTTGACACGCAGCAGCGATCAGCATCCTGCTGTGACATCGCTGGTCGGAGCTAGAAGGCCAGAACTTTATTTCGTCGCTGAATCGGCGTGTGTGACGCCGATCCAGCGATGTCTTCACTTGTAACCAGGGTAAACATCGGGTTACTAAGCGCAGGGCCGCGCTTAGTAACCCGATATTTACCCTGGTTACCATTGTAAATGTAAAAAACAAAAAAACACTACATACTTACATTCCGGTGTCTGTCGCGTCCCCCTGCGTCGGCTTCCCTGCACTGTCAGCGTCGGCCGGCCGTAAAGCAGAGCACAGTGGTGACTTCACCGCTCTGCTTTACGGCCAGCGCTTACACAGTTCAGGGAAGCTGACGCTGGGGGATGCGACAGACACCGGAATGTAAGTATGTAGTGTTTTTTTTTTTTTTTTTTTTTAATTTACAATGGTGACCAGGGTAAACATCGGGTTACTAAGCGCGGCCCTGCGCTTAGTAACCCGATGTTTACCCTGGTTACCTGGGGACTTCGGCATCGTTGGTCGCTGGAGAGCTGTCTGTGTGACAGCTCTCCAGCGACCACACAATGACTAAACAGCGACGCTGCAGCGATCGGCATCGTTGTCTATGTTGCTGCAGCGTCGCTTAATGTGACTGTACCTTATGTGTTCTGCATCAAAAAAATAAATAAACCTGTACTCTCCTCCCATGCCGACTCATTTCCCATGGTGTTGGCACTTGCGGTCCCAGGCCTGTGATGTGGTGTTGTGATAAGTGATGCCAACATCCAATCAGCGCTGGCATTACGGTCTCTGCCTTCGGACTAATTGAATATGAAGAGGAAGTGTTGGCTGCAGCTGAGCCCTGGCCTTCCTCTTCATGTTCAGTTTATCTGAAGGCAGAAACCGTAATGCCAGCGCTGATTGGGCATCATGTGTTAAACACCGCATCACAGCCCCGGGGAGATTGAGTGCAGACACTGCGGGAACGGTGCCGGCAGTGGAGATGAAAATAGGCTTTATTTTATTGGGGCAGAACATTTAGTTTAAGAAGGGGTTGTCCTAATAGTGGAAAACCCCTTTAATCATATGTACCAAATGCCCAACTGGGGGGTCTTTATGTAATGGAGACAGGACGAAACTTACAAGACTGAATTATCATTGCCACACAAAGAAAATAGAATATATCTACCTGTGGCGCAACATTTTTGTAGCCCTGGTCACAACATTATGGACATGAAATTGCTGGTATTAAAAGGTACTGCAACTTCACATGCCAGAGAGACAGAAGAATCTGGGAGTACAAACTTGTGTTGCATGGTTTGTCTTTTTACATCAATTAAAGGTGATTTCCCATGAACAAATGCTCATTTTAATCAATAGATCTTGGAATAATAATTTACACGTATGGATGTTTAAAAAAAAAAAAAAAGTTCCTTTGCTGATATAATCTTATTAATGTGCCCCTACTGTGTAATGTCTGTATCTGACCATACAGGAACATGGTCTCCTGGGCAGGGGAGGAAGCCAAAGAGTGTAAGGAGATTACAGCAGGGGATCACAATAATTCTTCCTTCAAGGTAAAACCTTTTTTAAAAACGGGCGGGGAAATGTTTTACCTCGCAAAAAGAATCCACTGTGACCCCCTGCTGTGCTGTCTGTATACTCTTTTGCTTCTCACCTGCCCCGGAGCTGTTATCAGACCATGTCCCTGTACGGTCAGACACAACCATTACACAGTACACAGCAGGGGACATTTATAAGATTATCTCAGCACAGGATCTTTTTTTTTTTTTTTTTTTAACACAGGCAATTGAGGAAATTATTCCAAGATATATTTAATAAAGTCAACTTTAAAATTAACTGTGGAAAAAACCCTTTTAAGGGATGTGCGTCAGACAATTTGGGGACATCACAACCCAGAATCAGACCACAAAGGTCAATAAAACGTTCATATTCCTCATCTCTAAACTGCTCTAATATTTACTGCAACCTGTTTTCTTCCATTCCAATATTGCTAGTTCTGCTTCACATCAATTGTCTTATTCACTGCACTATTCTATGTCCTGTTGTGTATAAATAAATGTTCATATTTTTTGTTATACTATGCCTAATGAAGAGATCGGAGTAGTCTGTTAAGCTTGCTATTTATTGCTAGCTTTTCAGTTGGCCATTAATAGGGATCAACCACTGGGGACTCTCAAATTTTAATTTTCCTCTTTCCATTGTCATCCTAGTTGCTTCTGTTTTCTTTTCTTCTGTTTTGTTTCACAGAAGAGCTGTTCTTGCTTCCAAGCCAATAAAAAGCCCTTGGAATGTCTTGCGTTTTTATTCAAGTTTATGTGTAAATAGACAGATGCAAATCGCAAGCCTGATTTTTTGCATTTTTTTTTACATAGTTTGAAAAATGACCTAGGTCCATGGAGTTCAACCTTCCTCCACCAATTACCATATATACTCGAGTATAAGCCGACCCCCCCCCCTAATTTTGCCACAAAAAACTGGGAAAACTTATTGACTCGAGTATAAGCCTAGGGTGGAAATGCAGCATTTACCGGTGAATTTCAAAAATAAAAATAGATCATTATTTCCCCATAGCTGTGCCATATAGTGCTCTGCACCGTTCATTATTGCCCCATAGCTGTGCTATATAGTGCTCTGCACCGTTCATATTTCCCCATAGCTGTGCCATATAGTGCTCTGCACCGTTCATACTGCCCCATAGCTGTGCCATATAGTGCTCTGCACCGTTCATACTGCCCCATAGCTGTACCATATAATGCTCTGCACCGTTCATACTGCCCCATAGCTGTACTATATAGTGCTCTGCACCATTCATACTGCCCCATAGCTGTGCCATATAGTGCTCTGCACCGTTCATTATTGCCCCATAGATGTACCATATAGTGCTCTGCACTGTTCATACTGCCCCATAGCTGTGCCATATAGTGCTCTGCACCGTTCATACTGCCCCATAGCTGTGCCATATAGTGCTCTGCACCGTTCATACTGCCCTATAGCTGTGCCATATAGTGCTCTGCACCGTTCATACTGCCCCATAGCTGTGCCATATAGTGCTCTGCACCGTTCATACTGCCCCATAGCTGTGCCCTATATGCTCTGCACCATTCATATTTCCCCATAGATGCTCCACATAAATCTGTGCCGCTGCTGCCGCTGCAATAAAAAAAAAAGCCATACTCTCCTCTCTTGCTTGCAGCTCCCAGCGTCTCGTCCCGGCGTCTCTGCGCACTGACTGATCAGGCAGAGGGCGCCGCGCCCCTGGTCCTTAGTATGCTGTCACGGATGTAGTCTGATCTGCAAATTGGATGACAATTTTGCATATTCATGGTCTCGTACATCTCGCACTGGAATTCGTGATTTTAACAAATGTTTGAATGCAACCATTCATCTCAATGGGTCAGTGTTGTCAGAGGAAAAAAACTGTGCAGCACTCGGATGTGTCACGTGGATGCGTGAAGTAAGATCTCTTAGCTACCATATATCTTTTTCATAAATAATAAAAAATTATGAAGCAAGTTTTCAAAATTACTTGGATCTCTTCATCAGACATATTGAAGTAGTTTACTTCTGAGGATGATCAGAGCCACCTGTTGAAGAGACCATATAAATTGGACTGAGATTGGACCACAGTTCACGTACTGGCCGGTCGCTCTCCTGACCCCAGCTTGACAGCTTCATATATTTCTATGCGTATGTCCTGCTTCGGTCAGGACAGTCGCAGCCAGTCTGAGCATTGCAGTACAATCTCTGTCCGATTTACACGGCCGTCTGACTGCGCCCTTACTCAGAAGAATCAGTAAAGATATACCCGTTATAAATGATTTGATCAGGTGACATGTGCCCCCAACAACTGCTGGTGGAATTGTGATACACCTGCGGCTGTTAACGTGTTAAATGCCACTGTCTATCTAGCAAATCGCAAACCCCTAACATCGGCGCCCTTGTAACATGATGGCAGGGCGCCGATGGGATGGCATGACGGCTGGCGGTCTGCAGAACACCCTCATGCCTTTTGTAGCAGATCTTCTATGAACGCTGTCTCGTGGTGTGCGTTCATAGATGACAGCCACAGGTGTATTTCTGCTACACATAGCAGGGCAGCTATGTGTAGCACAAGTGATCAGATGATTCCAACTTATTGAAGCCTTGAAAAAATAAAAATGTAAATTTCAAACATGCCTCCCTTTTGCACCAAATTACATGAGAAAAAAAATCAAAATCTTCAGAATTAAGTTTTTTTGTTTTTTTATGTTCGCCACAACATTGCAAAGATACATAGTTATTAAGGTTGAGGAAGACTATAAGTCCATCTAGTTCAACCCATAGCCTAACCTAATATGCCCTAACATGTTGATCCAGAGGAAGGCAAAAAACCCCATGTGGCAAAGAGTAAGCTCCACATTGGGGAAAAAAATTCCTTCCCGACTCCACATACGGCAATCAGACTAGTTCCCTGGATCAACGCCCTATCAAGGAATCTAGTATGTATACCCTGTAACATTATACTTTTCCAGAAAGGCATCCAGTCCCCTCTTAAATTTAAGTAATGAATCACTCATTACAACATCATACGGCAGAGAGTTCCATAGTCTCACTGCTCTTACAGTAAAGAACCCGCGTCTGTTATTATGCCTAAACCTTCTTTCCTCCAGACGTAGAGGATGCCCCCTTGTCCCTGTTTCAGGTCTATGATTAAAAAGCTCATCAGAAAGGTCTTTGTACTGTCCCCTCATATATTTATACATTAAATAAGATCACCCATTAGTCTTCGTTTTTCCAAACTAAATAGCCCCAAGTGTAATAACCTATCTTGGTATTGCAGACCCCCCAGTCCTCTAATAACCTTGGTCGCTCTTCTCTGCACCCGCTCTAGTTCAGCTATGTCTTTCTTATACACCGGAGACCAGAACTGTGCACAGTATTCTATGTGTGGTTGAACTAGTGACTTGTATAAAGGTAAAATTATGTTCTCCTCATGAGCATCTATGCCTCTTTTAATGCATCCCATTATTTTATTTGCCTTTGTAGCAGCTGCCTGACACTGGCCACTGAATATGAGTTTGTCATCTACCCATACACCCAGGTCTTTTTCATTGACGGTTTTGCCCAGAGTTTTAGAATTAAGCACATAATTATACATCTTATTACTTCTACCCAAGTGCATGACCTTACATTTATCCCCATTAAAGCTCATTTGCCATTTATGAGCCCAAGCTTCTAGTTTACATCAATCACATAAATCATCCTGTAATATAAAATTGTCCTCCTCTGTATTGATTACCTTGCAGAGTTTAGTGTCATCTGCAAATATTGAAGTTCTACTCTGAATGCCCCCTACAAGGTCATTAATAAATATGTTAAAAAGAAGAGGGCCCAATACTGACCCCTGTGGTACCCCACTGCTAACCGCTACCCAGTCCGAGTGTGCTCCATTAATAACCACCCTTTGTTTCCTATCCCTGAGCCAGCTCTCAACCCACTTGCACATATTTTCCCGTATCCCCATTATTCTCATTTTATGTATCAAATCAACCTTTTGTGTGGCACCGTATCAAAAGCTTTTGAAAATTCCATATACACTACATCCACTGGGTTCCCTTGGTCCAATCCGGAACTTACCTCTTCATAGAAACTGATCAAATTAGTCTGACATGAACGGTCCCTAGTAAACCCGTGCTGATACTGGGTCATGAGGTTATTCCTCTTCAGATAATCCAGTATAGCATCCCTTAGAATGCCCTCCAGGATTTTACCCACAGTAGAGGTTAAGCTTACTGGCCAATAATTTCCGAGTTCAGTTTTTGTCCCCTTTTTGAATATTGGCACCACATTTGCTATACGCCAGTCCTGTGGTACAGACCCTGTTATTATGGAGTCTTTAAAGATTAAAAATAATGGTCTATCAATGACTGTACTTAATTCCTGCAGTACTCGGGGGTGTATCCCATCCGGGCCCGGAGATTTGTCAATTTTAGTGATTTTTAGACGCCGACGTACTTCCTGCTGGGTTAAGCAGGTGACATTTAATGGGGAATTTTTATCACTAGTCATTTTGTCTGCCATGGGATTTTCTTGTGTAAATACTGATGAAAAAAGTCATTTAGCATATTGGCTTTTTCCTCATCCTCATCCACCATTTCACCCAGACTATTTTTAAAGGGAATCTGTCACCCCGTTTTTTCAGATTGAGCTATAAATACTGTTAAATAGGGCCTGCGCTGTGCGTTACTATAGTGTATGTAGCGTACCCTGATTCCCCATGTATGCTGAGAAATACATTACCAAAGTCGCCGTTTTCGCCTGTCAATCAGGCTGGTCAGGTCGGGTGGGCGTGTTCACAGCGCTCTTTTCTTCCCCAGCTTTCCGTTGGTTGCGTAGTGGTGTGCGCATGTCCAAGGTCCGAATTCCCTGCGCCCACGTGAAGACATAGCGCGCGATCTGCGCCGTCATCCCTTTCATCGGTGGGGGCGGCCATCTTCCTGGGGCCGCGCGTGCGCAGATGGAGTGCTCTGCTGCACGGGGCTTCAGGAAAATGGCCGCGGGATGCTGCGCGTGCGCACAAGAGATCGCGGCGGCCATTTTCCCAAAGCCGAGTTTGCAGCAGAGCACTCCATCTGCGCACGCGCGGCCCCAGGAAGATGGCCGCCCCCACCGATGAAAGGGATGACGGCGCAGATCGCGCGCTGTGTCTTCACGTGGGCGCAGGGAATTCGGACCTTGGACATGCGCACACCACTACGCCACCAACGGAAAGCTGGGGAAGAAAAGAGCGCTGTGAACACGCCCACCCGACCTGACCAGCCTGATTGACAGGCGAAAACGGCGACTTTGGTAATGTATTTCTCAGCATACATGGGGAATCAGGGTACACTACATACACTATAGTAACGCACAGCGCAGGCCCTATTTAACAGTATTTATAGCTCAATCTGAAAAAACGGGGTGACAGGTTCCCTTTAAGGGGGCCAACACTATCATTTTTTAGTTTCTTACTATTTATGTAGTTAAAGAATATTTTAGGATTATTTTTACTCTCTCTGGCAATGAGTCTGTCTCAATCTTAGCTGCCTTGATTTGCTTTTTACAGAATTTATTTAATTTTTTGTATTTATTTAATTTAAGATAGGTGATCAAAACTTCGTTTCTACCCCAAAATGCTATCAATAAAACATCAGCTCGGCCCGCAAAAAAGAAGTCCTCAGCCAGCCCAAGTGCCTAAAAAAATGGAAACGCTACAGGTCTCTGAAAATGGCGTTTTTTTGTTTTGTTTTTTAATACAAGCTTTGATATTTTTTTCCTTTACTTTGCTAAAAACCACCTATTCATATTTGGTATCTTCAAACTTGTAATGACCTGGAGAATCATAATAGTAGGTCAGTGTTTGCATTTGATGTTGCACCTCCTGAAGAAGCGAGCAGCGAAACGATGCCCGTCGGCTGTTGGTTGGACACAGCTTTTTGCCTGCATCCCTGACCTGTCTCTTAGGTAACACACTGTGATTTATATTGGTTTCTATAGTTGACTTGTATTGAGACAATTACAGGTCCTTCTCAAAAAATTAGCATATAGTGTTAAATTTCATTATTTACCATAATGTAATGATTACAATTAAACTTTCATATATTATAGATTCATTATCCACCAACTGAAATTTGTCAGGTCTTTTATTGTTTTAATACTGATGATTTTGGCATACAACTCCTGATAACCCAAAAAACTTGTCTCAATAAATTAGCATATTTCACCCATCCAATCAAATAAAAGTGTTTTTTAATAACAAACAAAAAAACCATCAAATAATAATGTTCAGTTATGCACTCAATACTTGGTCGGGAATCCTTTGGCAGAAATGACTGCTTCAATGCGGCGTGGCATGGAGGCAATCAGCCTGTGACACTGCTGAGATGTTATGGAGGCCCAGGATGCTTCAATAGCGGCCTTAAGCTCATCCAGAGTGTTGGGTCTTGCGTCTCTCAACTTTCTCTTCACAATATCCCACAGATTCTCTATGGGGTTCAGGTCAGGAGAGTTGGCAGGCCAATTGAGCACAGTAATACCATGGTCAGTAAACCATTTACCAGTGGTATTGGCACTGTGAGCAGGTGCCAGGTCGTGCTGAAAAATGAAATCTTCATCTCCATAAAGCATTTCAGCCGATGGAAGCATGAAGTGCTCCAAAATCTCCTGATAGCTAGCTGCATTGACCCTGCCCTTGATGAAACACAGTGGACCAACACCAGCAGCTGACATGGCACCCCACACCATCACTGACTGTGGGTACTTGACACTGGACTTCAGGCATTTTGGCATTTCCTTATCCCCAGTCTTCCTCCAGACTCTGGCACCTTGATTTCCGAATGACATGCAAAATTTGCTTTCATCAGAAAAAAGTACTTGGGAGCACTTAGCAACAGTCCAGTGCTGCTTCTCTGTAGCCCAGGTCAGGCGCCTCTGCCGCTGTTTATGGTTCAAAAGTGGCTTTACCTGGGGAATGCGGCACCTGTAGCCCATTTCCTGCACACGCCTGTGCACGGTGGCTCTGGATGTGTCCACACCAGACTCAGTCCACTGCTTCCTCAGGTTCCCCAAGGTCTGGAATCGGTCCTTCTCCACAATCTTCCTCAGGGTCCGGTCTCCTCTTCTCGTTGTACAGCGTTTTCTGCCACATTGTTTCCTTCCAGCAGACTAACCATTGAGGTGCCTTGATACAGCACTCTGGGAACAGCCTATTTGTTGAGAAATTTCTTTCTGGGTCTTACCCTCTTGCTTGAGGGTGTCAATGATGGCCTTCTTGACATCTGTCAGGTCGCTAGTCTTACCCATGATGGGGGTTTTGAGTAATGAACCAGGCAGGGAGTTTATAAAAGCCTCAGGTATCTTTTGCATGTGTTTAGAGTTAATTAGTTGATTCAGAAGATTAGGGTAATAGGTCGTTTAGAGAACCTTTTCTTGATATGCTAATTTATTGAGACAGGTTTTTTGGGTTATCAGGAGTTGTATGCCAAAATCATCAGTATTAAAACAATAAAAGACCTGACAAATTTCAGTTGGTGGATAATGAATCTATAATATATGAAAGTTTAATTGTAATCATTACATTATGGTAAATAATGAAATTTAACACTATATGCTAATTTTTTGAGAAGGACCTGTATATGGATTTCAGGTTGGGTACACCTTTTGTCCTTTTTCCTCTGGATCTGATGCGTAGGATGGTATGATAAAGGCAAAGGATAAAATCTATTGTTCTTCGGATCCTTATGAACTGTACATTAACTCCATAGTGTCCTGTCTGTCTCCTCACCATCTTACTCTTATTCTATGGAGAATCGGGATTATTTTAGGATGGAGATGCTTATGCGGATTATTGTTTGCACTTTATTGACCTATAACTTTAATAATTCTTTAATCTTGCATTTATAGCTATGTGCCTTCCCTTTCTATTTATTTTCTGCTATATTACATAGCATGATTTTATGGTTTGATAATTTTGCTGTGCCCCCACCCCCTTTCATTATTGGCTTGCTTGCCCTGTCTTTTTAATACTACTTTTACACTATATCATTAGTAAAGTATTTAATGGTTTTCTAACTTTAAGCTTGGTATCTCTCCATGTCCACCGACTACTGTTGTTATTGACTTTAAAGTTTGATACTGTTCGTTTAGACATATTGAAGTATATGCCATTCAAATCAATGTTGTCTGTGTCATGGAAGATGCCAGCCGCCATACAGAAATGTTCTCCAAGAGATTAGATTTCTGAACAGAGCACCTTCTTAAATTGTTAGTCATAGGGTATATGATGGCAATTTATTTTTATCCTATACCTTTACAAAACCATATTCTTTTGTGTTTTTTTTTCTTGCTAATACTGTTTTTTTCATGTAGGAGAGTGCAGGCCAACTTGAGATTACGGCTCTTTCCTTAATTTTCAAGTGAGTAAAAATTATTCCTTTGTCATTATCTAAATGGTACAACTGCTTAGCTAAGGATATGGGCACAAAACGTACTTTCTCTTTCGCTTCATTGGGGGACACAGGAAACCATGGGGTGTATGCTGCTGCCACTAGGAGGCTGACGCTATGCAAATAAAAAAAGTTAGCTCCTCCTCTGCCGTGCACACCCCACCGACAGGAAGTAGGATATTCAGTTTAGCTTAGTGTCAGTAGGAGGTGGACACGGGTCTTTCATTAGACCATTATCTACCTCAGTGTGCATCGTTCCTTTTCAGGTAGCACAGAGCGATACAGGGTGAACAGTCACACCTGTACTCCCACAAAGAGACTATGAGTACGGCATGTACTGCCACCCCGTATCCTCATACGTCTAGTCGGCAGGACCCCAGCCCCTAACACAGAAGCGTGTTGAGGTGATTTGGACCCAGGCCTGCCTCCGTCTCCCACCCACTCGCCCACCAGAGCCTGTCGGTCTGAGGAGACAAGGACGTCCCACATCGCAGGATTTCGGATGTCTGATCCATGCTGGACGGGGAGGTATTTTTCTTTCTCACCAGGATCTGGCGAAGTCAGGAAGAATATAAGAAGATAAGAAGAAAGATCCTCCTATTTCTTTCATATCTGCGGCCCCCCCTTAAGCCATCTGTTCTGAACCTTTACGGAAGTTTTTAGCTTTGGTAGCCTTCCCTGCATTTTCCAACGGTAGTGGGGGCACCGGCTATCCCACTGTGGCGTTTTGAGGCCTCCGCGAACCCCCCCCCCCCCATGCTCCGGCGGTCACTTGCTGCAAATCTAGGTCCCGGCTTTTCTCGGGCCTAGTTACAGCGCTGGGCCCGCCCCCCCCCCCCCATCCTCTTAACATCCGGGTGGGCTTTTCTCCCGCCCGACTGTCTATACCCATTCCTATGCAGGGCGGCTTGCTCCGCCCACTACTCCCAGCCGCCCCATTTGGCCTGGTATCGCCGCAATCTTGCTGGAGAGCGCTCTCCTCCGGACCCGGTGGCTATTCCCGCCCCCCTCCGACCTCTGAGAGCGGGTTCTTTCCCACCAGCATGCGTCTTCACTGGCCTTGTTCCCCGCCTCCATCTTCCTGCTGGGGCCCTGGACCTGTGCACTGATGCCTGTCGCAGCTACAGGCTGGGAGCAGACTACAGGACACTACACCTGCTGTGAGTAGCACTGCTTAGCAGTTTGGCACTCCTTTCAGCATCTCTCCTGTTCCCATACCCTTCTGGCATTCTTTATAGGTATGCATACCATGCCTAATCCGAAAGGGGAGCGTTCTTGTCCTCCTTTGATGCAAGCCGGTCACTGGTTATATTCTATCATGCAATCACTGGTATTCTAGAGCTGCACAGTCACTAGTGTATCAGTACTCTAGACCCGTGCAGTCACCGGCGTAATATGTAATAGTACTCTGGAGCTGTGCAATCACTGGCGTAGTAGCACTTTAGAGCCATACAGCCACTGGCATAGTAGTACTCTACAGCCGTGCAGTCACTGATGTAATAAGTGCTCTAGAGCCGTGCAGTTTCCAGCAGGGGTATGGCAGTATGCCCTACACTGCCATCATCTGTGCCACTGTCCGGCCCTCACCCTCCACAGGGAGATGGACCATTATAAAACCTGCCATATGGCGTTCACTTCGCAGAAGGTTTCAGTTGCACATTTCTCCTCTGAGTTTTCCGTTTTGTCACACTGCTGTTGTGATTTCTGCTATTGCAGATTTGTGCCTTGATTTTCAGCAGAGCGAGGCTCGGCTATTTCTCTACACACAGGGTTGCTAGAGCCCTGGCATATCAAACGTTTCCATATTTCCTGCTCTCAGGCACTCGCCCTCCATCTCCCTGCAGCCTCCTCCGGATACAACCATTACTCTGCTCTAAGCAGAGAGGGGAGCTGCTCCTACTCGCTTCACGACTGCTGTGTTCGGACCTGACTTCCAGCTGGTTGAGTCATTCCCAGCAATGTCTGCTGTGGCTCAGTGGATAAAGAATCTGACCACATATCGCAGGCGCAAAAGTTTGAACTCGGGTGCACAACAGAGTAGAGTTTAGTCTCCCTGTTGACAAGCCTACTGTTTTACCTTCAGGAGAACGAGCATGGCAGGACGTACTTCAAGACAGACTCCGTGCTGCGGCTTACTACACGGAAGCTGTTATTCTGCCTAATGCCGTCAGGTATCATGACCTAGACCGCAACACAGAATCAACTCTCTCCTATACCCTTCTCCAGGGTTCTCTCCATGCTGATTTAGTCACAGGATACGAAGAGCTGATCGCAGCAGTACTCTATCTGCCATAGTCGCAGGATACCGAGAGCCGATCGCAGCTGTACTCTATCCGCCATCCAGGTTTCACACGCACCACCTCCCAGGTACAGTACGGTATTTGACACTCTGGTATCTTCAGCGGATCAGACGTGTCTTGGATTGACCACTGCAGTGGTGCTGGCGTTCTGTACTGTATTCAGGTAAGTCAGACGCACTCTCCTATTCCTACCGTTCGATTGCAGCAGTACGCTGTCCGCTAGCCAGGTTTTAGGTGTCATCTTCCAGACACATTTAGTCAATACCTGCCGTCTTTCCAGTGGTTTAGACGTGCCTGAGATCGATAGCTGCATGGGTCCTGCTCTTTTGCCCCAGAGTCAGGTGAGTCAGAAGTGTCCTCTATCACGCTCATAAGGGTCCTTTACAACATCTGCCTAGGCTCCCCTCTAGTCACCACTCAGAGAGAGGTGCCTGGTATTCATCACTTCTGGTTGGCTGCCGCAGCGGTGACAATCCGCTTTCAGGTGAGTTGGAGGCACAATTTTTGCCGTGTGTTTCATGGTCAATAATGTCTGTGGTCTATTAACAGCTAAACAGAAGATCTACCACATACCACAAGGTGGATCTCAGTGCCACAGGGTGGACCTCAGTGGCAGCATAAGTGGCCAGCCCACTTTCAGGTAAGTCGGACACGCTGGTGTCAGGTACCGACTGGTTGCAGTTTTTCTTCACGCACTGAGGCTTAATTGCGTGTTGCTCTCTAGGGGCCTTTCCTCTCCATCTGAGTGCGTTACTCCTATAATATATGATTTACAGTATTATACGTTCTGGCTGTATCAGAGCCCATATAATACCTTGACTCATGATTAGTGTTGAGCGATACCGTCCGATACTTGAAAGTATCGGTATCGGATAGTATCGGCCGATACCCGAAAAGTATCGGATATCGCCGATACCGATATCCGATACCAATACAAGTCAATGGGACACCAAGTATCGGAAGGTATTCTGATGGTTCCCAGGGTCTGAAGGAGAGGAAACTCTCCTTCATGCCCTGGGATCCATATTAATGTGAAAAATAAAGAATTAAAATAAAAAATATTGATATATTCACCTCTCCGGTGGCCCCTGGACATCACGTGGTTAACCGGCAGGCTTCTTTGTTTAAAATGAGCGCGTTTAGGACCTGAGGAATGACGTCGCGGCTTCTGATTGGTCGTGTCCCACCCATGTGACCGCGACGCGACCAATCAGATGCCGCTACGTCATTCCTCAGGTCCTAAATTCCTAGAATGAGGAGTTTAGTGCCTGAGAATGACGTCGCGGCTTCTGATTGGTCGCGTCGCGGTCACATGGGCGGCACGCGACCAATCAGAAGCCGCGACGTCATTCCTCAGGTCCCAAACGCGCTCATTCTAGGAATTTAGGGCCTGAGGAATGACGTCACGGCTTCTGATTGGTCGCGTCGCGGTCACATGGGCGGCACGCGACCAATCAGAAGCCGCGACGTCATTCCTCAGGTCCTATACGCGCTCATTTTAAACAAAGAAGCCTGCCGGTTACCCGCGTGATGTCCAGGGGCCGCCGGAGAGGTGAATATATCAATATTTTTTATTTTAATTCTTTATTTTACACCTCACTATGGAACCGATACCAGATACCACAAAAGTATCGGATCTCGGTATCGGAATTCCGATACCGCAAGTATCGGCCGATACCCGATACATGCGGTATCTGAATGCTCAACACTACTCATGATGTTTACTGCACTATTCTAGAGGCCTTTGAACTACCTCAATACAGAGCTTCCTATTTGTGCCAGTGCTTACCTCTTCTTTCTTACAGACACTGGATTAAACCTCGAGCAGCTCCGGGATTTTATTTCTGACCATGGCAGGAACAGGTTCTTCCACCTCGGATAGGAATTGGGTGTGTGCAAGCATCGTCCAATGTAGATGGCTGCTCCACGCCTGGACCCAATGATGGGGTTTTGGTGATAATAAGTTCCTTCCTTCAGCAGGATTCGTATCCTTTTCACTGTTATCCTCGTTTGTGTGGTGGTGTCTTATACTTAGGTAAGTAGAACGACACACTACGATCCTCTCCCCATTCCAGAGGGTCCGGGACTGATAGGGTCACTCATGTCTTCATAGGTAAGGATCTTCCCTTTGGCAGTCAAGTTTTTTTTTCTGGGGCCTATGTACTCCTTCCTAGGGCCAACTTCCCATGGATTTGACATACTCGAGGTTTTCCATGGACTCTCCCCCTTTGACTGCTCATATCTGATAGTGCCTATCAATGCCCATCTTGTCAACATTTTCCATAGTGCCTGTTAACCATGTTCAACCCTGTACGCTTAAGTTTAGCTTCCTTATGGATCTGAGTCGTCTGGTAGTCTCCATTCTATCTACTTAGATGGGCAACAGGTTGTCTCTTTAAACGATTCTCCCTGTCTGAGCCGTTTTGTTGATGTAGCAGGGCCTACATTGCTGGGTTGAGATCCAGTTCATAGACACATGGGCTAAGCTGCTCCATCAGGGCACACTTCATGGAGTCCGATCGCAGGAAATCGCTGTCCTTGCAGACTAATTTACTCTTGCAAGGAAGTACATGGTATCCGCCCCCGCGGATGCCGCTGCAGGTGCTGCTTGGACATCCAGCAATATGCACGCCATCCGAAGGACCATTTTGCTTAAGGTGTGGCAGGACTTATCCTCTAGGAAGTCCCTCACCAGCTTGCCTTCTGAGGTTTTCCGTCAGTTTGGCTCCAACTTGAACCAATTATTAAGGAGGTCATCGGAGGGACGAGTTCTCTTCTTCCTCAGACTAAACCTCGTTGTTCTTCTGGGACCGCGTGTGCTTTCCTTTATTTTATGAAAGCCTTTATCCAAGTCCTCCTTTTCTTCAAGACATCGGACATTCCTGCATTTTTGCGAGGGGCAGATCCATTTTTCTTTTATACCTTTTCAGGCTCAACCACTTCCAGAGTCTGTGGCAGCAGTTTTGTACATTCTGTGGATCACAGGTTGTGCTCTGCCCTTACCTTGCCGAGGTTCTCCATGGCTCTGTCCATCATTCTTGATTCCCTTCCTTTCGTCCTGCTCGGACTCATCCTTCGTAGTGTTCGCTCATCACGCTACCAGGTCAGGGCGAGGTGCTTCTATCCAGCTAAGGCCTCCCCTCCCCCTTTTCAGTATACGTAGAGAGGCCCTCCGGCCTCCAAATCAACGTATGCCCGCAAAATCCTGTCAGCAATGTTTAGATTTATCAGGTCAGAGTAGAGCTCCTCCTTCCAGGTTTAAGGCGCACTCTACCCGGGCAGTGGGCGCCTCCCGGCGGTTCACATATAGGGACTCTGCCTTGCACTTTTACGGACCGATGATCGGTCCTCCACATGTTCGCGAAACTTCCATGCCTAGCTTCGGCGTATGCCGGCTTAGGTAGGAAGACCTTGCAGGCAACGGTGGTGAGTTCCTCCGACCTAGATTGGAGATGACTGCTGTTCCCGCCCCAGGGACTGGGGTTTTCTGTGTCCCCCAATGAAGTGATAGAGAAAACAGGATTTTGGATTTTTGGTTGCTTACCGTAAAATCTGTTTCTCGGAGCCTTCATTGGGGGACACAGCACCCTCCCAAGTTGAACAGCTCTGTTTATTGTGTTATACTGTTAACGTTTGAGTTTTTCTCCTTTACGTTACTTCTCCTACTGCTTTCACACTAATTGAATATCCTACTTCCCGTCGGTGGGGTGTACACTGCAGAGGAGGAGCTAACTTTTTTATTTGCATAGTGTCAGCCTCCTAGTGGCAGCAGCATACACCCCATGGTTTCCTGTGTCCCCCAATGAAGGCTCCGAGAAACAGATTTTACGGTAAGCAACCAAAAATCCTGTTTTTTTTTCCCCAGGCAGATACGCTCCGATACCTGCCTGAAAAAGTTCTAATCAAGTGCTCAAATGAATAAACTTATTCATTTCTATGTAAAAACTACTTGCTGTTCATTGTTGATGTTCCCGCTTTTGAGCATCTTTTAACCGCTTCAGGTTTACAAAGACGCCAAACAGTTAAGTGAGCTGATATTTCTGCAGGTGGTTTCAACTCTGAATAAACTCTATATGTCACAATACAAGTCAATAGGAATCTTCAAAAGACTTCCAGGTGTATTTTTTAATTTTATCATTTTGTCACTGTATTTGTTTGAAAAATTGATATCAGTTTCTTCATTGTTAAATGGAATTGAAAAAAATTCAGAAAACTACAGTAGAAAACAAGCAGGGAAAGTGCTCTGGAAATGACAAAAACCATTCTAAAATAGATTCTTCAAGACCTTTAAAAAACCTGGCGTTTTCTGAAGCGTCTGTCTGAAAGTCAGCGGATTTACCAACCTGAAAAACAGTATGCCCATACCCTAAGGGGTGTTATCTGTACCTTCCCAAATCTAAGTCAAGCCTCATTCAGGTATCACTTTTTCACAAACCGTACACATATTAAGTAGCTGTTCACATGTCCGTGATTTCAAGCAGTAAACTTCGATTCTAGTGGGCAGCCTGAAAAATTATGCACCTCTTAATGTACTATGCTCTTGGCACATCTTACTTCAGTTTTCTTTTGATCAAGACTGGTGTAGGAAATGCCAGCCTTTAGGAATTCACCTGCTAGAACTGTTTTTTTTTTTTTTTCTTGCAGAACATTTCTAGCTTATCAAAGCCAAATAATATTACACGTAACAAATGGGAAAAGGATCAAAAATGCTTATCAAATTCAGCTCTAAGCATTGGGTAAAATCTGTATTCTGGTTGCTCAGCAATAGCTAAAATTAACATGTTGATATGAAAAGTTTGCTTTAAATATTATTGATTTCTATAGTTAAAGTCAAATAACGCGCCAAGGGTGCAGCTGAAAATCACAGCAGTAATTGTACCTTGGCAAAGTAAAGTCTTTTTACTTAGACAGCTATGTTGCCCACTGAAATGGCTGTGCCATTTTGTGGGTTTAATAGCTGATCTCCCTGCAAAATCAAGTGACTGGCTATCAAGCAATTCATCAGTTGTCTTTATCATCTTTTGCACAAATAAAATATTTGTGAAATCTTCAGCAAATCCAGAACAAAATCCAAATGTAAGATATGCATATTTGCTACTGTTACTCGGCAGATATTCACTGTGTGCATGCAGGAAAGCTTTGCAACCTGGGGCCAGCTCTGCAGTAAGGAGTCCTCACTCCGGCTACCAGTTGACACGTGTAAGAGGGCATCAGGAAAAGTGTTTGTCGGTGTGTTTGTGTCACTGAGGTGGCTGGCCTCTGTGATCTAAACATCAGAATGTTGGTACCAGAAACACTAGTTCAAAACTGTTCCAATTTCGATCGGCGGCAAATATTATATATTTGCAACACTCGCTGAACACAGTCGAACGTCATTGAAGTACGGTAAATAGGAGTAGAAATAACCAAATATGTTCAGAGTCGAACATAAATTTGGCACGAATATGGTACCAATATGGCAAATTCAGATTCGTCAACCAATTCTGAACATTTTTGCTCAACTTTAAACAGTGGGTTACTGAGCAGTTTAAGTGGATTTTGGGTCCGGGATTTAGGATCAGCCAGAAGAGTATAGGTGGGCAAGGTCGTTCAGATACTCCAGTCCTTACAAGCTGAATGAAAGGCAGTGTAGGCAACTCGGAAGGTGAGTCATGTTGGAGCTGAACAGAGGTGTCTATTGGTGAAAGCATTTATAACTACTTTAGCTGCTACTGCCTGTAATATCAAATTTGGTAAAACTGCCACATATACTTTGTTGTATTGCGTTAAACAAAGGAATATTTGTTGTTAGTTTCTACTGGAAAAAGACTGCTTTCCTTTTGGAGTTGTAAAGTTTACGAAGGGCTATAAACTTGGTTTTGTTTTAACATTGAAACTCTGTGCGTATCCAAGCAACTACCAGAAAGCTAAAGCCCCAAACAGGTTTCACCCAATAAAACATAAAAATATGTCCATCTTGGCTCTAACTGAGAACCTTATTTCAACATGTCTGAAAGTAAATGTTCTTATTCCCCATTTTCAGCCAAAACTTCATCCTTTACAAAAGTCCTGGGAAACCACCCACATACGCAACTGATGTTAACTGTGATGGAAAGGTAAATGTGTTTTTTTTTTTTTTTTTTTTAAATCTAATGTGATCTGCATTAACCCCTTGAGAACTTATTTTGGGACTTTAGAACAAACCTTTTCTTTCTGTGGGATGAGCTTTTAGTAGCCCTCCTCAAGAAGGCTGAGACGGATGCCAAACAGGGCAAAAAGTGACTCCGTTTGTCTCACTGAAGTCAATGACCCATCTGTAATTCCACCGGAATCCGTTTTGAGGGCCTTATTCTGAAACCCTGACAAAGCCACTGACCTGTGCCGATATCAACACAGTGTGGACATAGCCTTGCATGACTGCATGTAATGAGTCAAATAGATTGCATTGTCCTTGGCTGTGATTCTGGCGTTTGTATGTAATAACTGACCCCCTTTGCGTATGGCACACGCAAAGTTCCTGTGGCTGATCTATCCCCTCTCCGTACATATATGATGTGCGGTAAATAACCCTTCATGCACCCTGCCCTTCACGTTTAGTGAGGTGACATGGATAATGCTATTATCATAGACTGTCAATATGCAGAAAGGTCTATGTACACCGAAAAATTAGAGGCTAGATGTAACTAAACTTTTTGTTCTTCTTGGTGGTTACTTTGCAGATAATGTTGTGTTGTTCCACTAATGGGCATTATGATTCTGTATTTACTAAAACTTTCCAGACAACGGCTGCTATCTGTCAAGGTATGTGAATAATAATTATTATAATTGGAGATTGTTAAATTATTTGTGTGGGCTTTTTCTTTTGTTTGCCTCCTCCATTATTATGGTATTTAGGTGGTGTGCTCTGAATGTAAAACTTGAATTTAATTCTTAAGCGAGATTTCACAATGCTTCTGTCCAGGTAAAGTATGTGATAAACGAAATTGGCTCAATAGGTAGTAAGGGTCCTTGTTACCACTGAATATATCCTAGATAGAATATGACTCAAATCAGGAAGAACAACAATATTTTCAGTTCACCACATAAGAATACAGTAAAAAAAAAAAAAAAAAGGTATAAAATTAAAAAAAATTGCAATTGCTATAAATTCCTCTTAGCAGGAAGCTTAACGAACTTGGGTATAAGTAAGTCTCTTTTTATAATTGCGTTTTAAACTAGCACACTGGATAGGTCTTGTATCTGATGTTGTTTTTTTTTTTTTTTTTTTTTTTTGCAGCTGTCCTCTATGAATGTCTATACAGAGATGTGTTTGGAGTAGACGAGCGAGAATTGATTGCTGCCGTTGAGCTCTTTCGAAGTGGGACTAAAAAAAATCGAAATAGTGCATCGACTGGTAGTGAAGATGCAAATTATGACTGCACTGCAGAACATGGCAAGTCATCCGCTGACGGCAGGTATGTATTTTGTTTTAATGAGCAGTATATTTATGGTGAAAACGCAATGTAGCTGTTCATAGGTTATAAGGAGCTGTAGCCTAATTTTGTCCTAATGCAATTCAGGAAAAACACTGTAGCTATTGTAAGCATAATTGACAGCAGGTTTGGATTCCCATTTTTGTGCTTGGGTGAAATGGCAGCATTAAATGTCCCATGGAACATAACTAATCAACAGCCATAACTTTTCACCTTTACATAAGATGTGATTTTAAGAATGCTATTCAGTGCTCAAAAAGGTTGATGCCTATTAATTTGCAAAAAAGAGCACCGACAAACACCGTGAGGACAATTTGACTTCTCACCACGGGATGTGGGGTGTGCCTGCAAGGGTTACTTCATCTCTCACTTAATCCAGCACTCAACCTCTGTTTTTGGCTATAAATTGAGTAAAACTAATACCCCGTCAGTACACACAATACACGCTCCCATCACTCATCAAACACAGGAGGTGATGACTCCCCAAAATATGTTGCTATCAGACAGTCAAAAGGTCACACGTTCTCTGAAAGGTTATGGATTCTTTAGAGCATACAAGGATCAAACTTACTACAGATTTTAAGCTTTAATATAAAAAAATACAGTGCTTACAATAAAAGATATATAAAATGACACACATATGCAAAACAGTTATAAAATAAAAAGGATACATAACAGAAATACCTAAACATTTCCGTCTACAGTTATCTTCTGTTTCCTTTAGAGAAGGAGACCTGAATTGTGGATCACCTCAGCCTCCTAGGCAGCCCCCACAAGTGAACAACTTATTTTGCGCCACCCAGCTTTTTTTTTTATATTTTTTTTTATAGTTCTGACCATTGGCTCATATTTCCAGGATGACCCGGATTGGCCCATTTTAAAAGTTGCTGTTTGTAAATGGGCAATGGGCTAAGTTGTGGCATTTCAAATATCCTGTATCTCTTCCATCCCCTTTTCTCTATACACTCAATAGAACTATTCTTCTCAGCCAGCTACCATCCATTTTTTAGTCCCTTTTTGAAGCTCCCATATTTGCCACCTTTCAGTATTCTCCTTGGAGACTCCCTATCTTGTGGTGAGTTCCTGCCTTAAAGGTACCGTCACACTTAGCGACGCTGCAGCGATACCGACAACGATCCGGATCGCTGCAGCGTCGCTGTTTGGTCGCTGGAGAGCTGTCACACAGACCGCTCTCCAGCGACCAACGATCCCGAGGTCACCGGTAACCAGGGTAAACATCGGGTAACTAAGCGCAGGGCCGCGCTTAGTAACCCGATGTTTACCCTGGTTACCATCGTAAAAAACAAACAGTACATACTTACATTCAGCTGTCTGTCCCTTGCCGTCTGTTTGCTGCACTGACTGCTGGCCGCAAAGTGAAAGCAGAGCACAGCCACAGCGGTGAGTCACCGCTGTGTGACTCACCGCTGTGCTGTGCTTTCACTTTCACTTTGCGGCCAGCAGTCAGTGCAGCAAACAGACGGCAAGGGACAGACAGCTGAATGTAAGTATGTACTGTTTGTTTTTTTACGATGGTAACCAGGGTAAACATCGGGTTACTAAGCGCGGCCCTGCGCTTAGTTACCCGATGTTTACCCTGGTTACCAGTGAAGACATCGCTGAATCGGTGTCACACACACCGATTCAGCGATGTCTGCGGGGAGTCCAGCGACGAAATAAAGTTCTGGACTTTCTTCCCCGACCAGCGACAGCACAGCAGGGGCCTGATCGCTGCTGCCTGTCACACTGGACGATATCGCTAGCGAGGACGCTGCAACGTCACGGATCGCTAGCGATATCGTCTAGTGTGACAGTACCTTAAGTGTACAGGAAAGATAATTATCTTTGTACTGTTAGCCAGTAGATAAAAAAAATAGGATTGACAGTCCTCAGTGGTTGATACCTTTTAATGGCTAAAGGTACCTTCACACTAAACGATATCGCTAGCGATCCGTGACGTTGCAGCGTCCTCGCTAGCGATATCGTTCAGTTTGACACGCAGCAGCGATCAGAATCCTGCTGTGATGTCGTTGGTCGGGGCTAGAAGGCCAGAACTTTATTTGGTCGCTGGCTCTCCCGCTGACATCGCTGAATCGGCGTGTGTGACACCGATTCAGCGATGTCTTCGCTGGTAACCTTGGTAAACATCGGGTTACTAAGCGCAGGGCCGCGCTTAGTAAGCCGATGTTTACCCTGGTTACCATCCTAAAAGTAAAAAAAAAAAAAAAACGCTTCATACTTGCGTTCCGCTGTCTGTCCTCCGGCGCTGTGCTTTCCTGCACTCACTGTGAGCACAGCGGCCGGAAAGCAGAGCGGTGACGTCACCGCTCTGCTTTCCGGCCGCTGTGCTCACAGCCAGTACAGAGAAGCAGAGCGCCGGGGACACACAGCGGAAGGTAAGTATGAAGCGTTTGTTACTTTTAGGATGGTAACCAGGGTAAACATCGGGTTACTAAGCGCGGCCCTGTGCTTAGTAACCCGATGTTTACCCTGGTTACCGGCATCGTTGGTCGCTGGAGAGCTGTCTGTGTGACAGCTCTCCAGCGACCAAACAGCGACGCTGCAGCGATCCGGATCGTTGTCTGGATCGCTGCAGCGTCGTTTAGTGTGAAGGTACCTTAAAAGAAAATATGGTAACAATTGCAAGCTTTCGAGGCTACTCAGGTCTCCATCATACATAGACTAATACAAAATCTGAAGAATCACATATTTATACACAACATAGCACAGAAATAGTGCAATAGATAAGACAAGTGACGTGAAGCAGAACTATCATTATGGGAGAGTGATAGACGGTTGTCCATAAATATTGGAACAGTTCATAGATAAAGGGAACCTGTCAGCTATTTTGGCCGATATAAGATACGGCCACTGTCTTTCAGGGCTTATCTACAGCATTCAATAATGCTGTAGATAAGCCCCGGTCTGACCTGAAAGATGAAAAAAAATAAGTTTTATTATACTCACCCGGGTGAGCAGTCCGGTCCAATGGGTGTCCCAGGTCCTGGTCCGGCACCTCATCTTCTTGCGATACTGCCCTCCTGTTGCTTCATCTCTCCCTGGCATCGCACTCCTGCGCAGGCGTACTTATCTGCCCTGTTGAGGGCAGAGTAAAGTACAGCAGTGTGCAGGCGCTAGGCCTCTCTTTCCCGGCGCCTGCGCACTTTGCAGTACTTTTGCATTACCTCAAAGGGACCATGGTACTGGTAAGTCATACTTGACCTACCAGTACCATGGCCCCTTTTTGGTAATTGTCTGTGTCTCTATTTAGTTTGATGGGTTTTGAGGTTATTTTGCTTACTCCTTTTGAATATCTATTTCTATTTGCTGTATTGTTTGACGTCCTGCTTTTCCTGTGATAACAGTGTCGGGGTCGTCACGACAATACCCTTCATCCACCAGTCATTCCAAATCAAGATAAGAGCAGTGGTACCAAATTGAAGAATGAGTCAGACAAAATCTGGTTCAAACTCAGTGCCTGCCCGTTTGTCTACAAAGTGTAGTAACGTCTCAGCAACGACTGAACTTTATTTTCTGATACACAATATTATATGACCTATTGGGGGAAGGTGTGCAGAGGGCGGAGATAGGCAGGGGTTAAGCAATGTATCTAGTATTCAGTCCTTCTGATTGGCTCTGACATCATCTGATGAATCTTCCTTTGTCTACATCTTGTTAAGTTTCCATTTCTCCAGAAACGATACTTTAGCTTCAGAAACGAAAGTAGATTCTTGGCAAGAACAAAAAGTAGGGCAAAGGTGAATACTGGCAGCCATCTTAAATACAGTTAAATTTGCATTGGCAAGTATGAAGGGAAAAACTTATTGTTTCACAGCATAAGAATATATAAAAGTACAAAAGTGTATAAAGACATATATTTTTACCTTGACAACAGCATACATACATTTTATAACTTGTATTAGGTTATATAGCCACTGGCATTTATCATCATGTACTATCTCTTTTAAGGGACTATATAAGACACTGAGTGTACCTGATGCATGAAATATTGTGGCATGTAGGGTTTTGAGTATTATGCTCATTATTGTATTATCCATACTCTTTGATTGCTGTCCAAGATGGGACTTTTAAATGTTTTTAACTGATTTGTATGTGGTTGTTTTCCAATAAAAATAATTCTGTATTGTACTCTATTTGGTGATCCCTTCTTTGATGCATATGCTTTTCTCTTCTCCTTTTTGTGAGTGTCAAAGGTTGTCATGAGTTTATACTCCAGGAATGAATGTGTTGCATGGATTTGTCTTTTTACATCAATTAAGGCTACTTTCACACTAGCGTCGGAATCTCCCCGTCGCAATGCGTCGGGGAGAGATTCCGACGCTAGCGTTTAACGTACTGCACAATGGAGGCAGCGGATGCATTTCTCCAGCGCATCCGCTGCCCCATTGTAAGGTGCGGGGAGGTGGGGGCGGAGTTCCGGCCGCGCATGCGTGGTTGGAAAAAGCGGTCCGTCAGGAGCAAAAAACATTACATGTAGCGTTTTTTGCTCCCGACGGTCCGCAAAAGCACGACGCATCCGTCGCTCGACGGATGCGACGTGTGGCAATCCGTCGCAAATGCGTCGTCAATACAAGTCTATGGGGAAAAAACGCATCCTGCAAGCACTTTTGCAGGATGCGTTTTTTCTGCAAAACGACGCATTGTGACGGATTGCAGAAAATGCTAGTGTGAAAGTAGCCTTAGGCATTTGCTCCTCAGACCTTGAGGGCGTCACAACACAGAACCAGACCCTAATCAGAAGACCATAAAACTCACATTCCTTATCTATTATTATTATACATTTTTATAGCGCCATTTATTCCATGGCACTTTACATGTGAATACGGGGCAAATAGACAAATACTAATAACATGAGCAAAAAACAAGGCACACCGGTACATAAGTAGGGAGGACCCTGCCCGCGAGGGCTCAGTCTGCAGAGGATAGGTGAGGAAACACTAGGAGAGGGTAGATTTGGTTGTGCGGCGGTTCAGTAGGTTGAAAATCACTGTAGGCTTGTCGGAAGAGGTGAGTCTTCAGGTTCTTTTTGAAGGTTTCTATGGTAGGCGAGAGTCTGATGTGTTGGGGTAGAGTGTTCCAGAGTATTGGGGAAGCACGGGAGAAGTGTTGGATGCGGTTGTGGGAAGAAGAGATGAGGGGAGTAGAGAAGGAGGTCTTAAGCGGATCGGAGTTTGCGTGTAGGTAGGTACTCATAGACCATGTCACAGATGTATGGAGGAGATAGGTTGTGGATGGCTTTGTATGTCATTGTGAGGGTTTTGAACTGGTGTCTCTGGGCGATAGGAAGCCAGTGAACGGCTTTGTATAGGGGAGAGGCTGGGGAATAGCGGGGAGATAGGTAGATTAGTCGGGCAGCAGAGTGTAGGATGGATTGGAGTGGTGCTAGAGGGGAGTCCAGAGAGTAGGAGGTTGCAGTAATCAAGGTGGGAGATGATTAGGGCATGCACTAGTGTTTTTGTGGTGTCGCGGTCAAGGAATGCGCTGATCTGGGAAATACTTTTGAGTTTGAGACTGCAGGAGGAGGCAAGGGCTTGGATATGTGGCTTGAAAGAGAGGGCAGAGTCGAGGATCACCCCAAGGCATCAGGTGTGTGGGACTGGGGAAAGTGAGCAGCCATTGACATTAATGGATAGGTTTGGTGGAGGGGTAGAGTGAGATGGGGGAAAGATGATGAATTCTGTTTTGTCCATGTTCAGTTTTAGAAAGTGAGCAGAAAGGAAGGCTGAACTGGCAGACACAGTGCGGGATTTTGGTAAGTAAGGAGGTGAGGTCAGGTCCGGATAGGTAGATCTGTGTGTCGTCGGCGTAGAGATGGTACTGCATACCGTGGGATTCTATGAGCTGTCCAAGGCGAAAGGTGTAGATGGAGAAGAGTAGGGGTCCTAGAACAGAGCCTTGAGGAACACCGACTGACAAGGGGCGAAGTGAGGAGGTGGTGTGGGGGATGGAGACACTGAATGTTCGGTCTGTCAGATATGATGAGATCCAGGATAGGGCCAAGTCTGTGATGCCAAGAGATGAGAGGATCTGTAGCAGAAGGGAGTGGTCCACAGTGTGGAAGGCAGAAGACAGGTCCAGGAGAAGGAAGACAGAGTAGTGTTGCTTGCTCCTAGCAGTTAGTAGGTCGTTGGTGACTTTAGTTAGGGCAGTTTCAGTTGAGTGATGGGTTCGGAAGCCAGACTGTAACCGATCAAAGAGGGAGCAGCAGGAAAGGTAGGAGGACAGTTCAAGATGGACGTGTTGCTCCAGTAATTTGGAGGCATAAGGGAGAAAAGATATCAGGCGATAGCTAGACACAGAGGATGGGTCGAGGGAGGGATTTTTGAGGATGGGTGTGATGTTGGCATGCTTGAAGGATCAGGGGAAGAAACCTGTTGTGAGTGAGAGGTTGAAGAGGTGTGTTAGGGTTGGGATGAAGACCGTGGGAAGGTTAGGGATCAGGTGGGATGGGAGCTGGTCGAGCGTGCAGGTGGTGAGGTGTGATCTTGACAGGAGGGTGGAGAGCTGATCTTATGTCATGGTGGAGAAGCTGGTTTTGGAGGAGCCAGGGTTGAGCAGGAGAGGGGCATTGGGCGCTGTGGGCCAAAGCTTTCTCTGATCGTATCGATCTTCTGTTTAAAGAAAGAGGCAGTGTCTTCAGCAGAAATGAGAGGAGAGGGAGGGGGTCGGAGTAGAGAATTGAAAGTGTTGAAAAGCTGTTTAGGGTTGTGAGACAGGATATGATAGATACAGGATATGAGGGATGAGAACTAAGTTTGTTTTGTGGCAGTGAGCGTGAATTTGAAGCTGGCGAGGGACTGATTGTATGCAGTGAAGTGGTTGGCAGAGCTGGATCGCTTCCATCTCCGCTCAGGAAATCCTGGAAGCAGTCTCAGTTCTTTGGTCAGGCTGGTCAGCCAGGGCTGCCTGTTGAGTGTACGAGTTTTGTTATGCATGAGCGGGGCGGCTGAATCGAGTGTTGCTGTTATGGTGGTGTTATAAAAAGTGGCAGCAGCATCTGAGTCATGGAAGGAATTTATGTCTGTAAGGCTAGGGTCACATTGCGTTAGTGCAATCCGTTTAGCGCTAGCGCTAACGCAATGTTTTCTATGGGGCTGCGGTCGGGGTCACGGTAACGTCCTCGCTCTCGCAGATCCCCGATCTGCAAGAGCGGGGAACGGACCGCGGGCGCGCCTCGGACGCTGCAAGCAGCGTCCGCGGCGCGCCAGGAATCACCGGCGCGTCGCTAGCGCGTGCCGAACATGGCACGCGCTAGTGAAGCGCGTTCCCATTGCCTTCAATGGGCGCGTTAACGGACGCATTGAACGGCGTTAATTTCGCCGTGCAACGCTGTCCGTTAAACGCGGTCCCATAACGCAATGGGAACCCAGCCTAAGAGGGAGAAGGGACTCCGAGTGATTGTAAGTTGAGGTGTTTGAGATTTCTACAAGGGTGAGTGAGTTTGTGCAGGGAGGGTTGCACAATAGGAGACGAGAGGGAAGATAATGTCAGTAGGTTGTGGTCAGACAGGGGGAGGGGTGTGTTATTGAGATTTGTGCAGAGGCGGGTGAAGATGAGGTCCAGCGTGTGGCCATCTTTGTGAGTGGCCTCAGAGGACCATTGAGTGAGGCCAAAGAAGGCAGTGAGGGATAAAAGTTTAAAGGCAGCTGAGGTGAAAGTGTCAATGGGGATATTGAAATCACCCATGATGATAGTGGGGATGGAGAGGAAATGATGTAGCCAGGTGGTGAAGTGGTTGAGAAAGCTGGATATGGCTAGTTCTGAGGTGCAGTAGATGAGAGCCAGCTGGAGGTTGGAGGGGGAATAGATGCGGATGGAGTGCACCTCAAACGAGGGAAGAGTAGCGGAGGGTGGTAGCGGGATTGGAGTAAAGGAGCAGGTGTCGGACAGGAGCAAGCCAACCCCTACACCACGTTTGTTGCTGGAGCCGAGAGGTGTGAGAGAGGTGGAATCCGCCATAGGAAAGCGCAGCTGGAGAGGCTCAGTCAGAGGGTGAGCCAGGTTTCAGTGATATGAACAGTTTCTATGAACTGTTCCAATATTTATGGACATAACTGTTGATTCCTCTCCCATAATGATAGTTCTTCTTCACGTCACTTGTCTTATCTATTACATTATTTCTGTGCCATGTTGTGTAT
The DNA here is from genome assembly GCF_032444005.1 of Ranitomeya imitator. Classification (NCBI taxonomy): domain Eukaryota; kingdom Metazoa; phylum Chordata; class Amphibia; order Anura; family Dendrobatidae; genus Ranitomeya; species Ranitomeya imitator. The sequence continues at coordinate 106,255,831 of NC_091283.1, read as the reverse complement.
AAATGTGATTCTTCAGATTTTGTATTGGTCTATGCCTGACAGAGACCTGAGTAGTCTCGAAAGCTTGCAATTTGTTACCTTCTTTTCAGTTAGCCATTAAAAGGTATCAACCACTGAGGACTTTCATTCCTAATTAATTTTTATTGCCTTAAATGTTGGCAGGTGTTATGTCCTTTGTCTTAAGAGATGATCATGCGAATACTGCCTTACTAGTTATATTACTGACATTATACTTTCCCTTACAATAATATATACTTGCTTCACAGTGATCTTTAACTAACTACTTTTATTAAAACCACATTTCTTTTTAGACGAGAAGAATGGGAGAAAAGAGATGTTGACAATGCAGTGGAAGAGAAAACTAGCCAAAGTGCGGAGGATATAAAGGTTGGTGTGTGTAGATTTGTTGTTCTCAATACCTATTCTATAGATTGCAATATTGTATGTTAAGAGGATCTGTGCAAAAATGTGTATAAAAAAAAAAATCTCTGCAAATTAATAATACTTTTGAAAAGTGTTAATAGTTTGCTTTAATTGATAAAAAGTAGTGATTTGAACAAAACAAAAATCAATTCAATATTTGGTGTGACCAGCTTATCAAAACATCAAACTATGAATTCTTCTACATGCACTTCCGCGCAGTTTTTGAAAGAATTCGTCAGGGAGGCTGTTCCAACCTGTATGCCCATATCTTCAGTCTTATTGTTGAGAGAGTCTTTTTTTTTTTTTTTAATGCTAATGACCTTTTCCTGGCTCTGGGGTGAGCAAGAGCCTGGAAGAAAACTCTGGCTCCGGTCATCATTTGCTTACTTCCACCCAACAACGTTGCAGTGCCCTGTGATGTGTATTGGTGGTTCCAGAATCAAACATCAAGACTGACAGTCACACAAACCCACTCCACGCAGCAATTTCCTGGCAATTTTTTTAATAGTCTGTTTAAAAATGGCATTTTGTTCTTTAGTCAGCAGAAAACCCAAATAAGATGCCATTCCCTTACAAGGTCTTAAAGGCACTTGATCCAGAAATATACAGGAATGTAGAATTTGATGTGTGGCTGGACAGCAGAAAAGGTAAGCCTGCTACAACATGTCTGATTTTTTCTATTTTTTTTTAAGTTTATTTTTCCAATATATAACATTGGCCTGAGTAGCAATTCCACAGTTCACTTCCTCTTGTCGCATATTGATGATATAGAGGGGTTTCCCATTTGGGCAGAGACGAGCTGAGCAATGTGTGACTGGCATGTAATACTACATTTATTCAGTCTTGCATGACAGCACCACGAGAAAGGGGATCCACTCTTCAAGGACAGGAAACCCACAGACATAAAAGGGCGGTGCTTCTCCCACGCATCAGTTGGTTTCTTGTCCTTGATTGGTGAACCTCTTCAGATATACCTGTAAAGGTAGAAGATTTGTCTGATTTCCAGGCCCGGTCGGTCCAGTCAGCGGGGATCCCCAACCTCGGCCATTATGGGGTTCTTGAAAGCCCACAGTGGGCCCAGGGTGGACCGCATAGTAGTGAGCGGAGCAGGTGGATGGGTGTCCGGGGAGGACTACCAGCTCCAGTTGATCTGTGCCTGAAAAGCAGGTGATTGTGCTGGTATCCTGGAGCTTGCCGTCGGTGTCTCCTGCGTAGCATGCTCTGGGGCGTCCGATGGGCCCGGATGACATTCTGGCTGGTCCTGGTGATGTGTCTGGGGTGGTGCCGTGTGACGTTTCCGGCCCTGGAGACACATCCTGGGGCTCCGGTGGGGCGTTCGGAACCGTCAGCGGTGTCTGGGCTCAAGGGGTCATGTTGGCAATGTGCGTGGCCAGCGGTCACATGTTCCGGGTCTGTTTGGGGGTGCTCTGGTGACCACGTCACGTCCGGGGGAGGTGCTTCTGGTGAGCTCTGGGGAGGAGATCTCTGAAATGGCGCCGACGACCAGGTGACTTGCTGATCCAGATATCTGGGGGTATCGGATGGGTGTGTGCCCAGCATTTAAAAAGGGCACCTGCACAGGCCTCCTTGCTTCTGGGCCTGATCCTTTTCTGAAAGGATGGAGTCGTGCAAGCAGTAGGTACTTCCTGTACAGCAGCAACAGCAGCTGCTTGATCAGAAGCCTTGAGCATCCTGGCGATGACTCCATAACAGTGCAGGAAGTGGCCGTGTAAGTGAGTCTGGATTCTGTGGAGTAGTAGTCAGAGGAGCTCCAACAGAGTGGATGATTCAGCAGCCTCCAGGGAATATCCTTCGGCTGAGATGCATCCCCCTCCTAATCAGGTACCTATTAATTTGATTCACACTGGTAAGTGATTTGTGAAAGTTCATTAGGTTTTCCCCTTATTTTTCTCCTGACTCTGCAAGGGAATGAAGCATGCAGGGAAATCAAGACGTGTACACTTTGCAGGTCCCCCTTACCGGACTCCTATCTAAAGAGGTTCTTTTCCCCAGCGTTTAAAAGGAGGTATCCGTTTGATGACCCATTGTCGAGCTCTTGCCATAAGGCCCCGAAACTTGATGCCACTGAAGCCAAGGCATCAAAAAAATCCTCTTTTCTCTTTGAGGACATGGACTTTAAAAGACTGACTGGATAAGAAGGTGGATACCTTCTTTAAGGGTACTTAGGAGATGTCTGCAGGAGCTCTAGTGCCATCAGTAGCGTCTACATGTACGACCAGGTCTATGATCTGGTTGGACCGATTAGATACTGAGCTGAAGGCGAAAACTTCTGAAGAAACTATTCTGGAGTCGTTATCAATGATACAGGGTGCCGCAGCATTCTTATCAGATGCTTCGGTAGACTGTCAGATTGGCAGCAAATGCTGCCGCCCTCTCGAATGCAGCCCAGAGATTGTTGTGGCTGAAACGCTGGCCTGGGGATATTCAGACCAGGTCTAAACTTTGTGCTATTCCATGCGTGGGCGAGTACCTGTTTGGGCTAGTCTTAGATGAGCTTCTGGAGAAGGCAGGAGACGATACAAAGAAATTTCCCAGTCTGTCGGTTCCCTCCTACAGATGTCCCTACTTCCTACAGGTGGCGCTATAGAGTTTAAGTCCTCTTTTCTCAGAAGAGGCAATTTGCACCTTCAGTAGGAGAAAATTTAGCTGTGGAAAGCCTTCCAGGGACCGAGCCAAGTGGCATGATAGAAGGAGGTTCATGTTTGGGAGCTAATTTCGGGAGCACAAAAAAAACCACCCCAATGACTGCTGGCCCAGGTACGGGTAGGCTGTCAGCCTTCTACCCTGCTTGAATTGAAATATCCAATAGTGGCTGGGTTCGTAGCCTGATAGCATCAGGGCTGAACTTAAGTTTCTTTCAATCCCACAGGACTGGTTCATGATAACCCATTGCTGGTCTTCCTCCGCAGAACAACAAGCCCTAGAAGCAGAGGTCCTGGAGCTGTTGCGTAATGCAGTCCTGGTGGAAGTTCCCTTTGCCAGAAATGGGTAAAGGGGTTTATTCCCCCCTCTCTCTGATTCTGAAGCCAGACTGCTCCTTTTAGAACTATTATAAACCTAAAAGCTCTAAATCAGTTCTTGAAAGTGCGCCCCTTCAAAATGGAATCCATTAGATCAGCAATAAAGCTAATGTTTAAAAACTGTTTCATGAGTGTTAGTACACATCCTTAAGATCCATCATGTGCCTATACATGCAGAGCACCAGCGGTTCCTCAGGGTGGCAGTGGTCATAGAGGGCACAATTAGACATTTTCAATTTAAAGCTCGCGCGGTTGCCCCTCAAGTCTTGACGTAGGTGGTGGAAGAAGTCATGGCTCATGTACATGAAACGGAGACCTTGATTATTCCCTACCTGGACAATTTTCTTATTGTAATAATAGAGAACCGTGTGCACTACTAAGGAAGGTGCCGTAGTAGGATCCCACACCATGAAGTAATAAAAATAAACTAGGCACTCAACTTAAAGATGAATTTTTTTTACTTTTAATGTAGGTAAGGCAAAACGTTTCAGCTGCATTTGGCCTTTACCAATTACAAACTATACAGGAGTGTCAGGGATTCGTGGGAATCCTGTGGATTTTTCGTGAGGCTTGTCTCGGTATGGTCACTTTCATAAGGGTATGGGGTGTTTAAAGAGGAAAACCCCCAGTGGTAAACAAGCCTGGGGACCTGAATGTGTGCACATGCCTGGAAAAGACTCAGCTTCCGCTGGTTATCAGCTACAAGCAGCGGATGCTGTCTTTCTCCAGGTACGTGCACTCATTCAGGTCCATACCGAGACATGCCTCACTAAAAATCCACAGGATTCCCACAAATCCCTGACACTCCTGTATAGTTTGTAATTGATAAAGGTCAAATGTGGCCAAAATGTTTTGCCTTGACTACATTTAAAAGTCAAAAAATTCATCTTAAGTTGAGTGCGTAGTTGATTTTTATTAGATTTTCTTATTGTAGGCAGGTCAGCTGATCATTGCTTGATGCAAGTAAGAGAAATAATTGCCACCTTGGAATGCTTGGGGTGGATATTGAACATTAAGGAGTCACGTCTAGAGCACTTAAAGGTACAGGTTCCGAGGGCTACTTTTAGACTCATAAATTCAGGAATGTCGACTACCAGCTAGTAAACTAGATAACATTCAACATTTCAAAAACCTGACCTGCACATCCAAACATAGACTCAGTGTGAACAGGTGCTGAACCTAGAGTCGCCAACTCGTATATAGTTAAGTAAATAAGGCAGCACACTGCAGCGCTAAAACATGCAAACTTGAAAACGCGAAATTTGAACTGCATTACTGCACTAGAAATATGAAAAATGAGAGCTTTTAGGGCATAAAAATGGCCAATTTTATGTGTACCTGGTAGCCTCTTTACGGCATCTCTCTTATACCAGGTTCACACTGAGTCTATGTTTGGATGTGCAGGTCAGGTTTTTGAAATAATAACAGAACTAGGCAACATGTCAGCAGGGAAATTAAAGCACTAAATAGCGCTGAAAGAACCCACAACAAAGAAAGCAAACTGACTCCATATAGTCCATAGAAAAACAGGAGTGGAAACGGAGCAAAAGAATAATGCAAAATATAATTTATTAATTAACAAGCAGAATAGTGCATAAATACATATTAAACAGTACAAAAGGATGATTAAAAATGGGAAAGTGAGTCACCCCCGGTGAGCACCCTGCCACAACCAAATGTCCCGTAGATAGATAGTATAAAGGCAGTGGCTATATGTATTAACCAAGTCGCTCCTGTGGGTAACTAGTATACCCCCCACAGGATAGAATACTAGCAACAAGGCAGCGCTTACCAAATAGAATGCAGGGAGGCAGGGTGCACCGGGCCGGGAGCAGAGAGGTCCCCATTTTTGAAATCCTCGTCCATGATAGGGAATGACGGGAATACTTGGATTCTTAAACCACGTGGGATAAGACCCCCTTCTAGATATTTTTCGAGAAAAGCGTGATTCCACCACACCCTTGTTCTCCTTTTTAAAAGCTCCTTAAATTGTATGATGGTCTCCATGGTTTTTGAAATGTATTCTCTAGCCTTCTGATCGTGCACTCCGCCTCCTAGCCTACAGGTGTTTTAATTACAGCAGGTCCAATACCCCTCCATAGAGAGAGAGAATTTTAGTCTAAGAGGTTTCACATGTACCCATTCAGATGGAGACGTTTATTCTCAGCGAGGTAAGGCAAGCGTAGGACCTGGTATAAGAGAGATGCCGTAAAGAGGCTACCAGGTACACATAAAATTGGCCATTTTTATGCGCTAAAAGCTCTCATTTTTCATATTTCTAGTGCAGTAATGCAGTTCAAATTTCGTGTTTTCAAGTTTGCATGTTTTAGCGCTGCAGTGTACTGCCTTATTTACTTAACTATATACGAGTTGGCGACTCTAGGTTCAGCACCTGTTCACACTGAGTCTATGTTTGGATGTTTAGGTCAGGTTTTTGAAATGTATTCTCTAGCCTTCTGATCGTGCACTCCGCCTCCTAGCCTACAGGTGTTTTAATTACAGCAGGTCCAATACCCCTCCATAGAGAGAGAGAATTTTAGTCTAGATAACATTCAACATCATGTGGTGAGAGCATTAAGCAGTCCATCTATGTCCCTCAGAAAAGCGATGTCCCTTTTAGGGTAACTGACCTGACCTCCTACATCCCAGCAGTCCGGTAAGCTCAATTTTATACAAGAGCCTTACAGTGGAACATCTTGCTTAATGACAGATCCCTCAGGGGGTACCTGGATGGGCTAATGACTTTATCCCCGTCTTCTTTGCAATCTCTGACGTGGTGGTTAAACCGGGCTAATCTATCCACAGGGGTTTCCTAGGTAAATCGGATAACTCTGGTAGACACTACAGACGCTAGCCCTTGAGGTTGGGGGGATCATATGGGTGAGGTCATGGTCCAGGAAATTTGGAGAGGAGAACAGCTCGATAGCTCCTCTAACCTTAAGGAACTGATGGTGGTGGAGCTAGTTATAAGATATCCCTACCGGGTCATTGTCGGAGAGGATCCTAACATAATCGGGTGATGGTGGCCTACGTCAACCACCAAGGGGAAACCCAGTCAAGATGGCGGATGGATTTGTTTTAAGTAGCGGAGAACCATTTTCTATCACTGACTGCTGTTTACAGTAGAGGAAAAGAAAACAAAACATTAGAGCAGACTAAGCCGCAACCTACTCATGCAGTGAGAGTGAATACTGAATGCTTCCATCTTCGAGCTGATTGTACGGATGTGGGGTTGTCTGGACATAGACCTCTTCGCCACCAATAGGAACAGAGAGGTGAAGCAGTTCTGTTCTCTCAACCCCAGGAAAAAGCCTGGAGGTGAATGCCTTCCTGATCAGGTGGAATTTCAATCTATCTTATGTTTTCCCCACTTAGCACTGTTGCCACTGGTAGTGAGAAAGGTCAGAGAAGACAGGGCAAGGATTATTGTGGGTGCCCCCTCTTGGCCTAGACGGGCATGGTTTTCGTGGCTGAGGACCATGTCAGTCACCGAGCCTTGGGTGTTACCAGAGCTCCTGGATCTCCTCTCCCAGGGGCCAGTCTGCCATCAACAAGTGGCCAGGCTTCACCTGATGGTGTAGAATTTGAAAGGTCATTGCGGAGGGAAAGAGGATTTTCTCCTAATCTGATAGCCACTCTTCTAAAGAGTAGGAAAGTAGTTACGATCAAAATTTACACCAGAACCTGGAAAAGGTTTGTCTACCTCAAATTTTAATAAGGGAAGGGAAAAGGGGTCCCATTAGGTCTGATTCTGCAGCTTCTTCAGAAAGGACTTGAGATGGGTCTATCCACTAGTACTCTCAAAGTCCAGGTATCAGCCCTGGGGATCCTGTTTAGCTGTGATTTCACAGGGAATTACTGGATGGCTAGATTTATTAAGGTATCAACTAGATCTAGGCCGATCCTTAGGAAGAGAATATTGCTGTGGGACCTGAACCTGGTTCTGACTAGAGATGAGCGAATTGATTGAGTCAGGGCTTATTCGGCAAGCTATAGCACTTACTGAATGAACTGCAGAAGGAACCCGGCTTCCTTGGTCGCTCCGGCTGATCAGCTGTTCAGCTCCGCAGATGCATGTGTCGCGGCTGTGTGACAGTCACGACACATGCATGGAGAGCCTGTTTGTTGAAAGTAGTTTTCCCTTTGCAGCTTATTCAGTAAGCGCTATAGCTTGCCGAATTAGCCCTGACCCGATCAAAGTCACTCATCTCTAGTTCTGACAGCTATTGGAGTTCCTGGAGGATAGGGTTCTCCTAAAGCCAGATCCGTCTTACTTACCAAAGGTAGCCTCCAAATTCCATAGGTTGCAGGAAATAGTTCTCCCTTCCCAATTATAAGAACCAGAAAAATGAAGCTTCATACACTTGATGTCAGGAGGTGCCTGTTGGCGTACTTGTCAGTCACTGACCCTAGGAAAAGGAGAATTTCTTGTGTGTCCTTCCAGGGGGTTAGAAAGGGTCCTAGGATGTCAAGAATCACTTTAGCTAGATGGATCAGTGAGGCTATTTCATTAGCTTATACATCAAGCGGCAAGACAGCGCCAGAAGGTCTGAGGCTCACTCCACACGGGCCATGGTAGCCTCCTGGGTGGAAAGATCAGAGGGCTCGATCGAGCAGATATGTAAGGCAGCTAAATGGTTTTCTCCTACCACCTTTTATAAACATTATAGGCTGGATATGGGTGTCTCTTCCGATCTCGCATTTGGAATAAGAGTACATCAGGCTGTTGTCCCTCCCTAAAATTCTTGCCTCTTTGTAATCATCTCGTGGTGCTCTCTTGGAAGACCGAGTAAAGTCTGTTACTTACTGGTAAAGGTATTTTTTGGAGGCCATGACAGCACCCTTATATTCCATCCCTTCATGTGTAGGTGAGCACTTCTTTACACTTGTATGTATTCACGGTTGTGAAATCATCTGGAGTTGGGTGTATTGCATGTTTTTTGCCTTTAAAGGGAACCTGTCACCCCGAAAATCGGGGGTGAGGTAAGCCCACCGGCATCAGGGGCTTATCTACAGCATTCTGTAATGCTGTAGATAAGCCCCCGATGTTACCTGAAAGAGGAGATTATACTCACCCAGGGGCGGTCCCGCTGCTGGTCAGGTCGGATGTGTGTCTCTGGTCCGCTGCGGCGCTCTTCATTCCAAGACGGCCTCTTCTGATCTTCAGCCACGGCTCTGGCGCAGGCGTACTTTGTCTGCCCTGTTGAGGGCAGACCAAAGTACTGCAGTGCGCAGGGCCCGGGTCTCTCTGACCTTTCCGGCACCTGCGCACTGCAGTACTTTGTTTTGCCCTCAACAGGGCAGACAAAGTACGCCTGCGCCGGAGCCATGGCTGAAGATCAGAAGAGGACATCTTGGAATGAAGATGGGAGGCGCCGCAGCGGACCAGAGATGTCCATCCGACCGGACCAGCAGCGGGACCGCCCCTGGGTGAGTATAATCTTAACGTCTTTTTCTCCTCTTTCAGGTAACATCGGGGGCTTATCTACAGCATTACAGAATGCTGTAGATAAGCCCCTGATGCCGGTGGGCTTACCTCACCCGCGATTTTCGGTGTGACAGGTTCCCTTTAACCATGGGAGGTCCTCTTGTACTCTATAGTCCAACTGATGCGTGGGAGAGGTGCCACCCTTTTATGACTGTAGGTTTCCTGTCATTGAAGGGCGGATCCCCTCTCTCGTGGTGCTGTCATGAGCTCCGAAAAATACGGTTGCCGGTAAGTAAATAACTTTCCTCCACCAGTTGCTTCAGTCTTTACATGACCATATACAACTTTCCCTCAGTTATCAAGTGTTTTGGAAACTAGACCCACAGCAACTCACTGATGCAACTCTGTAAAAGGAGGTATCCCTGGTGAGGTGGTTTCATACCATTCTTAGTGATGTCATATTGCTAAAATATGCTCCACTTACTGATTGGCTGAAGTCTGAATGTCAATACTTTTTTTAAAAGGTTATTCCCACTATTGAGTGATCTCCCATCTGTGGAATATGGTTGCAAGGGAGTGGGTCTGACTACTGGAACCCTTAAAAAATCAAGAGAACATAGTCTCTGGAAAGAATGAGACTCTGATCAATCTCCACTCCATTCATTGTCAATGGGACAGCTGGAAATGGTCACTTTCCAACTCTGGCAGACCCAAAGACAATAGATGGAGCTGAGGTCAAGCATATTTCTAGCCCTGTTCCCGGGATAGCTGTGGGTTATACCAGTTAAACTCCAGCAATCAGGAAGTTTCCCCCTATCCTGTAGATAACAGAAGAACATTCAATTGTGAGAATACCCCTTTTATGTGTTTAAAAAAAACATGCAAACAAAAAAAAAACCTTGCAGTTTGAAGTGCTGTGGGGCTTTCACAGATTTTCATTGGACAGTCACTCCCTTTTGTAATGCGCTACAGCACCTCCATTCACTTAAAACCTACTGATATGTAAGCAATAGCTGTGCCCTTTGTTCTTATGTTTGACAGGGTTCCTTTAAACTAGCTACCTTGTGTTATTCCAACATACAAACTTTCTCAAATTCTGTTTTTTTTAACCAATATAAAAGTCTTTGGATCTCAATACTTGTATTAATCAATGATTTATACTACAGGGTTGGGCACAAATTTTGGTATTTACCAAGTTTAATGACTAGCAATAGGATTGCAAAGGACATTAAGCTCCTATTCTGTCCCCTGGGTTACCCCAGATGGTGCAGATGCCGGGGTCTCGTACTTTGCTATGCTCCTATTGAAACGCTTATCTGTTTCCTTAACACCAAGGAAGGTTTAGGACGAAAGCACATGTGATAACACAAACCAGATGGACAGGGGTAAATAGATAGGGATAAAAGGAAACTACGATCATATAAATACACTCACAAAACAGAGTGGAAATTAGGGGAGGGACAAACCAAATGGGAGAGGATAGGGAGATGCAGCAATTTACTGATACACTCCAACCGCCTTCTCCAAACACTGACTCTCTCCAACTCCAAACCAAGTAGTGGTTAACTTTCACTGGCAAATTAAGAAACAAGGAGGAGGGTTCCAGGATTCCAACTAAGCAGTTTATCCCTTGCAGCTCCAGAACAAAGAAAGACAGAATTGCTGATAGGATGGTGAATCCGTTCTAACTACCGCAAGAGTATGTGTCACCAGATGCTACATTCGTCTGACCCCACTCTGTCGCGGTATCCCCGTGACTGTTTGCTGCTTCAATTTTTATAGTGGAAATATTGCATGCATTTGTGATTATGAAAAGTGATCAGATAAATTGCAGAGTCATTATCTTATTCCCTAAAATGCCGTTTTCATAGATTTTCAGGTTTGCCCTAAAGTGACCTGCTTATAACATTTCAGTGATCTTCTCCTTGGCTAAGGAGAAAGTATTAATGAGGACAAGGCAGCAGATATCACTTAATTCAATCAAAATAACGTATTGCTTTATAAGGGAGCTGTTTCAAATCATTCTTTTTTGCTGTCTGTATGGTTACCTCAGTCATTGTTTTGCATTAAAATTGCTTTACTGGCAAGATCAACCAGCTATGGGATCACCAAGAACTTACCACCAATCAGAGCAGCCAGTGTTTCTTACGCTGTCACACAGATGACCCACCCCAAGCACCCGATGTTCGGAGTGCCGAACTCGAACAGTAACACAGACTTCCTGGAGCAGTCGGTGTTCAGCGTCCATGCCAGAATACTAGGTATTTGGTACGGACCCCGAACTTTGCTGCTCGGGTTCGCCCATCATGATCATGTAGCAATTTGGCGATGAATAAAGCTTTTTCATGCAAAAAGGATAATCAAGTAGCTTGGTGAACAAAACATTGAAATTTGGGGTCCATAGCCAAGTATTTGCATACATTTGATATATGTGTAAAACCTTATGAAATAGTTATAATTGTACTTCAGTAACCATAGAAGCATCTGACTAAAGAATCTAAAAACACTGACACATCAAACGTTGTGAAAACTAAAATTGGTGTCTTTCATCTTTTGGCCATAACTGTAGATTCTTTAAAATTTCCATGCTGTACTGTTTACAGAAGTAAGCAAATCTTTCATTAATATGTAGATTTTGTCCATTATAGAGCTTCAGAAAACCGAATATATGGTGTTTGCTGGAAGGCATTACTGTTTAGGTGATAAGTGTCAGGTGAGTGATAATCTTGTACACAGACGTGTCATCGGTTTTGAATATATACATTTGAAATATGGTAACATTTGCCTTATAATAGTGTACATTCAGTGACATGTGAACCTGCTTACATGATTGCAGGTGCGTTTAGAGCCCGGTGGGCGATATTACAATGCTCATATACAAGAGGTTGGACAAGATACCAACTCTGTTACAGTATTTATTGAAGAACTAGCTGAAAAGTAAGTTTACTATAGCAGAAATTATGGCTGGGGAAAGTAAGGGAATTTTTTTGTACATTTGTATTTTACAGTGAGGGATGGATTTGAGTCTGTAAACTTCTGAAAATGTGACTAGCCGTGCATATTTCTAAGTTTGTTGCCCTATTGTAGACAGTTTGATAATTGATTCGAAGATGTGCGATTAAATGGATTCACCCAACATTGGTTAAACAATTATACAGTTAAAGCTTGCTTCACACATATACACTTTACATTCCCTACTCAACCCAGGAGTGCAGGTCCCAACCACGGATCTCCGCCATGACAATCTGGCCAATTACTTCAAAGATAAAATTGACCACATCCGACAGGAAATTATCTCCTAATCCCTTCATACCATGCCCTGTCCTCCCTCCCCCATTTCATCTAGTTCACTCTCTCGGACTTTGAACCAGTTACAGAAGAAGTAGTAATCAGGCTCCTTGCATCTTCTCGTCCGACCACTTGCACCAGTGACCCCATTCTGTCACGTCTCCTCCAGTCCCTTTTCCCTGCTGTCATCACTCGCCTAACAAAAATGTTCAACCTTTCTCTCTCTTCCGGTATCTTTCCCTCCTCATTTAAGCATGCCATCATACATCTATTACTTAAAAACCCATCCCTCGACCAAAACTGTGCCGCTAATTATAGAACCTGTCTCTAATCTTCCCTCCATCTCTAAACTCCTCGAACGCCTGGTCCACTCCCATCTTATCCTCTATCTCTCAGATAACTCTCTTCTCGACCCTCTTCAATCTGGTTTCTGCTTTTTACATTCTACTGAAACTGCCTTCACTAAAGTCTCTAATGATCTACTAACAGCTAAATCTAATGGTCACTACTCCATGCTAATTCTCTTGAATCTCTCCTGGTTCTCCTCCTATCTTTCTGACCGCTCTTTCACTGTATCTTTTTGCTGGTTCCTCTTCCTCCCCCCTTCCCCTTATTGTTGGGGTTCCTCAAGAATCAGTCCTAGGCCCCCTCCTCTTCTCTTTGTTTGTCCAATAGGGGTAGTAAACAATCAGTAGATTTGGGTTCCAGTATCATCTCTATGCTGACACCCAATTATACACTTCTTCTGATATCACGCCTGCCTTTTTAGAAAACACCAGTGATTCTTACTGGTGTCTCTAAAGGTACCGTCACATTAAGCGACGCTGCAGCAATCTAGACAATGATCCCGATCGCTGCAGTGCCGCTGTGTGGTCGCTGGAGAGCTGTCACACAGACAGCTCTCCAGTGACCAACGATGCCGGTCCCCTGGTAACCAGGGTAAACATTGGGTTACTAAGCGCAGGGCCGCGCTTAGTAACCCAATGTTTACCCTGGTTACCAGCGTAAACGTAAAAAAAAACCAAACACTACATACTTACATTCCGGTGTCTGTCCTCCGGCGCTGTGCTTTCCTGCACTGTCGGCGCCGGCCAGCCATAAAGCAGAGCGGTGACGTCACCGCTGTGCTTTACGGCTGGCCGGCGCTCACAGCCAGTGCATGAAAGTACAGCGCCGGGGGACAGACACCGGAATGTAAGTATGTAGTGTTTGTTTTTTTTTACGTTTACGCTGGTAACCAGGGTAAACATCGGGTTACTAAGCGCGGCACTGCGCTTAGTAACCCGATGTTTACCCTGGTTACCAGTGAAGACATCGCTGAATCGGCGTCACACACGCCGATTCAGCGATGTCTGCGGGAGGTCCAGCGACGAAATAAAGTGCTGGACTTTCTGCTCCGACCAACGATGGCACAGCAGGATCCAGATCGCTGCTGCCTGTCAAACTGAACGATATCGCTAGCCAGGACGCTGCAACGTCACGGATCGCTAGAGATATCGTTCAGTGTGACGGTACCTTAACTGTCAAAAACTGAACTCCTCGTGTTATGTCCCTCTACTAACCTACCTTTGCCTGACATTGCCAACTCCTTGTGTGGTTCCACCATTACTCCCAAGCAACATGCCCGCTGCCTTGGGGTCATACTTGATTCCGAGCTTTCATTCACCCCCCCACATCCGATCACTGGCTCGCTCTTATCCACATCTCAAAAACATTTCTAGAATTCGCCCTTTTCTTACTTTCGACTCTGCAAAAACTCTTAGGGTATGGTTCCACATTCAGGAAACGCTGCGTTTTTAACGCTGTGTTGAGCCGCAGCGTCAAAAACGTAGCGTCCAGATGTTACAGCATAGTGGAGGGGATTTCATGAAATCCCGTCTCCACTATGCATTAAGACGCATGCGGCATACCCGCAAAAACGCACATGCGGCACGTTTTTTAAGAACGCAGCATGTCCTTACATTGCAGAAAAAACGCAAGGGACAGCGCAGGTGACCTGCCAGTGACCTCAGGTGCAGATTTGGTCAGGATTTTACCTTCGTAAAATCCTGACCAAATCCTGATGCAAGCCTGAACGTGGACACATACCCTTACGGTTTCACTTATTCATTCTCGTCTGGACTATTGTAACTCTCTACTAATTGGCCTCCCTCTTACCAAACACTCCACTCTCCAATCTGTCCTGAATGCCTCAGCCAGGATCATATTCCTCATCAATCGTTATACCGATGCCTCAACATTGTACCAGTTATTACACTGGTTACCCACCCACTCTAGAATCTAGTACAAAACTATTACCCTCATTCACAAAGCACTCCATGGCTCAGCACCACCCTACATCTCCTCCCTGGTCTGTCTACCGCCCTACCCGTGCTATCCGTTCTGCTAATGACCTGAGGTTAGCATCCTCAATAATCTGAACCTCCCACTCCCGTCTCCATGACTTTTCACTTGTTGCACTAATTCTTTGGAATGCACTACCCAGGTTAATACTATTAATGTTGAAGAGAAGGAATATAAACCAGCTCACCCGTGATGCATAAGCTGAGTTTCGGGAGCACGGACCCGCTGTGTCCAGGCGTGTAGAATCCAAAAGAAAAAAAAGTCCAGCTTCACCGAATTCGTGAAAAAAAAAGTTTTCTCTATTCAGAAACTTAAATATGGAGGGTACAAACTTCAGCACAAACCATATGGGTACGAATCTCAACGTGTTTCTGGAGACTAAGCTTCCTTAATCATGACCATGGTCAGTTGCAGTACTGTACTGCAACGTATGGGGTAATGACCCGTTCAGCAGAATTTGTGTGACAAATTTTGCCGCCATTTTTTAACAATATCCCCTTGTGAAAATGTAAAACATGGGGCTAAAATTAAATTTTTGTGGTAAAATTTGATTTTCTCCTTCGCCTCATTGGGGGACACACAGACCATGGGTGTATGCTGCTGCCACCAGGAAGCTGACACTAAGTATTACAAAGAAAGTTGGCTCCTCCCCTTCAGTATACACCCGCTCTCAGCTAACCAGTTCTTGCTTCGTGTCCTTAGGAGGCACACGGACGGGTCTGCTGTTCAGACCCAAAACTTTTATTTTTACATTTTAACCTTTTACATTTTTTATTTTACTTTTTAAAAAGGACAAATCGGGCGAACAAATCCTTTCAAGGTTCCGATCTCCCCGAACCATCAACAGGCGAGCACGGAGAGTGTCGCCTCTTCGTATCCTCTCCTGCGATGTGCCATGCCTGAGCTGATTCTTAGGGGCGACGGGTCCCTTCAAGGGAACCGATCTCCCCACACCCTGAACGGACGAGCACATGGAGTGTCGCCTCCACGTTTCCTCTTCTGCAGCCAGGCCTGTTGCCGGACATTAAACACTTTCCCATTCTAGGTGATTAACCCTTTGGATGTACAGAGGCCCACCTCGTGGCGTCTGAGCAGCCCCCACCTCACCATCACTGTAAAAAGTGGATGGTACAAGGAGGCAGACGGTCCCTCTCCACCTCCTTTCTAAGGGATTATGGATTGAGTTTTGTTTTTTTTTTAATCCAGGCACCGTTCAAACCGCAGCGACAGCAGAGGATCTTTTCTATTTTTCTGACCTGCTGAATAGAGCTGCGTACTCTGCCTTCCGACAGCTTCTTGGGTAAGTGTCGGGACTGGAGTGGCTGGAGGGCTCTGCGCAACCGACGGATTCCTGCCTTCTTTGTAGCGGGGGGGTCACCTTTCTTTTCCTGCTTGGCGCAAGCGGGCGCCAAAATTTAGTCCCCGCCTTCGGGTTTGTGTAGGCCGCAGTCTGCGCTATGCTGCACTTCCATGGCTCCGCCCCCCTATTCAGGCGCTTCTCGTTCAGGACGGGAGCATTCAGAGCATATTCTCAGCGGCTTTCTTCATCATCCTGCCGTTTCCGGACAAGAGCTGTCATCCAGGAGTGGCTGCCGCATAGGACCCGGAGGTATTCAGCGCTGAAATCAGCGCTAATCCAACGTGGACTCGAGGGACCCAGGATCCGGGTAAGGAGATGCCGCTTCCCTCCCCTTCAACACACTACCTCCGATAGCATAAAGGCCATGACCAGTATTCCCTGGTCTTAAAGGCACATTACCAGTATTCCCTGGTCTTAAAGGCACATGACCAGTCTGAAGCCGGTCACCCCAAATGAGCTCGGGAGCCCTCCGCCGCCACCAATCCCAGCTTATCCCAGTGTACCTAGTTCCCCCGAGTGGGCTTCATCACTGCCGCAATCCATAGCTTCTCATACCAAGAGATTGAATCCCTCCGTGAACCCTCTGTGGCTCAGAGTACTCGCAGGACCGATATAGAAGGACTCTCCTACATGAGAGCCGTCGGCTAGCAGTGGCTGCAAGTATTCTAGAAACGTACAGGCATCTAGAAAACGGGAGCTTCATTTCCTGATCTCCCTCACCAATGTTTTGCTGAGAATAAGAATCTGAATATGGATCGGATGTTGCCTTAGATCTGGTCTCGCCAGAGCTTCAGAAAAGGATGGATTCGCCTATTTAGACCATCAACCAATCTCTGTAGATTGATGAGGACTATCCGGATAAGCAATTCACTGGACGGAAGCCTCTTCAAGCTCGGTATCCTTTTTCAGCAATATGCGAACACGTGGCGTGTCCCCTCCACGTATATCCCCCTACGATGTGGGATGTCATGCCTGGTCTGATTTTTAGGGGCGACAGGTCCTTTAAAGGGCACTGATCCCCCCACACCATCAACAGACGAGCCCATGGAGTGTCTCCTCCATGTATCCTCTTCTGCAGCCAGGCCTAATGCCGGACAACCAGCTCTTTCCACCCGGGGACCTGAACTCCGTGGATGTACAGAGACAGGATTAATGAAGTACCCAAAACCCAATCTTGAATATGTTGAGTGGTGAAGATTTTAAAATGGTATCAATTTTGGGCATTCATTTCTATCTATCTCTATCCCCCAAAGTCACATCAAAACTGAACAGGTCCCTAAAAAATGTTTTGTAAATTTCCTTGAAAAAAAAGGACTAATTAGCTCTACATTTTTAAACCTTCTAAAATGCTAACAAAATAAAACCTTTTGGAAATGGTGCTTATGTAAAGCAAACATGAGGGAAATGTTATTTATTCATGTTTTTGTGTGGTATGACTATCTTGATTAATCCCTTAACCCCCATGGTGGTTTGCATTTTAATGACCGTGCCCAATTTTATAATTCTGACCACTGTCCCTTTGAGGTTATAACTCTGGAATGCTTCAATGGATCCCAGTGATTCTGACATTGTTTTCTCGTGAAGCAAAAAAAAGGGAAGAAGCCAGCACTGCTTATGGTCAGAACGCAATAACTGAAGTGCAATTGCACATAAATTCTAACTGTATTTCAAATATGAGACATTTAGCAAACAATTGATCAATTCTTTGAGCTACCCCGCCACTTCACGGCATTCTCATAATGGGGCAGTCCTAATCTACGTATTTTATTTACGTTGTGCCATTATGGCCTCCTGAATGTATAAAGAGTATAAAAAAAATTAAAAAAAAGGGACCACATTACATGCGAACTGTACCTGGAGCATTTTCAGAATCACTCCCTTGGTGCCAGGAAAGGCAAGCGCAGTAATGCTCCAGGTACAGCATGCTTTTAATGTGGTCTTGCTTTTAGTTCATTTAGGAGGCCTTTATGGCACAGCGAATATAAAAAACGTAGTGTAGGACTGCCCCAATATGAGATTGCCGTGAAGAGGCGGGGTGGCTCAAAGAATTGATCAATTGTTTGCTAAATGTCTCATTTTGATAATACAGTTAGAAATTAATATGTGCATTTGCACTTTATGTATTGCATCTTAACCTTAGGCTGCGCTGGCTTCTCCCCTTTTTTGCATGGTTTTCTCGTGACATATTGTACTTCATGTTAGTGGTAAAATTTCTTTGATATAACTTGCGTTTATTTGTGAAAAAAATAGAAATTTGGCGAAAATTTTGAAAATTTTGCAATTTTCCAACTTTGAATTTTCAAGTCCTTAAATCACAGAGATGTGTCACACAAAATACTTAATAAGTAAAACATTTCCCACATGTCTACTTTACATCAGAACAGTTTTAGAACCAATTTTTTTTTTGTTAGGGAGTTATAAGGGTTAAAAGTTGACCAATAATTTCTAATTTTTACATCATTTTTTAGGGACCACATCACATTTGAAGTCACACTCTGAGGGGTCTATATGATAGAAATTACCCAAGTGTGACACCATTCTAAAAACCTCACCCCTCAAGGTGCTCAAAACACCATTCTAGAAGTTTATTAACCCTTCAGGTGTTTCACATGAATTTATGGAATGTTTAAAAAAATGAACATTTAACTTTTTTCACAAAAAATTTAATTCAGATCCAATTTGTTGTATTTCCCAAGGGTAACGGGAGAAATTGGACCCCAAAAGTTGTTGTACAATTTGTCCTGAGTATGAAGATACCCCGTATGTGGGGGTAAACTACTGTTGGGGCGCATGGCAGAACTCAGAAGGGAAGGAGGGCCATTTGACTTTTCAATGCAAAATTGGCTGGAATTGAGATAGGACAGCATGTCTCGTTTGGAGAGCCCCTGATGTGCCTAAACAGTGGTAAACCCCCCAAAGTGTCCCCATTTTGGAAAGTAGACCCCCCTAAGGAACTTATCTAGATGTGTGGTGAGCACTTTGAACCCCCAATTGCTACACAGAAGTTTATAATGTAGAGCCATGAAAATTAAAAAAATATTTTTTTTCCTACAAAAATGATCTTTTAGCCCCCAATTTTGTAATTCCCCAAGGGTATCTGGAGAAATTGGACCCCAAAAGTTATCAAATTTGTCCTGAGTACGCAGATACCCCATATCTGGGAGGAAACTACTGTTTGGGCGCATGGCAGAGCTCAGAAGGGAAGAAGTGGCGTTTAGGAATGCAGACTTTGATGGAATGGTCTGCGGGCGTCCCTTTGCATTTGCAGAGCCCCTGATGTACCTAAACAGTACAAAACACCCACAAGTGACCCCATATTGAAAACTAGACACCCAAAGGAACTTATCTAGATGTGTTGTAAGAACTTTGAACTCCCAAGTGTTTCACTAAAGTTTATAATACAGTCGTGAAAATACAAAACCCTTTTTTTTCCACAAAAATGATTTTTTAGCCCCCAGTTTTGTATTTTCCCAAGGGTAACAGGTGAAATTGTACCCCAAAAGTTTTTGTCCAATTTGTCCTGAGTACGCGGATACCCCATATGTGGGGGTAAACCACTGTTTGGGCGCACGGTAGAGCTCAGAACAGAAGGAGCACCATTTTACTTTATCAACGCAGAATTGGATGGAATTGAGATCGGACGTCATGTTGCGTTTGCAGAGCCCCTGGTGTACCTAAACAGTGGAAACCCCCAATTCTAACTCCAACGCTAACCCCAACACCACCCCTAACCCTAATGGGAAAATGGAAATAAATACCTTTTTTTTATTTATTTTATTATTTTTCCCTAACAAAGGGGGAGTTGATTTACTGTTTATAGTGGGTTTTTATGTTTGGCAGCTGTCACACACTAAAAGACTTTTTTTATTGCAAAAAATATTTTTTGCGTTACCACATTCTGAGAGCTATAATTTTTCCATATTTTGGTCCACAGACTCATGTGAGGTCTTGTTTTTTGCGGGACCAGTTGACGTTTTTATTGGTACCATTTTCGGCACATGACCTTTTTTGATCACTTTTTATTCGGATTTTTGTTAGGCAGAATGAACAAAAACCCTGTAATTTTATGAATTTCTTTTGGGGCATTTATACCGTTCCGCATTTGGTAAAATTGATAAAGAAATTTGATTCTTGGGGTCAGTACGATTACAGCGATACCTCATTTATATCATTTTTTTATGATTTGGCGCTTTTATACAATAAAAGCTATTTTATGAAAAAAAAAATTTTTTTTGCATTTCTTTATTCTGTGGGCTATAACTTCTTTGTTTTTTTGCTGATGACGCTGTATGGCAGCTCGTTTTTTGCGGGACAAGATTACTTTTTCAGCTGTAGTACCATGTTTATTTATATCCGTCTTTTTGATCGCGTGTTATTCCACTTTTTGTTCGGCGGTATCATGATAAAGCATTGTTTTTTGCCTCGTAGTGGGATAGTTTTATAGGTCGTGGCGTTACGGACGCGGCAATATTAAATGTGTATTTTATAGTTTAGTTTTTATTCATTCACATAAAGAAACGCATTTATTGGAACAATGTTTTTTTTCTTTATTAAGGTTTTTGTATGGTATATCATCATGGTATGGTGTCAGATCACTGTTCTGACACTTTGCATGGCACTGTTTCAGATCAGCGATCTGACAGGCAGTGCTGCAGGCTTGCCTGCTCTCAGCAGGCGCTTGCAAGCCACCTCCCTGCAGGACCCGGAAGGAGCCCCGCGGCCATCTTGGATCCAGGACCTGCAGAGAGGAGATGCTCAGAACAACGTGATCACATCGAGTTGTTCTGAGGGTCTCAGGGAAGCCCGCAGGGAGCCCCCTCCCTGCACGATGCTTCCTTATGCCGCCGGAACACTGCGATTATGTTTGATTGCAGTGTTCCGGGGGGTTAATGTGCTGGGAGCGGTCCGTGACCGCTCCTGGCACATAGTGCCAGATGTCAGCTGTAATAATCAGCTGACACCTGGCTGTGATCGGCCGCGCTCCCCTCGTGAGCACGGCTGATCGCATATGACGTACAATCCCGTCCCTGGGAATAAGTCATAGGTCACTTCAACAGGATAGTACGTCAAATGGCAGAAAAAGGTTAAAGGGATAATCATTCAAAGTTCTAAAATTGCAAATTGTTTAACATTTTTGTCAAATTTCTGATATTTTTATTAAGAAATGCAAAGCATGTCAACCTAAATTTACCATTATCATAGAGTATAATGTGTCACTAAAAAATCTCAAAATCAATGGGATATGTTGAAGCATTCCAGAGTTATTACTAAGTGACACGTCCGATTTTTTTTTTTTTTTTTTATTTTAAACTGCCCGGTCACTTAGGGGTTAAAAATGCTCACTACACACCTAGATGAAATTCCAAAATGTAGTTTCCAAAATGGGGTCCCTTTTGGGGGTTTCTGCGGTTTGGGCATGCCAGGGGCTCTTCAAATGTGATACGGCATCCAAAATTGCACTCCAGAATTCAATTAGTGGCGCTTCCCTGCTGTGCCCCCAAACAGCCGTTTTTCACCACCTGTGAGGTATTGTGTACTCAAGAGAAATCACACAACAGATTTTTGTGCTCATTCTCTCGGGTTACTATTGTGAAACTGAAAAATTTAGGACTAAAGCAACATTTTTGTATTTTAAAAAGTAAAATTTTCATTTTTTTCCTTCCTCATTGCTTTAATTCCCATGAAGCTCCTCATGGGTTAATAAATTTCTTGAATGTGGTTTTTTAGCACTTTGAGGGCCTGTAACGGAAAATACCCAAAACTACACTAGTCAGTCACTTCGAATGAGATGTGGCCCCCAATTTTTTTTTTTTTTTAATTTTGTTAGAAAAATGAAATGATTAATAAACTTTTAACGCCCTAACCCCCAAATTTTTGTAAAAAATTATGCTGATGTGAAGATGTGGTAAATGTGATTTATTATCTATTTTGTGTGATATTAATATCTGGTTTAAGGGCATAAAAAATCTAAGTTTGAAACATTTCAGATGTCGTCATTTTTTATGTTTTCATAAAATGAAAATCATATCGGTTAATATTTACCACTAACATGAAGTACAATGTGTTACATAAAAATAGTCTCCGAATCACTGGGATACGTTTAAGCGTTCCAGAGTTACCACACGGTGACACTGGTCAGAATTGAAAAAAGGTGAAGGTGAAATCAAACCAATTAGTAATCTATGAAAACAGGTGAAGGGATTAATAAAACATTAAAAATACTATAAAAATGCCTAAGTCACAAAATGAAACCTCCCCCACCGTAAATGCCTGTAACATTCAACTTATCTGTTACTTTAAAGGGAACCTGTCACCAGGTTTGTCCCATATGGGGTAAGGCTAGTACCTTTCTGCCCTGATATACAGCATTCTAATATGCTGTGTATATATGCCCCCAATCCTGCCTGAAAAACAAGAAATACCTTTAATAATACCTATGGTGAGGTCAGGTCCAATGGGCGTTGCTGTTTATCCAGTGCCTCCCTCCTTCTTGCTTCATCTGGTTGACGCGTCCCCAGCATCTTGCTCCCTCGCTGAGGGCAAAGTACTGTAGTGCGCATGTGCCGGAAAAGGTCAAAGTACCCCAAAGCATACGCACTGCAGTACTTCACTCTGCCCTGGCCAGATGCTGGGGAGACTGTGGACTACTTGGGATGCGTCATCACACAAAGCAAGAAGGAGAGCATCACAAGAAGAGGAGGAAACGGACCAAGACAGTGACACACATGTGACCCAACCTCCCTGTAGGTGAGTATTATCAAAGGTCGTCTTCTTGTCTTGCAGACAGGATTGGGGGCGTATATACTGCCTACTAGAATGCTTTATATCGGGGCTGAAAGGTGCTGGCCTTACGTCACATGGGACAAACCTGGTGACAGGTTCCCTTTAAAGGGCTTGTCTTGCCTTGGGCTACAAGTCTGCAGTCACTCTCTGTGACTGCAGAATTGTGAATTCTCACATTGCACGATGTGAGTATTCTACGGCGAAGGGAGCGGGCAGTCATGTGACCGCAGAAATGCAACACCAGAGAATCCTCTCAACACCACGCAATGTGAGGATTCATAAGTCTGTAGTCATAGTGTACAAACTATTCCGATGAAGACTTTATTCTCAGAGAGGAAAGGCATTGCTAGGACCTTGTATACGAGTATTGCCTTAACGTGGCTGCAAGGTACAAATAAATTGGCCAATTTATGCGCTAAACTTTCTCAATTTTTCATATTTCTAGTGCAGTAATGCAATTCAATTTTCATGTTTGCAGGTTTTGGCGCGACATTGTGTGCTGCCTTATTTGACTGTAGTCATAATGTGATTGCAAACTTGAAGCTGAATAACCCCTTTAATTTTCGCTTTTCCAACGGAACCTGTGCTGTAAATGTTGTATGATAGTAGGCTTTAAACCCTTGTAAATGTACTACACCACAAGATTAAACTTTCAGGGAGGGGTAGGAGTCGCTCTGACATCAAAAAGTAAATGTTACATTGCTATTTTTTGGCAGATGGCTATGAACTTGTGTAACCAATATGTAAAACGCATACAGACTAAACCAAATTTTGTTTCTTTACAGGCACATTGTCCCACTTATTAATCTAAAACCAGTCACTCAAGTGATCCCCGTTCCTGCTTGGAATTCATCTACTAACCGCAAGGGAACAAATTACCAGAAGATTCCTGCTGGCTACCAAAGTGACATTGGTTTGTAGATTAAAATTTGTGTTTTGCATAACACATAAATGTAGGTTGATTTAATGTAAGAAATGTATTTTGCAAGGAATGCTCAATTGGAATATATTCAGATTATGAGGATATTTAATCTGATTTATCAAACACAATTTGTAGGCCAGACTGTTTTGCTAAAATGTACTGAGTGCTTTTACAGAGTATGACTTTCAATTTCTCTTCTTACCTTTTTAGAGCTTGACCTCAAATCTAGGAAGCGGCTCTTCAAGAAGGTACTTTATTTGAGGTTTAAATGGTTTGTAACAGTGGGGTTACCAATTTGCCAATCCAATGTGGTAACATGCCTAGGATGAGCTTTATCTTTTCTTTATTTGCAGACTGCAGCCAGTCTTGCGTCATATGAACATTACAGATCTCCCCAATCTCCACATCGTCAAGGCAGAAGCTTTGGAATCCCAAAGTAGGTCTCCTCCAAACTTAATGTTTTATTAGTACAGTATTTGATTAACTTGAGATTTTGTATAACTTGAGATATTTTGTATACTGTATTATAAGTGTTTAGTAAAAAAAAAAAAATGGCCTACACAAAACTTGGCATCTGATACTCTTTGTATGCTAGACGTTGGGTTTAATCTGGTATATCTACTTTTATTATTATAATGGTTTGGACCTTATGCACCTTTTTTTTTATATTTGTGACAAATGTATAATAGTTCATTTCAGGAATCATAGCTTACTACCTGTTAATCAACTTTTGTAAAATATCTGGTTTAATTATTATTATTATTTTTTTTGTTCAGACCTCACTAGAATATTTGAATTGGAATAGTATGTTATGGATAGGAGTTAGGGTATGGTTATCTGTTCAATACTCTATTTTTTTTTTTTCCCACTTGAATATCTAATAGGAAAAAGAGCAGTAATTCCTGGGTGCTGGTACAGAGTGAAGGCAAGGGTGTATGTTCTCTGGCTCTTCATTCATACAACACGTTTCAAAGTCTGGTTGACCTTATCAGGTATCTGATGGAGTCAACCTGACTTTGAAACACATTGTATGAATGAATACAGATCCAGAGAGCATATACACCCTTGTCTTCGCTCTGTGGCATCGCCTGAAAATTACCACACTTTCCTGTTTGGTTTGAATTTTGTTTCTTACCACCGACACGTGTCAGTGGTTGGAGCAGCAGCCCTTCTTTATTAAAAATACAGCGTTGTGCCAAGTCACAACCCAAGGAGGTGAGCATATACACTCCTTTGTTCTGTCTTATATTGAGGGTAACACATTTGGAACACCTTTTCTCTTCTCTTTTTCTCTATACGCGATTAGATGTCTTTATTAAACTCCGTTTGTCTGTTTTTGTTTTTTTTGTTTTTTTTTTAACATTGTATTTTTATCATTACCCAAAGTCTTTGACTCATTATATTTTACAGACACAATATCATGAGTCCAGAGATCCCTTTCTATCACAACTCTGGAAAGAGGTGCTACCAAAGTTTTGACAACTATTCTTACAGAACTAGGTAAGCATATCTGTTTTTAGGAATCTAACTTCTCTCTTCTCAAGCATTGTCAGGTTAGTTAAGAAACAAGTCACTATTGCTGACAGATTGTGAAGTGTGACTAATCATTTCAGAGATTTTATAAAGAAAAACATTTCACTGATCCAGAGCTCAGTGGTTGTGTTATATATTCCATAGTAGCTAGCATAGTGGTCTTGTGTGTATCTCATTAGCTATGGCAGCCAGACTCATGAAGCCGTTGTTTCCCTAGAATTTTCCCTAAGAATAGTTGGTTACAAATGTATTGTCTCTGTTTTAATGGTTCTGCCTTTTAACCTCTCCATGACTTTTGACGTATATGATAATCAATAGTCGTGTCCCTGACATTAATGCGGGCTCACACGCCGAGCCCACATTTTCCCCCACATATGATTGCTGATTAAATCAGTCTTTATGTGCTTTCACCAACTGTGGTTTAGTAAGAGTAAAAATAAAATAATTTAATTTAACCCCTTCCCGACATGATTGGGTAGAACTTCCCGACCAATGCAGTACATGTATGTCATAGCAATCGCCGAGCACAGGGGGCTGGCTGTGTGGGGGCGGTTGCCGCTGGGTGTCAGCTGTTACTCTGACACCCGGCTGCTACCCTTCTGTCAATGCTAGGAACGGTCCTGCTCCACTCCCGCCACTTTAACTCAAACTTATCGCAGCATTTAGCAAGCGAGCAGAGGGAAGACGTCATCGCGTGGTCTCGCTTGTTGCGGTATATATTGTGCCAAAAAAGGTCAAAGAGCCTCAGCACCTGCACACTGCAGTACTTTGCTCTGCCCTCAACAGGGCAGAGAAGTACATCTGCGCAGGAGCACAGTGCCGGGGAGCCTGCTGGATGATGCAGGGTCGCGTCATCCACAAGAAGCAAGCCAAAGGGTGGTGACCATAAGAAGATGGGAGGCACCGGACCAAGACCAGTGACACCCATCGGACTGGACCGCCCCGCAGGTGCGCAGTTCTTCCATGTTGGGTTGGGGGCAGATATACATTATGCATTATAGAATGCTGTGTATAATCCCTGAAAGGTGATGGCTGTATCTTATATCAGCCAAACCTGGTGACAGGTTCACTTTAAAGCAATAATGTTTGATGTAATGTTGCTAATGTATGATGTAACTGATAGCAGCTCCTAATGTGCTTCTTAGGCTAGGGTCACATTGCGTTCTGTGACCGCGTTAAACGCACTACATTACACCGCAGCAAAACGCGGTGTAACGTAGTCCGTTAACGCCGCCATTGCCTGTAATGGCAAACCCATCGCTAGCGTACGCCCACATTGGGCGTGCGCTAGCGATGTGCCGTCATTTGAGTGACGAGCCGCGAACGCTGCTTGCAGCGTTCACGGTCCGTTCCTCGCTAGCACAGATCGGGGATCTGCGCTAGCGGCATCGGCTAATGCGATCCCTTTTGGGACATTGCCTAGCCTTACTCTCATGTCAGCTCTGTAAAATGTTGTGATCTGTCTTTGTGGATTCCTTTATTGCACTGAGCACTTTACTTTTGGAAACCCTGATACAGACACTGCCTTGAACATAGCTTGACATTAGGAGATATCTATCTGTGCTAACCTGCTTATTAGTTACATCTCAGTACATGTAGTGACCTATTGTTGTTGATGACCCAGCCTTCAATGTTTGCTTTTAAATTTATATCAATAAAATCATGTTTTT
The DNA here is from genome assembly GCF_032444005.1 of Ranitomeya imitator. Classification (NCBI taxonomy): domain Eukaryota; kingdom Metazoa; phylum Chordata; class Amphibia; order Anura; family Dendrobatidae; genus Ranitomeya; species Ranitomeya imitator. The sequence continues at coordinate 106,229,040 of NC_091283.1, read as the reverse complement.
ATTAATACATTGCTAGAATCATTTTGTAACAGCAGAACCCTAGCTGATAGAGATTGTGTAGTTTGTATTTCTACATTCAGCAGAAATTGCGGGACAAACTTTGGTGCAATTTGTATCAATTTCCCTGTGTGCAAATGCAAACCCTGGAACCTAAAACTAAATTTTGTTGGTAAAAGTAGAATAATTTTTTTCTTCATTGCCTAATGGTATAAAATTCTGTGACACACCTGTGGTATCAATATGATCACTGCACCGCTAGATGAATTCATTGAGAGGTGTAGTTTGTAAAAATGGGGTCACTTATGGTGGGGTTCTGCTGTTCTGACACCTCAGGGGCTCTGCTAATGTGACATAGCACGCACAATCCACTCCAGCAAAATGTGAACTCCAGTTTGGCGCTTATTTCCTTCTGAGCTTTGCACTGTGCCTCAAAAGTAGTTTTCAACCACATATGGGGTATCAGTGTACTCGGGTGAAATTGCACAATAAATTTTGGGTGTCAATTTTCTGCTGATATCTTTGTGAAAAGAAAAAATTTAGGGCTAAAATATCATTTTTATGGGAAAGTGTTTGTTTTTTATATTTTCACTGCTTTACATTATGAACTTCTGTGAAGCAACTGGGGGGTTCAAGTTGCTCATCACACATCTAAATATATTCTTTGAGGGGTCTATCTTCCAAATTGGTGTTACTTGTAGGGGTTTTCCACTGTTTAGGCATATCAGGGGCTCTCCAAACGATGCATGACACTGGCAGGCCATTCCATCAAAATCTGCATTCCAAAACGCGTCACTCCTTTTCAGAGCCCTGCCATGAGCCCTAAACAGCATTTTACCTCCACATATTGGGTATCTGTGTGCTGAGGAGAAATTTCACAACAAAATGTATGGTCCGTCTTTTCTTTTTACCCTTGCAAAATAAAAAATCTGGGGTCTAAAGTAAAATTTGTGTAACAAGTTTGGTCATTTTTCCTTCCACATTCCAAAACTTCCCGTTTAAGCAATTGAAAAGTTTAAAAAAACATCTTGAATGTGGTTTTGAGCAGCTTGAGGGGTACAGTTTTTAGAATGGTGTCACTTTTGAGTATTTTCTGTCATATAGGCCCCTCAGTCACTTCAAACGTGATGTGGTCCCTTAAGAAAAAAAAATTTGTAAAAATGAGAAATCGCTGGTCAACTTTTAACCCTTCTAACTTTCTAACAGAAAAAAAGTTGTTTAAAAAATTATGCTGATGTAAACTAGACATGTGGGTAGTAGTATTTATTAACTATTTTGTGTGATAAAACTCTGATTTAAGGACATACAAATGAAAAGTTTAAAATGCTAAATTTTCACCAAATTTCAATTTATTTTTTTTTGCAAATAAAAGCAAGTCACATTGATGAAATTTTACCACTATCATGAAGTACAATATGTCACGAAAACAATCTCGGAATCACTGGAATCCGTTGAAGCGTTCCAGAGTTAATACCACATAAAGTGACACTGGTCAGAATTGTAAAATTTGGCCGGTCATGAATGTGAAAACATGATCGGGGATGAAGGGGTTAAAAATATGAAAGAAAAAAAAGTTCAAATCACCCCTTTTGCCCCATTAAATATAAACTATTAAAATATTACATATTTGGTATTGCTGCATTCATAAGAGTCTGATCTATTAAAATGTAAAATAAATTTATTTGTTCGGTAAACAACGCAATGAGGGGAAAAAAAATCAAAATGCCAACATTGTTCTTTTTGCCCGCCGCAACATTGCAATAAAACGAAATGAGGCAATCAAAACATAGTTTCAACCCCAAAATGGTATAAATAATTAATTAAATTAATTTAATTTTAAATTAAATGGGTGCATGCCTAATGTTATGTGGAGCTCCCCACTATGACCCTAGGTTACTCTGGCCGGGTCCGGTGGTCGTTAAAGGGGTGGTCACGGCGGCACTGACCCGGTCCGTGGCCCTGGGCATCCAAGTAAAAGGGAAGGTCTTTAAAGGGATTATTTAAAATAAAGAATGTTCATGACGCCACCTGTGGTATTCGGTCAGGGACGACAGACGTTGCTTAAAGGGGTCCACTGGGAATGATGGTACTGCAGCAGGGATGGTATGGCTTCCCACAGGTGAAGCTGAAACCCCAGGTCTCCGGCTGTAATAGGTAGAGATGGTATGGTGCCAGAAAGAATCAGAGGACACAAGGTTGCAGTCTCTTTACCTTTCACTGGTGGTTTTCGGCCACAGTCCAGGGTACCGGTAACAGGTGATGATGATGTCCGGTCAGCCTGGAAGCGATTATGGATCCCCCTTTCAGGTGAGACTGGAAGGCGAGTCCCTTGCTTCCTATCTCTCTCTGTCCTAAGATAGTACCCGCATGGCAGGCAACACAAGCCTTTTTACAGGTGTCTCTAATTATGACTCCGGGCTCTATATTTTGCTGTGCTTTCAGGTGTGGGTGTGGATAGACTACCTGAAATCTTCTGCCCTCCGTTTTTTTGCTGTGGGGCATACAGTGCCACACAGACTCGGACTCCCTGTGTCCGGTTCCAGCGCTTCAGCATGGAGGGAGCCGCCCAATTGCAGCTTCCCTCCAACTCTTTACTTCTCCTATGCTTCTTCTCCTCTCGCACGTCCTACAGACACAACTGTCTGACTCCACTCTGGTCAGGAGCTGCAGCAACACGTGTCTGCACGACTCCAGCTCTCCTGCTCTCTCTACTCTCCTCCACTGTCTGCTACAGACTACAAACTCGCTTCTCCTCCAAGCCAGAACATTTGTATATGGCAGCTCCCCTGAAACCGGGTTCAGAGCTCCCCCTTCTGGCCTGGAATCAAAACATGTTGCATGTATTGTGCTACCTGTTAAAGGGATCCTCCTCGCTTTCAGGCATGGCATCACCCTCCCCAAAAGGAAGGCAACACCACTGTAACAACCGGCTTCCTGGGGTGTTACTTATGCTCTTGGGTGCTTATACTTTTATTTATTTTTACATACGTGTCCAAAATAATATGTATGTAAAAATATATATTCAAATTGATGTGAAAGCAACAGATTAAAAAAAAATCATATGTTCCTAATATTTTGTATAGGATTTGAATGCAGAATAAATTCTTGTCTGTGCTTCTCAACAGGTCCTACACACGGAGCAGAAGGCAGATGCCTTGTGTAAATAAAGAATGTCAATTTGGGTTTATGTCGGACAGAGATGAGGAGCAACGAGGCCTAGAAGAAACAATAACTTATTATGAAATTGAGGAAGCTGATGAGACTCCCTTTTCTCCATTATCTGTAAGTATCTTCTGATGGATGAATCATATAAATACAAAATTTGCCCAGGCCGGCCTATGACGAAGATTGGTAGTTTCCTATGCAGCAATGTAGATGTTGCCAGTATCTGCAGTCTGACTAGAAGATATGTTGCATCCATAAATGGATAGATGCATAAGGACTTGTATACATAAGAACAAGGTCCATAATACCTTTCAGTAAGGCTATGTTCACACGTTGCAGATTTACTGCGGATCCACGGCGTTTTTTACCATGCAGAAATGCTGCAGATCCGCAAGTGATTTAGAGTACAATGTAAATCAATGACGAAAAAAAAATGCTGTGCTAATGGTGCGGAAAATTCCACACGGAAAAGCTGCAGATTAAAAGAAGGAGCATGTCACTACTTTTGTGCGGATCTGCAGCGTTTTTGTACCCATTCCATTATAGAAATCCACAGGGGTAAAAACGCATGAAATCTACACAAAATCCGCATCAAATCCGCACCTGCGTTTTCTGCCAAGAGATGCAGAATCTGCACGAAAAATTCCAGAGGCTAATACGCAACGTGTGCACATACCCTTAGGAGACACTTGGACAATATATGTATATGTGTATTATTTTTTTTTTCCAGGACGTCCCTCCTGACAGCACCCTGGAGGACGTCCTTCTCCTCCTTGCTGGGACAGGAAACACACGAGAGTTCAAATATCCGGTACCTCCCACCAATCCTCAGTGTTTTTCTGGTCCCTGCATGGAGGGACACACGTAGAGAAGCAGCACATGCTTACCGAGCTCAGGGGGATCGGGCGGTCATCCAATCCTTCCCCCTGTCAAGTGGCTCAGGGTCGAAACTCCCCAGAGGGGAGTCCCTCTACCCCAGAGGCCCGGAGCGGGACTATGCTCTGGGATTGAACCGCTCCTCCCGGTTGGGGGGCTCTCGGTTCAGGAAGCGGTGAAGATCCAGCCTCCGTTATGCAGAGCGCGCAGTCCTGGAGAAGTTACAGCCAGCCGGCACTTCCGGGTTTAAGGTAGCCGCGTCACTTCCGGTATCGTCGGAGCCGGCGAGACGTCACTTCCGGTGGCGTTCTTTTGAACGGGGGAGGCAGACGCTCCATTTAGGAGTACGCTGAACAGAGCGGTCGCTACTGCTTTAGCGTCCAGCACCTGCAGTGGGTCACGTTGTCTGCTTAGGATCGGCGATGGAAAATCGAATCGACGAGGAAGGGGTAAGTGTGCCCGGAGGCAGTACATCCTAAGCCCTGTAACTACCTCGTACATCCTAGCCTATTACTCCCTATCTTATGTCGTTTAGGATAAGGGAATCCCCGCTGCTCCCCCAGCTGCGGTTAAAAAATCTGGGAAGGTCACGACGAAGAGCGTCAGATGTCCTGTATGCCATACTAAGCTCCCAGACGGCCACGGCAAGACCCTCTGCGCATCATGCACTTCTAAAGTCATGAAAGACGAGCAGACAGCCCTGTTTTCTGAGATGCGATCCCTAATACGGGAAGAGGTGCAGGCTTCTATATCCAGCCTTTCGCAGTCCCGGCCCGCCAGTCCCGTAGTTGGTCGCAAGCGTCCCACGCGGGAGGAAACCCAGGGGGAGCCTGAGTATTCTTCGGATGAAGATTCCGAGCTCAGGGATTCACTTTCAGAAGAAGAGGGGGAAATACCTGTGGAGAATCAGGATCGAGCTAGGAAGTATCTCTTCCAGTCTGATGAGACAGATGATCTTGTCCAGGCTGTTAGGAATACGATGCAGATTGAAGATGCTTCTAAACCACAGTCCAGACAGGACTTGATGTTTGGGGGACTCGTGGTACGAAACCTGACGGTATTTCCCATAAGCGATCATATCAAAGCTATGGTCCTAGAGGAATGGAAGGAGGCCGAACGACGATTGGTGCTGTCCCGGGACTTTAAAAGTCGCCTACCGTTTGACTCTGAGGAAGTCAAGTTATGGGAGGAGGTCCCTAAGATTGACGTTCCTGTTGCAAAAGTCACAAAAAAGACTGCTATACCTTTCGAGGACTCCTCTAGTCTTCGTGACCCTATGGATAGGAAGGCCGACATCCTCTTTAAGAGGGCTTGGGAAGCTTCTGCAGCGCTGATTAGAACAAAAGTTGCAGACACTTCGGTGGCCAAGTCTATGTATTTATGGATGGGGCAGTTGGAAGAGCAGTTATCCAATAAGACCCCTAGATCAGATATACTACATTCCCTTCCTATAATGAAGTCTGCAATGGCTTTCTTGTCGGATATGACAGCGGAATCAGTCAGGTTTTCAGCACGTAATAGTTCTCTATTGAATGCGGCTAGGAGAGCTGTGTGGTTGAGGTCATGGTCTGGTGACAACGCCTCAAAATCCAAACTCTGCTCTATTCCATTCTCGGGGCAGAGGGTCTTTGGACCTGCTTTGGACTCTATCCTTGAGTCAGCCAGTGATGATAACAAAGGATTTCCAGAGGACAGGCCTAAACGTTCCCAGTCCTTTCGGAGAGGTTTCTTCTCTAGGAAACAGTTTGATCCTAAAGGTCAGGGTCGGTCCAGTAGAGGATCCTACAGAGGCTCCTGTGGACAGGGTAATAGAAACAGCGGTTCCTTCTTTAGCCCATCCTACAAAAATAAGTCACTATGACGCCACTGGCATCGGGGGGAGGCTTCGGAGGTTCGCACGAAACTGGGCTCAGATCACTCAGTCAGTGGGTTCTCAGCACTGTCGCCGAGGGTTACAGCATAGAACTCTACGCTCCTCCCCCCAGAAAGGTACATTGCACCAACTATCGTCACAGCAGACTCGGCCATACTAATGGATTTGCGAGACATGCTCAGGACCGAGGTAATTATTCCGGTTCCTCACTCGGAGATGGCAAAGGGTCACTATTCCTCCCTATTCACTATCTCACGGCTATCGGGCGACACTCGCACAATCACAAATCTAAAGCCGTTAAATGCCTGGGTGAGATACAAAAGGTTTTGCATGGAATCTATCCGTTCTGCAATTCAGCTAATCAAAATGCTTTCATGTGTACTATCGATCTAAAGAGAGCCTACTATCAGGTTCCAATACACCCCTTGTCTCAGAACCTGCTGAGGTTCGCAGTAGCTCTTCCAACCCGGACCTGCCACTATCAATTTCAGGGCCTTCCCTTCGGGCTGGCTTCTGCTCCTCGTATTTTTGCAAAGCTTGTATCAGAGATGGCGGCCTTTGTGAGGAAACAAGGCATCATTATAATTCCGTACCTGGACGATTTCCTTCTCGTGGCAGATTCAGCGGAACTCCTGAAAGATCAGAGATCGAACAATCGCAGTGATGGAGCATCTCGGTTGGGTACTAAACCGGCAGAAATCCGATCTTCTACCAGAACAAAGGAAGACCTTCCTGGGAGTGCATCTGGACTCCAGTCACAGAATATCCTGCTTACCGGAGGTCAAGCGATGGATAATTCAAACTCGGGCCAGGTATCTTCTGGAGCATCGAGTTACCATAAGGATAGCTATGAAGGTTCTCAGCCTAATGACAGCCTGCATACCGTGTGTCAGGTGGGCACAGGCGCACTCAAGACGTCTTTAAAGACAGATCCTGTCGGTATGGGACCGTCGCCAGTCTTCTCTGGAGGCTCCTTTGAGGCTGACAGGTCCAACGCGGAAATCCCTCCTTTGGTGGACCCGCACAGAAAACCTAAAGGTGGGAGTTCTATGGATCACCTCCCCCTACGTAGTTATCACTACAGACGCCAGTGCTTGATTGCTGGGGAGCTCACTTACAAGGCAGAATCTTGCAAGGCAAGTGGCCAGAAAGTATAAAAAACAGATCATCCAACTTCAAAGAGCTCTACGATGTATGGCAAGCGTTGAGACACAATCGGCCCATCTTCTTAAACCGCCACGTAAGAATTTTCTCCGACAATATAACGACAGTCTCATTCCTGAACCATCAGGGAGGTCCAAGATATCAACCTCTGCAGGATTTAGCAGAGATGATCTTCAGCTGGGCAGAGGACACTGCTTTCTATAACAGCTATCCACCTAGAAGGATCTCAGAACATAATCGCAGATTACTTAAGCAGACGGGAACTGTGTCCAACAGAGTGGGAATTGGACCAGAGTTTGTCTTCAGTGGGGAACTCCCAGCATCGACCTATTCGCGAACAGGAGAAACTCGAAGACATCAAGATTCTTCTCCCTGAACCCCTCGGATCTTCCAGAAGGGGTAGACGCTCTGAGCCAGGAATGGGATCAACCTCTCTCATACGCCTTCCCACCGCTGGCATTAATTCCAGCTGTTCTTCGGAAGATCAAGGAGGATCAGGCAACGGTCATCCTAGTGGTCCCGTATTGGCCAAGAAGAAGCTGGTTTCCTGTGCTGGGAACTCTAGCAATCGACAATCCAGTTATATTACCTATCAGAGGGAGAGTTATTCACCAGGGTCCAGTGTATCATCCAGATCCAAGCAGACTGTCTTTCAGCCTGGATCCTGAAAGGGTCATCCTGAAGTCAAAAGGCCTGTCAGACCAGGTCATATCTACTATCCAAAGTAGTAGAAAGCCTGTTACATCTGCTATTTACCAGAAGATCTGGAAACGTTTTTGCCTAGAAAGTGGCAGGTCCGATGTTGTATCGGGCTCGCCGAACATCCCTGGTATCTTGGATTTTCTGCAGAAAGGGTTTAACATGGGTCTTCGACCTAGCACATTAAAGGTCCAAGTGTCAGCGTTGAGCTCCTTTCTAGACTACCCTTTAGCATCTCACCCATGGATAATAAGATTTATTCGGGCCACTCAGAGAATGCGTCTGACCATCAGACAGTTGTCCCCATCCTGGGACCTTAACCTTGTTCTTAGGGCACTATGTAAAGGTGTTTACGCTTCTGGGGCTGATATGCCTTTATTTATTCGCACTCGGAAGACTGCTTTCTTAGTGGCGATCACTACAGCCAAGAGGGTTGGAGAGATTCAGGCTCTATGTATCAGGGATCCCTATCTACAAATTACGGAAGATAGCCTAATCTTAAAATTAGATCCAGCCTTTATACCAAAGGTAGCCTCTGTTTAAAAATAGGAATCAAGAAATAATTATCCCTTCCTTCTGTAATAACCCCTCTAACGAGAAAGAAAAGGTCCTCCAATCTCTAGATGTTAGGGAGTCTTGGATTATCTACGAGCCACAGACTCTTGTCGTATAGATCCAAACCTTTTTATTCTTTTCGGAGGAAAGAATAGGGGTAAGAAGGCCTCTAAGGCCTCAATTGCTCGTTGGATCACTGATGTGATCTCAGATGCTTATCAGTCTGAGGGCTTGTCCCCTCCTTCAGGTTTAAAAGCCCACTCTACCCGTGGGGTGTCTGCCTCTTGGGCAGAGCGTGCGGGAGCTTCCGTAGAGCAGATTTGTAAGGCCGCAACATGGGCCAGAACTGACACTTTCTGCAAACATTATAAGCTTGCTGTTATGTCCGGTCAGCACACGGCTTTTGGGAGGAAAGTCCTCCAAGCGGTAGTGCCACCCTAAGGAGATGCTTTGGTACTCTCCAGGGTGCTGTCAGGAGGGACGTCCTGGAAAATAGGTATTAGTCCTACCGGTAATTGTTTCCAGGAGTCCATACTGACAGCACTGGTAGTTCACCCCCCCCATATATGTCATAAAATTCAGATATATTCAGAGTTATGTTTATATACTATTTTTGTAATGTGATTTGAACATTAAATGTTTTATTTGCATTATTCTATGAGTTGGTCCTTGTTACAACACTGAGGATTGGTGGGAGGTACCGGATATTTGAACTCTCGTGTGTTTCCTGTCCCAGTAAGGAGGAGAAGGACGTCGTCCAGGGTGCTGTCAGTATGGACTCCTGGAAACATAATTACCGGTAGGACTAATACCTATTTTTTGCGTGGTAAAGAGAAATTGAAAAAAAAATTCTTACCACTTAAAAAAAATAAAAAATTAATAATAATTACACAAGCTTGGTATCACTGTTGTCATACATGCTTGGAAAATCATGGTGCCAGGTCAATATTTTACCACACAAGGAACAAACCCGCATGTAACTATAGATGAGAAGAGGGGTAAATAAAAAAGTTATATTTCTTGGAATAAGGAAAGTAAAAAAACAAAAATGTAACTTGGCCATTAGGGATGGCTTAACGGTTTTTGAAAGTTATAGATTTTAAAAACGTCTGACTGTTTTTAACAGTGCGCCATTGTGTGGATCTGTAACTATAGGTGTAGTTACTGTATCAGTCTTGGTATAAAATGTTGTCCTGTGTTCTCCCAGAATCCAGGTAGTCCAATGGTTCCTGCTCCAGGTTTTTGGGTAGCAAGGAGTAATCCTGGTCCCATTGGCCCTGTCAAGCAAAATTTAAATTCATCAGAGGAAGATATTGATGAACCCAGTGATAATGGTAACGTTCATATCCTATACTTCTATTTTTTTCTACTAGTTATCCGATATGTATGAATGAAAAAAAAATCTTTCGTATAGTGGACATTGGTTTACTTTCAACTAAACCATTTATAATTGCTTTTACAAGGATGAAACCTCTATAGCAGCTGGTACTTTAACATATTATTCATCCTCCATGTGATGATTTTGAGGGTTTTGTCTGAATCCTTTGTTTCTTTTTTGGCAAACACATGTTAGTTGTAGGCTGCACACATGATTGTTCAAGAGTAAAATCAAATATAGGTACAACACAGGCTATGTTTGGGCTTTTCATAAACCAGTCTTAAACAGAAGCTTACTGGAATGTCAATCACCTCATAATAAATTTGGTGCATCTTGGCTATCTTTGCGCTACAAACTGAAATCTATGCCTGGCATTCTCGGAGGTAGATGTATACTATATTTTACTAGTGTAAATTATAGCAAACATGCTGGGCCATGTTTTCTCTACCACTCTTCAGAAAAGAGTGCATAAACACCTAATTAAGAAAACAAAATTCTATAGTCTTGGTTTTAACCCTTTATTTTTTTACATTTTTGTTCCCTTAAATCGATATTAAAAGTGATTTAAAAGCAAAAAAATAAATAATAAAAAACACTGAAATTTCCTACTAGAGGAAAATGGCTTTTTCCCCCACTTACCAGGTTTCCTTTCTCCTTCACCTGTCTTCTGAACTCACCATTTAATCTTCACTCTGCTCAAACCAATCCTTAAGGTACCGTCACACTTAGTGACGCTGCAGCGATACCGACAACGATCCGGATCGCTGCAGCGTCGCTGTTTGGTCGCTGGAAAGCTGTCACACAGACAGCTCTCCAGCGACCAACGATGCCGGTAACCAGGGTAAACATCGGGTTACTAAGCGCAGGGCCGCGCTTAGTAACCCGATGTTTACCCTGGTTACCATCCTAAAAGTAAAAAAAAACAAACAGTACATACTTACCTACCGCTGTCTGTCCCCGGCGCTGTGCTCTGCACTCCTCCTGTACTGGCTGTGAGCACAGCGGCCGGAAAGCAGAGCGGTGACGTCACCGCTCTGCTTTCCGGCTGACCGACGCTCACAGCCAGTACAGGAGGAGAGCAGAGCACAGCGCTGGAGGACAGACAACGGTAGGTAAGTATGTACTGTTTTTTTTTGTTTTTTTTTACTTTTAGGATGGTAACCAGGGTAAACATCGGGTTACTAAGCGCGGCCCTGCGCTTAGTTACCCGATGTTTACCCGGGTTACCAGTGAAGACATCGCTGAATCGGTGTTACACACGCCGATTCAGCGATGTCTGCGGGGAGTCCAGCGACCAAATAAAGTTCTGGACTTTCTTCCCCGACCAACGACATCACAGCAGGGGCCTGATCGCTGCTGCCTGTCACACTGGACGATATCGCTAGCGAGGACGCTGCAACGTCACGGATCGCTAGCGATATCGTCTAGTGTGACGGTACCTTTAGAGCAAACAGGTTAGCAGCTCATTGAGAGATCAGATTACAATTGCTTAAAGAGAACCGGGCATCAGGGTTTTGCATATTAAACTGAAGGTATGATTTAATACCTTTAATATTCAGTAATGAAAACCACAGCCTGGTTGTTTTAAAATCATTATTAGAAGATTTGGTCTCCGTGCATCGTGACGAGGCTGTGGGTAGGGTCATCAGCGTTGCTTCGGCCCCTCTGCTGCCGCCGGGGGATTTTATCCTCGTTATTAGAGACCTCTTAGTTTCCTCACACTGTTTTGAAAAGTCACTTCAAACTGTTAAACTAAAAACTGAAGCAGGCGAAAGGTAAAACTGTCACACCCAAATAATCCAGAATGTGAAGGGTTATTGTTACCACCAGGATAAAGTATGGTAATTGTTTAGAAAATTACCTCCGGTGAGGTCCCAACTGTATGTGTACATACTTATATTGCTGCACTCTCTGGTATTATTTTCTAAACTGCTGAAAATAAATCATGCAGTCCAGAAAAAAAAATAGTAATTACATTTCTAATTTCTTTTCAACAAGTTTGACAAAACAATGGTTGTGCTACATTATACTATTTATTTATATTTCTGCAGGAGAGTATCATGGAGACTTCATGTATACTTCAGGTTAGTGAAATGTGTAGGTGATAAAGAAAAACACAAAACAAATATCCTGTTCACTTCTATGCAACAAAGGTTGAAAATGATGATGCACCAATTTCTTTATGCAGCCACCTCTTAATAAACTTTGGCATCCTTGGGTTCTTGTGTCAGAAAATTATATTTTGAATAATTTGCAACAATATAGTTTTCTGATGTACAGTTCAGTAGTTTGTTACGCCCCCTGTTAGTGATGCACCTTTTGATAAGCCCCACCTACTCTGCCATTTTTTTTTTACAGTTGGGGCAAAAAGTCAAAAAAATGTCATGCAAATATTCCTTGTGCCAACTTTCTGATGGAACACAAAGCTGAGTACTGGACTTACTATTCCCTTTGAGAAACGCACAAAATAAAAATGAAGCAGACACCATTCTATTAAAAGGGCTTTTCTTCAGTTTGCATCTATTTTTCCTCATGAATTACATTTTTCTTTTTTTCTGAAACCACAATTAATAAACTGCTGTGAGCAGTCTTAACCTGTTTTATTGGAATTACTATTACTAGCTTGTTGTGTATCCTTTTTTTTTTTCTCCAGATGGTGCATTTGAGAATTCTACTTTATATAGTACAACAGAGTCCACTCAGAATATGGTAATTTGCTTTACTGTTGTTTGTGTCCATATAGATCCTATAACTAACTTGTATGTATCTCAAGTTTACCAAAATTCCATGAACCTAGTGCCTCAAAATCAAGACTACTAGGCACTGACCAAGACTACAAAAAAAACTTTGCGAAATAACTTCCAAAATACTCTTCAAAACCGCTTCAGGAAATGGAAAAACTACTCTGCACATATCTTTGTGGCGGTGATACAGGCTTTGGATTTTTAATAATTAAAATAAACTAAAGATTTAAAAGGGTTTCTCCTTGTTGTAGTTTTCTTTTTTTTTGTGTTCTTCTAAAGTTAAATATATGGGGACTTGCATGACAATTGAAATCTTACCTAATAATCCTCGACTACAAATTGCAGATTTCCTTAGTGTTTAATTTGCTGTACACCTGTTAATTGGGCACAATTGTGCTGATCAATCATCCATGGAAAAGTTTGAACAAGCAACATGCGTTAAACAAAATTGTACTGGAACCAATATAAAATGACAACTTGGGTGATCATGACAAACACAAACTTTCAGCTAATCACTATATTTCTGTAAAGGTTCAATTTATTAAAATATATGCAATTACACCAATCAGTAAAAAGCATACCGTATATACTCTTGTATAAGCCAAGATTTTCAGCCCAATTTTTTAGGCTGAAAGCGCCCCTCTCGGCTTATACTCGAGTCATTGTCCCAGGGGAGCGGCAGGAGAGGCAGCTGTCACATCATACTCACCTGCTCCCGTCACGGTCCGTCCTTTTCCTATGGTCTCCAGCGCCAGCAGCTTGTTCCTGTGTTCAGCAGTCACGTGGTACCGCTTATTAAAGAAATGAATATGGATACAACTCCACTCCAATAGGGGTGGAGCGTATATTCATTACTATAATGAGCGGTACCAGTGACTGCTGAACACAGGAACAAGCTGACGGCGCCGGAGAGACCATCAGAGAAGCAGGGACCACGCCGGGAGGGTGAGCCATGAAATATTCATCTGTCCTTGTTCCACCGCCGGGCTCAGTCTTCCCCATCCTCTGGCTGTGACGTTCAGGTCAGAGGGTGCTCACATGGTTAGTGCACGTCCTCTGCCTGTACAGTCACTGAAGAAAGCAGAAAGACACAGCGGCGGTGGAACGGGGAGAGGTGAATATCGCAAGTGCCGGGGGCCTGAGCAATGAGAGGTATGTCTTTTTTTTATTTATTTATTTTGTATTTATTTTTTTTTAAATTTCAGCAGCATAAGTGGCATAATATGCTATGGAGCATCCTATGGGGCCATCAACCTTTTGTGCAGCATTATATGGGGTATAATATTCTATGGAGCATCTTTGGGGCCATCAACCTTTGTGCAGCATTATATGGGGCATAATATTCTATGGAGCATCTTATGGGGCTATCCATTAACCTTTTTTGTGCAGCATTATATGGGGCATATTTTAATATGGAGCATCTTGTGGGGCATAGAGGGTACAAACGTCAGCACAAACCATATGGGTGTGAATCTCATCGCGTTTCTGGAGACTTGGTCTCCAGAAACGTGTTGAGATTCACACCCATTTGGTTTGTGCTGAAGTTTGTACCCTCAGTTACAAGTTTGTGAATAAAGAAATTTTATCTTCATGGATTCGGTGGAGCTGGACATTTTTCTTCTTTTGGACTTTACATGTTTGGACACAGCGGGTCCTTGCTCCCGAAGTTCAACTAATGCATTACGGGTGAGCTGGTTTATTTCTCTTCTCATCTTATGGGGCCCATCATGAACTTTGTGGAGCATTATATGGGACGTATTTTGTATGGAGCATCTTATGGGGACAACATGAACTGTATGGAGCATTATATGGGGCTCCTGATTCAGTATGGATATTCAGAAACACTTAACCTACTGATGTCTCAATTTAATTTTACTTTATTGGTATCTATTTTTATTTTTGAAATTTACCAGTAGCTGCTGCATTTCCCACCCTAGGCTTATACTCGAGTCAATAAGTTTTCCCAGTTTTTTGTGGCAAAATTAGGGGTCTCGGCTTGTACTCTGGTCGGCTTATACTCGAGTATATACTGTAAGTTTAAACCAATAGTTAATTTTCTGATTACACATTTTCTTTGTGTATATATCTAAAAAGTTCTTATTTGTTTCTTTGATTGGAAGACATTATGTTCCTAAATCAAAGTGCTTTCTACACTATTGTTCCTGTTTCGACCATCTTCACACTTAAATGTGTTACTCGACATCGCTTTTGCACATGCTTTTCCTTTTCACTAATGTTACTTTATGAATCTTTTACAGTCTCTGCAGGATGAAGTCTCCCGTCCTTTGCCTAGTCAAGAGGATGTTCCGTATAAGTTCACAGAACAGGTGACCTTGAATTTCTACGTTCAAACATAATTGATGTATTTTGTGCTAAATTCCTTCAAGAATGTGCTAAGACATTTGCCCTATAAAACTTTAAAAAAAAAAAAGCTACAAGGATCTTAATTGTTTTGATTTTTTAAATATAGATTTTAAAATACATAATTTTTAATGTATTTTGATGACCTATGTACCCCATACTTTAGTCTTTAAGTGATAACTTGCTTGTCTGCAAAGAGGGTGTTCGTTTGTCAACATGTATGTGCACTAAATACTGCATATAAAAGGTTAATTGGCCGAGTTTTTTTGTTGTTGCAAGATTTGAATTGGCCATTCACTACAATTGGAGTAAAAAGCAAGGGTGCTGTGCAGTTTTTGATGAGGTTTTGCTTAGGTACTTAGATTTTGAACAAGAACTTGTTGAAGATTAGTTTTTATGTTAGTTTTGTTTTTCTTTTGTTCTTAAATTGATGTTAAAATATCTAAACTGTAGGACATAATTATGGACTAATTTTTTTACTTGACCCATTCTAATAATTTTGAATAAAAAAAATTATGTCAACATATCAGCCAATTGACATGTTATAATATGAATTAATTTTACTTGTGTGGTCTGTTGCTTAAGGACCATGAATTTATGATGCGTTCTAAAGCATTTTTCAGTATCCAAATAAATAATTATATACACAAAAACATGCAAATTAAAATCACCCACTAGATCAGGGGTCCCCAACTCCAGTCCTCAAGGCCCACCAACATGTCATGTTTTCAGGATTTCCTTAGTCTTGCCCAGGTAATAATTGCATCACCTGTGCAATGCAAAGGAAATCCTGAAAACATGACCTGTTGGTGGGCCTTGAGGACTCGAGTTGGGGACCCCTGCACTAGATAATATAAATACATAATTTATTTTATATTTAAATTCTAATAATTTTAATTAAATAACCAAATATTTTTATTCTCTAGTACATTTCATATTTGTGTATTTTATCATATAATAATTCACCTTGTTACTTAATTATTTGTGGGGGAACCCTTCTATGTCAGTTATGTTTCCAGCCCCATGTATTGATATATTTTTCTTGACATCCAAATGAGGGTGGGTGCTGGTCACTCCAAATGCATTTTATATGCAGCTTGCACTTCATTTCAGGTTTCATCTGTAATATCTACCTCTTGTGTGAATTCTGCCCCAGCAACTGTGATCTCTTCAAGTTCAGCTGTAGGTGTTCCATCCACTGTTACCTCCACTGTTCTTCCACAAACTGCTGTGCAGCCGATCGTAGTGTCACAATCTCCCACTGGACGGCCAGGTAGTTTTAATTTAAATAATTTTTTTCTTAAGATGTCACCTTGCTGAATAAATAAACACTAAGTGGTGCTATTGTACAATTTAAATTTATTTTGCTCAATTTTAAGTATTGGTTTGACAACATTGGATAGAAACCTGTTGACCACATCCTTGCAATCTTTAACAGCTTGTGTGTTCCATATGATTGAGGTCATTTGGTCAAAGCCACACAGGAATCCTAACCAGCTCTTTACAGGCAGAGTCTAACACATTCATGATTTACACTCTCTACCTGCTCCCCTGTTGGTCAATAATTAATTTCTCCAAGGGCACAGAAATAGAGAGAATCCTCCATCAACATTACTACAAGCAAATATTAAAAGCTTATTAGAGAAATATATATATTTTTTCTCTTTACTGTAATCTGCCACCCCTGCCTCTTGAACTGACCATTCTGAAATACTGCTAAAATCTATCTTGAAAAAACTGATTTAAAGTTACCTATAGAACGATTTTGGTGGGAGGGCAGAGAAAGTGTGAGAGACATGCAAAGATGATGCTGCTGAAGGCTTTAGTGTTTTCTCACCCATGATGCGGGATGCACACGAACAACGTGACATACTAAACTCTATGGGAATGAGCAGATAATGTGAATATATAGGTGCTAATCTGAGTTGTTTTTTTTTGTTTGTTTTTTTAAAGTTACACCTGGCCCTGGAGAAATGGGGGACTGTACAATTCCTCTTCCTCCTCCTCCTTATTCTTGTGACCCTAGTGGCAGCGATCTACCAAGAGGTACAAATCAAAATATTCCTACTTTTTTTTTAATTTGTTTTTTCCTTAAACTCGTTCCACTCCTCCCGCTGCTAACTATTGCTCTTTTCTTGTTTCAGACACAAAGGTTCTACAGTATTATTTTAACCTGGGCTTACAAGTAAGTAGAGTATTTGGTTGATATTTTCAATTTCTGTTCTGTTTATCCAATTGGAGAACATAATTATCATCATCATCATCTACAAATGGATTGTTTCTTCAAAGTAAAACATTTCTTAGATCTAAAACCCCGTGTGAAAATTATTTTGGTATTATCACAGTGAACACCATCATCATTTCTAAATGTTTTGTCCTTAGAAAGTCTGTATTTTGTAATCTTTTCCCATCTGAGCCCAATTTCATTTTTGCACTTGTTTTTTTTCTCAATCTTTTCTTCCAAGAGCCATACAGACAGGCTGGGCTTCATAGGAGTCTTCAGTGGGAGCCTAGCTGGCATGTCAACGCCATCAATACCCCAGAATTTCATTGCTGTGTGAGACACATATACAGTACAGACCAAAAGTTTGAACACACCTTCTCATTTAAAGATTTTTCTGTATTTTCATGACTATGAAAATTGTACTTTCACACTGAAGGCATCAAAACTATGAATTAACACATGTGGAATTATATACTTAACAAAAAAGTGTGAAACTGAAAATATGTCTTATATTCTAGGTTCTTCAAAGTAGCCACCTTTTGCTTTGATGACTGTTTTGCACACTCTTGGCATTCTCTTGATGAGCTTCAAGAGGTAGTCACCGGGAATGGTTTTCACTTCACAGGTGTGCCCTGTCAGGTTTAATAAGTGGGATTTCTTGCCTTATAAATGGGGTTGGGACCATCAGTTGTGTTGCACAGAAGTCTGGTGTATACACAGCTGATAGTACTACTGAATAGACTGTTAAAATTTGTATTATGGCAAGAAAAATGCAGCTAAGTAAAGAAAAATGAGTGGCCATCATTACTTAAAGAAATGAAGGTCAGTCAGTCCGAAAAATTGGGCAAACTTTTAAAGCGTCCCCAAGTGCAATGGCAAAAACCATCAAGCACTACAAAGAAACTGGCTCACACGAGGACGCCCCAGGAAAGGAAGACAGTCACCTCTGCTTCTGAGGATAAGTTTATCCGAGTCACCAGCCTCAGAAATCGCAGGTTAACAGCAGCTCAGGTTAGAGACCAGGTCAATGCCACACATAGTTCTAGCAGCAGACACATCTCTACAACTACTGTTAAGAGGAGACTTTGTGCAGCAGGCCTTCATGGTAAAATAGCTGCTAGGAAACCACTGCTAAGGACAGGCAACAAGCAGAAGAGACTTGTTTGGGCTAAAGAACACAAGGAATGGACATTAGACCAGTGGAAATCTGTGCTTTGGTCTGATCAGTCCAAATTTGAGATCTTTGGTTCCAACCACCGTGTCTTTGTGTGATGCAGAAAAGGTGAACGGATGGACTCTACATGCCTGGTTCCCACCGTGAAGCATGGAGGGGGTGTGATCATGTGGGGGTGCTTTACTGGTGACACTGTTGGGGATTTATTCAAAATTGAAGGCATACTGAACCAGCATGGCTACCACAGCATCATGCAGCGGCATGCTATTCCATCCGATTTGCGTTTAGTTGGACCATAATTTATTTTTCAACAGGATAATGACCCCAAACACATCTAGGCTAAGGGCTATTTGACCAAGAAGGAGAGTGATGGGGTGCTACGCCAGATGACCTGGCCTCCACAGTCACCAGACCTAAACCCAGTCGAGATGGTCTGGAGTGAGCTGGACCACAGAGTGAAGGCAAAAGGGCCAACAAGTGCTAAGCATCTCTGGGAACTCCTTCAAGATTGTTGGAAGACCATTTCCGGTGAATACCTCTTGAAGCTCATCAAGAGAATGCCAAGAGTGTGCAAAGCAGTCCTCAAAGCAGAAGGTGGCTACTTTGAAGAACCTAGAATATAAGACATATTTTCAGTTGTTTCACACTTTTTTAAGTAAATAATTCCACATGTGTTAATTCATAGTTTTGATGCCTTCAGTGTGAATGTACAATTTTCATAGTCTTGAAATACAGAAAAATCTTTAAATGAGAAGGTGTGTCCAAACTTTTGGTCTGTACTGTACATCATTGGAGGAAAAAAATAGAGGAAAAATCGCACTCGCCTTCCTGTATCCTACACGAGAACATGTTGAAGCACCAGTTGGTGAGAAATTGCTGTAGTCTTGTAAGCATTGCATGCACCCCTGCAAACCCATTGTTTTAAATTTTTAGTAAAGAAGAAACATTTTAAAGGACAGTGAGTGCAATTTTTTTTTTCCTTCTATTTTTTTTGCTTCAATTTTGTTCATGCTATTTCATACACACCTGTGTTCTTGTATAGTCTGGTTCTCTGCTTATCCCCTGCTGTAAAGGGAGTATCTGAGTATCTGTGGATGGTGCCGGCACACATCTTTGCATACTTATGCATCACATGTCAGGATGGGATCAATGTTAGCCTATCTATTATAGGGGGAATGCATAAAAGAATTACTTTAGCATTTCTGCAGTAATTGCATGTCCAAATCAGCATGTTACATGTGGAATTTGTTGCTGGTTTTCTGGGAATTCTATCTTATGCATTTCAAAGCCTGAAATCTACAATGAAATTGACACGTAGATTTTAAAA
The DNA here is from genome assembly GCF_032444005.1 of Ranitomeya imitator. Taxonomy (NCBI): domain Eukaryota; kingdom Metazoa; phylum Chordata; class Amphibia; order Anura; family Dendrobatidae; genus Ranitomeya; species Ranitomeya imitator. The sequence goes on along the minus strand of NC_091283.1, from coordinate 106,209,503 downwards.
TCTGCACCACAGATCAGTTTACATGCAGAACATTTCTGAAACATGTAAATGATCTTTTTAATATTTCATTGACTTGGTTGACACTTTACTAAGCAAATACAAACAGAAAATTCACACATTCTTGTGCATTCACCCTTATACCCTTTATGTAAGATCAAGAAAGGGGCTGGAGGTGAATTAAATTGGAGCAAAGCCCTCCATGACAGGGGTTGGATGGGGAGGTTCAAGTTTGAAATACTAAGGAGATTATAGGGTGATCATAAGTGGGGGGGGGGTGCGGAGGCAGAGAATGAGTGGTATTTAAGGGAAAAGTGCTGGAAAAGGTACAATTTTTGGTTCAGATTCCCTAGAGAGAATCCCACACGTACCCTTTTGCTTATTTTACCTTATGGTGGCCATGGATTCCCTTCTATGGCATCTGCGGGCTGCTTCAAGCCTGCAAGCTGACAAGACTGCTCCGGGAATAAATTGCCGGCATGCTGGGAGATCAGAGCTGAGATGTGTATGAGGGGTCCAGACAGCGGGTGAGAAGAGCGAGGCCTCCGGAACGCTTGAGCCCTGAAGTGACCCATCGCTGCAGGCGATAGCTTAGGAGCCCCACCAGGGACCCTGAGGGTGGTAAGTGCCGGTGATCTGCTTCGGTCTAGCACTCACGGCTCAGAAGGAATCATTCCAGCCCACCTGCGAGAGTGAGCACGCTGTGGCTTGTACCCGAAGGAGGCGGGCAGGCATTGCGCAAGAGAGAAGGGGAGGCTTGTCTGTGTGCGATGCGGGGTAGCTACTCTTGCCGCAGGCACTCCTGAGGACGTCCCTGGCAGGGGGGGCCTTCAGGTTAGAGGTGCCAGCCGAGGATGGCTGCAGCAGGTCCCACGGAGGAGTCAGCCGCAAATTTAAATCATAACAGGATTCAAGCCAGGAGAAGGTCATTTGCTGGATGTGTGCTGCACTCCATCCAGTCCCCCCACAACCCACGGTGACATGACAACTAGGGGTGGATGAAGAATATTTGGGAGTGGAAAAGCTGGACGGACACAGACATCTGGATGCTGGATCTTCGGCTGGCAGGTTCACGGTGCTTGTTCAATCCAGTTAGTATGACTGTCTTGTATGTTGCCTAGGTCTTGGGTCAGACCAGGGTGTGTGTGGTCAGATAGTGGGTCCCAGTGGTCTCCAGGAAGGGGTCGTGGTGGAGCAGATGTGCCAGGGCTCAAGAATCAAGATGTAACAATTTTTATCATGCATGGATGGTTGTTCGGTGGGGGGTTGATGTTATCTTTAGTAGTAACTTAGTTACCGTCGCCTTTGGCATCAGTAAACGTGGGTAGTGAGGGGGTTTCTACAGGTGTGCCCGTTCAGACTGAAAAGGACAAGGCGAATGCAATTAAGCTTTTATAATGCAAAAGGTGAGTATGTGTGTTTTTTGAAGGGCCACTGGGGGCACATTTAACGCCTTAACATCCAATGACAGATATGTCCGATACTAGACGCCTCCCATGTTTGGTTTGGGAGCCGTCGCCCTTAGAGGCGTAGGTGGAATCGCGATCCATCCGCGGCTGTTAACATGTTAAATGCCACTGTCAAACTCTCAGGAAGCATGTCACTAATCACACCCATCTGCGCCTGTGTCACATGCCCACAGGTCGTTGATGGGTTGGCATGACAACCCAGTGTCTGCAGGAGTCCCCTGTGGTTGTCATTGTCCGGTGGTCAGTGCTCGTAGCAAGTGAGCATTTCTGCTACTATGAAGCACTAGCGATTGGATGATCTCGGCTTCTAGTCTTCCATTGAGACTATTGAAGCAAATAAAAAGTTCAAAAAGTTTTTAAAAATATAAAAGTTCAAATCATTCCCCCATTTGCCCCATTCAAAATAATTCCATAAAAACGATTAAACAGACATATTTGGAATCACCCGATCTATCAATATATAAAAAGAATTAATCCAATCCATAAATGGCATAACAAGAAAACAAATCAAAACGCCAGAAATTCGTTTTTTTTTTATTGCTGCAAAATTGCAATAAAATGCAATAACAGGTGATCAAAAGATCGTATCTACACCAAATAGTACCAATAAAAACATCAGATCGGCGTGCAAAATCTAACCCCTCACCCAGCCTCAGATATAAAAAAAATGGAGATACTACGGATCTCAGGAAAATGGCACTTTTTTTTTTTTGCAAACTTTGAATTTTCTTTTTTTTACCACTTAAATAAAAAAAAGAGCCTGTACATGTTTGCTATCTACAAACTTGTAATGACCTGGAGAATCATAATGCCAGGTCAGTTTTAGCATTTATTGAACATGGTAAAAAAGAAAAACACAAAAAGCAATAGTGGAATTGCACTTTTTTTTTTGGCAATTTCACCGCACTTTGATTTTTTTTTTTCCCCCATTTTCCAGTACAAGATATGGTAAAATGATGCTGTTCAAAAGTACAACTCATCCCACAAAAAACAATTCCTCACAAAATAACAAAGTTAGGGCTCTGGAAAGTAGGGGAGTATAAATGAAAATACCCCCGATCCTTAAGGGTACGAGCGCACGGTCCTTAACCCCTTCATGACCTTGGGATTTTTCGTTTTTCCGTGTTCGTTTTTTTACTCCTCTCCTTCCCAGAGCCATAACTTTTTTATTTTTCCGTCAATTTGGCCATGTGAGGGCTTATTTTTTGTGGGACGAGTTGTACTTTTGAACGACATCATTGGTTTTAGCATGTCGTGTACTAGAAAACGGGAAAAAAATTCCAAGTGCGGTGAATTGCAAAAAAAAAGTGCAATCCCACACTTGTTTTTTGTTTGGCTTTTTTGCTAGGTTCACTAAATGCTAAAACTGACCTGCCATTATGATTCTCCAGGTCAGTACGAGTTCATAGACACCTAACATGACTAGGTTATTTTTTACCTAAGTGGTGAAAAAAAATTCCAAACTTTGCTAAAAAAAAAAAAAATTGCGCCATTTTCCGATACCAGTAGTGTCTCCATTTTTCATGATCTGGGGTCGGTTGAGGACTTATTTCTTGCGTGCCGAGATGACGTTTTTAATGATAGCATTTTGGTGCAGATACATTCTTTTGATCGCCCGTTATTGCATTTTAATGCAATGTCGCGGCGACCAAAAAAAATGTAATTCTGGCGTTTCGAATTTTTTTCTCGCTACGCTGTTTAGCGATCAGGTTAATGCTTTTTTTTTGGTTGATAGATCGGGCGATTCTGAGCGCGGCGATACCAAATATGCGTAGATTTGATATTTTTTTTATTGATTTATTTTGATTGGGGCGAAAGGGGGGTGATTTAAACTTTTATATTGTTTTTTATTTTTTTCACATTTTTTTTTTACTTTTTTTTTTTTTACTTTTGCCATGCTTCAATAGCCTCCATGGGAGGCTAGAAGCAGGCACAGCACGATCGCCTCTGCTACATAGCCGCGATCTGCTGTTCGCTGCTATGTATGTTATGTAGGCAATCCAGTGACAGTGTGCCAGCAATCAGAGCACATACAGTGATTTGACAATAACCCAAAAACAATAGAACGAGCTCTGAGACGTGGAATCTCTGTAGACCGCAATACCTGAACCTATCCTAAACACAACTAAAGGCGGCTGTGGATTGCGCCTGTCACTACCTATGCAACTCGGTACAGCCTGAGGAGCTGACTAGCCTGAAGATAGAAAAACAAGCCTGACTTGCCTCAGAGAAATACCCCAAAGGAAAAGGCAGCCCCCCACATATAATGACTGTTAGCAAGATGAAAAGACAAACGAAGGGATGAAATAGATTCAGCAAAGTGAGGCCCGATATTCTAGATAGAGCGAGGATAGCAAAGAGAACTTTGCAGTCTACAAAAAACCCTAAAGCAAAAAACCACGCAAAGGGGGCAAAAAGACCCACCGTGCCGAACTAACGGCACGGCGGTGCACCCTTTGCGTCTCAGAGCTTCCAGCAAAAACGAATAGACAAGCTGGACAGAAAAGGTACCAACAAAAGCAAAGAAACACTTATCTAAGCCGAGCAGCAGGCCACAGGAAAGATCCAGAAGCTCAGGTCCAACACTGGAACATTGACAAGGAGCAAGGAAGACAGAATCAGGTGGAGTTAAATAACAAAGCAGCCAACGAGCTCACCAGAACACCTGAGGGAGGAAGCTCAGAAGCTGCAGTACCACTTGTGACCACAGGAGTGAATTCGGCCACAGAATTCACAACATATGTAGCTGAAAATCAGGTGTGCTGTGAGCGCCGACCACAGGGTTGCGCTCACAGCTGCCGGCGATCAGTAACCATAGAGGTCTCAAGGACCTCTATGGTTACAATTCTGAAGCATCGCCGACCCCCGATCATGTGACGGGGGTCGGCGATGATGTCATTTCCGGCCGCCCGGCCGGAAGCGGTAGTTAAATGCCGCTGTCTGCGTTTGACAGCGGCATTTAACTAGTTAATAGGCGCAGGCAGATTGCGATTCTGCTCGCGCCTATTACGGGCACATGTCAGCTAACATGTCCCGGCTTTGATGCGGGCTCACCGCCGGAGCCCGCATCAAAGCAGGGGATCTGACCTCGGACGTACTATCCCGTCCGAGGTCAGAAAGGGGTTAAACGCTGTGTCCAACCCACAGCAGCCAGATATTACAGCATAATGGATGGGATTTCAAGAATTCCCATGTCCACTATGCGTGCACCGACGCCCGAGGCTTACCTGCGGAGACTGACATGCGGTGCGTCTTTCCAGACCCCCCTGTGTGTCAATTTATCTTGTGGAGACTGTCTCCTCAAGATAAATCTCACTCATACAATGTATTGTAAGAGGGGAAAGATTTGGCGGAATCATTATGTGGATATATTTTCGTTTCTTCCACTTGAGAAATTTAACTTGAATAAAGATAAAATAAAATGATGGTAAGAAAGAAGTGGAGGAAAAGCGGAGGTGGTGTTTGATTCCACAGACGTTATTGGCTTCAGATATTTGCTATCATGGCAAATGTGATTTTGGAAAAGGTGTCTGACAACTGTTCTGGCAGAGGAAAGTTATGCAGCCAAGTATTCTTTGGGAAGCTAATGGCCCATTTGCGGTACCATATAGGCATTCTTTTTTCGGGGGTAAAAGCGGTGAGAATCATTCAACTCCCTCGGGAAACTAGTCAAAGAGATCCGGGTCCAAGTAGAAGGCAGGAGCGTGCTGGCAGTTTAATGACAGTGCAAATGTGGGAGCAATTGCAGGTTCAGGTGCTTGTGTTCAGACTGTAATGGAACTTCACATGGGGCTGCAAAATGTTTTAAGATGGGAAAGGGAATATGATCATCCGGTGTTAGTCAAGGGGGTGACTCCACTGACCCATCTCATGATGGCCCCCTTTCTCAATGGGTCATCTGATAGGGTGAAGGCTGAGATTCTTTAACCCCTTTCTGCCATTAGACGTACTATTCCGTCCATGTGGGGTGGGTTTTACTTCCCAAGGACGGAATAGTACGTCATAGGCAATCGGCCGCGCTCACGGGGGGAGCGCGGCTGATCGCGGCCGGGTGTCAGCTGCTTATTGCAGCTGACATCCGGCACTATGTGCCAGGAGCGGTCACGGACCGCCCCCAGCACATTAACCCCCGGCACACCGCGATCAAACATGATCGCGATGTGCCGGCGGTGCAGGGAAGCATCGCGCAGGGAGGGGGCTCCCTGCGTACTTCCCTGAGACCCCCGCAGCAACGCGATGTGATCGCGTTGCTCCGGGGGTCTCTTACCTCCCTCCCTGCAGCAAGTCCCGGATCCAAGATGGCCGCGGATCCGGGTCCTGCAGGGAGGGAGGTGGCTTACCAAGTGCCTGCTTAGAGCAGGCACTTGGTAACGCTGCAGCGCTGTTTGACAGATCGGTGATCTGTCAGAGTGCTGTGCAAACTGGCAGATCACCGATCTGTATTGTCCCCCCCCCCTGTAACAAAGTAAAAAAGTTTAAAAAAAATTTACAAGTGTGTTAAAAAAAAAAATCCTAAATAATGAAAAAAAAAAATATTCCCATAAATACATTTCTTTATCTAAATAAAAAAAACAAAACAATAAAAGTACACATATTTAGTATCGCCGCGTCCGTAACGACCCGACCTATAAAACTGGCCCACTAGTTAACCCCTTCAGTAAACACCGTAAGAAAAAAAGAGGCAAAAAACAACGCTTTATTATCATACCGCCGAACAAAAAGTGGAATAACACGCGATCAAAAAGACAGATATAAATAACCATGGTACCGCTGAAAGCATCATCTTGTCCCGCAAAAAACGAGCCACCATACAGCAACATCAAAAAAAAGTTATAGTCCTCAGAATAAAGCGATGCAAAAATAATTATTTTTTTCTATAAAATAGTTTTTATCGTATAAAAGCGCCAAAACATAAAAAAAATGATATAAATGAGATGTCGCTGTAATCGTACTGACCCGAAGAATAAAACTGCTTTATCAATTTTACCAAACGCGGAACGGTATAAACGCCTCCCCCAAAAGAAATTCATGAATAGCTGGTTTTTGCTAATTCTGCCTCACAAAAATCGGAATAAAAAGCGATCAAAAAATGTCACGTGCCCGAAAGTGTTACCAATAAAAACGTCAACTCGTCCCGCAAAAAGCAAGACCTCACATGACTCTGTGGACTCAAATATGGAAAAATTATAGCTCTCAAAATGTGGTAACGCAAAAAATATTTTTTGCAATAAAAAGCGTCTTTCAGTGAGTGACGGCTGCCAATCATAAAAATCCGCTAAAAAACCCGCTATAAAAGTAAATCAAACCCCCCTTCATCACCCCCTTAGTTAGGGAAAAATAAAAAAAATTTAAAAAATGTATTTATTTCCATTTTCCCATTAGGGCTAGGGTTAGGGTTAGGGCTAGGGTTAGGGCTAGGGTTAGGACTAGGGCTAGGGTTAAGGCTTCAGTTAGGGTTAAGGCTTCAGTTAGGGTTAAGGCTACAGTTAGGGTTAAGGCTACAGTTAGGGTTAAGGCTACAGTTAGGGTTAAGGCTACAGTTAGGGTTAAGGCTACAGTTAGGGTTAAGGCTACAGTTAGGGTTAAGGCTACAGTTAGGGTTAAGGCTACAGTTAGGGTTAAGGCTACAGTTAGGGTTAAGGCTACAGTTAGGGTTAAGGCTACAGTTAGGGTTAAGGCTACAGTTAGGGTTAAGGCTACAGTTAGGGTTAAGGCTACAGTTAGGGTTAAGGCTACAGTTAGGGTTAAGGCTACAGTTAGGGTTAAGGCTACAGTTAGGGTTAAGGCTACAGTTAGGGTTAAGGCTACAGTTAGGGTTAAGGCTACAGTTAGGGTTGGGGCTACAGTTAGGGTTAGGGTTTGGATTACATTTGCGGTTGGGAATAGGGTTGGGATTAGGGTTAGGGGTGTGTCTGGGTTAGAGGTGTGGTTAGGGTTACCGTTGGAATTAGGGTTAGGGGTGTGTTTGGATTAGGGTTTCAGTTATAATTGGGGGGTTTCCACTGTTTAGACACATCAGGGGCTCTCCAAACGCGACATGGCGTCCGATCTCAATTCCAGCCAATTCTGTGTTGAAAAAGTAAAACAGTGCTCCTTCCCTTCCGAGCTCTCCCGTGTGCCCAAACAGGAGTTTACCCCAACATATGGGGTATCAGCGTACTCAGGACAAATTGGACAACAACTTTACAACTTTTGGGGTGCAATTTCTCCTGTTACCCTTGGGAAAATACAAAACTGGGGGCTAAAAAATAAGTTTTGTGGGAAAAAGATTTTTTAATTTTCACGGCTCTGCATTATAAACTGTAGTGAAACACTTGGGGGCTCAAAGTTCTCACAACACATCTAGATAAGTTCGTGGGGGGGTCTAGTTTCCAATATGGGGTCACTTGTGGGGGGTTTCTACTGTTTAGGTACATTAGGGGCTCTACAAACGCAATGTGACGCCTGCAGACCATTCCATCTAAATCTGCATTCCAAATGGCGCTCCTTCCCTTCCGAGCCCTCCCATGCGGCCAAACGGTTGTTCCCCCCCACATATGGGGCATCAGCGCACTCAGGACAAATTGGACAACACATTTTGGGGTCCAATTTCTCCTGTTACCCTCGAGAAAATACAAAACTGGGGGCTAAAAAATATTTGTGGGAAAAATGTTTTGTTTTATTTTTACGGCTCTGCATTCTAAACTTCTGTGAAGCACTTGGTGGGTCAAAGTGCTCACCACACCTCTAGATAAGTTCCTTAGGGGGTCTACTTTCCAAAATGGTGTCACTTGTGCGGGGTTTCAATGTTTAGGCACATCAGTGGCTCTTCAAACGCAACATGGCATGCCATCTCAATTCCTATCAATTTTGCATTGAAAGGTCAAACGGCGCTCCTTCCCTTCCGTGGTCTCCCATGCGCCCAAACAGTGGTTTACCCCCACATATGGGGTATCGGCGTACTCAGGACAAATTGTACAACAAGGTTTGGGGTCCATTTTCTCCTGTAACTCTTGGCAAAATAAAACAAATTGGAGCTGAAGTAAATTTTTTGTGAAAAAAAGTTAAATGTTAATTTTTATTTAAACATTCCAAAAATTCATGTGAAACACCTGAAGGGTTAATAAACTTCTTGAATGTGGTTTTGAGAACCTTGAGGGGTGCAGCTTTTAGAATGGTGTCACACTTGGGTATTTTCTATCATATAGACCCCTCAAAATGACTTCAAATGAGATGTGGTCCCTAAAATAAAATGGTGGTGTAAAAATGAGAAATTGCTGGTCAACTTTTAACCCTTATAACTCCCTAACAAAAAAAAATTTTGGTTCCAAAATTGTGCTGATGTAAAGTAGACATGTGGGAAATGTTACTTATTAAGTATTTTGTGTGACATATCTCTGTGATTTAATTGCATAAAAATTCAAAGTTGGAAAATTGCGAAATTTTCAAAATTTTCGCCATGTTTCCGTTTTTTTCACAAATAAACACAGGTAATATCAAAGAAATTTTACCACTATCATGAAGTACAATATGTCACGAGAAAACAATGTCAGAATCACTGGCATCCATTGAAGCGTTCCAGAGTTATAACCTCATAAGGGGACAGTGGTCAGAATTGTAAAAATTGGCCCGGTCCATAACGTGCAAACCACCCTTGGAGGTAAAGGGGTTAAGGGTTTTTCTGAGGATTTTCATATTCCATCCTCGGGCCATCAGGTTACCTTTTCGTTGAAGAATATGCGGTCTGCTTTGGATTATCCTATGGTGATGTCGTCGCTACGTAATGTGGGATGTTCTGAGACAACATGCTTGCTCCAAATTAAACTGTAAAATCCAAATATGTGCATGGAAAATACACACTGATACATTGAGCATCAAGGCAGATCTCTTTATTACATCATAGGTCAGTGTTTATATAGGCATTTTCTGGACATACATTGGAGCAATATAATTATCTTTACATATGTGCTGGCATTGGCATACACACCGCTCATTAGATAACGTTAATACTGTCTACACCCAGCTGAAGAGTTTAGGTGTGGCTCTATTCTTTACTTTCACTTTGCTATATGTAATCTCTAATTCTCTAAGACAAAAGAAATTCTTGGAATTAACAGCTATGTTGCCAGAAAAATAAAATTGACTCTTGGAAAAAGAGAAAAAGCAAACATAAAAATGCAAATTGTCTTCTTTGGCAAGGGGTTAAAGGGTTATTTCCATCTTAGTGGATATATTGTCGGGTAATGCTTATAAAAATAAGCATATTAGCAACTTACTGCTTAGTAAAATGTGCAGCCATTCTTGACCGGTTTCCTTTAATATTTCATGTTGGATTACTCCCATAAAGATTAATAGCATTATTAAAATACCAGGCCACCTTACTGAAAGTGTGGCACCAGGGAGAAAACTAACTAATCCTTCCAGGAGCTGCTGGCTTTCAGTCATAAATGAGTGGCTTTATTTGACAGGACAGGTTTCCTGTAAACTTAAGCTGCAAGCAAAAGTAAAGTATTCAAAATCTGATACTTTGTAATGTTAGATCGTTATATTGTTGTTATCAAAACAAGAATCATCAAGCATATAGTGAAAATGTGGCCAAGAGTGGAGCAATATCACACCCCCAACATTAGTGTCCAGATACACTGGACCAACAGGACAACTCCAAAATACATAAAGACCAAGAAGACCGAGTATAAGCATCCAATAAGTCATAATAATAATTAAAAAAATATTTTATTATATTACAACCAAATTACACCATAAAATACTCATATGGCAATTACAGAGAGGAAATATGGAGGAGACATGTAGGTATGCTGGGTTATGCAGGGGAAACGGGATACATCCAGCGCAAAAACACGTGGGAAGTAAAAGAAATGGCAAGAAACTATCAGAACAATCCCATGCTACAAGTAGAGCCAGGAAAAATGCATAGGTATAGCGGTACAATACCCCATAGAAACTCCTACTCAAGTAGTAAATCCCAAGTGCTTACCCATGTCCAAACGGATGGTTCCCCCAGCTCACCCAGCAGCCCCCTGATTCGCGTTTCGTGGTCTAGCTTTCTCAAAAGGGTTTAATTACTGACCGATCTCATGTGTTTTAAATAGTGCCCATACCGGAAGTATAGCTGACTGTCGGCGCACGCCCCCCCTGAGACAAGGCACCACCTCCCCCTCGGCCGTCACAGCTGTGCGCGCATGAGGCGGAAGTCCGCCAATTGACGTCAATGTGACATGCGCACACAGTTACTACTGATAACCGACGGGGAGCCGGAAACCTAATAGGTCCAAGGCCTGCGTGTGCGCCGTCAGCGGTCATCTTACCAAAGACCAAGGATGCTGCCATTAAATAAAAGGTAGCAAATAGCACTCACTCAGTGCTCCTAAAGGACTGTGCAAATAAGCGAAAAACATAAGACCTAACACTTAAGTGTAATGTGACTGGGCCAGTACAAAACAAGCCACTGAATAATATGAATATACATCATATGCATTAAAGTGCATAATATAAGTGATAAAGTGCAAAGTTGTTCAAAATCTCAATAAATAAGATGAACAATACAAATGAGCAACTAATGGTGGATGTTAAACAGGGGACGTCATAAGGACGAGATATCCTCTGCGTCTGTGGGAGCAACTGGATGAACACGAATAGTCCAAAGCAACCAAAATGATCTCCATGAAACAGAGCCCAACAGTACAACTAGCGGACTGTACATGGGCAGCACAGTGGCGTAGTGGATAGCACAGCAGCCTTGCAGCGCTGGAGTCCTGGGTTCAAACCCCACCAAGGACAGCATCTGCAAAGAGTTTGTATGTTCTCTCTGTGTTTGCGTGGGTTTCCTCCCACATTCCAAAGACGTACTGACAGTGAATTTAGATTGTGAGCCCCAACGGGGACAGTTATGATAATGTGTGCAACCTGTAAAGCGCTGCGGAATATATTAGCGTTATATAAAAATAAAGATTATTATTATGAAAGAGACAAGCAGTAATTAAAATAAAAACACTAAAAACAAAAATGGGGAAGACTCTCTGGGGGAGGAATGAGAGACCGAAGACAAGATTTTAACAGTACCACACACATAATAGTTATATTGTTGTTGTTTTTTTTTTTATTTGCTTTCTTAGTGTTATCATCAAAGCTTTTGGCACCCTATGGTATATGTACAACAGGTGCCAACTCCACCACACGTTGAGCCATACCAAGGGTTTCCAGACCCCGTTCCCCTGGTTGACCAATCTGTGCCTGCAGTTTACAATGATAGCCGGCCTGTGACACTAGAACCTGGGGGTAAGTACAATTGATATACTTTTTGTACTAAATAAACTGAACGCAGTCCATTTATCACTTTATATCAAAATGGTTAACACACCGCACATGCTAAATATTTCATAGTTGTGTGTGCCAAAGACACTTTTAACACTACTTGAACGTTTACCATCATCACTGTATTAATATAACTAAATCTTATCTCTAGAATGTCTTTTGTCTTACTTGGCCAGTAAATTATCTCTTAAAGGGAACCTGTCAGCAGGATTATGTCACCCACAGGTAGTGTCAGGTCGGCACCGTTATACTGATTAAAATGATACCTTGGTTGGTGAAATCCGTCTTGTGGTGGTTGTTTAATCTTTATTTTTCCATCATACATGATGGCATCACAAGAGAGGGGAACCGCCCTTCAATAACAGGAAACCTTCAAGATAAAAGGGGCGGCTCCTCTCTCCACATCTGTTGGTTTCCTGTCCTTGATGGGGAACCCTCAAGATGGACTTCTGAAGACAGAAGAGGATGCCTGGGTTGGGTGGATTTGGGCAGGCGCTAGTCTGCTGCACCCGTCACCAGGTACCGGTAGTTGCCTCAGGGGCCATGTATTCCGTGCCCCCCCCCCCCCCCAAGCGAAGCATGGCCACAGCCCGTGAGGCGAAGCCCGGGTGAAGATAGGGCCTCGGAGACCACGGTCGATGTAACCTCCCTGTGACAATAAAACCTGCTGCTCCCTTTTGATCCACGGAGGTCACAGTTATGGTGCCCTCCCTGTTGATCTATGGTGGCCATGCAGCCTGTGAGACACATCAGTGCCCAGGCTAGGTAAGGCTCCTCGGAAGGTATTGAACCCTCCCTGTCGAGCGCTGGAGGGGGTTTTTCCTCTTTCCCCCCCCTCCTACCTAAAGTATGGAGTACCTATAAGCAGATGAGCGCAGGTAGGAGAGTGGTGTATGGGACAAGCGAAAGCGGGGTGACTGCAGCTGCCGTCTTGTGATCCAGGGCCCAGGACACGGAGTTTTTTCTCAGCGCGGCCGGAAGCAGAAAGCGTGCGGGCTACATCCGGGATGCGGTGGCACTCGGAACCTTAGATGCGGTACAAAGTGGCAGGGGGACCGGAATACCAGTGCGCACGGGAAGTAACGGCCGGGTGCGCGCGTAGGAGGAAGAGTACGCGCAGAGGCAGGATCAGCCAGGTGAATAGTTGATTAAGTAGCGCGCACCGGACGTGACTACCGACGGTGCGCATAGAATGAAGCGCAAATGCATTTATTAACCAGCTGAGGCTGGACCACCACAAAGGCAGGATAAGCTGGGTGATTGATTGCATATAACATGCAGGTTCGCACATACACCTGATTGTAGCACAAAGTGCTGAGCGGCCAGAAAAAGGCAGGATCAACCAGGTGATCCATAAAAAAAAAAAAAAAGGAAGTGAGTCTATTTAAACGAACCAGAAGTACTGCCCTGTGTCACTAACCAGGCCAGGTTGAAGGTGAATGCTCTTGTTACGTGGTAGTGTGTAAGATGGAGAGTTTTTCGCCTGAACATTCATTGCCACAGCAACAGGTGTAGGAGAGGCGGTCTCGCTCAAGTGAGAATAGCCAGATACGCCATGGCAGCAGTAGAAGCCGCTCGGACAGCGTACAGATGGATCGCCATACCAAGGAGGGGTCCCTGGTCTCACTGGGAGACATGGAGAAAACCAGACAACTGTGGATCCGGTACCCTTACTCTTAAAGCATCCGAGTGGTGAGTGAACTTCGAGAAAGTCCAGCATGCTAATGTCTGTTCTTTTCTCTTCTCCTGTCTTCATCTCTCCCCTCTTACATACATTGGGGGGTGGTGTATAGGAGGTCCACCAAAAATACAAGGCAAAAGCTAAGAATAAAGAATGTCCCTTGTGTAAAAAGACTTTAAAAACATCCTGGAGTAAAAAAACTGTCAGGAGTGTATTGACAAGACAGTGGGAAATACCCTCCTTTTATGGAGAGCCTAAGATCTCTAATCAAGTCAGAGGTCTCTAGGTCTGTGAAAGCATTACAGACAGCCGACACAGATGCCAGATCTAGGGACAGATCCAGCCCTTCAGTAGCATCCCAAAGGGATTCTTCGGAGTCAGAAGAAGGCTCAGATAGTAGCTCAGAGGAGGAAGATACATTTCCAGCGAAGGCTACGGATAAGCTTATAAAGGCTATTCGCTCTACCATGGGGCTGACAGACGAGAAAGCAAAAAAGACAGCCAAAGAACTTATGTTCAGTGGTCTGCAAAAGAAAAAATGGAGGTCATTCCCTATTAATGAACAGCTACAAGAACTGATTAAGAGGGAATGGCAAAAACCGGAGAAAAAGTCCCAGATAATCAACTCCCTAAAAAGGAGATATCCTTTTGAGGAAGATGCGTTCTCATCTTGGGATAGAGCTCCAAAGATTGATGTGGCGGTTTCAAAAGTGGCCAGAAAATCCTCTTTGCCATTCGAGGATTTAGGTTCTCTAAAAGAGCCTCTGTTCAGAAAAACGGACAGTTGCCTGAAAACAGCATGGGAAGCCTCGGTAGGGGCACAAAGGCCAGCTATTGTGGCCACCTGTATAGCCAGATCCCTAAAAATGTGGGTAGATAACCTGGAGGATCAGGTAGAACAAAAAGTTCCCAGAGAGACTATCCTAGAGGCAATACCGGCCATGAGAGCAGCGGCAGTATTTCTAGCTGAGGCGTCCGCAGACTCGGCTAGACTGGCAGCAAAGTCAGCAGCTTTAGCCAACACAGGACACCTTGCGATATGGCTTAAATGCTGGTCAGGAGATACACAAGCAAAGATGAAACATTGCTCTTTGCCATGTGAAGGGAATTTCCTGTTTGGACCGGTATTAGATGAGGTGTTGGAAAAGGCTGGTGACAAAAAGAATTTTCAAAAACAGCCATTTCGGCCCTTTCGGTGCTCCTTTCAGAGAGGCCGAAAATTCCGAAGACAACAGTATAGAGACCGAGACAGGAGCAACTTTGACAAGCGATCCAAAGGAGGAAAAGGCTTCTATTTTGGCAAGTCCTCTAGGGACACAAAGAAACCCTCCCAGTGGCGGTCCTTCTCAGGTGGGAGGCAGGCTCTCTCACTTCCTTCCAGCCTGGGAGAGGATCTCATCCAGCGCCTGGATCAGACAAATTATAGAATCAGGCCTAAAATTAAAATTTCACCACTGGCCTCCAACAAAATACATGCAGACCCCAGTACAGTCCTCACAAGAGAAACAGAGCAGTCTAGAACGGGAAGTAATATCTCTTCTAGACAAACATGTCTTGGAAGAAGTTCCGATAGAGGAAAGGATGGAATGTTTTTATTCCCCCCTTTTTCTCATAAAAAAAGACAATTCTTAGAGGACAATAATAAATTTAAAAGGCCTCAACAAATTTCTAATAATTCCATCATTCAATTGAGACGATAAAATCAGCAGTGAAACTCCTCTATCCTCGGTGTTACATGTCAGTCCTAGACCTAAAGGACTCTTATTACCACGTCCCAATCAGACAACAAGATCGCAAGTTTCTCAGAGTGGCAGTTCAGATGGGGTCCCAGCTACGTCACTTTCAGTACAGGGCTCTGCCCTTTGGCATAGCAATAGCCATGAGTGTTTACAAAACTGATTGCAGAAGTCACAGCACATCTCAGAGAAAAAGATACTCTGATAATACCTGATTTAGAAGACTTCCTGAGTGGGGAAGGATCTTTCTCATTGTCAGGAGCAAGTCAGAATAGTAATAAACACACTCGAGCCACTGGGATGGCAGCTGAACTTCAAAAAATCAAAGCTAGAACCAGCAGTGGTTCAGAATTTTTGGGGGATAACTGTGAACTCGATGGCACAGGAGTGTCACTTCCCAGAGAAGAAAGAAGAAAAAATCAAACAGATAATTGTGACATCAATAAAAAAAGCCGGAAATGACTTTGAGGAAAGCTATGTCAGTATTAGGGTCCCTAACCTCAATCATACTGGCGGTAAAATGGGCCCAGTTCCATGCAAGAGAACTGCAATGGTGTGTACTGCAGAACGACCTAGAGCTTCAGGGACAATTAGAGCGGAAGCTCACCCTCCCGGTCTCTGTACTTCAATCACTCAGATGGTGGTTACAGATAGAGACATCTCCGAGAGGAGTTCCCTGGACATACATGGCCTCCAAAATAGTCACAATGGACGCCAGTCCTTAGGGGTGGGGAGCCCACTTAGACACACTATGGGTCCAGGACCCCTGGGCTCAGGAGGAAAAAGATCTATCATCAAACGAGTGGGAACTTCTAGCGATCGAAAAAACGCCAGAAGGTGGCTTCCACACTTAACAGGGCATGATGTGAGAGTCCTATTGGACAACAAAACAGCGGTTGCATATGTGAACTACCAGGGGGGCACCCGTTCTCTGTCATTAATGCACATAACCAAAAGACTCGTGACTCTAGCCGAAAGGCATTTCCTCTCATTATCGGCCCTGCATATTACAGGTGTGGACAATATAAAGGCAGACTTTCTAAGCAGGAACCACTTAAGGCAAGGGGAATGGACCCTAAAAAAGTCCATCTTTCAACGGATAGTGCACATGTGGGGAAGACCCAGTGTAGACCTCTTTGCCTCAAAAGCCAACAAAAAAGTGCAAAAGTTCTGCTCCCTAAACTCAGCAGACAGACCGTTGGCAGTAGACGCCTTCAGCATAGAATGGACGTCAGGACTCTTGTATGCCTTCCCACCGATATGTTGAATTCCAGCAGTTCTGAAGAAGATCAGGGAGGACAAGGCCAGAGTGATTGTAATAGCTCCCTTTTGGCCGAAAAGACCATGGTTTTACTGGCTGAGAGTGATGTCAGTGACGGACCCATGGATTCTTCCAGAGGACCAGGACCTCCTAACACGGGGTCCCTTCAACCACCCACAGATTTCCGGGCTGCATTTGACAGCCTGGCATTTGAAAGGTCGTTGTTAGAAAAAGAAGGGTTTTCAGCTGGTTTGGTATCCACCTTACTTAGCAGCAGAAAACCAGTAATGACCAAAATCTATGGGAGAATATGGAAGAAATTCTTGTCCAGCTCAGGGCCAATACGGGAAGTGGAGGTCCCGATCGTGGCAATACTGGAGTTCCTGCAAAAGGGCTTAGATCTGGGATTAGCTGTTAGTACTCTCAAAGTGCACATTTCAGCTTTAGCAGCCATAACTGTTTAACTGTGACCTGGCAAGCAATAGGTGAGTGATGAGGTTTATCCGAGCCTGTAGTGGAGCAGACTCTGTTAAATCTCCTACTCCTCCACCATGGGATCTAAATTTAGTATTGACAGCTTTGACAGAAAGTACTTTATCTGATGTTGTATTTAATGGCTCAAAGGGGCTAACTTTAAAAACAGCTTTGTTAGTGGCACTTACATCGGCCCGTAGGGTTGGGGATTTACACGCATTGTCAGCCGACACCCCACCACCACCACCACGCAAATTATGGACGACGGAGTTGTATTAAAATTAGATCCAGCATATCTCCCCAAAGTGGTATTGAGATTCCATAGGGCTCAGGATATAGCCCTACCCTCTTTCTGTCCTAATCCTAGCAACAAGAAAGAGGAGGGACTCCATTGCCTAGATGTCAGGAGATGTATCTTACAGTATTTAGAGGTGACAAAATCCTGGAGGAGACAGAGGGCTTTGTTTCATTCCAGGGGTCGAGAAAAGGCCTTAAAGCCTCAAAACAAACTATCGCTAGATGGGTGAGAGGCCATTATTCTAGCGTATAGTAGTGCAGGCAGGGCTGTTCCACGGGGTCTGAAAGCCCACTCCACGAGGGCCATGGCGACGTCGTGGGTGGAGAGAGCAGATGCCACCATCGACCAAATCTGTAAGGTGGCCACTTGTTCCTCTCCGTCTACATTTTTTTAAACCTTATAGGCTAGACCTATCTGCTACCTCTGATCTCACATTTGGGAGAAGAGTGTTACAAGCAGTGATCCCTCTCTAAAGAGACCACAAATCTCTAACCCTCGTGGTGCCGTCATGTATGATGGAAAAACACGGGTATTACATACCTGGTAATGTGTTTTTTCATGAGACGTGACGACACCCTTATATTCCCACCCTGTTGATCATGTCATTAGTTGGGTGCATTATTAGCATTATACACTCCCTTGGGTGATGGTGATTAGAATCATATAGGATGTATTATTTATGTGTACACTAACCGGCAGAGTTCCTCTCATACTCTGTAAAACAACTGATGTGGAGAGAGGAGCCGTCCCTTTTATCTTGAAGGTTTCCTGTCCTTGAAGGCGGATCCCCTCTCTCGTGGTGCCGTCATGTCTCATGAAAAAACAAATTACCAGGTATGTAATACCAGTGTTTTCAGTTTTGAGTTAATGATATGCGCGTGCTGCGGGGCGGGCATGGTGGGGCTGGGGTGGGGGTCTTAATGTGGCTTCTGATGGTCACTGATGCCTCACTGACCTGCCCTCTATTTTACATAATGAATATGTTATACAAGTGATTCTCAAGACATTAGAATATCATCAAAAAGTTAATTTATTTCAGTTAAATACAAAAAGTGAAACTCGTATATTAGTCATTGCAAACAGTGATCAATTGCAAGTGTTTATTTCTGTTAATGTTGATGATTATGGCTTACAGCCAATGAAAACCCAAGTCATTATCACAGTAAATTAGAATACTTTATAACACCAGCCTAAAAAATTATTTTAAAATCCAAAATGTTGGCCTACTGAAATGTATGTTCAGTAATTGCACTCAATACTTGTTCGAAGCTCCTTTTGCATCAATTACTTCATCAATGTGACTTGACGTGTTAATCGGCCTGTGGCACTGCTGAGGTGTTATGGAAGCCCAGGTTGCTTTGATAGCAGCCTTCAGCTTGTCTGTATTGTTCGGTCTGTTGTCTCTCCTCTTCCTCTTGAAAATACCCCATAGATTCTCTATGGGGTTAAGGTCAGGCGAATTTGCTGGCCAATCAAGCACAGTGATACTGTTGTTTTTATACCAGGTATTGGTACTTTTGGCAGTGTGGACAGGTGCCATGTCCTGCTGGAAAATGAAGTTTTCATCTCCTAAAAGCTTGTCAGCAGAGAGAAGCATGAAGTGCTCTAAAATTTCCTGGTAGACAGCTGCGCTGACTTTGGTCTTGATAAAGCACAGTGGACCTACACCAGCAGAAGACATGGTTACCCAAACAATCACCGATTCTGGAAACTTCACACTAGACCTCAAGCAGCTTGGATTGTGGCCTTTTCCCTCTTCCTCCAGACTCTGGAACCTTGATTTCCAAATGAAATGCAAAATTAACTTTCATCTGAAAACACCTTGGACGACTGAGCAACAGTCCAGTTCTTTCTCCTTGGCCCAGGTAAGACGTTTCAGGTGTTACCTATTGGTCATGAGTGGCTTGACAGAAGGAAGGCGACACTAGATACATGTGTGCGGTGGCTCTTATAGCAATGACTCCAGCAGCAGTCCACTCCTTGTAAATCTCCCCCAAAATTTTGAATGGCCTTTTCTTAACAATCCTCTCAAGGCTGGAGTTCTCGCAGTTGCTTCTGCACCTTTTTCCACCACACTTTTATCTGTCGTCCATGACAGCACCACGGAGAGAGGGGATCTGCCCTTCACGAAAAACCTACAGATACATAAGGGCGGCACCTCTCCCACACATCAGTTGGTTTTCTGTTCCTGGAGGACAGGATGCCCTTCAGATATATCCGTATTTAATCTGGAATACCCAGGCCAGCTGTCCGACTCAGGTAGCGAGGGGGTCTGCTACCTCGGGCAGTGTGGGTCCCTGGAAGCGCCACGGTGGGTCCAGGTAGGGCAGTGCGCTGAGCAGGGAAGATGAGTCTGGAGGATGTCCATCTCCAAGTGCCAGCAACAGAGGTGAGTATTTCTAACCCTCCCCCCCCCCCCCCAGGTCCGTGCAGTCTTCCTGGAGCCTCTGCTGCTCCTGACCGGGGCGCTTGGCACGGCGGGTCGCCCGGCAGCGCCGTGCCTTGGCTCCTTGCACATCCCTGTGCGTTCTTTCCGATACCGGAAGTGACGCGGCAGGGTCTAAACCGGAAGTTGGATGCCAGCCAGCTTCTGCTGCAGACTCCACTGTGCTGCAGCCACGTGCAGCGGGGGGGCGCGGTCGGAGGCTGTAGGGGGACTAGCTGTGACCTGCACTGGGAGGGGGCAGATCCCCTGGCCACACACCTGCTGACAATCCGGATCTGGGGGAAGGCCTATATAAAGCCGCACAGAATGCTGCAGGGCTGCTTGTGAGCCCATCTGCAGCAATGGATGAGCCAGAAGCTCCCGTCGGTCTGCTGGAGGAGCAGGACAGAGCCTCGGATGCCGCGGATGCAGTAATCAGCCTAGTCGCAGGACTTCATCTAGACTGAAGGATCTGGTTCACTCCTCCAGTAATCCGGTACCTACCGCTGCTGCCTGGGTAAGAGATCTTCGTGAACGTGCCCTGATGCAGTCTTTTCCTATGTTTTTTCCTTAGGGGAAAAAGTGCGCTGGTAAATAAGGAGTGTGCACTTTGTGGTAGAAGATGGAGCCTCTATGGAATCCATATTAAAATCCCTGCCGACAATCCATAATGCCGCGGCTTTTCTCGCAGATGCGTCCGCAGATTTGGCAAGGATGGCAGCTAGGGCTGCAGGATTATCAAATGCGGCACGCAGGGCCCTATGGCTGAAATGTTGGCCTGGCGACCTTCAGTCCAGATCCCGTCTTTACTCTATCCCGTGCGAAGGAGAATACCTGTTCGGTCCAGTTTTAGACGAACTGCTGGAAAAGGCCGGAGACGAGAAAAAGAAATGTCCCAGTCTACCGACCACTTCTTATAGGCGTCCCTTCACAGGGAAAAGGTTCTTTCGCAGAAGGCCGGTCAGGGACCAGGGCAGATGGGACGATAAAAAGAAAAAAGGTACTGGATTCATGTTTGGAGGTGGGGGACATCAGGAGCCATCCCGTGAGATCAAAAAGCCACCCCAATGACTAGTCGCTCCAGTGGGAGGTAGACTATCTGCCTTCTACCTGGCCTGGTCAGAAATTTCCAGTAGCAATTGGATTTTGGGGATAATAGCTACAGGTCTACGGATAGAGTTCTCCTCCATCACCCGTAATTTTTTCAGAGTGACCCCGCTCAGGTCCTCTCCAGCAGAACGGATGGCCCTGGAAATGGAAATTCACGACCTGCTCAGTAATAAGGTCCTATTAGAGGTTCCGGAAGGGGAATGGGGTAGAGGATTCTACTCTCCTCTATTCCCAATACGAAAACCAGAACTATTATCAACCTTAGGGCTCTTAACAATTTCCTGACAATACAACCGTTTAAAATGGAGACTATTAATACAGCAATAAAACTACAGTTTAAAAACTGCTTTATGGTGGTGTTGGATTTAAAGGATGCCTATTACCATATCCCCATTTATGCAGGACACCAACGATTCCTGAGGGTAGCGGTCCGGTTAGATCGGGTGGTCAGACATTTCCAGTATAGGGCCCTCCCTATAGGTATATCGGTCACCCCCCTGGGTATTTACTAAGGTCATGGCCCACCTGCATGAGTATGACATTCTGGTAATCCCCTACCTTGACGATCTCCTTATCGTGGGTAAAACAGCGGATCACTGTATAGAACTATTGCATAAAGTAATATCTGCCCTGGAACGTCTGGGATGGTTACTAAATGTCAAAAAATCCCGGTTACAGCCCATGAAGGTGCAGCGATTTTTAGGCCTGACCTTGGATTCCCAGGATCAGGAATGCCGTTTACCTCATGAAAAAATAGATCACCTACACCTTCAAGTGCTTAACGCCTCTTAAATCCCCACCATGTCTTTTAGAAAAACTATGTCTGTTAGGCTCTCTCTCATCCTGCATTCCAGTGGTACGATGGGCCCAGTGTCATACAAGGATACTTCAGGGCGAGATATTATCACAACGAAAAATTTGGGGGGGTCACCTAGGGAGTCAGCTGACCTTGTCCCAAAACACTATTGTATCCCTCGAATGGTGGCTAAAACGAAATAACCTATCCACAGGGGTCCCCTGGGAATATAACTTAACTTGTGTAATCGCCTCAGACGCTAGCCCTTCTGGGTGGGGGGCTCACATGGGTGAGATTATAATCTAGGGACTTTGGGATCAGCTTCAGACAGAAATGTCCTCTAACCTGAAGGAATTAACGGCTGTGGAGCAGGCAGTTAAAAGGCTCCTTTTCTATCTACAGGGTCACCACATGCGGATATTCTCCGACAATCGGGTCACCGTGGCATATATCAATCATCAAGGCGGAACCCTTTCCAAATCCCTAATGAACGTGGCAGATTGTCTGTTCCAGCTAGCAGAGCAACACCTTCTCTCATTGACGGCTCTTCATATAAGAGGAGCAGAAAATACTACGGCGGATTACTTAAGCCGCAACACCTTGAGGCAGGGAGAATGTTCCCTAAACGACTCCATCTCCAACCTCATTGTAGAAAGGTGGGATCAACCGGAGGTAGATCTTTTCGCCACAAAGGAAAACAGAAAAGTGAGACAATTCTGCTCTCTAAACCTCAGAGAAAATCCTCTGTCAGTAGACTCCATCCTCATAGACAGGAACTTCAGGCTAGCTTACGCCTTTCCTCCCCTGTGTCTACTTCCTCTGGTGGTGAGGAAAATCAGGAAGGACAAGGCCACAGTGATAGTGATTGCCCACTTCTGGCCCAGAAGGACGTGGTTTTCATGCCTCAGGACCATGTCAATGTCTGACCCATGGGTCTTACCAGACATTCCAGATCTCCTATCCCAGTGCCCAGTCTACCATGTTCGGGCGGTTGGCCTTCGTCTGACGGCATGGATTTTGAGCGGTCGCTGTTAAGAGAGGTTTCTCTCCGGGCCTGATTTAACACTCTGCTGAAGAGCAGAAAAATAATCACCACAAAAATTTGTCAGGATCTGGAAAAGATTTCTTCAAAACTCAGGGTAGTAGCTGGTCAATCAACACCAATAGACCAGACTTTGGAGTTCTTGCATAAGGGGTTGGATATAGGGTTATCACCAAATACTCTTAAAGTACACGTGTCAGCCTTAGGGGCCCTCTTTGGTTGCAACATTTCTGAAAATTACTGGGTCAGCAGATTCATCAAGGTGACAAAACGGTCTAGGACAATGGTGAAGCATAGGGTCATGCCGTGGGACTTAAACTTAGTCCTTTCGGCCATGACAGAAGCCCCACTTGAGCCAATTTCTTCAGCCTCTATTCAAAATCTGTCTCTTAAAGTAGCCTTCCTGGTAGCCCTAATGTCAGCTCGTAGGATAGGCGACATCCAGGCGTTATCCAGGCTTCCCCCTTACATGCAACTTAGGGATGATAGTGATACTTTCCCCTGATCTAGTACATCTTCCTAAAGTTTTGTCCAGATTCCATAGAACACAGGAGATAGTTCTTCCATCTTTCCTCCCTTATCCTACTAATGATAAGGAAAGGAAACTACACACTTTAGACGTAAGAAGATGTATCCTAGAATATCTAGCGGTGACTGATCCTTGGAAAATAGATAACGCCCTATTCTTCTATCAGGGTAGCAGGAAAGGTCATAGAGCATCAAAATCTACGCTAGCTAGGTGGATCAGGGAGGCTATTTCGCTGGCATACATCTCAAAGGGCAAGCCGACGCCTGAAGGTCTAAGAGCGCATTCATTAGAGCTATGGCTGCCTCGTGGGTGGAGAGGTTAGGTGTCGATCGACCAAATATGTAAGGCTGCTACTTGGTCTTCTCCAAACACATTCTATAACCATTATAGATTAAACCTAGGTGCTTCTTCGGACCTCTCTTTTGGTTTAAGGGTGCTGCAAGCTGTAGTCCCTCGCTAGTCAGTTTACTCTCTGTAATTCTCTCCATGGTGTTGTCATGGATGACCGATAAAGTCTTAGTAACTCACCGGTTAACGGTGTTTTAGGGAGTCCATGACAGCACCCATATAGAGCCTCCCGTCTTTTTAAGTTCTGGGTGTACACTTCTTCCTTTTTTTGTATAGTCCACTTGTGGTGAATAGTTAGCAGTAGTATCGTTGCATATAAATTATGCTGTTAATCTTGGTGGTCCTCTTGTGCTCTGTAAACCAACTGATGCGTGGGAGAGGTGCCGCTCTTATGTATCTGTAGGTTTCCTGTTACTGAAGGGTGGATCCCCTCTCTCAGTGGTGCTGTCATGGACTTCGAAAAATACTGTTAAACGGTGAGTAACTAAGACTTTTCCTTCCACACAACTTTCCATTAATATGTTTGGATACAGCACTCTGTGAACAGCTGGCTTCTTTAGCAATAAACTTTTGTCGCTTACCCTCCTTGTGGAGTGTTTCATTGACTGCCGTCTGGACATCTGTCAAGTCAGCAGTCTTCCCCATGATTGTGGAGCCTACTGAAACAGACTAAGGGACCTTTTTAAACGCTTAAAAAGCCTTTGCATGTGTTTTGTTAATTATTCTACTTTACTGAGATAATGACTTTCGGTTTTTCATTGGCTGTAAGCCATAATCATCAACATTAACAGAAATAAACACTTGAAATAGATCACTCTGTTTGTAATGACTCTATATAATGAGTTTCACTTTTTGTATTGAAGAACTGAACTAAATTAACTTAATGATGATATTCAAATTTAGTGAGAAGCACTTGTATATATTTAGAAGAAAAAAAAAAACACCTTCTGCAGGCAGGCGGTGGCGCCTGGGCTGAAGCATGATCACATTTATAATGTGTATTTAATTATTGTTTTTGATGGCATTATATAAATTTAATAAAAAAAATAAATGAATCAGTCTGAAAATGGCGCCGGTTTTGCCTGCACAGTAACAGCTATTGGCAATCGGATAGCTGCTTCTGTGCAGACAGCGCCATCTTGGAGGAGGTACAGTAATTTTTTTTTCTCTATCAAGACTGCCTGTGCAGTAGCAGCTATTGGATCACCGATCCCTGCAGAAGGTGATTTTTATATTTAATATGTAAATTAGAGGGAAGGGAAGGTCATTGAGGGATCAGTGACTTGTCAGCAGGCTGCATTATGAATACCTAAGGCTACTTTCACACTAGCGTCGTACTCGGCCCGTCGCAGTGCGTCGGGCCGACGTACCAACGCTAGCAGTGAATGCGCTGCACAATGGGCGCAGCGGATACATTTTTCCAGCGCATCCGCTGCCCCATTGTGAGGTGCGGGGAGGTGGGGGCGGAGTTCCAGCCGCGCATGCGCGGTCGGAAATGGTGGACCGTCAGCAGCAAAAAACGTTACATGTAATGTTTTTTGCAGCCGACGGTCCGCCACAACACGGCGCAACTGTCGCACGACGGTTGCAACGTGTGGCAAAGCGTCGCAATGCGATGCTAATGCAAGTCAATGGAGAAAAAAACGCATCCTGCAAGCACTTTTGCAGGATGCTTTTTTTCTACAAAACGACGCATAGCGAAAGTAGCCTAATCAGAGACCACATGAATCCTCCCCCCCCCCTTCCTCAGGCTGCCCCGAAGGACGAGCATATCATTAACGCAAAACTGATCATAAAGGATAAACAACCACAAGATGGTTATCATGATAATCAGTATAATGGTGCCGACCTGACACGGTCTGTAGGTTACTCGGCACAATCCTGGTGACCGGTTCCCGTTAACAAAACCGATAAAACCGTTTTAGATTGAAAGTGTAACTTCAGTTTTGAAAACGTTATACTAAGTTATAAGGACATGAAATAAGTTTTTATCTGTGAGACCAAAGCAGTGGGTGCTCTCCTTTCAGACTGAAAACAGATCTGTAGAAAGTTTATATTTTCTTAGTAAGGATATATTCACACGACTGGTCCTACCACTGTTCACCTAAAAAAAAAAAAAAAAAAAGAAGAAAAAAAAAAAGCTTCATATGTGGCTTTGGATTAAAGGGAATCGGTCAGTGATCCTCCCCAAAACTGTTTATATGGTCCTTTTGATCTCTGAAAGATCATGTCATCCATACCTTTCTTTATGCAATTTGTTGCTCTGTGATGGTCTATATAGTCAAGCCAGTGAGTGGTCAGACAAGCAGAGGAAAGTGGGGCTGGGTGATGAATGGACAATGGGAGGCAGAGGATAGGAAGTGCCTTGAGATGCCAAAAGCACTTGAGCATTATTTACAAATGAATCCAATCAACGATTTTTCAGTCAAGGAGAAACCGGTTGAAAGAAAATGTCATCCACAACTTTACTTATGCAGAGAGCAACATGACCATATAAATATATATCCAAGGAGAACTAAGAGTCAAAAAAACTGCCAGAAATTGCATAATCAATCATAACCAATCTTTATTAAGAACAATACAAAATTATTAAAACTGGTACCACATATACAATGACATGTGAGAAATCCGTGAGTGCGTCACGCCCCCTGAGGAAGCGGTATTCACCAGACGCGAAACGCGCGTTGGGGTAAACAACAGAGACCAGGACAGGACCTGCCACACCGATCATGGGTAAATAGAGCCTTGAACGTTATTTCATTTTATATATTTTGCAATTACAAACATCTGATCGGCCTGGCGATCTGACTGCTGTGGTATACTATTGGCACTGTGTATGCTTATTTTAACGGACAGTCTCAACACCACGGTCTGTCAGTGGATCTATACCTGTCATTATAGCACACTTGCTGCATGGTACATATAAGTCTATTTGATGGGGTCATGATCCAGGGTCTATTGTTTTTTGATGTACTCACGGATTTCTCACATGTCATTGTATATGTGGTACCAGTTTTAATAATTTTGTATTGTTCTTAATAAAGATTGGTTATGATTGATTATGCAATTTCTGGCAGTTTTTTTGACTCTTAGTTCTCCTTGGATATATGACTATGATTTGAGTCGCCATAGTTATTTTTGGTTGATTATCCTTTGCTGATGTTCTGTTTATATATATATATGACCATATAAATAGTTTGGGTCTTTTGACAGACTCCCTTTAAGGTCAAGGTATGATGAGTCAGGCATTGCAGCTCGAAGACAGACTTTGATGGGGTCGAGTGAATTCACATTTCCTCTAATTTATAGATTTTATTACAGAAGCATTATTTTTTCTTACAAGAATCCAGTAACACTAGTTTCCTTAATTATAGGTCAGTTTCCGAATGTGGAATCCCTGCCTCCACCACCAGGGCCAGTATATTACCCCTATGTTCCTGACCCATATAACCAGCCTCCTATAAGTGGCTTTGATTCATGTGTGTCTGTTGTGCCTACGTATCACTATGTAGGACCCTGGCATCCTGTAAGCCCCCCTTTCAGCAGTTCACCCCGGATTCATAACCCTGTAAATCCTGGTCACATCCACCAAGTGAGCTACATTGCGGCACCACCTCCTCCAGCTCATTTTGTGCCTCAGGCGATATGAGAGCAGATGGATTATCGGTATGTTAGCTTTAAAAGTAAATGCATTTCAAGTGATGGGTAACAGTCTAGTTGGGTTTTTGGGTTTTATTATGTAAACAATTGTTTGCTTTTACACTGGGTTTAAATGAGCATATTTTGAGTCGGTGCGTAGTCCGTGTGAACCGCACACTAACAATTGTTGGTTCATGTGTAAGTTTATATGAGCAATTTTTCATTTTTTCTTTCCCTCAAAGACCTGTGTGGGAAAAGAAAAGTATGCATTATTCTTGCCAGTTTTAAGGCTGAGAACTGTGCATGTAATTACTTGCAGTTCCTGGACACATCTGTGTTGCAAACTAATACACATATATGTTGATAATTTCAAAGGGGTTGTCCACTACACGGATAAACCCTTCTCAGTCACTATATTTCCCCCATGTCAAATAATGGTTTTACTCACGTCCAATGTGGTCGCTGTTCTAGTGATGTCAGTGCCTGGTCTCCCGGGACTCCCATGATGTTATGTCTCGTTAGCCCGACAGCCAATCAGTGGCCACTTCACTGTCACTTCCTACTGACATCCATAGGGCAAACGCATGTCGGTTTCCTTTTAAGGAAGTGAATGAAGTGTCTTCCAATTGGCTATAGAGAGCCAATCCCATACTCGCTGGAATGGCGCCTACCGGAGGGGAGGTCAGGCTGTTATTTTACATTGAGGAAATAGTGATTGAGAAAAGGTTGTCTGAAAAGTGGACAGCCCCTTTAATATCTACCTGGGTCTAAAAGGAAAGCTGACAGGAGATTAATGCTGCCCGAACAGGTGTCACCATGAATCAGATACTTGCTGTTTATTGCAGATATGTATGCTTTGTTCGGTAATGGTCCCGGCCAGCTTTTCAATGTAATGATTTTTCTGAAATTCTGCTCCATGTGTTTCGGATGAGCAGTTTGTTGGCTTCTCACTGCTCTGACTAAGCGGTCTGTGTAGGGAAGTGGGGTAG
This sequence comes from Ranitomeya imitator, assembly GCF_032444005.1. Taxonomy (NCBI): domain Eukaryota; kingdom Metazoa; phylum Chordata; class Amphibia; order Anura; family Dendrobatidae; genus Ranitomeya; species Ranitomeya imitator. Next base: position 106,181,398 of record NC_091283.1, on the reverse strand, counting down.
GAGGAAGCCCCTGGGCACATGCCTTGGACCAGAGCTTATGAGGTACAGTCTCCAGTCAGATTTCCAAAGAATGTTATCCCTGAAATGCGACTTTCAGTGTATAGCATAAACAGCTGCAGTAACGCAGACCTTGTATGATTCATGAATCTCCCATCAGGTTTACTCAAATTTTTGAGCTTTAATAATGAATAGCTGGGCTGTTTAGGTCTTTGTGATCTTCCATGTCAGTAGACTTTAGAAGATAACACAAACGTGACCTTCACAATTTTTGTATAATTGACCCCTGCCAGTCTCCTGACATACGGGATAATTACTTGACTGCAGTGGTCACAATCGGCCAACAATTCTGTCGCAACAGAAGAAACCCTGTTCTTCACTGGGACAAAACTGTGAAAGCTGCAGCCGATCAGAGGCTGATTTTCTGCAGCGGTCACAGAACATTGTTATTCAGTTGACTGGAGTAGGACACTGATGAGTGGCGTTGCAGCATCGGACATGTAAGGAAGTATATGGATTTTATATTTAACCTCCACCCTTGTGTCACTCATAAAGTGAGTACACCTGAAAACTGCAAAAAAAAATACTGCTCATCGGAACCATAGCTGTAATGGTCAAATGTTGGCAAAATTGTACTACACGTCCCCATCTTTTTATAGGGTATATAAAACTTATAAAAATATTTTTGGTTGACTGACCCTGTGCAGTAATACTCCATAGAAATATATAGGATATATGGAAGTTGAAATTAATTTTAGCTTTTTCAATCGAGAGAGTGAAATTTCCAGCAAATTAAAATGTGGTATTTAAAATGGATCGCTGGTACATAATGAACTCCTTATTGCTCTGGGTGGAAACACGGCATGTCTTTTATGCTAGTTTCACACAATAACACCACAGTATATGAATTGTTACGGAGTGTTGAAAAGTATAATTGCTCTTTTTTGTTTAGCGTTGAAGTTTTCTCCCACTCTTGACTTACAATTTGAAGCCGACATGTGAGGTAATGCAGCAACGTGCATCAGTATACAGAATTAATTGGTCTATGAACAATAGTGGTCTCATCATTTACCTTGTCAGTGCGCTTTGTCTTTAGAAAGCGAAAAGATGCAGCATTGAGTCTAACATCAGGATGATGGATAAATGGGTATTATTAATGGGCGTTAAGTCATTATTATTAATGTTTGATGTTTTTCTTTCTTTTATCCAGGTCATCTTGTTTTCATACTATGGCTGATTCTTCTGAGAAGAAAACGCTGGTTTCTAATTTTCAGATTCGTTGTGGCACTGAACTGGGTGGCTAGGCTTGGAGGTATAAAGATTAGATACAGTTTTTACTGTACGGAGGGCTGCAGCTAGCCTCTTGTGGCGAGTCTTAATTTTCTAGGAATTCCATCACAAAGACACTGCTGAAGATTTCTGAACAGGCGACTTTCTAAGTTCTTTTCTGTCATAGCGGGCATGTTATCCCCTCTAGTATGGCACTCAGTCGCTATCATTGGACTACTTCATTCAAACCGCTGCTGAGAAGGTCACAGACACGCTGTTGGACCATGAACCATATAACTACATTATTCAAGCTGCTTTTTTTTTTTTTTTGTTTTTTTTTTTGTTTTACATGTCCACATGTGTTAGTATTGAAGCACTGTTTGTCTTTAAATGTGTTCACTGCTAGGGATATTTGGCTTTGTGTTAGATCTGGGTATTTGTGTTAATGTCACTTTTTCATTGTAGGGGAGTTGATATTGGCATTATTTCAGTCACTATAAATAAATAAGAAAGCATGAAAACCTAATTTGATCTTGAAATTATTTAACTGGGATACCATGTCTACCAGATACTAGATGACTGCTCAAATGAATAAGGACTAGTGATGAGCAAACATGCTCGCATAAAGTGTATTCCGAGCATGCTCATGTGCTGAGTGTCTCCAGCATGCTCGAAAAATATGTTTGAGTCTCCGCAGCTCGATGTCGCGCAGCTGTTCAACAGCCGCAACACATGCAGGGATTGACTTTCTGTTAAACAGCCGCAACACATGCAGGGATTGTCTAACAGCCGTGAGACACACAGCTATGGTGATGCTAACATATTTCTCAAGCACGCTGAAGGCACTCGGCACACAAGCATGCTCAGATAACTCCTTATCCGAGCACTTTCGGTCAACACTATTAAAGACAGGTAGCTAAAATGGGAGAATGTACATTTTACCTCCTGCAATACCACAATGCATTGACAACGAGAATATAGGATTGCTTGTATTAAATGGGTTGTCAGCTGATGCTCACTTTGACATCAGAGGTAAGCGGTGCCGTGCTTCCACTCACAGCTGCTAAAATGTATTCATTATATGGCAGGTATCTCATGTGAGTACCCTTGAGTAGAGCAGGACTTTTGCAAAGTACCTACAAATCCTGCAGCTTTGTGGGGTGTACCACCATTGACACTGCTCTTCTCCCATGTAGATGAATACCGCATCAGAGTTGTTCCTGGAGACTCGTGTATATCACACAGAAATCAACTGGGATAAAAACACTTTATTCCTTCTACATGAGTAATTTGCAGTAGTAAGGGATGTTCCATCAATGAGAAGAGTCATAAGGCCAATTGCATGTACAAATACCCACATTGATGGGTCTCAGGTCGGTTACAAGTATAAGGTTGCCAATGTATCACTCTGTTCTGATACACTGGAATGCATAGCCATATGTTGGAGGTGTATACTGGGAGCTTTGGCTACGTTCAGTTCACCATTTCACATGTATAGCAGGTCAAGAAGGTTATTATCTTACTAAAATGTTTCACTAATAAACCCCACAATAAGAGCATGATTCATTTACATTCATTTACTTTGTTTTATCAGTAAAAAGCAGGTGGTGTAATATGTAGGAATATGCAAATTTTACATTTTCTCCCTTTACTGTGTCCACCTCGAGGCTGGAAGCTGAAGAAGAACTGGATCTGCTTGTCCATCACTGGTCTCTTCATATGGAGGGACTCGTGATGAGAAGGCTGTGATGCTGTTGAGCAAGTACAATGTCTGCCTTCTTGGCTTAGGAAGGAAATCTGAAGAATACTTATGGTTAAAAAGTGATACTAGAATCCATGTGGAGTAATGCCACATATCACACATTACATACCGATAAACTACTTAAAGGAGTTGTCCGATCTAAAATGAGAAGTCTAAAGTTACACTCTGTGTGACTGCAGACTGGTGAATCCTCCCAGCGCATGCAATGTATGCTATAAGGATTCGCCGTTCTCTGCCCAGGGAATGGTAGTCAGTCATTCATTATACATACTCCTGAGCAGAACCAGTCTAGTGGGCATGGCATCACTCAATAGACTTGTATTGGCGAGGCTCATTCACTAAATCAGTGTTCCCCAACTCCGGTCCTCAAGAGCCACCAACAGGTCATGTTTTCAGGATTTCCTTAGTATTGGACAGATGATAATTGCATCACCTAGACAGGCAAGCATTCAATGACCTGTGCAATACTAAGGAAATCCTGAAAACATAACCTGTTAGTGGCTCTTGGACCGGAGTTGGGGAACGCTGCGCTAGATGGATGCACCCACTAGACTTGTTCCGCATATTGCATACCTTACCACCGTCCCCAGGTCAGACAAAAGATGAATCCCTGCAGCCACAGTGCGCGCTGAGAGGATTTACAAGTCTGCAGTCACAGAGAGTGACTGCAGACTTTTCATTTTAGACCAGACAACCACCTTAATCAGGAAAGCAAAAGATGAGAAGCGGTTTCTAAATTAGTTGAATGAGTATTTAAAAATAATGTGTTTTTGTTGTTTGCATTTTGTATGCAAATATTAATGAGGGGCATGCAAAATGATGAGGCAAATCATTTGGGGCTTCTGATCAGTGATGTGCACCTCCACAAGCCTCGTCAGAAATGTTACTGCTGTCAGGTACTGAAAGAACATTTTGGGTTTAGGAAATGCTGCCACTTTTGAAGAATTTGATGGACAGGTATAGCCAAGCCCCGTCTCCTCCCCTGCACATCTAATTTTGGCGTACGTGCCCAAAATTGTCAAGAAAACTGTGAAAGTAAAAAAAAAAAAAAACTTCACATTGTTCAAAAAATTTGCAACTTTTCAATGTGTTTTACGACAACGGTGTATTAATCAGAAGATGTGATGAGGACCTGCCTGATGACTGGATGAACCAGAGAGTGAAGTATTTTTTTGGTTCATGGTTTTTCTCACTAACCTTTAAATTACCTTTTATGGTCCAGAAATAAAGCAGCCTATTATTTAGTTAAAACAAGCCGTCACATAGTAATGATCGGTACTCTGCCGTCAGCTGGAACTTCACCATTTGCTAGATCGCCTGCTTAGATGAAGGGGAAATGATCACATTTTAGGGCATTATGATGCACACGGGCATGTAAAAATGTATCCCCAATGCTGCCTAATTTCATCTTTTTTTTTTTTTTTTTCTTCTAACACCCCAGGTCTCCACATTGCCATGACCCGAATACGGTTTGATGCCACATTTGCATTATTATGCTGCATAAGTGTGTACCCTGAGAGCGGCACAGCAGAAACCTTAAACAGATTGTATCCTGGATTATAATAAATTCATGGAGGGGTCAATCTGTCAGAACAGCTTCTGAAACCGTCATGCAGAAAACAAGTGTTTTACACAAAACTGTCCATGCAGATCGTACAGTTGGTGATATAGAATGCTTTGGCAAAACAAGAATATTGCTTCAATTTCAGGAGGTACAGTAGTTATTAGTGTCCTATAGTGAGGAGTGCAAGTGCTCGTTACTCGATAAAGGGGATTGAAGATGGCACGCCATCCAGGTAAAACTCACACAAGTTTATTTAGTCCTGTCACGAATCCACACCGCTGCCACCAATATGTCACGATTCACACCGTGACAGTCACCCCTACGTCACGGATCGGGGTGACTTTAGGCCAACAGACGGCTATCACATGTGCAGGGGGGCTTATCTTAGTTATCCCTCCACTGCTACAATGTGATGAAAAAACACACACAAGGCTATTGACCTCTTAGTTTACCGCAGGGGCTTATTTTAGGTATCCCACTGCTCTTCAATATATTACGAACTGCAGGGATTTATGTATATCCCGCTTACAGTTCCACTTGAAACTTGCAGCTCTCTGGCGCCCACCTTACTCTCAGGTCAGACTAGGTACTGCACCTGGGGTAATTAGTTGCCAGAAAGGCTGCCTGCTATGTACTGGCTATTGGGCACGCTGCAGCGAGGCGATATAAATACTCCCACTTAGGCAGGAACAATAATTTTCAACGCCGCAGTCGCTACAATGACTCCCAACTACCCAGTACAAAGGTATGCTGCCACCAGCTTCGATTAAATGGGTCCGAAGCTAACCCAAAACAGTAGCGTAATTCCCTTCAGAAGACTCGGGGTACATTTTAGAACAGGAAGAACAAATCTAGTATTTTAAATATTTTACTCCATTAAAAGTAGGCAGTGTTTATGAAAAGGTATAAAACATGTTACAATATGAGACAATTGAAAATATGTACAAAGGTAATTATAAAAAAAAAAACAGGGATTACATGAGAAATCAACACTTACATGTGTTCAGAGCATTGCAGGCAACCAGGCCAGTGGGGGGGCGTTCCCATATGTCCCAGTTCATCAGGGCTAGCAGTCAGGGCTTCTCAGGTAAAACTGCTGGGGGCCTGGCAGAAACTTATAAACCGCAGCCCATGACATCACCAACAGGGCTGGTTTACCCAGACTCTCCTCTCTCTTCAGTCTTCTCCAACAATTCTTATAATTTGTGTATTTTTGGTCCAGAACATGTCAGAATCATAACACACCCAGCATTCACCTTATTTTAACATTGGCGTTCTAATGAGACCAAATTTGGGCTTGATGCGATGCATAGTTCCAGAGAAATCCATACTCGGTCCCTGTTGGGCTTGGAGGCTCCTGCTTACAGTGATGGATAGATGCGCCAATGGACTTTAGCAATATGTACTTTTTATTTTCCTAGCCTAAATCGTTGGCCCAATATCTTGCAATATTAGGACAAAGAACCTCATGTTTTACAAGGGAGATCCAACCAGTTTAAGCTGGTACAACGGTCTATGCATCTATACCGATCGTAAAAATTCCTTTTTAGGAGGGGAATGAGCTGAAAGTCAGGAATGCAGCAAGAAGCCATAAAAGCTCTTTTACACACACATTCAGAAACAAAGGGAGCCAGAGAAAGAAGGGGGGGGTTAGCCCACAGCATGGGCAGAAAGGCAAAGCTACAAAATCATATTTCATACAATATCGTGACAAGTCCATAATTAAAAAACTGCATAAAAGCAACCTGATATTTCTGGTGCAGCGTGCACCCCTTAGTTGCTCCAATTTGCCTTGGGTGCTCAGGTATGTACAGCTTATTGCGGGTGCTCGAGTGACATGTTTGAGTCCCCACAGCCGCATCTTTCACGGCTGTTAGACAGCCACAAAACATGCGGGGATTGCTAGTGTATGTCAGGCCATCACCTCCTGTTTTGTGGCTGTCTTGCCGCCAAATATATCGGAGCGGGGACTCGAACATGTCACTCGAACACCCGCGGTATTCAGTGCATACCCGATCACTTGTGCTCATCACTCATATCCTAATATTTAGAGATCTGGAAGGGGGCAGCCTCAGTAGTTCATGAACTGAAGGTGTACATATTGAATCTGGGCCACATATTGCTGTGATTTTCCCCTACGTTACAGTTTGGGGTACTTTATCAAAGGGTGAAGTGTGCTCCAAAAGGGATAATGAAAGGATACAACTCCTTCTGAAATGAGGCCTTCATTAAGGGCAGCATTTCACTCTCCAAACTATTTATCTGTGCATATAGCTGTCAAAGATGAGACCAGCAATACCTTTTACAAGGCCAGTTCATTTCTCTGTTAATGAAAAATCTGTTTTTGCATTCATATGCATATGGGGCTGAAGAAATAAGATGGAACGGAAGCCTCTGTCACGCCAGCTCTGTTCCCCACCCAGTGCCGTCACCTCAAGCTTCACTGATGGCCTCAATGCTGTGTGACTTCAGACAAAGGAGCCAACAGTCAAGCAAGATGATGCTGGAATTGTATAGTTTGAAAGGTGAAATCTGACTGAGACTCCTTTTAAGCAAGAGGTGGTAGGAAATAGAGCTAGAGTGACAGAGGCTGCAGATTTTTAGCCTCATTTACATATGATGTCAAACACTAATTTCCCAGTAATGGCGGAACGGACCGACCATGTAGAGGTATTGCTGGATTTGTCTTTGAAAAAGCTACAGGAACATAAATAGTTTTGTGCGTGGAATACTGCTGACAGATTCCCTTTAATTGCCGAAGGGCTCCTTCTCACTTGCGAGAAATATGTGAGAGTCTCGCATGTTAAAACCAAGCTCTGGCGTCGGCACTCCGGAGCAGAGCGTGCGGCTCCATGTATTGCTATGCGGCCGCACGCTCCGCTCTGGAGTGCCGGCACCAGAGCTTGGTTTTAACATGCGAGACTCTCACGTATTTCTCGCAAGTGAGAAGGAGCCCTTACAGTTGTGGCATTTAGTTTAGCACCATGAAACTGGAAAAGTTGTAAATGGCCCGGACATAATAGTAGTTTGTGCATAAGCCAATAGTTACTAGCTAATAATAAAACCATAGTTTCTACAGAACAGGCAGTACTTATAAATGTTTATTGGCAACTTAATGTTCCATACTGTATGAAAGAATAAAAATCTTAATTTCCGTAAGCATACATCTTTGAAAAAAAGATAAGCATTTATTTTGTATTCAGTGTACAAGTAAATTACAAAATACATGGAAATAAATACATTTTATGTACAAAGTATCTCTGCAGGAATAGATCTATCTGTTCTGTGGTGTATATTCCAAGGTGCACTCTTTAAGTGAATTCGATTTTGCGTATTTTAAATGGACATTCAGAATGTTCTGTTACCCGTCTGTGCTGAAGAATTGGCAAGGCATAATAAACTTATCTCTCCTATCACTTCCTCAGGACGGAAATAATTAAGAATCCACTTTAAATCATTGCTTGGATCTCTTAAGTGCAGGCAAGATGCCATTTTGGTGCATATTGCTGCCATTCTATAAAAAAATGTAAAAAATAAAACGATTTCCGGTATATTACACAAATACAGGTATGTTATATGCATGTTTATATTTAAAGAGATTTCTTAAATTCCCAGAGAGATTATTTTCTGGCATCACCCATGCACGTCTTCAGATTTCCTATTGCATTAAATAAATGAATGGGTTTGGGCACAAGGCTTTGCGGCTACTATTTTGCACAGTGCTGCATTGAACATACAATGAGCAAAGCTCTCTAGACAAAAGTCACAATAACGGACAATGACATTTATACAGAAGGCTGCAGTACGCCGTATGAAGCCTGTGTGGTGCGACACGTCATACTTGTACCGTACAATACTTGGGGGAGGTGGGTGCAATAATGAGGAATGTGCTTTCCTTTCTTAATCATTTCTTTTTCAATGCATGCTATATACACAGTAATGAGCAGATGTGGAGTAAGAGGCTGTCTATGAGGAGTGCAGTAAAGCAGGGTCTTCAACCTACTTTTGTGTCATAGTTGGCCAAGTTGTCAGTGGCCACAATATCCGATCCTGGTTTTTGGCATAAAACATACAGAATTCACCCAATACAGCTATTTGTATGAAGACTTGAACAGCATTATCCCTTCTCATCAAAGTATCATAGCACCCAAAATTGGTAGACAAATTGATTGTAATCTGATTTTGCCTTTTGACATCATCCTTTTTCCACGGAGCCTGTAAAACCGCTTTCAATTTTACAGCCGGACTGCCGTCATGATTACTTGATAATTGATGGATCTTTTGTAGTGATGAGTTGATGTGCTCGGAAGGTGTTATCTGAGCATGCTCGGGTGCTAGCAGAAGGTCTTTGGTGTGCTAAAACTGTTCAAGTTCCCACAGCTGCATGTCTCTGCTGTTCGACAGCCACAACACATGCAGGGATTGCCTGTTTGTTAGACAATCCCTGTATGTGTTCCAGCTGTCAAACAGCCACGAGACATACAGGCGCAGGGACTCAAACATATTAGTCAAGCACACCTAACAGAGCATGCTCAAATAACACCTTATCCGAGCACATTCACTCATCACTACATTTTTGCAGTTCCATTGGAAGCGGACATTGGCCCCAATTCATTACTTTCCTTTTTTTTGTCATATTTTTTGCAGTTTTAGTGCCAAATTATTCAAAATGATGCACTCTGATTCATGAATTTTGCACAAAAAGCAAAAATGCTATTTTATTTTTGTCTTTCACCTTTCTTGGGCAAAAGTTGCATTATTTGTTAGAATGTTGCACGCAACTCTTATTTTAGAGCAAAAAAGTTGTGTAAAAAAAAAATCACTCCGGTCAGGGAATTGGAGAATATTTGCGCAAAGAATGGCCAACTTTTGTTAAAAAAAAACAAAAAAAACCCACAATATCTGCAAACAACGGAATTATGAAAGCCACGGCTACAATGGTGAAGAGGAGCAAAAAAAAACAACAACAAATGGACAAGTAGAAAATTAGACTTGGAAATTGGTGCAACTGAAAATGAAAATTTGTAAAAAAAATAAAAAAATAAAAAAAAGCAATAAAACTGGAAAAGGTAGACATAAAATAGGTGCAAATCCAATAATGAATTATGCACATTCAGATCAGGATGCACAAAAACAAAACGTGGAATGGAGTTCCCTTCTACTGCTGATTTACCACAACTTTACCCCCAATGAACTGGCACAGAAGAATGTAGTGCTATATTGTCACTCCCATTTCCACATCTTTTGTTTGCTATTATTGCAGGGTATGTGGAGAAGGGATCCTTGCACCAGGGCCCTTTCTCTAAAGGCCATTTAGCATCTGTGAGTTTAGGTTTCTTCTTGGAAATGCTTACATGGTGGTGTTAATATTCTGGATCGTGTAATTATATTTGAGTTCAATTGTACAACTACTAAGTTTTATTCCACATGAATAATTTGGAAAAAAAAATATTGACGTAAAATGACCATTTGTTTAAAAAAATATATATAAAATGAATACAAAATGTATATAAATGTAAAAGCCTGTATGGATGTGATACTATTGCCAATATCCAGTATTCTGTTTTTCACTGATTTCGCATTCTAGTTTACATTGCATCACTTACATTTGCTACTATATCTTGTATATGTGCAGGTGTAGAGTTCTGCTGTGAGCGTCCAGCAACATCTACCTTGCAGTACATAGTCAGTTTTTGAATATCATTGTATTTAAACAAGTAGTTAGTGGCGTAATTTATGCAGGGTTTTTTTTATTCAACGTGCTAATGTCTTAATCTCACACTTTATCGACATGTTGGAAGAATAAAGACTTGAATTTTTGCAGGATATCTTGGAATAGTGAATATGGTGCAGGTAGATTCATGGACCGTGTAAATTTTGCATTCCAATCAAAGACGGGCTGGATTTATAAAATGTGCTGCAGACAGTTGATGCTGTTTTTGGCGTATGTGTGACTGCTAGTAGTCAAGGGGCACATATACATTTAGGAACATTTCCCAGCTTTTGCGTCTAAAATATGCCCAAACGCACTATTGTACCTCATCTAATAGTGACAACCGCAAACCTAAATGCTGTAACAAGTGCTGGATTTTTTTTTCTTTTTATCTTCCAACAAGTTGCAAGATGTAATCGCTATTCAGTCTGCATATTAGTGGGTGTGATCTTCTTCTAATGTGTTACTGACAACATTTCATTATCTTATTTTACGTGCAAGGAAGTAGCACTTATAATTAATGTTTGTCTAAGTATCACACAGCAGCTCCCAGGTGCTTGGATGTTTATCACATTGAGAACACACATCTTTTTATGTTTTCAGTGCACCAATCAGAGGTGTGATTTAAGTCAATAACTGGAACTTTACATGTCTATCGTGATTTTAGATCTTAAAGTAACACCAGCTATTTTTTCACATCTAATGCAAACTCACATGCAATATTTTAATGCGGAATCTCCTTCAGTTGCATCCATACATTTTGAATCCCTACATTATGAACAATTAGATATTATCTCTCAATTCTAAATATTTATCCACTGGCTAACACGGTACCAAAATATATATCTTTCCTGTATCTGTATTCCAGTTATCCTGTTTAGACAGTAATTCAGGCTGACTTCCTGGAAACTACAAGATGACATCACTTATAACATCACTTGTGGCTGCTCCCAGACCCTTCTGCTCCTTACTCTGCCCTAAACTCCTTGTTTTTCTATATCACCCATATTCAGTTGAAAATATAAGTTGTCTTGTATAAGTAATAAAGTAAAGTCCATACAATAATTATCTGCAGTTATAAACCTCTGACTCATGCTAACTGTCTACAATATAAGTGCTGTGTGCATAATCTCTAGTGTAATCTACTATTTTTAAAAGATGAAACAGAGAAGCCTATCACAAGCAGGAGGCCGTGAAGAAAGGCTGAAACTGCATCACATACGATACATTGAGATTCTGCAGTGTGAAGAGATGTTATGATCATCGGCTGCCGTTCGATACTACTCAGATCGGAGAAAGTGCAGTGTCATATTTGAAATGCTGCCTTATGAACAGTCGTATATTCAGTTCAAACTCTGCTTAGTCTGGGTGTTTTAGATCAGTAGTAATAGTAGTTCAGAGACATTCATGCGTAATGCCCACCATATACATGAGATGCCTTTTGGTTGAACAATGCTTCGACAGACTTATATCTTGCCTGGCTCTCCTATACATTAGAGTGCTTGTTCAACTGAGAGCTCCTGTGTTCTCTATAAGAGACCCTCCACCAGACATAATTGGGCGATGGCTTCTCTCGTAGGCCTCTTTCACATTTCCGTCGGTATGGGCCTGTCGCAATGCGTCGGGCCGACGTACCGACGGACGTTGTGATTTTTTGCACGACCTGGGCAGCGGATGCAGTTTTTCGACGCATCCGCTGCCCAGTCTGCAGTCCGGTGAGGAGGGGGCGAAGTTTCGGTCGCACATGCATTGAACTTTTTTTGTGATGACTGTCCACCAAAACACGACGGATCTGTTGCACGACAGACGCGATGTGTGGCAATCCATCGCGATCCGTCGCTAATACAGGTCTATGGGCAAAAAACGCATCCTGCGAGCACATTTGCAGGATCCGTTTTTTGCCCTAAACGACGGATTGCGATGCATTGCAGACGACGGAAGTGTGAAAGAGGCCTAAGAGAACAAAAGGATTGGGAATGCGAAATTGAGCATTCTGGATTATTTCCCCTAGAAATTTTTGAGGGCTTTCATATACAGATTGTATTGGCCAACCTTAGTTTAATATTTATGGGGACTTTAAGGCTATGTGCACACATTGCGGATTAGCCTTAGGAATTTCTGGAGCGGATTCTGCCTCTCCTGGCAGAAAACGCACCTGCGGATTTGTCGCGTTTTTTGTGCGGATCCGCAACGTTTTTTTTGCTGCGGATTTACTGCGTGTTTTTATCGCTGCGGATTTCTATAATGGAATGGGTACAAAAACGCTGCAGATCTGCAAAGAAGTGACATGCTACTTCTTTTAATCCGCAGCGTTTCCGCACTGGATTTTCCGCAACGTGTGCACAGCATTTTTTTTGTTCTCATTGATTTACATTGTACTGCACTGCAAAAAACGCTGAGGATCCACAGAGAATCCTCCGCAACGTATGCACATACCCTTAAGGGTATTTCCATTTTCAAGAACCTATCACAATATGTAGTAGATGAAATAATATTAGCAAATGCCACCACTTAGCAAACCAGAGACTTCCCCTCCACGCCGGTCACCGCTGAGACACGGGAGTGTCAGCATCGGTTTCTCCCTGGGAAGTCCCAGCGCCAGCGCTATCACCCATCGAGACACGGCTGTGTCTCCAGCAACGCTGATCGCCTTACAGCGCCGCCCGCCGCCCACATTAAGGTACCATTAGGAGCACCTGCTCCTACTCCCATTCTGACACGGCTTTGTCAGCTTCAGACCAACAGGACTTACATGGACTGCTTCATACCTGGGTACTTCACCCCAAGGAACATTAAGTAAATACCTCCACACGTGAATTTTCTGGCACACCACTTAGAAAAGTGCTTTTGCCTCTAAACATACCCGCAGGCCTCTGGCACAGAACCTGGATCTTTACCCATTTAACCATTCTTGCAAAGATATATTGCTCAACCCTGAGCTCAAGCCTTTCACAGGGCTGTTACCTCGTATCAGTGCTACACCTGCACTATCCTGAACTGAGACGGACTCTGCACTCTAGCGACGTTGTGACCAAGGCTATGTCTTAGCCGAAATTGTCAAAATTGACCAGTCGCTTTATCTTGCATCCACCAATAATAAACTTCCACTTGAGAACATATCTTCGCTTTGTACGTGTGCAGTGATCTTTATATCTAGCAAACCAGAAAAACTGTACTACATTTCTGTTTCTTTCCTCATGTACATGCATTGCAGGACCTTAGCTATCCATGGTTACAACCAATGATCTAGTGACAGCTAGGTATCCATGTTTACGACCACTAGCAACTAACTAAGATCCTGCAATGCCTGCACATGAGAAGAGACATAGCGAATCAGAAAAACTACTACATTTCTAATTGGAGGTATTTGTTAATATAAGTACACCTACTGCACAATGAGATAAAATCTTGGAGATGGGACTATCCCTTTAAGTGTACATGCAGAGAAATTATCCACCACTGAATAGGACTCGGAGAGTGAATTGTATGTATGTATATTTAAAAAAAAGAGTAAGCTCATCTTACACATCAACATGCTGTCTGCAGACCAAAAACTATATGAGAAATGACAGGGTTTCTTTTAAATACATATAAAAAAAAATGCAAAGTTAAAAAAAAAAACTCTGTTTCACTGCAGTCACATATCCACGTGTCATGATTCACTGACTAGCCGCAGGTCTCCCGGACCAAACTCATCAGCCTCATTGGCATACATGAGGCAGTCAAGTTCGGGTAAGGAGACCCGCGGGACGTTCACGCATCACAGTATTGGTACAGATTTGTGAGTTTGGCGTTACTTAAATATCTGATTCTTTGAGACTTGTAAATCAGCACAGTCTGTATCTGCACATTTAATTTTACCTAACCATAAGAATGTCTTATTGTTGATAAGCAGTGCATTAAAAAATGTTACCGCTGATAGTCCAACTTTCTCGACTAACAAACCCCACGTGACCCAGAAACCCATCCTAATTTTTGCAGTCATAAAATAGCCACAACACAGAATTGGCCATACTATATACTATGTTGGCCATACTATATACTATGTCATTTAAAACTGGCCTCGGAGTTGGAAAAAAAAAATAAAAAAAATCCTTAGTGGTAATAAAATTACCCCCCCCTCTACATTCTTTCTTTTCAACAGTCTTTGCTACTTTTTACAGAAAGGCACATTCTCACCGATTCCTGCCTATCAATCAGAGCGGACTACTTGCGTACCGGACGATCTTCCGATGAGCTCAGGCTCTGACACAACAATCCTAATCCAACAAGACTTCAAATGTTCTATAAGAGATGACTCCATAGTAGCCACGTTGGACATAAAAGTCTATTTCTTGCAAGTTAATTCACAACCTATTATATATGCTAATGAAATGTCTTGTGTGCACAGTGATCCTACTAAAAGCAAATTAAATGTGCGTGTTCACAGATTCTTTATAAATATATCATGGACCTAAGAACCCCAGTGGGATCCTGCCAATAGGGCAACATAAGGTAATATTTTCATCATATAGCGTTATGGTATATCACTGTACTATCTAATGACATATTTAGCAGGGTCCAGGACCACTTATCCTGAAAACAGAGGAGCTAAACCCACAAATTTTAGCCGGCACAGTGCAGCTCTTTGCAACTTGCTGTGCATTGAGTATGAGTTTCATGTACATTGGGTGGAGAACACCATTTTGCAGCGGAAAAATCTTCATTCTTAAGCTGATTTTACATGGCTGCGAAATGTGGTCCATGCTTGAGTCAGAATATCCGGCCTCACCATTGGGCCTCGTGCGTTAACTGCCTTGTGAGCACATATGAGGCAGTTACGGCACATTAAGAGAGCCGGGGGTTGTGCCAGGTATTCTGATCCGAGCGCGTGAATGCAGACTCTGTGAAACAGTCTTAGGAAGCAGTCTTGGGGGGTGGATGGTGAGAGTGTCAGAGTGTAATAATTTGTAGGCTCTATTTGTAAATGTTTGCATTTTTTTATAACAGCTCATGCATGCGTGAATCTAATTTCTGGAAACCGTTTAAAGGGAACCTGTCAGCAACAACAAAAAAAGGTATTTACCTGCAGCCAAAGTGGTAATCTGCAGGTGTATACTTGGAAGTAGAGCTGCAGGGAGAAAATTGTTATTTTCTCGCTGCAGCCGCTCGCTTTGTCATCGGGATGACACTGGTGCGTACAGTCAGTGATCACTACACAGTAAATCCGTGATTGAAGCTGATCTGATCACCAAACCTCTACCATAAATCTACACTTTTGTTGGCATTTCTAGCTATTTAACCATAAAAATATTATTTTCCATGTTACTGTAGTTTGTACTTTACAAATTTAAACTCCCCCCAAGTTACTGTATCAGATGTCTATAGTTCTGTAGATTTCTGTAACTACTCAGTATGCATTTCTACACTTCTTGTTTTTCTTCAGCCTTTTCTTCAATGATTTTGTTCATGGACTCCATATTTCAACGTTAAAGCAAAGATGAAATGCTTTAAAAGGCCACGTTCACACGTTGAGTTTTTGGTCAGTATTTTACATCAGTATTTGTAAGACAAATCCAGGAGTGGAACATTCGGAGGAAAAGTATAATCGAAACATATGCACCACTTCAGAATGCTTCCTCCTCTTCTTGTTTTTGGCTTACAAATACTGATGTAAAATACTGACCAAATACTGAATGTATGAACGTGGCCTTATGGAGTAAAGCTTTAGAGGAAACCGCGATATGTAGAATCTGAAAATAACTCCCTCATGGATTGATAAGTGAAATATATATTTCTACATTTATTTTTTAGGGATATGTCTGGTGTAGAATTAAAGAGGTTCTCCCCTTTCATATGTTTATTAAAAAAATTGTGCTTGCCATGATAAAAATAGCAAAACAGCTGGAACGCTCCCCAGTCCTGCGCTTTGTCTTCGCCGCTGTTCCGGTGATTGTGTATAGTCTGCAGCAGTAGCATCACCTCAACAGAGCTGCAGCCAATCACTTATCGTAGCGGCTCTGCCGATGTCGACAGCACAAGCCGTTTAGCTCAGTGATAGTATCGGCAGATATTTTACTAATGTTTACTTTTGCCCTTCCCTTTCTAGCCTTGCCTTGTATCCTAAAGATGTGCGATTTTCTGGAGTATTATCCCTGGTTTTCTGTTATCTGAAAGAATTGAAAAACAGGTCTGTAGAGTTCTGCAACATTGTAGTGTATAGTAAGCAGACTCCGTTATGATACCTATGTGGCATTTTGTAACTGAAGCCAAAATGCTCCTACTATTCAATTGTGTTTTGCATAATTTTCCGGTAACTCTGCATGCAAGACTATTGTTTCCATCAATTCTTCAAAGACTGCCGAATTAAAGCTCTGACAGCAGTGTGAAAAGTGCCGTATACTGTTGCTAGCATAAGCTGTAGAATAAGAAAAGTCTACCAATATACTGTAAATACGCACGTAGACAAAATTGTGGATCCCCCTCTGTTAACAAGTAAAAAGAAAAACACAATGGTCACTGAAATAACTTGAAACTGACAATAGTATTTTTCAATTTACATTTGCTGTATATCAAACTATGATAATCAGACATTGATTTAGAATTTTGGTTCAACAGAAAATTGAAAAAAAAAGATAATGAAAATGACCTGGACAAAAATGATATTACCCTCGAGTTAATATTTTGTTGCACAACCTTTTGAGGCCATCACTGCAATCAAACAATTCCTGTAACTCTCAATGAGACTTCTGCATCTGTCCACAAGTATTTTGGCCACTTGTTGGCTAACTGCTCCTTGTGTCTCAGGTGTGAAGGTGTCTTCTCCAGACTGCAGGTCTCAGCTCCTTCCACAGATGTTCTATAGGATTTAGATCAGGGCTCATAGAAGACCACGTCAGAATAGTCCAATGCTTTGTTCTTAGCCATTCTTGGCTGTTCATAGCTGTGTGTTTGCGTCATTATTCTGTTGGAGGACCTATGACTAGAGGTGAGCAAATATGTTTGGAAAACGATCGCCGAATCCGAATGTGCCATGTTCGTGTCGATTTTATGTTTGATGATAGCTTCTGAATATAACACTGGGTAGCACCATGTCGCTCCAGAGTGCCTTGATAGTCTTAAGATTTCATAGAACCCTGCACCGATTAAATACACCCTTTGCTAGATGTAACAAAGCAGCCCCAAAACATAACTGAGCTTCCTTCATGATTCACAGTAGGTAAAATGGTCTTTTTTACATGCTTCATTTTTGTGCCTGAGAACATAGAGCTGATCTGAAACTATAAAGCTCCAGTTGTGTCACATCTGTCCAAAGGACATTCTCCCAGAAGCTTTGTGGCTTGTCAATATGCATTTTTGCAAATTCCAGTCTCGCTTTTTATGATTTGTTCTCAACAGTGGTTTTCCCCTCGAACATCTTGCACTTCCACTTTTGGGCAAGACAGCAATGCAAGGTGCTATCTGGCACTGCTGTACTTTAAGCTTGGAATTTACCTCTAAATTCTTTGGAAATTGTTCTGGGCTCTTCAGTACGTATTATCCATCTCTTCAATTTGTCATCAATTTTCCTCTTGTGGCCACGTCTAGGGAGGTCGGTTACAGTACCATAGACCTTAATCCTTTAGAATATGGTAAACTTTAGTAACAGGGAAGATCAAGCTGTTTAAAAATAGTCTTATAGCCTTTACCTTTAACATGTTTGTCTATAATTTTCTTTCTAATCTCCTAAAACTACTCTCTCCTAAGTTTTCTTTGGTCAATGTTCAGCATGCTATGCTCCATGATAACAAACAGCACAGTGACTACTTTTCACCCTTTGAAAAAGGCAGACTGACTGATTACAAGTGTGTAGACGTTTGTTATGCTAATTATAGGGCACTCCTTAGTTTCTTATGTCCCTTTTGTCAAATTATTTTCAATCTTTTCTTGGGGTACCATTATTTTTGTCCGCACCATTTTCTGTAGTATTTTTTTTTTCTGTTGAACATCAATTCAAAAACTATCTCTAATTTTCATTAGTTGATATTTGGCAAATTTAAAATGAAAATTACTTTTGTCACTTTCAAGTTGATTAAGTTACCACCGCTTATTTTTGTTATTTTACCAGAAGGACACCAATAATTTTGTCTACTTGTGTGACTCTAATGTAATTTTGATTATGGAGTGTTTAACATAAAAACTTTCCTTGCAGGAGTTCCTGTACTCATGGCACAATCATCTTCTGGTACAGTGTATGTTAGGCTGGTTTCACACTTGCGTGTGGCTGGTCTGTGTATGGCTGCGTACATCCTCCAGTAAGCTCCACCTATGCTTGACCTACTCCACATGCATCCTGTGTACCTATCTTTAACATTGGGTACTCAGGGACATGTATGCGGATGCGTCCACATGCGGCATTTTGACGTGCTCGCTGACAGCACGGGAATGCATGTCCCTGCATACCCATTGTTACAGATGGATACACAGGATGACGCAGGACCCATGCGGAAGTAGGTGGAGCTTAACAGAGGATGTACGCAGCCATACGCAGACCAGCCAAATGCAAGTGTGAAACAGCCTTACATAGGCATGCAGATATATGAACCCTACATGTGATGGCATCTTATCTTGTACCTGCTATATATATAGAACACATGTAAAGTAAGGTATGAACTTTAAACTTAAATATATTTGCATACTTTAATTGCCTAAAGGGCAATAATCATGAGAAGAATTTCAATTATTTATGGAAATGATGAATGTGTGTGAATATAGGAAATGGATAGGAGCATATATGCCATATGTAAAAAATGCTTTGGGGTAGTATCATGTGATGCCAAATTGACCTGTAGGATGAATGCACAAGTTTTGGGGTAATAATGAGGTGCAGGAACAGCTTGGGACAATACACTTAAATAGTTACTGTCATTTTAACAATCTTTGCATAAATTAATAGTAGAAGAAAGTATAACACATTTTCTAATATTAGAGAAATATGCTTGTCTCCACTTAAGAGCCACTTCTTCCCCACCTGTTCACTTGAAAGGAACCTGACAGCTGATACTTGCTGCCCAATCCACAGGCAGCTGTTATGAAAGGTAATTCAGTACCACAATGGACATAGAGGTCAGCGCACATACAGTGACCTGGCAATAAACCAAAAAACAAGAACGAGCTCTGAGACGTGGGAACTCTGTTGACCGCAATCCCTAATCCTCTCCAACCACACTAAAGGCAGCCGTGGATTGCGCCTAACGCTCCCTATGCAACTCGGCACGGCCTGAGAAACTAGCTAGCCTGAAGATAGAAAATAAGCCTACCTTGCCTCAGAGAAATACCCCAAAGGAAAAGGCAGCCCCCACATATAATGACTGTGAGTTAAGATGAAAAGACAAACGTAGAGATGAAATAGATTTAGCAAAGTGAGGCCCAACTTTCTGAACAGAGCGAGGATAGGAAAGGTAACTTTGCGGTCAACACAAAACCCTCCAAAAACCACGCAAAGGGGCAAAAAGACCCTCCGTACCGAACTAACGGCACGGAGGTACACCCTCTGCGTCCCAGAGCTTCCAGCAAGCAGAAAAAAACAAATTGACAAGCTGGACAGAAAAAAACAGCAAACAAATAGCAAAGAGGAACTTAGCTATGCAGAGCAGCAGGCCACAGGAACGATCCAGGAGGAAACAGGTCCAATACTAGAACATTGACTGGAGGCCAGGATCAAAGCACTAGGTGGAGTTAAATAGAGCAGCACCTAACGACTTCACCACATCACCTGAGGAAGGAAACTCAGAAGCCGCAGTACCACTTTCCTCCACCAACGGAAGCTCACAGAGAGAACCAGCCGAAGTACCACTTGTGACCACAGGAGGGAGCTCTGCCACAGAATTCACAACAGGCAGCATGTATCAAACACCGGCTGTATGATATCAGCCATATACCATATGTTTCACGCTGAAATACTGCAGCGTTTAGAGAAAAACTTAGTTTAAAGGGACTTAGTTTGAACTGTCATTCTGTGCTGACAAAGTCCATGCTTTGCTGCTTCTGTCTGTGTGGTACAGAGAGAAAGAAAAGCAGGACTCCCTGTTTTCGTGTGCTGTGCATTGGATATATCATTGCAGCTAGTCTCCATCCACCAGCTCAGAGAGAACTGAAAATGAGAAAATACAGACTAGAAAACTAGTAGAATTATACAAGTCACAGCCAGAAATAGCGGTATTCCTCATACACACACATATGACAGCTAATTTTGGATTTACCTGAAATAAAAAAAATGGAACTATTTCTCATCATAACTCAATTTACCCTATAAAGTACTTGAGCTGTAAAAATTTCAATGCTCTGAATGTGACATCCACTCCAGACCTCTGGGAGAAGACTCAAATGATCTCAAAAAATGTTAATAAAAGAGAATATTATAGTGATCTTCTGCAGGTAGAAAGTTATCTTTTATATAATGACTTGATTTTACAAATGAGTCATTCAAACCTTCTTTAATTTACTTTTTCTAGCATAAAGAACGCTTTATACTCCCTGTATGATTTTTTGTTTTATTCCTGCTCCCCTTTACAATGCGTAGCAAAAATAAGAGTAGAATAAACATTTTTGCACTTTTATTTACATTTTTAAAGTGACCCTTTGGGGAAAAAGCTGATGCATGCATGGAGAGTTATTTCCGGAACAGGTTCTCAGGTGGCTCATAACAGCCTCAGAACGTGCAACCATGCTGAAAGACCCCGATGGATCTCTGAAAGACTGGTAACCAGGTAAGGATTATATTGAGGCAGGCAGTTTCCCTCAGGACAAGACTAGAGCTTGCAGCTTCTTCCTTAGAGGACCACTTTAAATTTGCACTTTTTTTGGCAAATGCTCAGTCACCCTGAGTTATATACTTAGTCCTATCCAGACTAATGAATGCTAATAACTAGTGGGCAACATTTTAGGTGCCAGTGTTTCTAAATGACAAGACCTGGTTTGAATAACTACCGTAGATAGAATGGTATTATTAAAATACCATTTTTTTTATTTACTCAACAAACAAAATTTCTCAGAATTATACACCCCAACCTTACCCATAGTTAAAACCCGGGCAATCGATACCTCAAGAGCTCCACAAGCTATTGAATGTATCCCATAGTCTTTGTACGCTGTAGTGTCAGCGTTATCCC
Source organism: Ranitomeya imitator (assembly GCF_032444005.1). NCBI lineage: Eukaryota > Metazoa > Chordata > Amphibia > Anura > Dendrobatidae > Ranitomeya > Ranitomeya imitator. The sequence goes on along the minus strand of NC_091283.1, from coordinate 106,159,964 downwards.
CCTGACCACCAAGCTTTGTGCTTTATGATTTTGTTTGACTGAATTTTGCTGAAAATGTAATGGTGCTTTGTTTACAAACAATTTAATTGGGGCTGCACCCCAGCTTCTGATATTATAGTGAACGGACAAGAATTAAGTAAAATTACATATATTTAGTGCAAAGGTTCATTGCTTCTTACATTATAGTTGGACTGTGAGCAATTAAAAAGTGATACTAATTTAATAAGCTTGGTTGAAGATTCGTATAGTCTTTACACATTGAAATACTATCAAGAATACACAGAGAAGTCAAATTGGCTAGTTCTCCTAAAATAGGTATAAAAGCTCATGAGTGGGTGCTGGATCTTGGGACACGGTCTTGATTGGTAATTTTAATTAATCGCCTAATTTAAGAAAATGATTCCTATTACTCATCTTCCATCTCATTGCTGAATTGAGCTTTGAGGAGGACATTTGTTCTTTTTACCCAGGCTCATGTAGTAAAGAAGGCATGTATGCTAGAGTAGAGAAAAATAAAGGACTCTCTGCCCTGCTTTGGCAGCCAGACCAGTGCAATCTTCAGTGCATCCTTGGCCTCTGGCATTTACAAGGCCCAGCAAACAACATAACATGCATCATTACATTGTGGGGTCTAGTAAATACCAAGGATGAAAAAGTGAAGACTGCACTGATCCAGCTGTCATTGAGGGCCAGAGTAGATGCTAGACCATGGCAGTCCAAATTTTTGCTCCACTGTAACGAAAACTATGTCAAGCTTGTAATATTATAATTTTGATAAACCAATATAAATATTCATGTACCAAACATGGGGTTTGGATATTTTTGGTTTTACCATTAGTCAATAACTAAATTGAATATTTAACATTATGTGTTTATTAAATTCTTTACATTTCTACACATATATAAATAATTTTTTAACCATGATTAACAAAGCCCTCATATAAAGACTTTTCTTTTCTAAATCTGTGCATACAGTGGGTACAGAACATATTCAGACCCATTTAAAGTTTTCACTCTTTATTTCATTCCAGCCATTTGGTAAATTCAAAAAAGTTCATTTTTTTCTCATTAATGTACGCTCTACACCAGGGGTGTCAAACTGCATTCCTCGAGGGCCTCAGACCATGCGTGTTTTCAAGATTTCCTTTGCATTACACAAGGTGCTGGAATCATTCTGTGCAGGTGATTAAATTATCACCTGTGCAATACAAGGAAATCCTGAAAACATGACCTGTTTGCGGCCCTCGAGGAATGCAGTTTGACACCCCTGCTCTACACCCCATCTTGACTGAAAAAACCCCAGAAATGTTGACATTTTTGCACATTTATTAAAAAAGAAAAACTGAAATATCACATGGTCATAAGTAGGGTTTCGCAACTTTTACTTTTTTAGGGTCGAGTCGGGTTTCGCGAAACCCAACTATCTCAAAAGTCGAGTCGAGTGAAATCGGCCGATTATCGCGAAAAGTCAGGGATCGACCAAAACACGAAACCCAATGCAAAGTCAATGGGAAATCTCTCTCTCTCTCTCTCGAAAAGCTGGTGTTACACATTGCAAATCGCTACAGCGCACAAGCGAGAAGATGGCGATAGGCGTGCACGCCCCTAAGACCTATGTCATCACTCTGCCCACGCTCCTTCATTGGCTGAAAAAATGGCGCCAAACGCATCATATGAAACACTACTTTGGCGCGAAGATTGCCGACCGCATGGCCGATCCCACACTAGGATCGGGTCGGGTTTCATGAAACCCGACTTTGCCAAAAGTCGGCGACTTTTGAATTTGTTCGATCCGTTTCGCTCAAGCCTAGTCATAAGTATTCAGACCCTTTGCTCAGTATTGAGTAGAAGCACCCTTTTGAGCTAGTACAACCATGAGTATTCTTAGGAAAGATGCAACAAGTTTTTCACACCTGGATTTGGGGATCCTCTGCCATTCTTCCTTACAGATCCTCTCTAGTTCCATCAGTTTGGATGGTGAACGTTGATGGATATCTATTTTCCGGTCTCTCCAGAGATGCAAAATTGGGTTTCAGGGCTCTGGCTGGGCCAGTCAAGAATGGTCACAGAGTTGTTCTGAAGCCACTCCTTTGTTATTTTAGCTGTGTGCTTAGGGTCATTGTCTTGTTGGAAGGTGAACCTTTGGCCAAGTCTGAGGTGCAGAGCACTCTGGAAGAGGTTTTTATCCAGGATATTTCTGTACTTGGCCGCATTCATGTTTCCTTCAATGACAACCAGTCATCCTGTCCCTGCAGCTGAAAAACACCCCCATAGCATGATGCTGCCACCACGTTTCACTGTTGGGATTGTATTGGGCAGGTGATGACCAATGCCTGGTTTTCTCCACACATACTGCTTAGAATTATCACCAAAATGGTCTGTCTTCATCTCATCAGACCAGAGAATCTTATTTCTCATAGTCTGGGAATCAGTCATGTGTTTTTGAGAAAACTCTTTGAAGGCTTTCATATGTCTTGCACTGAGGAGAGGCTGCCGTCGGGCCACTCTGCCATAAAAGCCCCACTGGTGGAGGGCTGCAGTGATAGTTGACTTTGTGAAACTTTCTCCCATCTCCCTACTGCATCTCTGGAGCTCAGCCACAGTGATCTTGGGGTTCCTCTTTACCTCTCTCACCAAGGCTCTTCTCCCACAATTGCTCTGTTTAGCTGTACGGCCAGGTCTAGGAAGACTTCTGGTGGTCCCAATCTTCTTCCATTTAAAGGGAACCTGTCACTCCCCCCTGGCGTTTTTAACTAAAAGAGCCACCTTGTGCAGCACTAATGCTGCATTCTGTCAAGGTGGCTTTTTTATTTGGGGTCCCTTCCAACGCTGCAATATTAGTTTTTTTAATTAGCCCACCATACCTGTAGTCTTTCCGGGGGGCATGTCTTTTCCCCCTGAAAACAAACGCCTCCCAGCCATCCCTCAGCCCCTCCGTGCTCCGGGTGCTGCCTCCTCTGTCTTTATTAACGTCCCTGGCACCTGTGTTGTAAGTTCCCATCATGTGATGGGAGTCAGAGCAGCGCACACTGCGCATGCCCGAAAAAGGAACATACAGCGCAGGCGCCGGGGACATAATGAAGACAGAGGAGGCGGCGCCCGGCGCACAGAGGGGCTGAGGGATGGCTGGGAGGCGTTTGTGTACGGGGGGAAAAGACATGCCTCCCGGACAGACTACAGGTATGGCGGGCTAATTAAAAAAACGAATATTGCAGCATTGGAAGGGACCCCAAATAAAAGAGCCACCTTGACAGAATGCAGCATTAGTGCTGCACAAGGTGGCTCTTTTAGTTAAAAATGCCAGGCGGGGGTGACAGGTTCCCTTTAAGGGTTATGGAGGCCACTGTGCTCTTAGGAACCTTGAGTACTGCAGAAATTCTGTTGTAACCTTGGCCAGATCTGTGCCTTGCCACAGTTCTGTCTCTGAGCTCCTTGGCCAGTTCCTTTGATCTCATGATTCTCATTTGGTCTGACATGCGCTGTAAGCTGTGAGGTCTTATATAGAGAGATGTGTGCCTTTCCAAACCAAGTCCTATCAGTTTAATTAAACACAGCTGGACTCCAGTGAAGGAGTAGAACATCTCAAGGAGGATCACAAGGAAATGGACAGCATGTGACTTAAATATGAGTGTGAGCAAAGGGTCTGAATACTTATGATCATGTGAAATTTCAGTTTTTATTTTTTTATTAAATTTGCAAAAACTTCTACATTTGTTTTTTTCAGTCAAGATGGGGTGGAGAGTGTACATTAATGAGAGAAAAAAAATAACTTTTTTGAATTTACGAAATGGCTGCAATGAAAGAAAGAGTGAAAAATGTAAAAGGGTCTGAATAATTTCCTTACCCGCTGTATATATGTGCATGTAGTGTAGTGTCCGTGTGTTATTAAACTCATCTAACGCTACCTTATCTGGAATCCAGTGCCATTCTGCTTCTCTTCTGAGATTCTGAGTAATGTCACTGATCTTCAGGCTCTCCGGGTCACACTGCACTTTGTAAAATTGACAATGTAAGCCTGTGGAGAGTCCGAACGAAGGTCCATAGACCTACATTGTAAAAGACTTCCAGCTCACACACACAGATTGAGCCAGAGAGTCTGAAAAACTGTGATGTCACTGAGAAGAGGAGCAGAATGGCATTGGATATCGGAGAAGGCAGTGGTAGATGAGTAAATTAACACCTATACGCAGATGTATTACAAATAAAATCTTCATAGGATGGCTTCTATAAACCAAACCATTCTCTGCTGTGCCTCAATTTTATTTGAATGCCATAAAAAAAAACTGTAAATTGTTCCCAATTTTCAACCAAATGTCCACACTTGGCCTTGTTGCAATGTGAAAAATGTATTGGCCAAGAATCATTGCTCTCTGAGCCCATAAGATATGTGAACAGTGGCTGGTAGATGGCCAATACATAAGCTGTATTTCTTCCCTACTAGATCTACTTCTTAAACAAGCACTACCATGAAAGTTTTTATCCTTTTAATATATTGCAATCATTCATATTATGCAGCACGGCGTACTTACAATTGCTCAATTTGCATTTCTACCCAGTCAATTCTTCTGTTTCCCGTTAGTTCTATGACATCAGGTGATTAAAAATTGATTAGCTGAACCCTTCTAAGCTTACTGCAAAAGTCTATGGCAGGGGGAGGAGGTAGCAGCTTGGTCAAGAGATCAAGAGGGGGATGATAAAAGCAGGGACAAGAGACTTCCTGTTTCTACATAGAGCAAAGAAAAAAGAATACTTAGCTGGGTAGAAAGGCAAAATGAGCAATTGTAAGTACACGGTACTATAAAATATGATTGCAATATATTAAGAGGATAAAACCTTTGCTGCGAGTGCTTCTGTAATCATTCTTCCTATTGATTTACTGGAAATGTAGATTGGATATAATTCTTAACTATGTAGTAGAGCTTTCAAAGCCATAGAAACTTGTTCCTGAGTTCTCGAGTTAACAAAACCATTTCAATCCATAAAAGACCAAGCAGTCAGCTAAATTAGCAAATTTAAATGTATAATGTTAGCGGGCACTAATCTCCATGAAAAATGGATCAACAATAAAACTCCAAATAGTGGAGGATTAGAGAATGCTCTTACATATAAAAGATTAAATATATTTGTGACCCACCTCCTCCAATTCCTGAAACATTCCCGCAATATTACTTGTATTGTATGACGCTACATTTGTGGTTCAGACTATACCACAGAGATAAATCATAGGAATACACTGTTGTACAATAACCATTCCATTTATAGTAATTGAATTTAGTTCTAAAGTGCTAGGAGAAGAGGTTGTAAGATTAACAACCCTTAAGAATAAGCTAATGTCTGTAACCTGCTTGACAAACCGTTTTTTTTTTTTTTTTGTGCAAACATGTCAAAACCCACATGCTGCTGGTGGAAATCGCTTTAGAAAATTTGAAATGATGCATCAGAAAAGATCATTTTGGCTAAATATCAAGAAAAATCTATCTATTGGCAAGCTGTTATATTGTAGTGCAGCTCCATTTTGCTACACATGTTCTGCATTCCCCTTTAGTGTTCTTCAGTAGTCAGAAAGCCCTGCTGATGCTGAACGACTAACATGAAAGCTTAGACACAGCTTAGTAAGCTTCGATATAAAAAGCAAACGAAAATGGTAAAAAAATATTGCAAAATAGATCGCTGTTAATGGACTTCCACACTCAGCTATGTGAACGGGAAGGGATTCCTACCTTATTTAACGCTCTGTAAAAGGAAATTGTTACAAATATATAGTTGCTAAATTTTACAGCAGTCCTATATAGTTATCTTATAGTCTTGTCGTGACCTGCTCCTCCTGCCCGTCTTTCCACTTGTTGATGAGCAGACCACATGCTTCTCCCCATGACTCAAACACATCCTCTGTTGAGTCTATCAACTTGGCATTAGAAGAGCAGAGGTCGGAAGCACAGTGTAGGGAGCTAGTATGAACAGGAGTAGGATCCTGACTTATTCCACCAATGCTCCCATGTTGACTCACCTCATTGAGGTTAATTTCACTATTAGAACACTCTGGCTCTGGATCAGTTTGCTTTACGTCCTGCCACATGTAATGAGGCTGGACCAGACCATCAGAGATGGTATATACTGCTTCACTAGCAGGCTCTGGCACGTGTCCATTCATCTTGGAAAAAAGTAAGCCTAGTCTTTTAAAGGACTCCTTCTTGGAGCTTGAAAGCCTCTGGAGTTTGTTGCCGTTTCGAATAAAGGAACGCTTGTTAATGCCATTACATTTGGGAGTATCTTCCATTATCTCAATCCCAGACATTGTTTTAAAAAGAGCTGAGACGTTGAAGTCTTTTTTTTTGTTGGCTACATTGAAAGACACACTTTTCTCCTTGGGTTTTTCTTCTGGTGCTTCTTCTTTTTGGGACACCTCTGTGCTGCTGGTGGAATAGCTTCTCCTCGGAGGTTTCCTGTTTCCTAGAAGGTCGAGCACTTCATAGCGGAAGCTGGAGATGTCTTGTTTTAATTCCTGCGGGTACAAAGCAAAATTTATAAAAGAACATTGAAAGGTGTACACATGGTATGGAAAATCTGTGGGGGTTTTTTATATCTAATTTAGTTTATTCTTAGGTTAATTCCTAATCCAATTCTGAAACTTTTGAACCTGTTGATATGATTACAACAGTGGTCACTGGCCAGAAATGATAACTTACTGTGTCCAAGGTAATACAAAATTCCAACATTAGGACAAATATATAAATTGGCACATTAAAAATCCCATGTGACAGCAATTGTGTTCTCAAAGGATTTGTGTGAGATATTTTTAAGCAAAGTAGGTGCTACCTGTAAAGAACAGTTTGCACATATCATCTTGCAGAATTGAAAAGCTTCTGAAATTTGGGTAAATGAGACATTCAGATAAGTATAATGTGATTTGCTGTTATAATAGACAGAGGAGCAAGGTTATATTTTTAAAAACATTTTTGGGGAATTATTTTTTAGAATGTGTTTTCAACAGATAGGCAAAATAGTTTTACTCCTGGTACGGTGAGACTTATTCCTTTACACAGTGCTGCCATCGCAGCAATCCAACCAATACTTCTCTAAGGGGACCTGCTACCCTGCATCTGGTTTGATGCATCCGGATTGCATGGTCTGAATATGAACCCCAATGTCCAGACCAGAACGGTCAGGTCTCCTGACCAAAACTCAGTATCCTCATAAGAGGCTGTTGCATAGATCAGGAGATACCGCCTCCCTTGCTTGGACCGTAAAAGTCAGACGTGTGAAACCAGTGTTCTTAAAACATTGGATTGGGAAGAATCAAAAGAAAAAGATATTTTTAAGGGCATCTTCGGATAAATATATGTATAGACTGGGGTGGAAACAAGAGACTATACATACAGGATGGCAGGGGATCAAAGCTGCTGCTTTCTGTGAGGTAAAACATTCCCCTGCATTTTTAAAAACAAGTTTTACCTCACAGAGAGATTAGGGTGCAAAGCTTTCCAATCAACAATCCAATGGTTCCTCATAATAAGGTTAAAAAAAAGTGAAAAACAGCACAAATTTTTTTTTAAAAAATGGACTTTATTGTCCAATGGCGTGGCGACGTTTCGGATGTGATATCCTTTCTCAAGCGCTGGTTTTCTCTTATATATATATATATATATATATATATTTATATAATTCATTATATAGTGTATATATAATGTTTTCGTAACAAATTATCAAGATACAAAAAAATTAACAGTATTACATATAGTCAAAAGTATTGTAGATTTGTTATATATATATATATACATATATGTGTGTGTATATATATATATATATATATATATATAACAAATCTACAATACTTTTGACTATATGTAATACTGTTAATTTTTTGTATCTTGATAATTTGTTACGAAAACATTAGAATCTGGCTATTATCATTCAGCTTTAGGTGCACAGGCCCTCTGCTCACTGACACAAATTTAGTGTTGCATTGAGCATATGTGGATGGGGCCTCTCAGGCTGCTGATTGGACTTGTGGAGTCAGGGGAGGCAGTGTATCTGTATACGGGGGAGGGAATCTTCCCTAGAAGGGAGGTGTTAAAAAGTGTAAATAAATACAGTAGTGTTCAAAATAAGTGTTCAGAAACATAAGTTAATGTATTGTGGACATTGCATACTGTTTTCTAATTCAAAACATGAAGAGAAATGTAGATAATTTTTAACTACTTTACAGAAAATAGCAAAAAATAGTGTCTGTCTTTGTCTTTACAAACTCACAATACGTACTATTTTTGTGGATTTAGCATTCCTGAGAATCGCCAACCTAATATAGTTGTATACACAGTATTTTTTTTTTTTTTTTTTTAGAATCGCTTCACATCTATGTTGCATAGAGTCAGCCAACTTCTGGCCCCTGTCACCTGTTATTCCAGACCAGGATGCTTGGACTACATCCCACAATTTTTTGGCATTTGTTGGCTTTGCCTCAGAAACAGCATTTTTAATGTCACCCCACAAGTGTTCTATCGGATTAAGGTCCGGGGATTGGGCCGGCCACTCCATAACCTCAATTTTGTTGCATCGGAACGAAGATTTTGCTTGTTTACTGGGTGTTTAGGGTCGTTGTCTTATTGAAACAACCATTTCAAGGGCATATCCTCGTTAGCGACCTCTTCAAGTATTTTAATATATGTAAACTAGCCCATGATCCCTGGTATGCGGTAAATGGGTCCGGTACCATAGTAAGAGAAACATGCCCATATCATGATGCTTGCACCACCATGCTTCACTGTCTTCAGAGTGTTCTGTGACTTGAATGCAGAGTTCGGGGGTCGTCTGACGATTGATGAACTGTCTGCGGCCCTTGGACCCGAAAAGAACTATTTAACTTTCATCAGTCCGCAAAATGTTTCTCCATTTCTCTTTAGGCCAGTTAATGTGTTCTTTGGCAAATTCTACCCGCTTCAGTACATGTCTTTTTGTTAACAATGGGACTTTGCGGGGACTTCTTGCTAAGAGATTAGCTTCACACAAAAATACTTAAAATTGAGAGTCCTCAGTGGTTGATACCTTTTAATGTCTAACTGAAAAGATGGTAACAGATTGCAAGCTTTCGCTATTTGTTACCATCTTTTCAGTTAGCCATTAAAAGGTATCAACCACTGAGGGCTCTCAATTCTAAATATTTTTGTATCTTCTGGCTTATGTGGTCCCTAGATGTATATCTTTCCTATAGCTTCACACAGGCATCTTCTAACTGTCACAGGCCTCATAGGTAACTTACGTGGTCTGTGATCATCCTGGAGCTGATCATGGGCTGAGCCTTTGCCATTTTGGCTTTTCTTCCATCCATTTGAATGGTAGTCTTCCGTTTTCTTCCGTCTCTCTGGTTTGGCTTTGCATTTTAAAGCATAGGCTGTTCAGCTAAAATGATCTCCAATCGTTGTCTGCACTTCTTTATAAGTTTTACCCTCGCCAATCAACTTTTTAATCAGTCCACTGTTCTTCTGAACAATGTCTCCCATGACCCATATTTCTCAGGCTTTCAATAAGAAATGCATGTACAACATGTCCTGGCTTCAACCTTAAATACGGGTCACCTGGTTCACACCTGATTCTTCACAGAATGATTGACCTCACTAATTGAACTCCATACTGCTATTATTTTGAACACATGGCCTTGGAATTAATTATTCTAACACACAGACTCAATAACCTGCAGATCATGAATGCAGAGTCTGGTGGTTTTCTTAGAATCTACTGAATGAACTGATAAATTGTTTGACACGTGGTAATATAAATTATATCAAAAACATTGATTCATCTGGTTAGTCATATTGGACTGCTATTATTTTGAACACTACTGTAACTGCAATGTTTATTTTTGTGTTTTATTTTTTTAAGAACAGATGTGTTATTCTTACATCTAAGTAATGAAACTAATAAAATAACAGGGTTATTCCCTTTTAGTCGACAGTGACACACAAGGGAGCTAGATACCGGGTTCTTAATAACAGAAAGATGATGAATATGTGAAAACCAGGTAAACAGCAGATTTCATAGCTGTATGAACATCCATCAGAGATGGTGAGAAGACCAGCTGTGAGGAGAAACAACTGCTTCCTGTGAGACGGGTGTATCTGAGTGTGGCTTATATGAATCTTTCATGTGCCCGACACACAACACAGACACACAATAACATTTCTGATTAACTATTCAGTTAAGAATTATTTCTGGAGCAAAGTGCTATTATATATTTCAGTCACAGTACAGAGCATGGCATGGTGCGAGACTGACCCAATTCTCCCCAATTACCATCACAGCTCAGGACACACAAATAATAATCAGACTCTGTGGCATGACTTCAAGTTCGTGACCGGTAATGCAAAATCTCCAAGACAACTCCCGAGGAGTATGGGTCTTTGTTATTATCTTAGAGACCAAAGGGACAATTTGGGACCATGGGTGCTCTAGGACTTGGGTACAACTGCAATGCCTAAAATGACACCCCTGATCAGACTACTCTAAGGATCAAAAGTACATGTGCGTATAAATGCCGCCATCATCAGCTTTAACATCCTACACTAAGCATCATCAAATCATCAGTACATGTGCTTAACAGTGCCGCTATCATCAGCTTTCACATTCTACACTAAATCATCAGATCATCAGTACGTGTACGTATAAGTGCCGCCATCATCAGCTTTCACATTCTGCGCTAAGCATCATCAGATGTACAGGACATGTGCGTATATGTACCGCCATCATCAGCTTTAACATACTACAATAAGCATCATGAAATCATCAGTACATGTGCTTAAAAGTGCCGCCATCATCAGCTTTCACATTCTACTCTAAGCATCATCAGATGTACAGGACATGTGCGTATAAGTGCCACTATCATCAGCTTTAACATTCTGTGCTAAATCATCAGATCATCAGTACATATGCTTATAAGTGCCGCCATCATCAGCTTTCACATTTTACTCTAAACATCAATGTACAGTACATGTGCGTATAAGTACCGCCATCATCAGCTTTCACATTCTCCACTAAGCATCATCAAATGATCAGTGCATATGCTTATAAGTGCCGCCATCATCAGCTTTCACATTCTACGCTAAATCATCAGATCATCAGTACATTCTAAGTGCCGCCATCATCAGCTTTCACATAAGCCATAACTAATTCAGTCCAAAGCAGCTATCCTTCTTACTGATGGTCTCCAGGGAGGTGCTGATCTTTTTCTAGATAGCACAGAGTAAAAAATCTGAAAGTTAACCATTTAATTACCAGAGGGTGTACCCCTATTTTTTTTCATAGCTGCGACTTGTTGTATTACGGTCATTAATTGTACTTCTTTAAATGCTGCAATTTGGGGGTACTTATTAACATAAAAAATATGCAGCAAACTTGACACTATTTTTCATATTAAATGTACTTTATTCATTGTACAGCATAGGTAACATATCGCCTCTATCCTATGGGTCCGTATGATTATACATACAATACAATTAGTATATTTTTTAATGTTTTACAACTGTAGCACATTTAATGGCCAACAAATTCAAGTTCTTATGTAGCAGGACTCTAGCGTTCTGATTTGAATAGATGTTTTGACCATTACAGCCATATGTTGGCTAGGTTTTTGGAGGGATGAGACAAACGACTTTTGCTTACATACAAATTATTGGGTACCTTTTATAATTTTGAAGGGGGTGGGTGAAAAAAGGAAAATAAGCAAAATTCTACTGTAATTGTCTTTTGTTTCTTTTTATGCCATTTTTCTTGTACTGTTAAAATATGTTGTTCGCACAATATAGTAATTGCTGTTTTTATGTTTCATTGATCACTTTTGCAGAATTAAAAGAAAAGTTTTTTTTTTTTTGTTTTTTTTACCTTTTTCTTAGACTTTACAGATTTTTACTTCTACAGGGGTATTTCACAATGTGGTCATTGATATTTTTAGAATGCATACTCAGTTACATAATATCCGATGTTAGACCCTGCTCCTATAGTGAGCCATCAGCTTTTGCTTTTGTCCTAACCCCGTATGCGCCTCAGTCAAGTGTCAAATTCAGTGCAATGACAGACAATCCCATTTAACATTCTTATGGGAAGATTTAATAATCCTGTCTATTTCCTAGACAGCATAAAGCTAGATTAGACAGCATTATAGCGTGCTAAATTTATCACAGTGGCTTATACTTGTTAAAAGTGGTGCAGTTTTAGACATTCATGTTCATCTTTACACCATTTCTTGGAATTCCATTTTTTACACCAAAAGACTGAGGAAACAATAGATTTGGTATATTCTTCAAATAAACGTAGCCACTAGTGTTGAGCGATACCTTCTGATATTCGGAAATATCGGGATCGGATTGTATCGGCCGATATCCAAAAAATATTGGATATCGCCGATACCGTTACCGGAAACAAATGCAAGTCAATGGGACACAAGTCAATGTGCAGAGACTGCGTGTCTGCGTGGGACCGTGGGGAGTCTGTACGGGTCTCTCGGGGGTCTGTGCGGCCTGCCGGGGGTCTGTACGGGCCTCTCAGGAGTTTGTGCGGCCTGCAGGGGGTCTGTATGGGCCTCTTGGGGATCTGTGCGGCCTGCCTGGGGTCTGTATGGGCCTCTCGGGGGTCTGTGCGGCCTGCTGGGGGTCTGTACGGGCCTCTCCAGGGTCTGTACGGCCTGCCGGGGGTCTGTGTGTGCAGGCATCATCCGATGGGACTACAAGTCCCATCGGGCTATGCCTGCTACAATGGCAGTGATTGACAGATTAGCCAATGATGGGACAGTAGTAGTCCCATCATCCGGCTAATGTGTTGAATGTAAAAAGAAACAAAAAAAACTACATACTACATACATAGAAAAAACACCACAGAAAAACAGGCAAAGGTGCTTACCTGTCTAGGCCTCAAATCAAATGCACTCTCATGGTGCAGTGGGCCCAAGTAAAGATGGCGACTACACAGGTGTGATAATACCAGATAAGACAGCCAGCCTACAATCAGGGAATGGCTGCTTGGCACACCAGTGCAAATAAATAATCTGCAGCAGTGTTCACACAGAGTATGCACAGCAACTGGATCCTAGCCTATTAGTAACGCCATGTGGCGGGCTGACCAGCGCTAACTGTAATGCGTCCCGTGTGAACAGAGGCCACAACTTACAAAGCCATCAGAGCCCAACTGCACCTCAAAAAGTAAAAGTAAAAAAAGTGCACAAGAACATATCAAAATATGTAAGGTATTAGTTAATATTATCACGTGCTGCGCCAATTCTTTGGAATGCACTACCTAGGTTAATACGACTAATCCCCAATCCCCACAGTTTTAAGCGTACCCTAAAAACTCATTTGTTCAGACTGGCCTACCGCCTCAATGCATTAACCTAACGATCCCTGTGTGGCCTATTTAAAAAAAAAAAAAAAAAATCAGGTTCCTCGCATTATGTTCTCATTCACTTTATGCAGTTAATAGCCCTCTGTGTCTGTACTGCTACATACTTAGGCAGTTAACTGGTTCATGCAGCTTTACATGAACACCCGAGCCTTACACTATGGCCGGTCCGAATAACTAAAGCAATTGTTACCATCCACCTCTCGTGTTTCCCCTTTTCCTCATAGTTTGTAAGCTTGCGAGCAGGGCCCTCACTCCTCCTGGTATCTGTTTTGAACTGTATTTCTGTTATGCTGTAATTTCTGTTATGCTGTAATGTCTATTGTCTGTACAAGTCCCCTCTATAATTTGTAAAGCGCTGCGGAATATGTTGGCGCTATATAAATAAAAATTATTATTATTATTAATATTATGGCCACAATACATAAGCTGGCAACCCACGTCAAGGGTCCTCACGCTTGCCAGTCCTGTGCATACTCTGTGTGAACACTGCTGCAGATTATTTATTTGCATTGGTGTGCCAAGCAGCCATTCCCTGATTGTAGGCTGGCTGTCTTATCTGGTATTATCACACCTGTGTAGTCGCCATCTTTACTTGGGCCCACTGCACCATGAGAGTGCATTTGATTTGAGGCCTAGACAGTTAAGCACCTTTGCCTGTTTTTCTGTGGTGTTTTTTCTAGAATAGTGGAGGTTTTTTCCTCCTTTTTTTCCTCCTGTTGTAGTAGATACTACATACATACTACATACATACATACATACATACATACATACATACATACTACATGCATACATACTATATACATACACATACATACTACATGCATACTACATGCATGCTGCATGCATGCTACATGCATACACACATACTACATACATTCTACATACAGTACAGACCAAAAGTTTGGACACACCTTCTCATTTAAAGATTTTTCTGTATTTTCATGACTATGAAAATTGTACCTTCACACTGAAGGCATCAAAACTATGAATTAACACATGTGGAATTATATACTTAACAAAAAGGTGTGAAACAACTGAAAATATGTCTTATATTCTAGGTTCTTCAAAGTAGCCAACTTTTGCTTTGATGACTGCTTTGCACACTCTTGGCATTCTCATGATGAGCTTCAAGAGGTAGTCTGTTATGATCTGGTGGCCTAGGAGCAGCATGAGACGTACTCTGGAGAAGGTGGTACCTGTACTGACCGCAAACCCTGAACTTAGCAGTGCAACTAGAAGTAGCCGTGGGGGGTACTGTTATGATCTGGTGATTAAGGAGCGACATGCATCTAGCTCTGAGCAGGTGGCAACTATACTGACCGCAGTCCCTAAGCTCAACACAACACTAGAAGCAGCCGTGGAATGCTCCTAACTCTGCCTAGGCATCTCGTCACAGCCTAAGAGCTAACTACCCCTAAAGATAGAAGCAGGAAAACTATCTTGCCTCAGAGAAAATCCCCAAAGGATAGATTAGCCCCCCACAAATAATGACTGTGAGAGGAGAAGGAAATGACATACGTAGTATGAAACAAGATTTAGCACAGGAGGCCACTTCTGTTGTGAATTCTGTGGCAGAGCTCCCTCCTGTGGTCACAAGTGGTACTTTGGCTGATTCTCTCTGTGAGCTTCCGTTGGTGGAGGAGAGTGGTACTGCGGCTTCTGAGTTTCCTTCCTCAGGTGATGTGGTGAAGTCGTTAGGTGCTGCTCTATTTAACTCCACCTAGTGCTTTTATCCTGGCCTCCAGTCAATGTTCTAGTATTGGACCTGTTTCCTCCTGGATCGTTCCTGTGGCCTGCTGCTCTGCATAGCTAAGTTCTGCTTTGCTATTTTGTTTGCTGTTTTTTCTGTCCAGCTTGTCTATTTGTTTGCTGGAAGCTCTGGGACGCAGAGGGTGTACCTCCGTGCCGTTAGTTCGGTACGGAGGATCTTTTTGCCCCCTTTGCGTGGTTTTTGTAGGGTTTTGTGTTGACCGCAAAGTTACCTTTCCTATCCTCGCTCTGTTCAGAAAGTCGGGCCTCACTTTGCTAAATCTATTTCATCTCTACGTTTGTCTTTTCATCTTAACTCACAGTCATTATATGTGGGGGCTGCCTTTTCCTTTGGGGTATTTCTCTGAGGCAAGGTAGGCTTATTTTCTATCTTCAGGCTAGCTAGTTTCTCAGGCTGTGCCGAGTTGCATAGGGAGCGTTAGGCGCAATCCACGGCTGCCTCTAGTGTGGTTGGAGAGGATTAGGGATTGCGGTCAGCAGAGTTCCCACGTCTCAGAGCTCGTTCTATGTTTTTGGGTTATTGTCAGGTCACTGTATGTGCTCTGACCTCTATGTCCATTGTGGTACTGAATTACCTTATCATAACACACTTCTAGCTAGATAGAAAATAGTACAGGACAGAACGCTGTGCGGTCAGTAATAAAAACTAGAAAAAGTCCACCGCAGAGAAATGCAAAAATCTCCACACCTGACTAAAGGTGTGGAGGGCAAACTCTGCTGCCCAGAGCTTCCAGCTTAGCTGAATAGATCCATACTGAAAAGCTGGACAAATGAACAAAAACAAGAAAGTGCTGAACAACAAGTACACAACAAGAGAACCGCAAAAGCACAAGAAAGGACTTAGCTTTGATGAACTGGTCAGAGTGTCAGGAAAGTCCTAAGAGCAATGACTCCAGGCAGGAACAATTGACAACTGGCATTGAATGAGGCATAAGGCCAGACTAATATAGCCGAGCCAGAAAGACGATCAGTGAAAACAGCTGCTGAAGCTAAATCCAAGAAGCAGCCATACCACTAAAAACCACAGGAGGGAGCCAAAGAGCAGAACTCACAAAAATGCCACTAACAACCACCGGAGGGAGCCCAAGAGCGGAATTCACAACAGGGTACCTAACACTCCCTAGACCCCTCGAGACACAGCCTAAGAACTAACTTCCCCTAAAGACAGAAACAGGAAACCTATCTTGCCTCAGAGAAAATCCCCAAAGGATAGACAGCCCCCCACAAATATTGACTGTGAGAGGAGAGGGAAATAAAATACGCAGACATGAAATCAGGATTTAGCATAGGAGGCCATACTAGCTAAAAAGGAAGAATAGGACAGAGTACTATGCGGTCAGTATTGAAACACTAGAAAATATCCACCTAAGAAAATACAAATCACCACATCTGACTAAAGACATGGAGGGTATATCTGCATCTCTAGAGACACAGCTTGGCTGCAAAAAATCCTTCACAGACAAAGCTGGACTAGACAAAACATGAAAATGCACAGAACTATAAGGTCCACAGCAGGTGGACAGCAAAAACAAAGCCAGAACTTATCTTTGTTGAAATGAACAGCAGAACAGAAGAGACCAGGTATGGATGTGAATCCTCCAAAAACAATGGGCAACTGGCACTGACTAAAGGATAAAGCAGGACTAAATAGCCCAGCCCAAATTGCAAAAAATAGAAACACCTGATAAATGCTGCGATCCAACTACCGCAGCACTACCACTCATAACCACCAGAGGGAGCCCAAGAGCAGAATTCACAACAGTAGTCACCGGGAATGGGCTTCCAACAATCTTGAAGGAGTTTCCAGATGACAAAATACCAAACAACCAATATACTCCCTGATCTGCAGCAGAAATCCACGAGTGTCCCACAACGATCTCCTGTGGAGAATGGCAGCATCAGCTGATGCGACAGCTCTCTAGGGGCTCCAGGAATACAATGACCGGAGGAAGGTATCCTTCCGTACTGTATTCCTCCACCGCTGTAAAAAAAAATAGCCTCTAGTCTCACTTTTGGCATTGCTGTGTGAGAAATTTTCCCACGCAGCAATTGACATAAAGTGAGACTTTGAACTATAGTAACCTCTCAGTGATACACTGCAGGAGCCATTGTCTTCTGTCAGTTTGTCACTGAATGTCCTATAGAGCAGTGACATCACCTGATGTCACTGTTCTATAGGGGAGATCATCGTGGGACACTCTATATTAATTGGACTATGGCAGACAGGTAGTATACGGTTTATTATTTTACTTTTTTGCAGGCGCTGAAGTATGGTAAGTATAGTTAAATGAAGAATATTAAAATACTTTTTTCCTAATGTGTGTGTCCAGCAGAAAAAAAACGGATCGATTTTTCCAAAATTTTGAAAAAAAATTAGTTTTTTTTGCTGAATTCGTTTCTTCTCATAGAGTTGTATTAGCGCCGGATTATGCCTGATGGCCACACGTTTCATCCGTTTTTTGTTGGATCCATGAAAAAAGCTGTTTCCGCCGGACGGAAAACATATACAGAGCAACGGTTTTTCTGTCCGGCGAAAAACGCACAGCAACAGATCAGGCGAAAAACGGATGAAACTGAGATGTGAAATGATGAATCCGGCCTCTGAATCCATTTTTTCATGCATGTTTCCATGCAAATTATGCACATTTTCTGTTTATTTATTTCCAAAAACTGCATCAAAAACCGCACCGAAAACTGCATCATAACTGCACCAAAAACTGCACCAAAAACTGCATCAAAAACCGCATCAAAACCTGCACCAAAAATGGCATCAAAACAGCACCAAAAACAGCATCAAAAACTGCACCAAAAACGGCATCAAAAACTGCACCAAAAACTGCACCAAAAACTGCATCAAGAACTGCACCAAAAACTGCATCAAAACTGCACCAAAAACAGCATCAAAAACTGCATCAAAACTGCACCAAAAACTGCATCAAAAACCATATCAAAAACGGCATCAAAACTGCACCAAAAACTGCATCAAAAATCACACCAAAAACTGCACCAAAAACTGCATCAAAACTGCACCAAAAAAACTATCAAAACTTCACCAAAAACTGCCCCAAAACTGCATCAAAAAACTGCATCAAAACTGCACCTTTTTTAATGCAGGTTTTTGGTGCAGTTTTTGATGCCATTTTGATGCAGTTTTTGATGCCGTTTTGATGCAGTTTTTGGTGCAGTTTTGATGCAGTTTTTGGTGCAATTTTTGATGCAGGTTTTGATGCAGTTTTTGGTGCAGTTTTGAATTTTTTGTGTGCAGTTATGATGCTGTTTTTGATGCAATTTTGGTGCAGTTTTGATGCAGTTTTTGGTGCGGTTGTTGCACGGTTTTGATGCAGTTTTTGGAAATAAATTTAAAAGAGGAAAATGTGCATGATTTGAATGGAGACATGCATGAAAAAACGGATTCTGAGGCCGTATTCATCATTTCATATCTCAGTTTCATACGTTTTTCGCCGGATTCGTCGCTGTGTGTTTTTTCACTGGACAAAAAAATTTTCCTCTGCATGTGTTTTCCGTCCGCCAGAAACAGCTTTTTTGAGGAATTCGGCAAAAAACAGATGAAACGTGTGGCCATCAGGCACAATCCGGCACTAATACAACTCTATGAGAAAAAAACGGATCTGGCAGAAAAATACGGATCCTGCAAATGTGCTCGCAGGATGCGTTCTTGTAATAGCGACAGATTGTGACGGATGGCCACACGTCGTGTCTGTCGTGCAACGGATCTGTCGTGTTTTGGCGGACTGTCAGCACGAAAAAGCGTTCAAGTGAAAGTTTTTTGACCGTCGCGTCCGCCATTTTCTACTGCGCATGCCCGGCCGAAACTCCGCCCCTCCTCACCAGACTTCAGAATAGGCAGCGGATGCATTGAAAAACTGCCTTAATGAGCATTTAATTTAAAAAAAAAAAAAACGGCGTGAGCTCCCGCGCAATTTTCTGCGCCAGAGGGGGAAAGCCGACGGCCGGGGGTCAATATTTGTAGCCTGCTATGAATATCAGTCCGCAGCTGTCTGCGTAGCCTTTACTGGCTATTAAAATAGGGGGACCCCCCAAAAAATGACGTGGGGTCCCCCTATATTTTATAGCCAGAAAGGCTACGCAGACAGCTGTGGGCTGATATTCATAGCCTAGAGAGGGGCCATGGATATTGCCCCCCCTGGCTACAAATACCAGTCCGCAGCCGCCCCAGAAATGGCGCATCTGTAAGATGCCTGCACACAAACCCAAAGACCCCTGGCAGGCCGCACAGACCCCTGAGAGGCCCGCACAGACCCTCGGCAGGCCGCACAGACCCCCGAGGGGCCCGTACAGACCCCCGGCAGGCCCTGTACAGACCCCCGGCAGGCCCGCACAGACCCCCCCACGGTCACGCACACACAGACAGCTGTCTCCGCCCACACTCCATTATAGTGCATCATTGCACTATAGGAACTTCCGATTCCGGTATCCAATATCTTAAAAGTATCGGAGCTCGGTATCGGAAATCCGATACAGCGAATATCGGCAGATACCCGATATTTGCAGTATCGGAATGCTCAACACTAGTAGCCACACATCCTTATTTTGAAAGTTTATAAAAGTAAGGGAGTCCCTCATTTGCATACAAAATAGTTTTTATGCCAACTAAAATCCCCACTAAAATCTATACTATGGTATGATTTTTATAGGGCCCAAATCTCCTACATACCTGTCTAAGTGGTTTAGTTAGTGTTTTGGGGTGACAGACTATCAATGTGGCACATTTTAGTTTTGCTATATATCTATAACTCTCAACGCAATATGATGCCCCAACAGTCTCCGCAGATAGTATGAGGTCCCCATAAAGCTCCTCAAACAGTATGATGTCTCCTCACAGTATATCACCACAAAGCCTGCATGCAGTATGACGTCTTCACAGAGCCCTGTTTACACAATATAATGTCCCCACACATCCTCCTGTACTTGTATGTCCCCTCATATATTACAGTATGTCCTCTCACATTGTTACAAGAGCCCCCATACAGTATGACATTCCCACACATCCTCCTACACTTGTATGCCCCCTCATATGTCACCTCAGAGCCCCTGTACAGTATGACATTCCCATACAGCCTCCCTACATAATATATTGTCCCCACACATCCCTCTACTCAGTTCTACGTCACCACACAGCCCCTTTACATAGTATTGTGTAGCCACACAGCCCCTTGCACAATATTATGTCCCCACATAGCTCCCCAAGCAGCATTATGTTCCCACAGTTTCCAACAATGTTCTATCAATTGGAAAAAAAAGCTATTCACCTCACCTTGTCCACTTGCTGCTCCGATCTACTCTGCGTTCTGAGGCACATCATAGTAACGCCATCGCGCCTTCTGCGCTCTCAGAAGAACAGGCTCAGTGATGCAAAAGGGACCCGATGGCTCTCTGTTTCATCATTGCTTTCACTGGTAATTACATCTTGAAGATGCAGAGATCCCGGGCAGGACATGGCCTCGTGGTTCCACTGTATCCAGCTCTTTGGCTGTTCGAGTCATTGGGCGGCGTCGGAACAGCCAAAGAGAAGCATGGGACCTGAGGGCTACTCTTTGCCCACTTCTGTCGTGATGCATTTGTAAAAGCCACAGTACTTTATAAAATGTATACAATACATACAGGACCTACAATATAGATCTCGTAAATACAATCTAAACATAATACAACAATGCTTTATTACCTTGAAGTTTTCTTCCGTTAACCCTTCATTTGTTTTTGAATTCCTAATCATTGCTGCAACATATCGCTTCACCAGATTTCTGATAACTTCCTACAGTAGGAGAAAATAATTTGGAATGTTAAAAAGTATAAAATATATAAATGTACAACAATTTAAAGTGCTATTTTTTTCCCTACATATTACATTTCATTTTCACTTTTTCTAATTTAACATTAACACAATCAGTTTTTAATGATAGAGACAAAGTCTTTAGTTACAAGACCATGGTTAATTATAATAATGTACACAATAAAGCTATATTGTAAAACATTGTAGTACAGTTCACTATTATAAGTTAAGGTACCTTCACACTGAACAACATTACAACGATAACGATAGCGATCCGTGACGTTGCAGCGTCCTGGATAGCGATCTCGTTGTGTTTGACACGCAGCAGCGATCTGGATCCCGCTGTGACATCACTGGTCGGAGCTAGAAGGCCAGAACTTTATTTCGTCGCTGGATCACCCGCTGACATCGCTGAATCGGCGTGTGTGACGCCGATCCAGCGATGTGGTCACTGGTAACCAGGGTAAATATCGGGTTACTAAGCGCAGGGCCGCGCTTAGTAACCCTATGTTTACCCTGGTTACCATTGTAAAAGTAAAAAAAAAAAAACACATGCTCACATTCCGGTGCCTGTCACGTCCCCGGCGTCCGCTTCACTGCCCTCCTCCTGCCTCCTGTGTCAGCGCCACAGGGAAGCGGACGCCGGGGACGTGACTGGCACCGGAATGTGAGTATGTGTTTTTTTTTTTTTACTTTTACAATGGTAACCAGGGTAAACATCAGGTTACTAAGCGCGGCCCTGCGCTTAGTAACCCGATATTTACCCTGGTTACCCGGGGACTTCGGCATCGTTGGTCGCTGGAGAGCGGTCTGTGTGAATCTAATAGCAGCATGATGTAGGGGCAGGGAGCCTCTTTCCAGCAATGTATCACTTAGGCTACTTTCACACATCAGGTTTTTGGTTTCAGGCACAATCCGGCAAATTTGCTAAAAAACGGATCCGGAGTACATAGTGAAAAAACGGATGCAATCTGATGCACCGGATCCATTTTTTTTTTTTAGCTGGATCCGGCTCTATGTACTGCGCATGTTTTTTGAGTTCCTGGGCATGGTTTTTGAAGAAAGAGAGACAGAGAGAGAGAGAACAAAGCTTCTGGGCATGCTCAGTGTGTTAAAAATGGATTCGGTCGCCGGAAATGCTCTTTCACACATCAGTTCCATGCGTTTATTGCCGGAAACGTCCCTTCAGGCTTTTTCGTCGGACACAAAAAACGTTGCAGGAGACGTTTTTTGTGTCCGGCAAAAAAGCCTGAAGGGACGGATCCGGCACAAAACGGACGAAACGCATGTCCTTCAGGCACAATCCGGCAGTAATACAACTCTATGGGGAAAAAACGGATCGGGCGTAAGAAAAAAACTGATCCAGATTATGCCTGAAACTGCCGGATTGTGCCTGAAAGCAGCCTTACAGCAGGGGTGTCAAACTGCATTCCTCGAGGGCCGCAAACCGTGCATGTCTTCAAGATTTCCTTAGCTTTGCACAAGGTGCTCGAATCATTCTCTGTGCTGGTGATTAAATTATCACCTGTGCAATACAAGGAAATCCGGAAAACATGACCTGTTTGCGGCCCTTGAGGAATGCAGTTTGACACCCCTGACTTACAGGACAGCTTGAAGCAACATTTATAAAAGGACTGTTTTCTCTGCTGCAGTGCTGTCTGCTTTAGTTTGACTGGTTGTCAAAAATAGGGGGGACCCACCCAATTTAAAAAAAAAAAAATTAAAAAATTAAAAACCACAGCATGGGGACCCCTCTATTTTTGATAACCAGCCAAGATAGGGCTGGGGACTGTAGCCCACAGATGTCGGTTTTGCCTGGGCTGGTTATCAAAAATAGAGAGGACTGTACTTTAAAAAAAAAATTTTTACAGTATGCGTCGGCCAATCACAGCTATGCCAATACTTGAAATGCCTGTGATTGACCTGGAAGTGCCCACACAGTAAAGCTTGTTGATTGGCTGCCAAACTCGAACAGTAACACAGACTTCCAAGGGCAGTCTGTGTTTGGAGTTCTTGCATTGACACTAGGTGTCCGGTATGGACCTCGAACTTTACCCTTCAGTTTCACCCATCTCTAACTGCAAGCTCTACAGCTTGGACCTTGCAAGGACTATGTTCCTTGCCTAAGCAACCAGTAAACCATAAGAGTAAAAATACCTGTGTTCTTGTGAACCAAGTTAAATTCCAAAGTTGATTACAATTACAAGCACTTCCCAATTTTAAGCATGTAAAAGAGTTTACAATCCTTTCAAATTTTGATTATTCGTCATCATGGAAAACAAGCAGGTGGGGAGGTGTATATAAATGATTGTCCCCCCATGAAGCACCAAGGACCTGTACTTGGTTTGAACAGTCATTCTGTGCTGACAGTCCCTTTTAAGAAAGAACACAAAAGTCACATAGAAATATTCCAAACATCCTAATGGAAGGTGAAATTGTCCGCATTGGAGAACTATTCTTGTCTCTGCCTCTCTTGTCAATTACCTAATAGAACTTGTTTTACTGAATGCAAATTTCATAACCTGCTTTAAAGAGGCAGAAAGCCAAAAATGAGTCACCTCCGTCTGCGGGGAAGTCATGCATATTGTATTCCGTTTTAAGCACAGAATGCAGGAGCTTTGTGACAACGCTCGGTAAGCGAAAGTCTAGTCCTGCTGGTGACAAATGTTTGGAGTCGAGCCAAGAAGACAGGGCCGGGACTGTGTAATGCAGCAGAGCTCACCTGGTAATGCTGATTTTGAATCAGATTGTCAGCATGCCGCTCCTGCAAGTAAAAAACGTATACGTGAATTTCCTTAGCATCAGTTCAGTCCGATTATGTTTCCCCAGAGAGTCCATTTGGCTAAAGCCAGCTTGGCTACTTTGCTTTTAAAAAGAACATATGAAAATGTAATAAATGTGTCTTACGGTGAAGGTTTTTAGGTTTTCATGTTGCTTCTGGAGTTCCTCGTCACGTTTTCCCGGGCAGAGCTGGTAGTGGATCCATTTGCACAGATACCAGATAGATTTTGGGCTGGCGATTATATTAAAAGGAGGCGGCAGAGTTCCACCTTCATCAAAGTAACTCATCCACAGTTTTGTCCTTGCAAACTTCCATTCAATATCAGCATGATCCTGCCAAAGAAATGATGTCATTTAATCCCGGATGACTGAGCAAATTCCAGCTGTATAATCCTTGCATCGCAATAGATAATGCATTTGGTTGAATTGTTGCATATTCTTATAAGGTGAACTTTGCTTTAATTAACACAGCAATAAATTCAATAGATTTGGAAATTAGCGGAAAATCTGTATAGCAGCACAGACCGGCCACTGGCTGCTCACATCTGTGCCCGAGGAGCCAGGGTCCCTAGGGTACAGGAGACAACAAGGGTTTAAATGTCCAGCAGAAAGCAACCCCATTCCGAACTTACGTTGGAGTCAATCACTTGCCATTTGGGCACAGTCAGACGACCATATAAATCGGACCGAGCTCGGACCATAATACACGGACTGGCTGGCGGCTCTCCCATCCCAAGAGTGACCACTTCAGATATTTCTATGAAGCTATCACTCTGATGTCAGGAGAGCTGCCAACCAGTTCGTCCATTGGGGTCTGATCTCTGCCCGATTTATATGGTCGTCTTACTGTGCCCAAATGGCAAGTGATTGACTCTAAAGTAAGTTCGGAATGGTGTTGCTTTCTGCTGGACATTTAAACCCTTGTTGTCTCCTGTACCCTAGGGACCCTGGCTCCTCGGGCACAGATGTGAGCAGCCAATGGCCGGTCTGTGCTGCTATACAGAGATTTTTTTTTTATCACATGTCCACACTATAAAATACAGGAGCAGTGTCTGCCCCATATATAGTGGATGCCAGCTGTGTTACACAGCCAGCATCTGCCTGTAAGCAGCAGTGACTGGAGATGGATCCAATCATTTAGATGTCGCTGTCAATCACTGAAAAAGGCACTCAAATGTTCGGCGTCGGCACTCGCGGTCTTGGGCTCTCGTGCGGTTGTTGTGACACATGACCCCAATGACCAATCAGCACTGGTATCGCGGTCCCCGCCTTTGGAACAAATTGAACTTGAAGAGGAAGTCCGGGCTACAGCAGATCTCTGACTTCCTCTTCCTGCTCAATTCGACAGGAGGGGGGACAGTGACGCCAGTGCTGATTGGGCGCTGGGGTCACGTGTCACAACAACAGCCCCGGGAGTCAGAGTGCCGACACCGCGGGAACGGTGCTGGTACGGGAGGAGAGTATTATTTTATGGGGCCAAGGGAGGGGTATGAGAAAAAGTTGTCAAAGTAGTGGACAACTTCTTTAAGAAATACTTGAAGTAGACAGGATGACTCTGTGGCCACTAAAAAGGGAATCTATCACCAGGTTTTTGCTCATCATGATGTTGGAGCAGATAATCTGATTCCAGCGATTTCACGTACTAGGCTGTTTGCTGCAGTTTTGATAAAATTGCTGTTTCATCTACTGCGGATCTAGCAGTGCTCCGAATGCAAAGCTCTGTATGACTCCGCCCACAACACTGATTGGCAGTTCTCTATTTACACTGTGCATAGGCAGAAAGCTGTCAGTCACTGGTAGGTGCGGGGTTATACAGAGCTTATGAATATGGTGGACTACATGGCAACAGGTTTACTAGTCCTTTAGTGATAATCTCCTGCTGATAAAATAATGATTTTATAAAACCTACATCACACAGCCCAGTAAGTGACACATAGCTGGAGTTAATGTCTCTGCCCCTACATTATGCTGATTTCAGATTCGGGTGCAAATAACAGGTGGCAGATTCCATTTAAAAGTCACCATTGCATTTAGTCACTTTTAAACTTCAGAAAACATAATACATGTCTATACAAACATAAATATAACTAAGATACAGATATATAGCATTTTAACATCTTCATAGAAGAAAATACAAATATTTTTTGTTTAATTTTTCTTTTTTGTTTAATTTATTTAATATTATCTAAAATTAGGTGGGATCATGACCTATTGTAGAGCTGAAGAAATTCATGGCATGGATCCATGCTGGACAAGCATTAAAGCCACAATATACAAGCCAAACCAAATATAAGGCAGATATGTAATTAATAGCACGTATAATAAATGCTGAGTTACGAATATCAAAGCTAGATAAACATGTGTACATATGTAGTGACTGAAGATAACCACATGGTGGCAGTATAGGCAATATAATCAGATATATACTCTGAAGAAAACAAAATAAAAAAAATCAAGAAAAACACAAGAAAAACAGCTAAGCAATAATACCACGGCTGAGATATGTTATTATTACCGCATATTCCTACTTTATGACAAAAGCAGTGAGTTCTACTGAAGCCATAATGATACTATTAACCTTATATTACTAAATGACCAACTATTAGCTTACATGCTTCCAATGTGTAAAGCAGGATGCACACATTATATCACCTACTGATATGCAAATTCAATATTGCATTTGGCAGTATTTTTTTGCAATAAGTATCCGCTATTGTATCTCATTAGATTTCACTTTTTGGATGCACAAAAGCTAAAATAAAAAAGTCAGATTGTTGAAATATTCTTTATTCGAAATTAAATACCTTCCACGATCTAATACCTAACACTTAAAGGAAATCTGTAATTAGGTTTTTGCAACCTAATCTGAGAGAAGCATAATGTGGAGAGACCCTGATTCCAGCGATGTGTCACTTATTGGGCTGATTACTGTAGTTTTGATAATCTGCTTAAAAACAGTGATTTTATCACTAGAGGACTAGCAAACCTGCTACCATGTAGTCCTCCATATTCATGAGCTCTGGATAACCCTGCCCTCAAAACTGATTGGCAGCTTTCTGCCTATACACAGTGTACACAGAAGGCTGCCAATCAGCGGAGTAGGCGGGGTTACTTACATTGTAGTCAATGGGGTCCATTGGTCCCAGTTACCACTGTGTACACATGCTTATTACGAAATATGGGATTTATGAAAACATTGAGAACTTTGTTTTCACCCACAGCTGTTACCATGTTAACTTGTGCTGTGTCACAAACCCCGCGCATCGGCGCCCTGTCACATGATCGCAAGGCACTGACGGGCTGGCATGGCAATGGGGGTCTGCAGAAGACTTGTCACTGCAGATCTCCTATGAATGCTGGTCCCTGGCGTCTCCTCATAAGAGGTGATGACGTTCCCTATACATAGCAGGGCTGAATCCTTGCTATGTGTAGCAATGTATCAATCAGATGATCGCAGGTTCAAGTCTCATAAGAAGTGACGCAAGTAAAAAGTAGAAAACAAATATTTTAAAAAAATAATAATTTAAATACAAAAGTTTAAATCATCCATTCAAAATAAAATAAATACACATATTTGGTGTCGCTGAGTTCCGAAACGCCCGATCTATCAAAATATAAAAATCCAATCTGTAAACTGCATAGTGGAAAAAAACCCCGCCAGAATTACATTTTTTTCATCGCCGCAACATTGCAATAAAATGCAATAATGGGCGATCAAAAAATTGTATCTATCCCAAAATGGTATCAATAAAAACATCTGCAAAAGATAAACACTTACCCAAGCCCAAAATAAGAGACGCTACACGCCTTGGAAAATGGCACATTTTTTTTTTTAAACAAACTTTTGATATTTTTTTTCATCACTTAAGTGCGCAGCATCAATAGTAAAATGATCTAATGTTAAAAATAATAATAATAATAATAATAAAAAAAACGTTATTCTCACCCTCCGACGTCACGCACTGTCCTCGGCACTGCAAGCGGCAGGTTCCACTTCCAAAGATGCTATGGGAGAAGGACCTTCCATGACGTCACGGTCATGTGACCTCGACATCATCACAGGTCCTGCGCTCATACCAACCCTGGGACCAAAAGCTGCTGTGTGCACCGCACACAGGCGCCGGAATTACAACGGGCTTTTCGGATGGTGAGTTTGTTTCTTTTTTATTTTGCAACCTGTTACATATGTGGCTGGGCAATATACTGCATGTCTGTGCTGTATACTACGTGACTGGGCAATATACTACGTGTCTGTGCTGTATACTACATGGCTGTGTGCTGTATACTACATGGCTCTGTGCTGTATACTACGTGGCTGTGCAATATACTATGTGGCTGTGCAATATACTACGTGACTGGGCAATATACTACGTGGCTGGGCAATAAACTACGTGGCTGGGCAATATAGTATGTGGCTGGCCAATATACTACGTGGCTGGGCAATATACTTCGTGACTGGGCAATATACTACGTGACTGGGCAATATACTACGTGGCTGGGCAATATACTACATGGCTGGGCAATATACTACGTGACTGGGCAATATACTACGTGGCTGGGCAATATACTATGTGACTGAGCAATATACTACGTGGCTGAACAATATACTACGTGGCTGGGCAATATACTACGTGGCTGGGCAATATACTACGTGGCTGGGCAATATAGTACGTGACTGGGCAATATACTACGTGACTGGGCAATATACTACGTGGCTGGACAATATACTATGTGGCTGGGCAATATACTACGTGGCTGGGCAATATACTACATGGCTGGGCAATATACTACGTGGCTGGGCAATATACTACGTGACTGGGCAATATAGTACGTGGCTGAACAATATACTATGTGGCTGGGAAATATTCTACATGGCTGGGCAATATACTACGTGACTGGGTAATATACTACGTGGCTGGGCAATATACTACGTGACTGGGCAATATAGTACGTGGCTGGGCAATATACTACATGACTGGGCAATATACTATGTGACTGGGCAATATACTACGTGGCTGGACAATATACTACATGGCTGGGCAATATACTACGTGGCTGGGCAATATAGTATGTGGCTGGGAAATATTCTACATGACTGGGCAATATACTATGTGACTGGGCAATATACTACATGGCTGGGCAATCTAGTACGTGGCTGGGCAATATAGTACGTGGCTGGGCAATATACTACATGACTGGGCAATATACTATGTTACTGGGCAATATACTATGTGACTGGGCAATATACTACGTGACTGGGCAATATAGTATGTGGCTGGGCAATATAGTACGTGGCTGGGCAATATACTACATGACTGGGCAATATACTATGTGACTGGGCAATATACTATGTGACTGGGCAATATACTATGTGACTGGGCAATATACTATGTGACTGGGCAATATACTACGTAGCTGGGCAATATAGTACGTGGCTGGGCAATATACTACATGACTGGGCAATATACTATGTGACTGGGCAATATACTACGTGGCTGGACAATATACTACATGGCTGGGCAATATACTACGTGGCTGGGCAATATAGTATGTGGCTGTGAAATATTCTACATGACTGGGCAATATACTATGTGACTGGGCAATATACTACATGGCTGGGCAATCTAGTACGTGGCTGGGCAATATAGTACGTGGCTGGGCAATATACTACATGACTGGGCAATATACCATGTGACTGGGCAATATACTATGTGACTGGGCAATATACTACGTGACTGGGCAATCTAGTATGTGGCTGGGCAATATAGTACGTGGCTGGGCAATATACTACATGACTGGGCAATATACTATGTGACTGGGCAATATACTATGTGACTGGGCAATATACTATGTGACTGGGCAATATACTATGTGACTGGGCAATATACTATGTGACTGGGCAATATACTATGTGACTGGGCAATATAGTACGTGGCTGGGCAATATAGTACGTGGCTGGGCAATATACTACGTGACTGGGCAATATACTACGTGACTGGGCAATATACTATGTGGCTGGGCAATATACTATGTGACTGGGCAATATACTACGTGGCTGGGCAATATACTACGTGGCTGGGCAATATAGTATGTGGCTGGGAAATATTCTACATGACTGGGCAATATACTACGTGACTGGGTAATATACTACGTGACTGGGCAATATAGTACGTGGCTGGGCAATATAGTACGTGACTGAGCAATATACTATGTGGCTGGGCAATATACTACGTGGACATGCATATTCTAGAATACCCGATGCGTTAGAATCGGGCCACCATCTAGTATATATATATAGACACTCTGCAGCTCACGACCTTCCGCTGACCAGCAATGGCCAGGGCAAGCTGGGAGTAATCATCTCTGAACATCTGGGGTGATAGAAGTCCTGCAGCAGAACCATCACTCCGGACATTCTGGGACTAGCAAGTCCAGCATATCCTATTATAGATAGTAATAGCATCTAGAGAGCTAAAGGCTGAAAAGTACTATAGCCGTCATCATTTTCCTGCATCTTATTTTCCATGTTCTTAAGTTTTAACCATATGTACAGGAAGATTATTTATAGGGAATCCGTCAGTAGGTTTTTGGTATTTAAGTAGTGAGTAGAGAGCTTGATTCACGGGATGTGTCACTTACTAGTCCTCAGGACTAGGTGTCATGTGTAGGCCAGTCCAGCTAATCTGTGTAACCCCACCCCCACCACTGATTGGCAGCTTGTTGACAATGGCAGCTTTCTGTGTACACTGTTCAATCGGGGGTGTGGGCAGGTTATACAGGGCTCAGGGTTTGAGCACTGCTATATCTACAGCAGAGAAAACAGGGATTCGATCAAAAGTACACCAAGGAATCCAGTATGGGACACAGCGCTGGAATCAGGATCACGTGGTGCTCCTAGATGCCATATCAATACCCTGCTGACATTCCCTTTAAGATGAATCAATTAAGGGGTCTGGTCTGGATCTGAAATTGTTTTTTGTTGCGGTAGAGGCTGCAGAAGTGGGGGGTCCAAATATATCTTGGAAGAAAGTTCTGCAGAGATCAGGAGAAGTTATAATAGCAGTCTAGGGGGGGAAGAGAAGGAAACAGGGCACCTACAGTGAGACGATGCTACCTGAGATTTACAGTGCCATCATCCAGTAGTAACCACTTGCAGTCTCATGGATGTAGCTCTGTATGGCGGCATTAATGCCGTATTCCAGTCTCTACTTACATAACCACACTTTATTTAATTAGCACACTGATGACTATAGATAGCGCTGCCTCTGCTGCTAGTTCCACCTCTGACCCCAATTTCTCGCTACTTTATTTTGGAACCACTGATATGTCATCTGCCTATGTACAGTACAATATTCCCAAATATGTTCACATGAAGGATCTACAATTACGCGGCGCTTCTAGGCACCGTATCAAATACTGAAGAACAAAAAGCATTCGCCAAGCCCGGAGTTCAATAAATCAAACAAATGCATCTGGCCATTAAATGTGTTTGGGTACATTTCTTTAATTTATTGAACTGTAAGCAAGCTGCTCGCGCTCCTGTCTAGGAGTGTGGTCCATCGTACTGGATAAACACACATTATATGCATGGTGGAGACTATTGCTCAGTGGCCCCAAAGAACCTCGTCATGGCTCTTACATATTACATAAGTTTACTGCAATTGTTAAATAGATCTAACAAAAAGGTTCAGATTACAGGTTTAATATAAAAACCAAAATAGTTTAGTAAATATTTACAATTTCTGGGGTTTTTTATTCTTGGCAATTCTGTGCCTACCGGTCTGTAAACGCAAGTCACCCACAAAATACACATTAAACTGCTTATATAGAGAATCTTGCTTTGATAAAAATCATATTAGGAATATACATTATATTTGCAAAAGTAAAAAAAAAATGTACTTTTATATAATATGCAAATGTGGGCGCTTTGGTGCACCCTTGGTGTGGCCTATGGCTTGGTGCACGGTTTAATATTTGCATATTACAGCCAGTCCCTTGCCTTGATTACAATGTTCGCTTGGTAAGAACGAGCACTGTCTAAATTCCATCCCTGATTCTGCACTTGAGCATTGCCATTCGAGAAACCCAGTGGTGCGCTCACAGTGTCGGTGCGCTCACAGTGTCGGTGCGCTCACAGTGTCGGTGCGCTCACAGTGTCGGTGCGATCGTGCACACAATGTGGCTGTGGGTGCGCTCTCATGCCTGGCTCCTGACGCTCTGTGATCGCTGCTTGATACACGTGGAAATGCAGTGAGCTTACGGTTCTACCAAGGAGGAGGGGACATTGCAGATTTGCGGCTGCGGACAGGCATCAGTGAGTGCCCACAGCCGCATTGTGTGATCGGTCCCACTGGTACTGTGAACGCATCGCTGGGCGCCTCTAGTGTCAACATACAAGCACAGAAACAGGGATTTATTTTAGACAGCACTTGCTGTCAAATATTAGAAATTGGCCATAATATGCAAATCAGAGGGCGTGACAGTTACACCAAGTCATAGGACACGCTGAGGATGCATTGATGCTCCCCTAACTTGCATATTAAATAAAAATGTATTATCCTGCAATTTTAGCATTGAAATGTATATGGTTTGTATACCGGAAAAGTCCCCTATATTAACCCCTTAGGCTACGTTCACACTAGCGTTATGCTAGTTTGCGTCGGGTTTGCGTCGGGCGACGCAGCGGCGACGTATGCGTCATGCGCCCCTATATTTAACATGGGGGACGCATGCATTTTTGTTTGTTGCGTTGTGCGACGCATGCGTCTTTTTTGCCGCAAGCGTCGGACCAAGAAAACGCAACAAGTTGCATTTTTCTTGCGTCCAAATTTCGGCAAAAAACGACGCATGCGTTGCAAAACGCAGCATTTTTGCGTGCGTTTTGGTGCATTTTTTTGCGTGCGTTGTGCGTTGCGTCGCCGACGCAGCGGCACACAACGCTAATGTGAATGTAGCCTTACTGACAGCCAATTTGCAGCTCAATGACCAAGCCAACTTTTACAATTCTGACCACTGTCAGTTTGAGGTTATAACCCTGGAAGACTTCAACAGATCCCACTGATTCTGAGACTGTTTTTTCTTGACATTGTACTTCATGTTAGTGGTAAAATTTCTTTGATATGACTTGCGTTTATGAAAAAAAAAATAGAAATATGGTGCCCTTAAATCAGAGAAATTTGTCACATGTCTACTTTACATCAGCCCAATTTTGGAAACAATTTTTTTTTTTGTTAGGACGTTATGAGGGTTAAAAGTTGACCAGTGATTTCTCATTTTTACAACAACATTTGCAAAACCATTTTTTCAGGGACACCTCACATTTGAAGTGACTTTCGGGGTGTGACTATAACAGAAAATACCCAAAAGTGACACCATTCTGAAAACTACACCCCTCGAGGTGCTCAAAACCACATTCAAGAAGTTTATTAACCTTCAGGTGTTTCACGAGAACTAAAGCAATGTGGAAGGACAAAATGAACATTTTACTTTTTTCACAAAAAATTTACTTTGGAACTAATTTTTTTTATTTTAACAAGGGTATCAGGAGAAAATTGACCACAAAATTTGTTGTGCAATTCCTCCTGAGTACGCCGATACCCCATATGTGGGGGAAAGCCACTGTTTGGGTGCATGGCAGAGCTCAGAAGGAAAGGAGCACCGTTTGACTTTTTGAACACAAAATTGGCTGGAATCAAGATGGCGCCATGTTAGGTTTAGAGACCCCCTGATATACCCAAACAGTGGAAACCCTCCAATTCTAACTCCAACCCTAACCCCAACACACCCGTAACCCTAATCCCAACCCTAACCCCTACACACCCCTAACCTTAACCATAACCGTCACCACAACACACCAATAACCCCAATCCCAACCCTAATGGAGAATTGGACTTTTTTTTTGTGGTCGCCGTTATTCCGTTAATAACGGTGATTGCAACAGCGGGATTGGTAAACACCGACCTGAATCATGTTCTCTGGGGTCTCAGCTACCCCCGGTAGCCGACACCACGGAGAAATTGCGACTCTGGGGGGCGCTATACACTTTTTCCACAGCGCCATTAATTAACGGCGCTATGGTTTAAGTACCCTTATTTGCCGCCGTGAAAAGGCGTATCGGCGGTCGTTAAGGGGTTAATCTGTGAATGGTTTAATTTACATTTTGGGGGTAACAGACTGCCTTTAATTTTGATATTTTCATTAATTTGGCACATTATAGTATATTGTATATAGTATACTTTTGAAGCAGAAAGAAATGACCTGTCGCAGACTTTCATACTTTTTAATGTAAAAGCATCAAAAATTAGGTCCTAAACAAAAACTGTTAAAAGTTTGGTACAAAATCATACACAAGAGCAATAGTAAATCTGCCCCGGCGTTTCCATTTGCTTTTCTGACTGCTATTGAGACGAGATGAGGATTATTTTTCCCCCTTTTTTCACTTATCTGCACTTGGATGCATCTTATCATTTAGTCGTAAAATCTAAACATTCCAATACATTAATATTTCTGCATTTATGAGATTGTAGTTGCATAAAGTTTATCCAGTGTTTGATTTTCCGTAGATTTTTACCTTTCCACAGGAACACAAGCGTGCTGCTAAATAGCTGCTTTACCTAGCAGGCAACTCTGTGCTTTCCTACAAAGACAAAAGTTGACCACAGCCGAACTCCTGAGATTTTTACTCTTCCCATCCCATAGGGAACTAGTGAGGTTGTAGACAAGTGGAAGCATGAATTAGACATGTCACATTGCCTGGATCGACAGGAAAGCACAGAAGCATCTATAAAAGCAGCACTGGTGTCGGTATCAGACAAACCTGTGCAGATGCGAAGGCCCCTGGGTTTGCTAGAACTTTGACATCCTCGGTAAATTTTCTCTATCCCTGCCAAGCTAAGGATTCCAGGGACAAGGGATCAACTGTACCGGTCAAGGCTATAAATAATCAAACACTGCCAGCATTGACCATTCAGTTATGTAACAGATCACCTGTAATCAAGTGCACCCCATCTCTCTCCTTTCCTGCTTTATGCAATGGAAAAGCTCCCAACTCCCAATGCAGACATCAAATGTAACCAGAGGCTTGAGTTCTGCCATTCTACCCAGTTAACTCTTCTGTTTTCTCTGCTGTAGAAACAGGAATTTTCTTTCCCTGCATTTATCATTCCCCTCTCCAACTCCTGACCCAGCTCCTCCACTCCTTCCTGCCAGGGACTTTTGCAGTGACTGATGCCTCATGTAGGAAAAATTGACCTCTGTTTCTACTTAAAGCTTAGAAGGATTCAGCTAGTCAGTTATTAATCACGAGATGTCATAGACCTAATGGAAAAGAGAAGAATTATCTGGGTAGAAAGGCAAAATGAGCAATTGTAAGTGCACAGTGCTATTTAATATGATGACTGCAATATATTAAGAGGACAAAAACTTTGATGGGAGGAGGAGTGCTTCTTTAAAAGGAATCTGTCATCAGTTTTTTAGTTATTTAATCTGAAAGTATCATAGTTCAGGCGCAGAGACTCAGAGTGATTTGTCACTTGCTCAGCATCTTGCTGTAGTATCAACACAATCAGTATTTTATCAGTAGGAGATTATCACTACAGGGCTAGGTCTCATGTGCCAGTCCAGCTAATTTGTGTAACTCCGCCCCACCACTGCAGCAAGTTGCCAATGTGTATGGTAGGCTGCCAATCAGTGGCATGGGTGGGGTTATACAGGACTTATATCAAAATTACATCATGCAGGACAGTATGTGACATATCACTGGAATCAGGGTCTCAGCCCCTACATTATTCAGCTCTCAGATTACGTAGCACAAGCCTCCTGACAGTTTCCCTTTAAAGTCACTTGGTCACAGGCACCACTTAAAATCATTATATAACTTAATGGCTGATGGATCCCATTTTCTTTAATTCAGCTCCACAAACCCACTTTGCAGAGACAGAAATAAAACAACTGTAGCTGCCTGCAGCCACCACTAGAGTAAGGCCAGGTTCACACTGCGTTAACAGCAGCCCATTCAACACATGCGTTAACAGGCTGCTGTTAACGTAAGTGCTGACATGACATTGTGCTAGCGCAGATAGAGCTAGCAGATGCTCTATCTGCGCTAGCAGTGACGGACCCGGAAACGCGGCAGCCCGTGTCCCAGGGTCCGTCACTCAATGACGGCACATCGCTAGCGCACACCCATTGTGGGCGTGCGCTATTGATGTGTCCGACATTGGACTTAATGGCGGCGTTAATGGACTGCGTTACACCGCGTTATGCTGCGGTGTAGCATAGTCCGTCTAACAGACGCCTAAAACGCAGTATGAACCGAGCCTAAGCTGTGACCTTATTGTACGCCTGCATGCTGTTCTATAGAGTACAATGTATGAGCAGAATGCAGTCAGCACCCAAATGCCCTCTAGTGGTGGCCACAGGCAGTCAGTATTCTAATAGTCCTGGTTGCAGTTTCAACCATGTATGTTTATCTCTGAAACACGGGAGCATTTCAGAAAAAAAAGAACATACTTTAAAGATTTGGGAGAGATGTGAACAATTTCATAATTCACCTCAATAACAGTAACCTGGGCTTGTCATTTTTTTTCAGCATCTCTCCTGGAATTCACACTGGAATATAAACCTACAGATTATTGAAAACAGTTGATGCCAACAGTTACCTTGATTACAGCAATGCCCGGCACCTATCATGGCTCAAAAATATCCCATTTGGCCAAATCAAATGGATATGAAAAATAGCACCTCAAACTTTAATTTTTCCATCATACATGATGGCACAACGAGAGAGGGGATCCGCCCTTCAAGGACAGGAAACCTTCAAGATAAAAGGGCGGCTCCTCTCTCCACATCAGTTGGTTTCCTGTCCTTGACAGGGAACCCTCAAGATAGAAGACTTCTGAAGACAGAAGAACTGGTTAAGAGGGAATGGCAAAAACTGGAGAAAAAGTCCCGAAAGGAGTTCCCTGGACATACCCAGCCTCCAAAGTAATCACAACGGACGCCAGTCCATGGGGTTGGGGAGCTCACTCAGACACACTATGGGTCCAAGACCCCTGGGCTCAAGGGGAAAGAATTCTATTCTCAAACGAGTGGGAACTCCTAGCAATCGAGAAAATGCTGAGAAAGTTACTTCCACACTTAACAAGGCATCATGTGAGAGTCCTATCGGACAACTGAACAGCGGTCACATATGTAAACCATCGGGGGGCACCCGTTCTCGGTCATTGATGCACATAACCAAAAGACTCATGACTCTGGCCGAAAGGCATTTCCTTTCATTGTCGGCCCTGCATATTCGAGGTGTGGACAATATAAAGGCAGATTTTTTAAGCAGGAACCACTTAAGGCAAGGGGAATGGTCCCTAAAAAAGTAAATTTATCATCGGATAATACACATGTGGGGAAGACCCAGTGTAGCCCTCTTTGCCTCAAAAGCCAACAAGAACGTTCAGAAGTTCTGCTCTCTGAACTCAGCAGACAGACCGTTGGCAGTAGACGCCTTCAGCATAGAATGGACGTCAGGACTCTTCTATGCCTTCCCACCGATATGTCTAATCCCAGCAGTTCTGAAGAAGATCAGGGAGGACAAGGCCATGGTAGTTGTAATAGCTCCCTTCTGGCTGAAAAGACCATGGTTTTACTGGCTGAGAGTGATGTCAGTGACGGACCCGCGGGTACTCCCGGAAGACCAGGACCTTCTAACACAGGGTCCCTTCAACCATCCGCAGAATTCCAGGCTACATTTGACAGCCTGGCATTTGAACGGTCGTTATTAGAGAGAGCAGGATTCTCAGCTGTTTTAATATCCACCTTACTTAGTAGCAGAAAACCAGTAACAACCAAGATCTATGGGAGAATATGGAAGAAATTCCTGTCCAGCTCAGGGCCAATACCAGAAGGGGAGGTCCCGATAGTGGCAATACTGGAGTTCAAACAAAAGGGCTTAGATCTAGGATTAGCTGTTAGTACCCTCAAAGTACACATTTCAGCTTTAGCAGCCTTATTCAACTGTGACCTGGCGAGCAATAGGTGGGTGTTGAGGTTTGTCCAAGCCTGTAGTAGAGCTGACTCTGTTCTATCCCCTACTCCTCCACCACGGGATCTAAATTTAGTATTGACAGCTTTGACAGAAAGCCCCTTTGAGCTGTTAAATGCAGCTTCAGATAAAATACTAACATTAAAGACAGCTTTGTTAGTGGCACTTACATCGGCCCGTAGGGTGGGGGATTTACACGCATTGTCAGCTGACCCCCCCTTACATGCAAATTATGGACGATAGAGTTGTATTAAAATTAGATCCGGTATATCTCCCCAAAGTGGTATCGAGATTCCATAGGGCTCAGGATATAACCCTACCCTCTTTCTGTCCCAATCCTAGCAACAAGAAAGAGGAGAGACTCCATTGCCTAGATGTCAGATGTATCCTACAGTATTTGGAGATGACAAAATCCTGGAGGAAGCAGAGGGCTTTATTTGTTTCATTCCAGGAATCAAGGAAGGGCCTCAAAACAAGCTATCGCTAAATGGGTGAGAGGCCATTATTCTAGCGTATAGTAGTGCAGGCAGTGTTGTTCCACAGGGTCTGAAAGCCCACTCCACGAGGGCCATGGCGACGTCGTGTACGGAGAGAGCAGATGCCACCATCGACCAAATCTGTAAGGCGGCCACTTGGTCCTCTCCGTCTACATTTTTTAAACATTATAGGCTAGACCTATCTGCTACCTCTGATCTCACATTTGGGAGAAGAGTGTTACAAGCAGTGATCCCTCCCTAAAAGAGAATACAAATCTCTGTAACTCTCTCGTGGTGCCGTCATGTATGATGGAAAAACACGGGTATTACATACCTGGTAATGTGTTTTTCATGAGACATGAGGGCACCTTTATATTCCCACCCTTTTGATCACATCATTAGTTGGGTGCATTATTAGTTTTATACACTCCCTCGGGTGTTGGTGATTAGAACCGTATAGGATGTATTATTTATGTGTAGAGTTTAGTGCAGATGACACTAAACTCTGCAGGGTAATCAATACAGAGGAGGACAATTTTATATTACAGGATGATTTATGTAAACTAGAAGCTTGGGCTGATAAATGGCAAATGAGCTTTAATGGGGATAAATGTAAGGTAATGCACATGGGTAGAAGTAATAAGATGTATAATTATGTGCTTAATTCTAAAACTCTGGGCAAAACCGTCAATGAAAAAGACCTGGGTGTATGGGTGGATGACAAACTTAAATTCAGTGGCCAGTGTCAGGCAGCTGCTACAAAGGCAAATAAAATAATGGGATGCATTAAAAGAGGCATAGATGCTCATGAGGAGAATATAATTTTACCTCTATACAAGTCACTAGTTCGACCACACTTAGAATACTGTGCACAGTTCTGGTCTCCGGTGTTTAAGAAAGACATAGCTGAACTGGAGCGGGTGCAGAGAAGAGCGACCAAGGTTATTAGAGGACTGGGGGGTCTGCAATACCAAGATAGGTTATTACACTTGGGGCTATTTAGTTTGGAAAAACGAAGACTAAGGGGTGATCTCATTTTAATGTATAAATATATGAGGGGACAGTACAAAGACCTTTCTGATGATCTTTTTAATCATAGACCTGAAACAGGGACAAGGGGGCATCCTCTGCGGTTGGAGGAAAAAAGGTTTAAGCATAATAACAGACACGGATTCTTTACTGTAAGAGCAGTGAGACTATGGAACTCTCTGCCATGTGATGTTGTAATGAGTGATTCATTACTTAAATTTAAGAGGGGACTGGATACCTTTCTGGAAAAGTATAATGTTACAGGGTATATACACTAGATTCCTTGATAGGGCGTTGATCCAGGGAACTAGTCTGATTGCCGTATGTGGAGTCGGGAAGGAATTTTTTTCCCCAATGTGGAGCTTACTCTTTGCACATGGGTTTTTTTTGCCTTCCTCTGGATCAACATGTTAGGGCATGTTAGGTTAGGCTATGGGTTGAACTAGATGGACATATAGTCTTCCTTCAACCTTAATAACTATGTAACTATGTACACTAACCGGCAGAGTTCCTCTCATACTCTGTAAAACAACTCGTGGAGAGAGGAGTCGTCCCTTTTATCTTGAAGGTTTCCTGTTCTTGAAGGGCGGATCCCCTCTCTTGTGGTGCCGTCATGTCTCTTGAAAAAACACATTACCAGGTGTGTAATACCCGTGTTTTCTTTTGAAACAGGCCAACATACTGACAAAACACTTCATAAAGGAAACCCTTACACTTCCATACAAGAAGCTCTCAATAAGACTAAATTAAACCTATTGCCTCACACAAAATACCTTAACGCCCAATAACCTGTGAAGGTACCTGCAGCTACCACCGATCGACCAAACCGCTGCATGACCATCTCTACCCTAACCTACTGTATTCTCACCCATCCCTTGTAGATTGTGAGCCTTCGCGGGCAGGGTCCTCACTCCTCCTGTACCAGTTATGACTTGTATCGTTTAAGATTATTGTACTTGTTTTCATTATGTATACCCCTCCTCACATGTAAAGCGCCATGGAATAAATGGCACTATAACAATAAATAATAATAAATAATAATAATAATCTTGTAGACAATAGGCATTATGTAGAGTTCACACAGGCAGTGCAGTTTTGGTCTAAACACATGCAGTCTTTATTGCTTTCCATAGGTTGCACAGCACCAAAGCAAGCATAAATCTCTAGCCTTCTCCAGGTGCTAGCTAAACAGAACCGACCCTGGCTACTCATACACTGCTGAGTTGCCCCTGCTCGGTCAAACAAAACCGCTATTATACATCAACCACCAATACTTGTGATTCTCTGCACACGACCTGTGCAGTCTCTTCTCAGAAAGGGATTCTGACCTCTTTTCAGCTTCCAGACACATCCAGTCTGGTCAGATTCCCTGCGCTGACTGACTCAGATGAACACCTAGGCTGTATATATGTAGGGCCAGTCAGGTTCCCTAATCAAAGCCGGCAGAGATAAGATTTAACCCTAGCCTACCTGGCATTGCTACACCAGGATAAGGCAATTAATGCATTTTTCTTGGATTTATGATTTTCTTAAGTGATCCTGATGTGTCTGACCAGCACTGCTTTTAAAGTTATTTTTTCCTTGTTTTTATTTTTTTTATGTTACAGGCCAACATTCATAAAAGCAAATATTCAAATTGACAGATAAAGATTAGCTAAACTTTATCATATTTGGAAAGCTTTTTAATTGTGTGCCGATCAGTGAGAATCCAGGTCCTGAGATCCCCATTTATTGCTCAAAAGACCCCCCAAGAAGTACTCGCTCAGCTCAGGAGACATCAAACAGCTCCTTCCTGAGCAAGCACACAAAGTGGAGAACGGATTTCATAATTAGAATAGGCTTTGTAACTTATGCTCAGTAGTGAATCAGTCAGTACCTTGCTCCGTTTGCATGCTCAGATAGGAGCTGTATGCCTCTCAGTGGAACTGTGCACTTTTTGGAGATTTTTTGAGCAATCAGAAAGGGTCTCAAGACCTGAGCATCCATAATCAGCAATAATAATAGCTTGAAAAATGAAAAAATAATATTTAAAAAATCGCTGAAAGTTTAGTTACATTTCTGAAAATCTGTGTGTCGTGAGGACAAGCTGGGAAGTTGAAAAAAATAACATTTCCCAAAGCTTTTCTATCTAACAGGGAAACTAGCGCATTACAGAGTAAATTCATGAAACAATGGATATTACCATCACAATAGGCACCTTTCAATTGAACACATTATGCTACAATTGTTAAAATATTCATTTTTTCGTTATTTATTCTCTCTTTTTTCACAACGAGACATTTTGTTCTAATACTATTTTGCAGTGTTAGCTGTCATTCTGATTTTGAACAAATAATGAGCATGGGAAGTGCGCCAATAACACTACGTCCGTATGTTGTAATGCATGGCTACTGCAGAATAGAAAGAAAGGTATTATTTGGTCGTTCATGCAAACGAGGTCAGGTAATTAAATGAAGCCATGCAGAAATAAAGATTTATTTGATGCTATGTCTATTCAAGCCATGACCAGATCCTGGATAAGGAAATACATGTACTAAATAAGATACATGGGAGCTGTGTTTTCAGGCAAGCAGCTTCAATATAATTATCCTGACCTCCTCTCAGTGTGAAATGTCAATACTAAGTTGATCACTGACTCGCACCTTCTCTCCTTACATGCTGGGGACAGCCTGTGCCTTTATAAGTAAGGGGATACCTGCTAGGCGATGTACCCCCGGTATTTGTAAGACAGATGGTGGTGCTGAGGTCTTACTCATTTTCACTTATTATTATAGGGTGCTGCTTAAAAGGAATCTAAGTTAAAATAAATATCTGACCCCACTTGCATTATGATGCCAATTTACAGCATACAGGGTCTAGGCTTATAGGAGAATTTGTCTACACGGTAATATTCTTCTCTTATTATAATAGCTCCCTTTATAAGCTGCAGGGCAGCTGACATTACACTTCTGGGATTCAAGGGGTTTGCACTGACGAGAGGCAGTATCCCAAAACAGTGTCTGCAAATTTGAGATTTTGGATTGAACTTTTATCCTAAGTCATGTCACAAGGCTCCTTAGAGAGTCGATATTGACTTTTAGGATTGCTACTTGCTATAGGCGGCACTAGAGTTTAGTCCTCTTCCTCTCTGAAGAGACAATTCGCACACTTCTAGGATTGTGACTTTCTATAATTGAAAAAAGCCTCCCACACATTAGACTAATGTCATCCGAACCCATCGATGCCAATAATCTAATGTATATAGGGTCCCTTGACAATTTATTATTGGGGGAAATATCGGTCCGGCTTGTGCGATTTTGGAATGTCAATTGTAGTATTGTCTCCCGGAAATATATGGAGCACTCAGCCGGACTTTCCAAAATTTCTAATTACTGATATTACATTGTAAGTAAATGGTTCTTTAAGTCAAAGGGATTGGGGCCAATTGATCAAGGCTTTTAAATGAGAAAACTGGTGTAAAAGGCTTTGAAAAGTCTCCAAATTTTTTATGCAATGCAGAGTTGCGAAAAAAAAATTGTTCGACTTTTTTGGGTTTTCTCGCCAGTTTGAAACAACCCCACCAAAATTGGCGGTACTAGGGAGGAACTGAGGCAGGACAGAGCATGTCTATGTGGAGCGCCCGCTAGGACCGTGGAGTACTCTGTACCGGGCTGGGTCTGTTCTTAAAGGGGTGGTCACGGAGGCAATGAACCAGTCCGTGGCCCTGGGTGTCCAGTAAAAAGGGAATTAATGGAATTGGGAATATAGTCTAATGTAGCATGTTCTCAATGCCACCTGTGGTACTCGGCCAGGGATGGCCGTCACTGCT
Organism: Ranitomeya imitator; assembly: GCF_032444005.1. Taxonomy (NCBI): domain Eukaryota; kingdom Metazoa; phylum Chordata; class Amphibia; order Anura; family Dendrobatidae; genus Ranitomeya; species Ranitomeya imitator. The sequence continues at coordinate 106,116,870 of NC_091283.1, read as the reverse complement.
TAATGGGGTCCCCTCTAGATGATGGTATTGCAGCTTAGATGGTACAGCTCCCCACAGGTAGAGCTTAGTCCCCAGGGCTCCCGATGTAGTTAGAAATGATGATAGATGGTGAAGTGCAGGAAAGAATTGGAGGACACAAGGTTGCAATTTCATTACCTTTTACTGATGCAGTTCAGGTACAGGTTACAGATGATCTTTGGAATCCCCTTAGCCAGGTGGGGTTGGAAGCCTTCCTTACTGTGCTGTGTTCTAAGTCCCTTGCTGCTTGAGGCTTGGTACAAGGTCCTCTCTTTCTCTCTCGCTCTGTCCTTTTAGGTGGACATTTCCCTCATGGCAGGCAACTCAAGCCTTTTTACAGGTGTCCCTTCTCGTGGTGACTCTGGGCTCTATCTGCTGCTGTGCCTTCGGGAGTAGTGGGGGCCAGGAGACTTGGAATCTCCTGCCCGCCGGTTTCTGCTGTGGGGCATATAGTTACCCCCACAACCTCGGAATTCCAGCCTCCGGTTTCTTGCGCTTGATCATGGAGGGAGCCTACTCGCAGCTCCCCTCCAGTTTCTCTCTCTTCTCCTTTACTCCTTCTCCCCTCACTGTGTCTTACAGACTGTCTGACTCTCATCTCAGGTGCTGCAGAACCTTGTATCTGCATGGCTCCAGTTGTCCTCACGGACTCCTCCACTCCTCACTTAAACTAACTACTAACTCCTCCTCCACCCAGAATATATGGGGAAGCTACCCCTTCTGGCCTGGAGTCAGGACAGTGTTGTGTGTACGTGTTACCTGTTAAAGGGATCTTCCTCGCTTCCAGGCATGGCATCACCCTCCCCATGAGGAAGGCAATACCACTGTAACAACCAAATTCCTGGGGTGTTACAAATGCCCACCTGTCAAATTTATTAAACGTTCTCCTGTATGCCGCTTAAAGAATTTGCCGCATCGTACTCCAGAGACCCCTTCATTAGGACTGGCGGGTGCAATGCCAGTCTTGATGAATTGGTCCAAAAAATTTTCAAATTTTGTCAAAAAAATGTAATAATGTCTAAAATTAGGTATCAAATGGATGTGGTTGTTCTATAGATTGAGAAACTACAAATACGTCTTATGTAGATGTAATGTTAGCTATGTTTTTAAAATCATATTTGTACTGAATATCTTTTGCCATTTTATGAAATTGTAAGCAGACAGAGATATAGCAGTAGAGGGTTCAGGAAAGTGTAACCCACAAATTTTAATTTGAAAAACAAAAGGAAAAGAAAATGGTACTCACGGCAATCAGCTGGTAAGAGTTATTCATCATGGCTATCAACATATTGAGTAACACAACCAAGGATATCACGTTGTACGTTCCAAACATCGTGGCACCAACAAACTCTGTGAATTCATGACGTGCTTTCACATTGGTGACATACAAGTTCAGAAGACCAAACACTGACCAGAACAAAGATTGCAGGGTCTCAAAAAGGCTGTAATAAAGGAAAACAGGATGATCCTCATTATTGTAAGGCGTTTGTAAGGAGCATCTACTTATCGAAACAAATTGGGAGACATAATATAATATAAAAAATATATAAAATGCATTATATAGATGCACACAGATCAATATTCACTGTTCTTTCAGCACATATTTGACCTCCCAACATGTTCTAACTGGGCAAGTGATAGCTTTTCCTGTCACATTAAGTTTTTTCAATGGTTGACTAGTGATTATATATATTTTCTCTACTGGCCTCGAAGCTTCCATGTTCTTATTGGTACAGTTCTGCTTAAAGGGAATCTGTTACCAGGTTTTCCTCCTAAACTGAAAGCAGCATAATGTTTAGTCAGAGACCCTAATTCTAGTGATGTGTCACTTACTGAGCTACTTGCTGTAGTTTTGATAAAAATCACCATTTTATCAGCAGAAGATTATCACTAAACGACTAGAAAACCTGCTGCCAGATAGTCCTTTATATTCATGAGCTCTATAACCCCACCCCCACCACTGATTGGCAGTTTTCTGCCTATGCCCAGTTTACACAGAAAGCTGCCAATCAATAGTGTGGGCGGGATTATACAGAGCTCAGCATTCAGAGAACTACTAGATCTGCAACAGAGAAAACAACAATTTTATCAACACTGAAGCAAACAGCCCAGTGAGTAACACTTTCCTGGAATCAGGGTATCTGCCCCTACATCATGCTGCTCTCAGATGAAATAGCAAAAATCTAGTGACAGATTCCCTTTAACATCATTATGAATAACATGAATTTAGTGGCAGCAGAATGATGCTAAACTCATTTATGAAGATAAATTAGCTTAAAATCCTGGTGGACAGAGGAGTACGAATGAATGATAATGTAGTTCTAAATAAGGAAAGAGGGTCAAGAGTGTAGGAACACTCATCTGCCTAATATAAATTGCAAGTTCTAACAGGCACAACATGCATTCTGACAACTCATAGCTTGCCTAAAGCATGTTTCTCTTTTACTGGTTTGGAAGCAAGATATAAAATACAGAGTTGGAGCAGCTTTGCCAAGGACAAGATAATCTTTAACTGGGACTGTGTTAGAACACATTGTTCAGTCCCTACCTAGCATGGAATTAATAGTAGGGATGAGCGAGTGCTAAAATGATCAGATGCTCGTTTAGAGTAACACGTATAATGGTAGTCAGTGGGAAAGTTGAGTATTTTTCCAGCAGACCCTACAAGGGTCTGGGGAGGGGTAGTGAAAATTTTGAAATGGATGCAAATAGTGCTGAATAGAAGAAAGACATGGGGAATTCAAAATCAAAGAGAAATTGAAGTATACAGGAAAAAAGTTGAGAAACATTCTTTCCTGTATAATGACTTGTGTATAAGGCAAAATTTAAAAATTATTTAAAAAGTATAATTTAAGTAAATCAAAATTAAAGTTTTTATTTTTTTATTCATTTTTTTAATAAAAAATTGGAAATGTCAGTGTAGTTTATGAAGGAAGCAAGAACAGCCAAAAATGGGATGGAAGCGTGCCTCAGATACACCATGTATTAGACATAAAGGAGGGCCTCATACACATTATATTCAAATTTTCATGTAGTGGTACTCCAAGACTCATAAAGGCTATGCACTAACTGCAAAGCCTGCCAAAAATTACAAGCAGAGGTATCCATTTACCCGTGAAGTCACCAACTGTAGTGTCCCATTCAAATATTGTGAACAAAGTGTAGTTGTGGTACTCCTACACTCATAAAGGCTTTGCACAAAAAAAAATATAAGGGTCATCCATACACACTTGAAGGCAACAACTGGAGGGCCTCATTCAAATATTGAACATTAAAACACATTATGTGCTGCTGATATCTGGTGGTGTGGAAAAGTGAAAAAGACTAATCTAGGCTTTGTTCATTTTTATCAGAGTAAGTGTGTCAGCAATTCCATGTTAACAGGTGAAAGCACCTGTCTGTTATGACCCCCGGCATCGACACAAAAACATGCTTAGACAAGGCACTAGCTTAAGGGCAGCACAACAACTCCAAGGCATAAAGGGACAGCTCAAGTCAGGTGTCCAGCTTTGAGACACAATAGCTGGAGGTCACAGAGGAGCTTGGGAGTATGCCGGCTTGGTTGGCTACGTATTGCTTGACCATCTTTAAAAAATTTTCCCTCCTTGTCAAAAATACCTGGTCATCAGGCCCTGAACATTAGGATGGTGTAGTGAAATTGGCCCAGGCCTTTGACAGGGCACCCAGTACAATCAGTCCTCTTTTTTGGCCAAGATAAATATAAAGTGAGGGTAACGGGAAAGGCAGCGGTACATAAAGACAGCCATATGTTCCAAGCTCCCTATAGCCAACACTTCCCTGTCTCCACCATGATAATGACTCTCCATGTCCTCCTGCTCCTTCTCCTCTTCAGCCCATTCACATAGCACGTTGTGCTAGCAACTAGCTACTGATACTCCTCCTCAGCCTCCACCTCCTCATTGTTACCCAATCTCTGCTGGCCAGAAGAGATGATGCTGGGCTGGTAAGTAATTCCCTGTCTCATGTCTTCCTCTATCTCTACCTGGCCCATATGCATAGCGTCTTGTTTAATTGTGTGCAGCGACTGTTTAAATAGGCACAGATGGTTGAGCTGACTAAGGCATCATCCCTGCTCACCATCTTTGTGGAGTACTCAAAGTTTTGGAGAACCGCACAAATGTAAGACATCCATGCCTACACTTCAATTGTTATGTGTGGAGTCCAGGAGTTGGTGGGAATCCTCCTTGTCAAAAAGCCTAAACGGCAACATTTCCAAGGCAAGCAACCTGGAAATGTGCCTGTTTAGTGTTTGGCGCTGTAGGGTAGGTGGCTGGAAACTTTCTCTTTTGTTCCAATGACTGGGATAGGAACAGCTGAGCACTGCGCTTGGACAATAATTTGGAAGTGCCTGATGATGGTGTGTCAGAATGTTCAAGGATGGGTGCTCGGTAGGAGGCATCTTTGCCAGTATCATGGACAGGGGATTGGGAAGCACCTAGAACAGGGAAAGATGCAGTGGTGTCACCCATTAGCACCAATCGTGGACCCAGGCATTTTGCCCACCAAGTTGGTTGCTTAGATGACATGTGCCTGATCATGCTGGTGCTGCTTAGGCTCTTAGTGGTCAAGCCCCTGCTGATCTTGGCATGATACATGTTGGAAATTACCATTTTGTTTTTCTCAGTAATCTCTTTAAAAAAGTCCCAGACTAGGAAACACCTGACATCATGCCAACAGTAAAATATGGTGTGGTAGTGTGATGGTCTGGCGTGGGTTTACTGCTTCAGGTCCTGTAAGACTTGCTGTGGTAAATAGAACCATGAATTCTGCTGTCTACCAAAAAAACCTGAAGGAGAATGTCTGGCCATCTGTTTGTGACCTCAAGCAGAAGCGCACAAGTCCACCTCTGCATGGCATAAGAAAAACTAAATTAAGGCTTTGGAGTGACCTAGTCAAAATCCTGACCTTAATATGGTTGAGATGCAGCAGCATGACTTTAAAAAGGCGGTTTATGCTTGGAAACCCTCCACTGTGGCTGAATTACAACAATTGTGCAAAGATGAGTGGTCCAAAATTCCTCCAGAGCATTGTGAAAGACTCTTTGCCAGTTATCGCAAACACTTGTTTGCAGTTGATACTTCACACTAGACCTTGGAAATCAAGGTCCCAGAGTCTGGAGGAAGAGTGGAGAGAATGACAAATCAAGCTGCTTTAGGTCTAGTGTGAAGTATCCACAATCAGTGATGGTTGGGGAGCCATGTCATCTGCTGGTGTAGGTCCACTGTGTTTTATCAAGACCAAAGTCAGCACATCCATCTACCAGGAAATTTTAGAGCACTTCATGCTTCCCTCTGCTGACAAGCTTTTTGGAGAAGGAAATTTAATTCTCCAGCAGGACTTAGCACCTGTCCACACTGCCAAAAGTACCAATACCTGGTTTAAAAACAACAGTATCACTGTGCTTGATTGGCCAGCAAACTCGTCTTAACTTAACCCCATAGAGAATCTATGGAGTATTGTCAAGAGGAAGATAAGAGACACCAGACCCAACAATGCAGACGAGCTGAAGGCTGCTATAAAAGCAACCTGGGCTTCCATAACACCTCAGCAGTGCCCCAGGCTTAATAGCCTCCATGCCACGCCGCATTGATGCAGTAATTGCTGCAAAAGGAGCCCTTACCAAATATCGAGTACATTTACTGAACATACATTTCAGTAGGCCAGCATTTCGGATGTTGAAATCACTTTTTCATGCTGGTGTTATAAAGTGTTCTAATTTATTGAGATAATGACTTTTTGGTTTTCATTGGCTGCAAGCCATAATCATCAACATTAACAGAAATAAACCCTTGAAATAAATCACTCTGTCTGTAATGACTATATAAAATATATGAGATTCATTTTTTGTATTGAACAACTGAAATAAATTAACTTTTTGATGATATTCTAATCTTGTGAGATGCACATGTATGTGTATGTGTATGTATATATATATATATATATATATATATATATATTGAAGATTATTTGGTATCAAAACTGTTTACAGTAGTGTTTTACAATGCGATTTTAACATGCGCTTTTACAGAGAGAACTGCTGTATGTAAAAGCTCGTGTTAAAATTGCATTGCATATGGATGCCATACGGATGTCACACTGTTACTAGTTGCGAGGAAATCGCATTCTCGCATTGCAAACGACTTACATACCGATCACTGTTCAGAGAACATTTGTGAGATCCTTTGCCGTCAAAATTGGACCGATTTTTTTTTTTTTTTATTTTTTTTTTTTTTTAAGACGGTAAGTGTGACTCCAGCCTAAAGCTAAAAGTGTTTGTAATCACACTCAACTCTGATCTATAATGTGCAGAGATCAGGTCTGAGAGCATCTCACCGAAGAAGGCATGTTCTTCTGACTTTCTGAAGGCCTGTTAATTTTTTTGTCTTGCATTTTTATGATTGGACAGCTTTATAGAGGGGAAAAAGTACACTCCCCCAGAAGCAAATCTCTGGTAATGCCCCATTAGACTTATTAATTAGAATTTAAACTTTAAAAGCTAATCTCTCTGTAGAAGAGAACTTAAAAAATAAAATAAACTGTGTTATTCAGTTCTATTTGTAACATTCCATGATGTGGCCAGTTTAGCCTGCTCAAGGCTTGTGAAATGTCCTCTTTTGCTAGAATTAGCTAAAATTCCACCTTTTGTCTAAGCATGGTGCATAGGTGGAAGATCTAAAGCTAAGAATTTCAATTCATAATTTTATAAGCCTGATGTATATTATGAGTAGATAATAAATGCATACTGTCAGAAGAAAAACTGTCTTGGAGACATTACTGCCGAGCAGCATGTAGCTTAGCATAACTGTAAGCTCAGTAGCCCCCTGCTTGTCACGGATGAGTGGCCTGCCATTTTCTCTTAGTTGTCTTTGGAGCCGTCTTGCTAGAGGTTGATATTTTGTGTCCTGTCTGCTTACAATGCTAGAACCAGTTTGTGATGGTGCAGATTTGGAGACAGAGCTCACTTGTCAGCATGGACGTCTTCTCCTTGGAAACTGCAAGTTAAAGTGACAAAGGTCTGTGGAGACATCCTGCGTCATGTTATTCCATAGTCATTTAAAGGCGAGAACATACCCTAATTTGTCAGGATTCTGCCTGTGCATGTACAAGAGGAAAGAAACCTGCTTAACCCCTCTTCTATTCATAGAGTAAAAGGCTTTTTAGCAATCATTTCTCAAATAAAGCAGAAAGTCTCAGAAACACTCTATGGTGACATAATTTACTGGTGTTTTTTTGGAAGTACACAATACTAATACACAGCACTGGTGCAGAAAATACGAGCATCTCCTACAATGTGTTATACTTCGAGACTACTGTGAATAAAAATTAATTTGTGCACCACAAATGAAAATTCACATTGTATTTTCAGGTCATTTTTTTGGTCCAACATTCTGCGCTACTTTATTGTTAATATATTTTTCATAGTACTGCTATTAGAAAATAAAAAAGTGCAATCATCTTATCTGCTCGCCCAGGCTTTTCATTGTACATGCACTGCTAAAAAAAAAATAAAGGGGACACTTAAACAACAGAATATAACTCAAAGTAAATCGAACTTCTGTGAAATCAAACTGTCCACTTAGGAGGCAACACTGTTTGACAATCAGTTTCACATACTGTTGTGCAAATGGAATAGACAACAGATGGAAATTATTGGCAATAAACAAGACCCACTCAATAAAGCAGTGGTTCTGCAGGTGGGGGCCACAGACCACATCTCAGTACCAATGCTTTCTGGCTGATATTTTGGTCACTTTTGAATGTTGGTTGTGCTTTCACGCTCGTGGTAGCATGAGACCGACTCTACAACCCACACAACTGGCTCAGATAGTGCAGCTCATCCAGGATGACACATCAATGTGAGCTGTGGCAAGAAGGTTTGCTGTGTCTGTCAGCGTAGTGTCCAGAGGCTGGAGGTGCTACCAGGAGACAGGCCAGTACACCAGGAGATGTGGAGGAGGGCAATAACCCAGCAGCAGGACCGCTACCTCAGCCTTTGTGCAAGGAGGAACAGGAGGAGCACTGCCAGAGCCCTGCAAAATGACCTCCAGCAGGCCACAAATGATCATGTGTCTGCACAAACTGTTAGAAACCAACTCCATGAGGATAGTCTGAGTGCCCGACGTCCACAGATGGGGGTTGTGCTCACAGCCCAACACCTTGCAGGACGCTTGGCATTTGCCACAGAACACCAGGATTGGCAAAATCACTACTGGCGCCCTATGCTCTTCACAGATGAAAGCAGGTTCACACTGAGCACATGTAACAGATGTGACAGAGTCTGGAGACACCGTGGAGAGCTATCTGCTGCCTGCAACATCCTTCAGCATGACCAGTTTGACAGTGGGTCAGTAATGGTGTGGGGTGGCATTTCTTTGGAGGGCCGCACAGCCCTCCATGTGCTGGCCAGAAGTAGCCTGACTGCTATTAGGTGCCGAGATCCTCGGACCCCTTGTGAGACCATATGCTGGTGCGGTTGGCCCTAGGTTCCTTCTAATGCAGGACAATGCCAGACCTTATGTGGCTGGAGTGTGTCAGCAGTTCCTGCAAGATGAAGGCATTGAAGCTATGGACTGGCCCGCCCGTTCCCCAGACCTTTAATCCGATTGAACATATCTGGGATACCATGTCTCCACCAACATCACGTTGCACCATAGACTGTCCAGGAGTTGGCGGATCTTTTAGTCCAGGTCTGGGAGGAGATCCCTCAGGAGACCATCCGCCGCCTCATCAGGAGCATGCCCAGGCATTGTAGGGAGGTCATACTGGCACGTGGAGGCCACACACACTACTGAGCATCATTTCCATGTCTTGAGGCATTTCCACTGAAGTTAGATGAGCCTGTAACTTAATTTTCCACTTTGATTTTGAGCATCATTCCAACTCCAGACCTCCGTGGGATATTAGTTGTGATTTACATTGATTAGTTTTAGGTTTTATCGTTCTAAACACATTCCACTATGTAAAGAATAAAGATTTACAACGGGAATATTTCATTCATTGATATCTAGGATGTGGGGCTTTAGTGTTCCCTTTATTTTTTTTGAGCAGTGTACAATAAATGGGATGCATAGATAACATCCCTGGTGGTCTCCAGGTAAATAGTACTGAGACTAAAACATGTTGCAGAAATTCAGAATCTCCAATGTTAATTTAAAAATCCCCCTTCAGGGCTTGCTCACATCGGCGTATAACACAGCCCAGTGCTATCCGATGATTTATCGAACAGTAATCGGCCCAATGTTATGCTATGGGGCAGTGCAGATCTGTGATTATTTTCTCATGCTGATTCAGATCACGCACACCCATACAAGTATATGGGTGCGTGTGAAACATCGGACTGCACTCAGATATCATTTGAGTGCTCTCCGATGTCCACACACACAAACAATAGAGAAGATGGAGAACTTAAATTCTCCATCTTCTCCGCACCTGTGCTGCACTTTTCTCATGTGAAAGAATCAGATCACACTCGGATCAAACTTTGACAGAGTTTGAGCCAAGTGTCATTAGCATAATCGGCCTGATTCACTCACATGAGAGAATCTATGCCAGTGTGAGCGAGCCCTCATGCAAAATTCATTAAAATCCATATGTACGTATGCATCAAAAGACAAAAATGGAAATTCGGCATTAGGGTGTAAAAAAATTAATACAAAATCATTTCTTCTGAAAAATATTTTTATCTTCTGCCCTGATTTCCCAGTTTTTTTGCTTTTTGTTGTATATCTCCCATCTCCAATTTTCTGTAATTGTCCTCTGCAGTGTGCGAAAAGGTGGCTGTCATGTTATTGATTTTAATCAAATAGCAAATTATTCAAATTCCTCCGACCTGTAAATTTAATAAAATCTTACTTGACTTTGATTCACATCAAATCGATTCAATCATCTCTATAGTTGTTTTATTTAAGAGTGCCAAGGGAATGAATCTTAGCAACCAATTAATCGAAAACAAGATGCAGTTGTGCCGCCCCAGCCGGGCTGCTGCTGTAACGTAACTAGTTCACAGTGGTTCCGAGTGCTGGTTGAGTCTGACCGGGAGGGCGCGCCAGTCTTTGTCACTTGTGAGGTTAATAATGAAAATAACTAAAGGTTCATGACGCCAGCTGGAATGTTGGGCCTGGTATGGCGCGGGCACTGATGAAGGTCCCTGGGAGTTAGGTGGTGATGGACAGTGCCAGATGATTAACACCTTCCCAACTTGGGCTGGCTCCTAGGGGAGTTGGAGCAGGAATGATGCAGCAGAGAATTATCAGCATTACACAGGGTAATGATCAGTTTGTATCTTTTCCTGAAGTTCTGCAAATGGCTCCAGGAGCTTCCATACAATTCACATACAGGGTTTTGGTCAGGATTGCATGGTGAGAGTTCAGTTTCTCTACCGTGACGTAGAATAGTCTTCCTGCTGCTAATTATACCTCTGGTAAACAATTTCAAGGGTCCAAGGTAAACAGTTACTGGATCCATGATCCCTTCCAACAAGCAGGCATCTCAAATCCAGTGGAAAACACTTTCTCTTCTGCAGTTTCCCTGATTCTATGCACTGCTGAGCTCCTGGGCAGAAGCACCTACTGCTTGTTATATGAAAACCAAGGAGTCTTTCAGTTTAGCACGTTCATCTCCTTTGCCTGCGGACCTCCACGTTTCTACCTCTTCACTGCTTTGCACATTGCAACCTCTCAGAAGCACCTCCTCCTCCCTGAGGGATCATGCACACTTCCCGGTTCAGGCAAAAGTGCACAATCTTCTAGTAAGAAATCAGGTAAAATGTGTGGATGCAGTTTTTCCAAGCAGAAAAACCAGCCCTAACCACTGCTGGCAGTACACTTATAAGTATATCACACATGCAGGCATTTGGCGGCGCTACAGACACAGGTGCCACACAGTCTTCAAAAAGTCATAGCCTTAGTGATATCCAATAATATGTCACTGTTACCATAAATCTAATCTAAAATCTATCAGAGTTAGGTTGAGGGCAAACATTTGTGGTTTTATCATAAGAGTTCTTGCACAAGTTTACTTTTAATCCAGCACATGCCTTTCTCTCGAGCGCCCTAAAGGCGTTCTCCAATGATAAAGCGCTCTCTGCTGTAAGCGCTGGATACAGGTTCTTAATTGCACTGGGGACGGATTCCAAGTCTTCAGGGACATAGCTATTTGTCTTTAATTTCCTAGTTACATTTTTTATTACTTTATCAATATTATTCATTCTTATTTGAGAATGATTTGTGCATAATATATCTAGTCATAACAGTCCCTGAAGTGGCCTATCAAAAGCAGATATGCTTAGAGTAATTGAAAGATATAGTGCCAAGCAAAGGTCATTTTATGCTCTGAAAATTAAGACATAGGTCGTATTGCCAAAGATCACTATACTGCAGTTACATCACATCATAGCACAGGTGAATATAGTCACATTACAGTACCAACGGTACAGCGATCAACACATGCAAGTCACAAAATGTCGACCCGTGTCACTGCTGTCACCATATAGCACCAGCCTTAGGGAACATTCACATTACATGTAGATTAAGTGAAATGAATCTGTGCTGAATCCACAGTAACATTTTCATAAGTTGGTGATTTGTTATGAATTTGCCATAGATTTCACTCTTTATAAAGAGTTAAAGCCATAGTGAAAGACCACATCATAAATAGACAGGCTTGAGGTGTTAATTGAACAACAATTTGTGGACAAGGTTTGGTAAATTGATCACATTAACGGTGATTTTGCACACACAGAATTTGATTGTCTTGTCGAAAGAGACTATAACCCTTTAAAACCCTGCTGTTCTGTTCGGTCCGGGGAGACCTATTTTGAACTTTGGTATTTTTTGGGGTGTTCAAGATGCGGTTCTGAAACTTGTGGTTGATTGACTTAAATGAGGATGGGTCGGTCGGCCACGGGTTTCAGAGCCGCATCTTGAATATTTTAAAGAATATTGAAGTTCAAAGTCGGTCATTTTTGACCAACAGAACAGCAGGGTTTTAACATGCCAGCAATTTTTCATTTTTGTATTTTTGTTTCTTTCCTCTTATTCATCCAAAATCCATTATGTTTTCCTTTTTTTCACCGAAAGATATCTAAGGCCTTGTTTATTTGCAGAACAATTTGTAGTTTTGAATAACACCATTCATTTTATCATATAATGGACTGAAAAACAGGCCAAAAATTTACAAGTGGGATTAAATGGTGAAAAAAATGCAAATCCACAATTGTTCTTTGGTTTTTATTTTTTTCGGCATTCATTGTATGGTAAAAGTGACCATGGATTCTACAGGGCACTACAATTTTGGACAATAAACATTTATATCTCTTTTATTTAAATGGCTGAAAATCAATTTTAAGTGCTTCGCCCTGAAGTCCGTTTTCACCTTCCTGACTAGGCCAATTTCTTCAATTATGGCCAGTATCACTCTATGTGTAAATCTACCAATTGGAAACAGAGCGCACAACTCCTGTGTAGGCATGAAGAAAAATAGCTGCTGCTGCCCCATGGCTGGTGGATAAATCCTCCAGGAGATATTGGATCCAGTTGGATAAACACATGGTTGGGCTATTCTTGTGCTGTGAATCAAGTCTTGAGAAAAGATGATGAGAAAAAGGCTTTTAATTCACAACGCATTGCGTCTTTTTCAAGCGACAAAAACAAATGGCACATTTCTTTTTTTTCTCACTTGAAATAGACGCAACGCATCGTGAATTAAAAGCCTTTTTCTCATCATCTTTTCTCAAGAATTGATTAACTCCAGCAGCGCAGCCTACCCACGTGTTTATCCAACTAGATCCAGCACCACTTTGTAAGATAATAACTCTAGAATGCTTCAATAGATTCCACTGATTCTGAGAATATTTTTTCATTACATATTGTACTTCATGGTAGTGGTAAAATTTCTTTAATATGACTTATGTTTATTTGTGAAAAAATCGGAAATTTGGTGAAAATTTTGAAAATTTTTCAATTTTCTAAGTAATTTTTATACCCCTAAGTCAGAGATATGTCACATAAAATAGTTAATATGTAACATTCCCCACATGTCTACTTTATATCAGCACAATTTTTAAATTTTTTTTTTTTTTCGTTAGGAAGTTAGAGGGGTTCAAAGTTGACAAGTGATATCTTGTTTTTACTACAAAATTTACAAAACCATTTTTTTTGGGCCCACCTCACATTCCAGAAGAAGTTTATTAACCCTTCAGGTGCTTCACATGAATTAATGGAATGTGGAATTAAAAAATAAACATTTAACTTTTTGTTCCTAAAATTTTTCCTTTTAGATCCAATTTGTTTTACTTTCACAAAGATAAAAAGAGAAAATGGACCATACAGTTTGTTGTGCAATTTCTCCTCAGCACACCGATTCCCAATATGTGGAGGAAAACCACTGTTTGCATGCACGACAGGGGCGGAAGAGAAAGAGAGCCATTTGACTTTTTGAATGTAAAATTTGCTGGCATAATTAACGGAAGCTATGTTGCATTTGGAGAGGCCCTGATGTACCTAAACAGTGGAAACTCTCCACAATTCACATAACTTTGGAAACTAGACCCCTCAGAGAACTTATCTAGATGTGTAGTGAACACCTTGAACACCCAGGTGCTTCATAGAAGTTTATAACGTTGAGCAGTGAAAATAAAAAAATGTAATTCTTCCCACAAAAATGTTTTTTAGCCCATAAGTTTGCATTTCAGAAGCATAACAGGAGAAAATGGACATAAACATTTGTTGTGCAATTTCTCCTGAGTACACCGATACCCCATATGAGGTCAAAAAGTACTTTTAAGGCACAGTGCAAAGCTCAGAAGAGAAGAAGTGCCATATTGGAGTTCAGATTTTGCTGACTGGTTTGATGGTGCCATGTCACATTGGTAGAGCCCCTGAGGTGCCAGACCAGCAATCTATATATATAATTGTCTAAGGGTTTTTCCATCTCTGTCTGTCTGTCTGTCTGTCTTTCTGTCTGTCTGTCCAGGAAATCCCGCGTCTCTGATTGGTCGAGGCCGCCAGGCCTCGACCAATCAGCGACGGGCACAGCGATGATGATGTCATAAAGGACGTATAAATCCCACATTTCTGATTCAGCGACGGGCACAGTATCAACGTAGATGTCATAATGGTTGCCATGGCGACGATGATGTCATAAAGGTTGCCTCGACCAATCAGCGACGGGCACAATCTGCCGCAAATTCTGGAATCATCATTGTCCATATGCTACGGGGACACGCATATTCTAGAATACCCGATGCGTTAGAATCGGGCCACAATCTACTAGTTGACATCGTCGATGACTAGTACTGTATCAACATGGGCTGAAAGGCTACTCTGCCAGTAAGAAGCTATTACTCCAAAAGAAACATAAAAAAGCCAGACTACACTAGACTGGCCAGTAGTAGTAGACTAGTAGTAGACTAGCCAGTAGACTAGACTAGTAGTCTAGACTAGTCGACGATGACTCGTTGACGATGATGTCATAAAGGACGTAGACATCCCGCGTCTCTGATTGGTCGAGGCCGCCAGGCCTCGACCAATCATCAATGTGCACAGCGACGATGATGTCATAAAGGACATAGAAATCCCACGTTTCTGATTCAGCGACGGGCACAGTATCGACGTAGATGTCATAATGGTTGCCATGGCGACGATGATGTCATAAAGGTTGTCTCGACCAACCAGCGACGGGCACAGTCTGCCGCGAATTCTGGAATCATCATTGTCCATATACTACTGGGACATGCATATTCTAGAATACCCGATGCGTTAGAATCGGGCCACAATCTAGTACTCTCTATAATTGACCACATTTCACAAAGTAAACCTCTCAATGAATTCATATAGGGGTGCAGTGATCATAGGTGTGACACAGAATTTTATATCATTGGGCAGTGAAGAAAAAAATAATTAAAATTTTACCATCAAGATTGTGTGTTAGCCCCAAATTGTACATTTTCACACTGGGAAATGGCTAAAAATGGCACCAAAATTTGTCCAGCAATTTCTGCTGTATGTAGAAATACCCCATATGTGGCTGTACAGTACTGCTTAGCCACACTGTGAGACTCGGGAGGGAAGGAGTGCTATTTGCCTCCTGGAGCGCAGATTTTCCTAGAATAGTTTGCGGACTCCATATACAGAGCCCCTAAGTGCTAGTAAAGCAGAATCCTCCCTCAAGTGACCCCATTTTGGAAATTATACCCCTTTGGGAATTTATCTACAGATGTAGTGACGATTTTGACTCCATAAGTGTTTTCCAGAAACAAGCAGCAGTGGATGTTGCTGAGTGAAAATTGCTAATCTACTATTGTAGTGCCCATACATTGTAGGGGCTAGTATAATGTATTCGCTTCTGGAGACACGCATCCGTAAATTAGGTGGGCTCTTATTGCTACAGAAATGTCAAACATGTGGACCCTAAATGTGGTTTAAGGCACACTGTGGGGCTCAGAAGGGAGAGGGGGGATTTGAATTTTGGAACTCAGAATTCACTTGTTTTTTATTTTGAAGAGTGAGGTGCCATAGCACCTTTCTAGAACCTTTGTATTGCTAGCAACCTGGATGCCCCTTATGTTTCCGTTAACAGATGATGGACCTGAGAGGAGACTTGCTTTTTTGTGGATTGAGCTGAAGCTTTTATTGGGAACATTTTACATAACGTTTAGGATCACATTTATGTGGCGCTCTACGCTGAACACTTTGAAGTTTCCATCTAAATCTCTGAGTGATGTGACAGATGAAACCCCTGAGGGATCAATTCACTATAATGAGGTCCTGTGGACCTGTACCATCATTGTGTGCATCTTCAAGTTATACATGTTCAATATGTGATTATTGATAATGGTGCAACTTGGGCTATTATTGCCCACATTGTGATTTCTGCATATATGTGCCGATTTCCCTTTGCTGCACAGGCAGTAGGTGTTTGTACCTCTTTTTTTTTGCACAAATGACCACATGGTCTAGATATTATGGCTATTGAGGGATAAATAGTGGGCCATTTGTGCAGTGTGTCCTTATTACAGGTTGATTATGATTTAATTATAAAATATGACCACTGCTACAAATCCACCACCTTCTGTGCCCCATGTTTGCCATTTTTGCCTGTGTTGTGCACCCATCCCTTCCCTTTCCTGAATCTATATGTAATTTTATCATCTTTTGATACTAAATAAAATTTACACATCTTTACTTAGACTAGGTGACCGTCTTTTTGTTTTCTTTTTGTTCACTATAATGAGGCAGCAGAGTTACTCTGGAGACCATCTGTCCTCTCTTCAGTGGTGTCCTTTTCAGAAGTGCAAAAAACTGTGGTGGATCGCACATTTATGCTCGCCTAAAAAGATGTACACCGCTGGATCATAGGGCCTGCGGCATCCACAGTGTCTCTATCTGAATCATATATTTCAGAGATTTACACGGAAATCCCGGTGTAAGTGCGCAGCATAGAGCGCAATATAAATGTGTGCAGAGCCATACTGCGATCTTTGGGAGGCAGAATGAACAAATTGACAGCAGGTGAATAATTGGTTTTATTTTTTACACAGTTCCTCATGCGGTATAAGTGATTAGACAACTTTATTCTTTGAGTCGGTGTGATTACAGCGATACCAGATTTACATTGTGTTTTTATCTTTGTCTGCTGTCACACACTAAAAGATGCTATTTATTGCGCATCCTCATATTTAGACAACTATCATTTTTCCATACTTCGGCCCACAGAGTCATGTGACAGCTTTTTTTTTGCAGGTATAAATGATTAGATGACTTAATTTTTTCAGGTAAGTGCAATTACAGCGATACCAGATTTATACGGGTTTTTATGTTTGGCTGCTGTCACACACTAAAAGACGCTGTTTATTGCGAAAACTAGTTTTTGCATCTCCGTATTTAAACAACTATAATTTTTCCATATTTTGGCCCACAGAGTCAGTAGATAGCTTCTTATTTGCAAGACGAGTTAACAATTTTATTGGTATGATTTTTGGCACATGACTTTTTTTTTTTTGCTTTCTATTCCGATTTCGGAGGCAGAATTAACAAAAACCAGAAAATTCAGGAATACTTTTTTTTAATTCCGTTCTGCGTGTGGTGGTAAAATTGATAAGGCAGCTTGATTCTTTGGGTCAGTACTATTACAGCGATCCCTCATTGATATATTTTTTGATGTTTTGGTGCTTTTACATAAATATTTTTTATATATAGTTTTTATATATTTTATTATGTTTGCACAGCTTTCTTTTGAGAGCTATAACTTTTTTATTTTTCTGCTGATGGAGCTGTATGGGGGCTTGTTTTTTTGTGGGATAAGATGACGTTTTGATCATGTTTTATTGCAGTTTTTATTAAGCAGTATGATGATAATGCATAGTTTTTTTACTCCGTTTTTTTTTACAGTGTTAACTAAAGGGGTTAACTAGTGTAACAATTTTATAGGTCGGGTCATTTTGGCCATGGCAAGACCAAATATGTGTACTTTTTTGTTTTTATTTTGCACAAATAAATGTATTTATTGGATTTATATTTTTTGATTTATGTTTTGTTCTTTATTTGGGATTTTTTTTAAGTTTTCCAGTTTTCAATAACTTTTAAAAAACTTTTTTACAGTGTCCCACTATGGGACATCATCTTTATACTGACAGATCGCTGATCTGATACTCTGCAATGCTTCTGCACTGCAGAGCATCACAGCAATGTCTGGCAGGCAGGTAGGTGGCGTATCAGCTCCTGCTCTTAGCAGGCACTCACAAGCCACCTTCCCTGAAGGACCATGAAGGAGCCCATGACATCTTGCTGCCTAGGGTCACTATGGAGACCATTGGCACAACATGATTGCATAACGTTGTGCCGATGGAAGCAGACAGGGATCTCACTCCCTCTGCGATGCTCCTCGATGTTGCTGCCAATATTGACAGCTGCATCAGAGGGGTTAAACGTCCACCGATCTTGGGCATTTCTGTAGGTTGTCAGCTTTCACATAGAGCTGACACCCGCACCCAATCATGTGGCAGCACTCAGCATGGGCCAGCATGATCACGGCTCCGTATATACACAGATGTTTTTAGGAATGCAGCTCCCGCGGCACTATGTATATACGGTGCATGTTGGGAAGGTGTTAAGGTTTGTGTAGCCATTTTTCAAGTCATTAGCTTTTATTTTCCTGTCGATGGAACAATGGGATGGCTTGCTTTTTGCATGCCAAGCTGACCGTTTTATTGATGTCAAATTGGGTTACATATGATGATCACTTTATATTGTATTTTTAAAGAGGTTCTGCTGCCAAAAATCCACAACTCTGGTATTTGAATTATTTTCTCAGTACATCATTTACCATTTAGGTTAATTAAAGACTTTCACATTTATGGTTGTTTTATTATCTCTACATATGTAACTTGGATAAGGAAGGGTATTGCAATATATAGTGTAAATGGTGGTCTCCTGTGAAGCCTCGCCTGAAGCTGGGCTTCACTGGACTACTAAGATGGCAGACATGTGGGCCTTCAGCAGGTCTCCCCATATCATGGTAACCCATGACACCCTTAGATTGGACCATTGAGCCCATTGGGCTGATGGGAGCTGGTGCATGCAAGCTCCGGTGGACTATTCCTTTTATATACTGCTGTCAGTGATTGACAGTGGTATCTAAATGGTTAAACAATAGCAAGTGGAGCTGGTAGTTCCTGAGCTACCGCCACACTTGCACACATCAGCACAGTTATGTCCATTTGCACTGAAGGGTTAACCGATTGCCAATCGGCCTGTGAATAGCTGTTGGTTAGTCCTTTAATGGCTGGGATCAGGCAGGATAAATGGGTGCTTATTTGTGTAGCGTGACCAATACAGTAAAACAGGAAATTGGTGGCCAATTTACCTGTAGGCATGATAGCATGGCTCTGCGTGCCTCGCGACTCGGCAATGTGCGGCATTTTGGGGAGGAAAGGTCTCCAATTTTTTTTAATTCTACTGTTTCAATACATGATAACAATTTATGATTACAGATAACCTCCCGTGGAAGATCTGAAAATAAATTCTATGCAGCAGACATAGATAATGGCTGCAATGTCATTTCTATTAACATTGTAGCAGTTTGTCAGACAAATGAGGAGGCTATGAGCAGTTTAGATGCAATAAATCAGCATCTGTCTATAAAAGCTTTGATAAACTGCTCGCCTTCTGCAGTGTTTGCAGGGGTGAGATATGAGACACGATAGATATACGGTGGAGCCATAGCAGCGAGGGAACATGTAATGCATTGACCTTCAGTACTGATTGAATGGATGGAATGATACAAAACTATTAGGTTTTACTCAGCAAAGTATCCTGATATTGTGTCCATTCAGTGACCAGGTTTACAATGAAATACTAATTTCTTTATTGCTTCGTTTGATACCCACTGCTAAGTATAAATGGTTAATGCATTATGGTTGTAACTATGCAACTTAGGTTTATCCTCTCACATTCCTCAGATGAATTTGATGGACATATGTCTTTTTTTCTACTATTCATACTATATAAAGACAGTTTGTAACTGGATATGAAATATCATACTAAATTGCTTAAAGAGAATCTGTCAGTAGATCAACCCTTCTAAGCCGTCTATATGGGCATGCAGGTCATAGGAAGCTGATGCCTTGATATCTGTGATCCGATGTCTCGTTCCAGAGGAATTCATGTTTTTCTTATATGTAAATGAGCTCTTCTGTGCTATGGGCCGGACATAGATCTCCCTGAGAATCTGCCTCCAGAGATTATTTTAATTAAGTGGCATTATCACTGTGAGACATATAACTAATATAGAACAGTAGAAATGAACTTTATCTCCTTATAAATACATTTGCTGCATCTCTCACAGCTCTGCTGTACTGCAGCCCTGTCTGCCTGTGAGATGGAAGCTGAGAGGAACCTACAGATGTGTCAGGTATATTCACACACAGCTCTGCAGTGAGATCAGGAGAGCAGAGAGCGGCCATTACACATCACACTGGTTATACTCCATTTCATATAAAATAAGTTCTGCAGACAGATTTTCAGGGAGTTCAGTGTCCAATTCATAGATCTTAGCAGCTCATTTACATATTAAGACAAACATGGATTTTTGTGGAATAAGACATCAGATTGCAGATATAAAGGTATAATTTTATTCAGCTTCCTTTCATCTACACGTCCATTTTGATGGCTTAGGAGGGTTGATCCTACTGACAGATGCCCTTTAAGATAGTAATTTTCTTTTACTAATTTCTTCATTTTCAGCAATAAAGTTTAAAATTTGTTTTTTTTCCGCAATACAGTCACATGGGGGGAATACTGGTTCTTCCTAAAGAGACAGATGGAATACGGAGTCTAGTTTGCAGTTTTCTATAGGCAAAAAAAGTATGCAAATTAGCTTTTTCACAGAATGAACTCTCATGTATAACCTAGGAGAGGTAACTTTCCTATAAGTCAATGTCTGATGATTTATCACGCCTTACAACATTCAAGGGAATAAATCCTTATCCAAAGACAGCTGTTCCGGACTTCTTGTCTGTCCTCAGTAGCGAACAGAGTCTGGCTCCCTGAGTGTGACACCCTTGAGACAATTATTGGCAGGAATCTTTATGTAATCTTTAGACAGGTTTTCCACAGACTGCCAAATATTGACAGTACTTGATGTGCACACTGTCATAATTCCCCTGTGTTCCCCATCCGGGTAGGAAGTCACGTGACTACATGTAAGCGATTTGCATACCTGCAGTCTTGTGCTGACTAGATTCCTACGTCTCTCTCAGTTTTCTTCTACTGAAACCTGGTCAGTCCAGTCATCACATGACAGCAGGTGTGCAAATCGCCCAAAACAAAGATGAATCATGACTGTGTTTAGAAGGCACACTGTCACGATTCAGTTATCACATAGTCACTGCATTCTGTTAATTTCACCCCAGATCACCCCTTTTAATGTGAATTCATCACTGTCCTTTCTGAGCTAGAGAAAGAGGTGTTGAGATGTGGGGTGTATTGTTTTCTATTATTTAAATGATTACAACCAAAATATAGTGTATAAGCAAGACATGCAACTACAGCTTTCACATCGAAATGAGAGAACTCTAAAAGCTATTTGGTAGAGACGAACGAATCTGCTGAAATTCAAATGTTGTCAGATTTGCTGAAATTTGACCAGAAAGCTCAATTTGAATTGAATTTAGTTAGTACAAGTTTAATGTACCTCGATTGCCATTAAAAAAGCAGTTTATTATGCTCTGAGTTTTGCCAACCCCAAAGCATAATAAACGGATGTTACAAGAAGAGGTTAAAAATAATAAAAATATCATACTCCACCTGTCAACCTGCCTGCTATTCTCCCACCCTCCTACTCTCTAAGGCACTGGTGCTTCTCGCGTGACTAGGCCTTGACATTATGACATCATTGCGTTACAGCATCATGGCATGCGTCAAACCTTGGCTATGTCACCCCATATGACTGTGCGAGGTACCATAACTAGAGATGAACGAATTTGATCAGGTCAGGGCTTATTCGGCAAGCTATAGCGCTTATCAAATAAGCTGCAGAGGGAACCCGTCTTCCCAGATCGCACTGGATGATCAGCGGTGAGTATGATGTATTACTGTTTTTAACCCACTCCTAGAGCTAATAAATCCAGCAGATAATGTCCCACTCTTCTGCTCTAGAGGCTCAAATAGTTTTCCCAAAAATTCGTATTTGCAAGATTTCATGGATTTTGGTAACTTTGAAACAAATATGGCTCTTTTAGAATCAATTTGCTCATTATTATTTGGCTGAGTGCCCCTGTCCACAGTGCTCATTCTGCGATGGCTTGTCAAGGGACATCTATCTGACGAAACAGAACAAAAACTCTGGGGGATCAGGCTACTTGGCTGTATTAAGGTGAGTTACTAACTTGTAATTACATTACTTTATTGCTTTTTATGACTTGAGTTTGATCAATGTGGTAATTTTCTACCAGTGGCTAATGTGTTCTTAGGTTGTGTTTTATTTTAGCATTTATTTGGACTTGGGATGTATTAGATGTTGAGCCCTGCACAATTGTTATTTTTATACTATGTGCATGCTTAGGGTTTTTATTGCTACTTAATAAAGTTTATACATATTTTATTGAGATATAGTCCTTTTTTTTCAAATAGATTTTATTATTTAAATTACTATACTTTTTTCACGTTTTGTAAATGCTGTAATTTTCTTAAAGGTTGTATAAATGCTGTATTACTCATAAAGAACATTACTTCCATAAGTTTTGATATGTTTTTCAACCAGTAGATAATTGTATTTTGCACCTTAAAGATATCTCTCTAAATATATATGTGCGCAATATGATAGACTGACTATAGTATTCTTTTAGCCTCTTGGATAAAGAATGTTTTATCCACTGTCATTAATAGTGGTATTAAAAATGGTGAAAAAATAAAACAAAATCTAGTACAAAATCGCAAAATTATCTATTGCTAAGTAGTTAAAGATTAGTTATATACAGTTTCATTTGGTTTAAAAGTTGATTTTTTTCTCTTTAATTCTGCGTTAAGTCCTATCTATACGTCAGTGTTAAACGTTTCCATGTCCCTAGCGTACAGAAGAATGATTTATGGCTGTGTTTTCCTAAAGCTCCATAACCAGCCACTTCCAGTTGTCCCCAGCATAAATCAAGAGCAGCCCGGGAATGTCAGAATATAGTGTAAGAATTATTGCCAGCAGAGATGATGATAGAAACATATCATAAGAAACAAATGGGGAGGACAGGATGGCTCTTACGTGGAGAAGGCGTTGTTCTGTTTTTCACAGCGTATTCCTTTGCAGTTGTTAGGTTCCTCAGAGGCACTGGTCTCATAATAAAAGTAAAGTTGGTTTAGTCCATTGGCAAAAGCCAAAAGCACCAAGCAGTAGATAAAGAGGAATTTGAGAATGTCCAGCAGCATCCGTCCTAGTGAAATCTGTAGAGGGCCAAGATGGGAGTTTGCAGTGAACAATGAGATGAGGCGCAAAGAGCTCAGGATGTTGGATATTGCAAAGAGTGCTTCGGCAATTAATGTTGGGTGCCACATATCCCATTCCTCTCTTGGCCGTGAGCCGTTGTACTGAGGGAATAAATACAGGAACAAGCTGTAAATTATCCAGGTTGAGTCACACAGAAAATGTCCTACGGCTTTTGCCAAATGGTGAATTTAATCAATGGTAGCATTGCCCTTCTGCCTCAGGAAATGTCATGTTTACTTGCATTGAAGAGCTTTGAATTTGACTTATCTCAGCATGCCCACTTTACAAGGTCACAACAACAAGTAGATTAAAATCCCAGCCCAGCTTAGTAACTGATATTACATTTTTAATACAAGGCCGGCATCTAGCAAGGTAACAGGTTGTCTAATACTGGGAGAGAGAGATTAGATACCGCGAACATTATCACTCACAGTCACTGCTAATAAGGAAATGTCCCTATTCACTAGTAATATCTAATATTACTAGTCTGTGTATTAGTACCTTATTAGGAATGGACTGATGTTTGGCTACAAATTTGGATAATGCTCTACATTGTCACATATTATACCCAATAAAAGTCTGAGGACCTAATATATGCATAGCCATTTATTTTGTCTTCTATTTATATTTGTTTGTTGACATGACCTACATGCCCATAGGGTTGATCATACTGAAAGATTCCCTTTAAAAGTTGTATATGCAAAATAATACCCCAATATTTGTTAGCAAGACTTTGCCATTTAGATAGTTGCTAACTTAATTTTTTATATTTTTGCCTCATTAGAGCAACATACATTGCTAAATTTGCCAGCCTTACAAACTAAGCCATTATAAGAAACTAGATTTAAATGAATCTATCTGCAGGACCCTGGTCCAGCGGCCATGTCTATAACCCTGTCAGATGCCCACTACCAGCCAAAATCCTTGAAACCTCCTTTGATTTGTTGGCCCGATGCAATGCCAACATTGTTGTGTGACAAACGCGTGACGTAGCACCTGACATACTAATAATCAGATAAGGCCGGCAGGTAGAAGGCAGTTCACAGGGCTCCCATCCGGCAACCATGGAATACTGACATGGTCACTGGACCAAGGTCCTGTAAATTGATTAGCTCATCTCTATAAGAAACCCTAGGATTGTATCTTACTGAATGTACAGTACGGGATAAATCTTACCTTCACGTAAGCAACAATTTTAAGAGAGATGGTTGCAAGGTATAAGGAGTTCATTGCAAAATCCATGAGGTTCCACCAGTCATGAACATACTCATTGAATCCCCCATCCCACATTTCTTTTATTTCTCCCCAAATAAAACCTGTAAAAAAGAAAGCAGTCAGATACTAATACAGGGGTGTTAAATTTAAAGACATAAAAAAAGTAATTCTTGTCTAGAAATTCTCATCTTTTTTTGTAAATTCTATTTTTTTTTAATCAATCGAAAATACAAATGAATGAAGAAATATGACTAAAGATAAGTTAGCTAGTTATGGTGTTAAAAGGTTTTTTATTCACTCAGTGCTGCAAAAAATCATTAGTCCCAGTAGGATCTTCCGCAAGTAGAGGCTTTGTCATGACTGAGCAAAAAAGAAAAAATGCAATCTTTTAAATTAAGTAAGAATATTACATACAATAACATTTTAAGCACAATCAGCAAAAGGGTTGGTGCCTCACTAGCACAATCCAATGTCATATTAGGCCTTAACTAGAAGATAGATCAACTTTTACTCTTAAACAATGGGAGTGACCACTCAGGCCTTGAAGTAGCGAAGCTTCACATACCTTCTTTTGGCAATATCAATTGATAGTCCACATCAGTTGGACCAGCTGTGATCATTTGATAACCATAGGTAACCATGACATAATTAAGAAACAATGAATATATGATCAGAACACTCAAACCATAAGATAATACAAATTTTGGTTGACACTCCGGACCTGGCTGAAATTTGTATTACGGTATCTTATGTTCTGATCGGGCCAATATTATATTTGATGTGACTTTTTTCAAGTCTATCTGCCTCATTGCTGTGTATGTGCTTCTTAAAAGACTATCTGCATATTTTGTTAATATATTTCTCACACTATTTTGGCATATTGAATTATTTATCATCTGTACGCTTTAATTTTTGTGGTTCTTTTGCTGCAAATTTGATTATTTTTGTTATGAAGAAGGTTTTTCCAGACAATGCTAATATTATCTGAGTTAAAATTTAATCCCAAAGTGCTGATCTACTGATATGCATCAATGTCTGAAATGTCCGTAGGCATCTCTGTACATGATCCCATCCGCAATGACGAGAGTAGAGAGCGCTGCAGCTGTACTTCTTACATTCTGTATAGAGTAGATTGACGCTTTCATGGTTTAGTGCAGGACCGTTAGCAATGCCGCCAGTGATTATACCCACTGAGATTTTCAGAGAACTTACTCCATCTGCGCTCCTCTACCTCCTTGTCACTCACATATGAGCACATTACTACTACATGACAGCACTTTGTGGAACATTAGCATACAAAAATATTGTATTTGGAGAATAATATTACATTTAATATTGTAATAACTAAAGGAATTCACACTTGCAGTATGTTCATACCTATGTCCTGGGCTCTCGTATTAATACATTTGTTTGAAAAGATGTAGACTGCCTGAAAGAAGGACAAATGGAACCCCAAACTGTATACTTCATATTCCATTTACTTTAATCAAATCAATGTTTCAGCCAGGTGTGCATTGAATCCCATTGTTTGGGGGTTCGCACAGAAGCACTAGGCAGAGACTTGAATCTGCTGCAGTGAGAACAGGTCCTTACAGCCTGCCATGAATTATTTATATGGTGTAAATTGAAAGCAAACAGTGTCTAAACCCGGGTGATGAGTTCCAAAAAGTCTAATTTTATTCCATCATCAAATAACATTTCGACCTATTGCAGGTCTTTATCGAGTGTCAAGACCTGCAATAGATCAAAATGTTATTTTATTGTGGAATAAAATTTGACTTTTTTGAACTCATCACCCGAGATTAGAAGAGGTTTGCTTTCATGTATGCTGTGAACATTTGAAGTTTGTTCCCTAGAATTTTATCCGAGCATCCAGCTTAGTGAGTGTTGTCAGCCCCCTTTTTACTTCTGGACATCTTTATTTTCATGGTTGTCAGGTTATAAGGGCGCATGATCATTAACATGGGTCATTGAGCAAAATACCCTCAGCTAAAACAAGCAGAATATTCCCATATTGATTACATCTGTACATAAATTACAGTACACATAATTTAATAGAAGAGAATAGTAGAAGAATGTCCTCTTGTCAATGAGAATTAGACAAAAGCTTACAGAACACACGCTACTTCTGAACATCATGAGATCCCTGCTGAATGCAACTCAAGAATGTAATTTGCAAGTTGAACTTTCGGCCCGAGAGATCTCAGTACAAAGAAAAATACTAAAATCCTGAAAGAAATAATGGATAATAGAGGAACAAGGTATTAATGAAATCATAAAGGCAAAATGTGTGAAAATAAGTATGGGAGCAATGAGGGATGTCGCTTCAGGCAAAATAAATAAAACTGAAGACAGGATGGCACCATTCTTTATGCTGTCCAAAACCTGAAAACTTGGACAACCACTCCATTCTAGAGACAAAAGCATGTAACTGTGTCATTAATCTCTCAGATTATAAACCCAACAAAGTGGAGCTGGCCGTGCTTTCTAGAGGACTCTCCTTTTGTCCCACTAAGGCCCTGGATAAAACTGAACTCTCCAGTGATATGGAAAAATTTTTCAGGAGACTGCGCCTGAGGGAATATTTCAATGATACAGAAGGTTCAGAAAACACTCGGACTGAAGGAAAAGGGATCCTAGCAACCAAGAAGAGGTCAAACTGGACACCCCCACCTGGACGCAACCCTCATTTGGATAAATATATAGACTCCTTCAGACATTTGATAAAATTCACTATCATAGGCACCAACAGGAGACAAGCATCCAACATCAGTGCCCAGGAGAGAAAGGCCATACAGTCTTTGAAAACCAACAAATAAATTATCATCAAACCTGCTGACAAGGGAGGTGCAATGTCATGATGAACACATCAGACTATATGAAGGAAGCAAACAGACAATTTATGGACACACGCTACTACAAAAAATTGGAGTCAGATCCTACACAGGATTATTACGAGGAACTAAACAAGTTGGTATCTTGTCTGCATGACAAATCCACAAGAGCCGATGACCTGATACCAGAAAGTCCAAGAACAGGGACATTCTACATGCTTCCCAAAATCCACAAATCTGGAAACCCAGGAAGACCAATTATTTCATGTGTGGGCACCGTTACTGAGCAGATATCTGGATGGTAGAGGGTATTCTTAAACCCCTGGTAAAGGATACACCCAGCTTTATTCAGGACACAACTGACCTATTGAATAAACTAGCAGCAATAGGTCTTCTACCAGAAGGAACCATCCTGGCCACCATGGAAGTGGAATCTTTGTACTCTAATATCCCACACCAGGATGGATTAAATGCCTGCAAATTCTTCATGGTAAACACAGGGACTGATGCTGATTCTGTGGTGAAATTTATAAAATTCATCGTCACCCACAATTACTTTGAATTTGACAACAAGATATACTGTATATACAGGAGACTGGCACAGCAATGGGAAGTAAAATGGCCCCACAGTATGCAAATCTTTTCATGGCCAAGCTTGAAAGTGACTTTTTGTCCTCATGTCCCATCAGGCCTCTGGCCAACTACCGCTACATTGATGATATTTTAATCATCTGGACGGAGTCTGAGCCACAGCTAAAGACGTTCCATGAACAGTTTAATCAATTTCATTCTACCATCAACTTAACACTCAACTACTCCTGCACTGAAGTTAACTTTATGGACACCATCATTAAGCTGCAGAACAATGAAAGAGACATCCCTGTATCAGAAGCCAATCGACTGTCCAACATACCTTAAATGGGACAGTTTCCATCCAAAACACATAAACTCTATTGTCTACATCCAAGCCATCAGATACAATCGTATATGTTCCAATCCAATGGATAGAGATGAACACCTTGGTGGCATTAGAAAGACCTTTTTGAATCAGCGCTACCATCCAAGAACAATGGAAAAACAAATCACAAGAGACACCAGAATATCAAGGAATCACCTGCTACATTACAAAGCTAAAGAAGAAAATAACCGGGCAGCTCTATTAGTCACCTACAATCCAAATCTGGAGGTGCTAAGAGGAGCTGCACGGAAATGACAACATTTACTACAAAAAGATGCCTGATTACAATCCATTTTTCCAGATCCTCAACTACTGTGTTTTAGGCAGCCCCCAAATCTAAGAAGCATCATTGTCAGAAGCTCCCTGTCCTCTCCAACAGGTGCAGGTACCAATGGTCATAAATTATGTGGTGAACTTGGAAAATCAACATTCCACTAGTCTAGAATAGGAAATACCAAATTATCATTATTTTAGGATTATATGAAACTACTCCTCTTTTGCAGATTCCAAACATCAGGTAATGCATATGTGGGGTCAATTCTAGCCCATAAAACTGTGATGATGGCAAACAGAACTCAATTATTCATTCCCCAAAAAGAGACCAACCAAGATTAAGGGAACTGTCATCAATAAAAAGAGGGCCCATTAGTGTATTAGGAACTTTTGATAATAAAATAATGAGAATTTTGAAAAATAAAAATGGTGATACTAGAGATGGTCCTTGACTTGACAGACAAACTCACAAAAAAAAACAATATAACATACAGAAATCCTTAAGAGCACGACTTATACACAGTCACTATCAGGCAACAAGCCTTAGGATACTGGCCTGACAGATATCCGATACTGACATATAGATGTGGCCAATATATAGCCTGCCTCTATATAATAGACAAAGAAGAAGAAAACAAATCAGCTCACTACCAATACGGAAAATAAAAAAATAGGACTTTGTGCGATGCAAGGAACATCTAGACCGTTGTCCTCAAGTAGTGACAGATTAATTAGGAATAATTGTAATCCAGGACCGCAAAAAATATTTAAAAGAGAATTTTTATTAGACAATTGTCTGCATAAAATAATTTAAAGCAAAAAGCCCCTATAAAATAAATCATAGTCTATGGACTTCTATGACTAAGGACTGTTACCAGTCCGAGACTATAATTTATTTCTATTTTTTTATTTTATAATTGATTTTATGGAGGCAATTGTTGAATAAAGATCGTCGTTTTAAATATTTTTTTTGATGCTGGATTACAATCATTCCTTTTATCCTGCTTCTATGTAAGACGATCAAAGACATTCTGAAGTCAATCAACAGAAAAAGAATACACCATGCAATATTTCCCTAATTGTACCAGTCATTGACTGTCCTGCTGATTTTGTAGATAAGTGACTGCTAAGGAGGCATATAGGGGACCACTAAGAAATAGTAGGGAGACATGTTTGGGAAAAAATATAATGGAGTGTAAAAACTAAAGATGAGCAGAATTAAATTCTCCTTGAATTTTAATTGTTTTTTTCAGGAAACAGATTTCTTGCAATTCGCTCTACACAGACTCGGCAAAAATAAAATTCGCCTAACCTCTCACCTGGCCTGCAATCCACATAACCCGCTGTCCAGTCCTCATATCCCCTTCCCCCATCACATGCAAACCTCTTCACTCCAAACTCTGGATTCCAGCTCAAAAAGATCTCTGATGTCACTGCGCATCATGGTGCACATAGTGATGTCATGATGTTACAACATATTACATCACGCAGGGTTGTCTGAGGCCAAGTTGAGTAGAAAACCACGGCTTGGAGAGCAGATGTCGAAGAGGATGTGCACAATGGGGAAAGGGAAAATGAAGAAATGGAAAGGACCAGATGGTATGCAGTGAGGATGGCAGTCTGCTGAGCAGATAGGTGACTATTTATTACTATCTTTATTTTACACCCTGTAATTCCAGAGCATAATAAGGAATATTCGGCAAAGCTTTTACACCAGAAAATTGGTGTAAAATGATCTGAAGTGTCGCAAACAATGCAGAGTTGTGCAAAAGTGTAGGCGTTTTAATGCCAGCTTGAAGAAGCTCTGCCAAAATGGTCAAAGCTGTAGAGGAGCCGGGACAGGGCATGGCCAAACCCGCTTGTCAAATTTAGTAAAAATGACTGGGGATTATCTATGACTGGGCAGCACGGTGGCGCAGTGGATAGCACTGTAGCCTTGCAGCGCTGGGGTCCTGGGTTCAAATCCCACCAAGGACAACATCTGCAAAGAGTTTGTATGTTCTCTCCGTGTTTGCGTGGGTTTCCTCCAGGTTCTCCGGTTTCCTCCCACATTCTAAAGACGTACTGATAGGGAACTTAGATTGTGAGCCCCAACGGGGACAGTGATGATGTGTGCAACTTGTAGAGCGCTGCGGAATATGTTAGCGCTATATAAAAATAAAGATTATTATATTATATCCAGAAGTAATATCTGTCATTGTAATCTTGTCTGTAATGATTGTTGGAAATGTTCTCTACAAAATAGGAAGTATCAGCGTATTATTAGGCTTAGAGGCCAAAGAGATAACTGCAAGATTTCAGATTTTTTTTACGTAACGTATCAGACATTTTCTGATTGCACATTCCCATTAAAAATTTAGCACTAAACTCAATGGAAATCTGTTAATCATTTACATTTTTTAGTGTAGTGATCAATCTGCTGAATTAGTTGTCAGGTGTCAAAGAGGATTATTTGTTGCATGGCATTAGGAATCTTCCCTCTAATTACAGTCTTGGCATTGACTCAAGATTATTTTAGCTTCACACAATTTAAATTGTTATAGTTATTAAAACAATTCAGAAAAATAGTTTCCAGTGTATAGCATTGCATTAGATTTTCACTTTTATACAGTTGTGCGCAAAAGTTTACATACCCCAACAGAATTTTTGCTTTCTTGGCCTTTTTTGAGAGAATATGAATGATAACACCAAAACTTTTCCTCCACTCATTGTTAGTGGTCGGGTGAAGCCATTTATTGTCAAACTACTGTGTTTTCTCTTTTGAAATCATAATGACAACACAAAACATCCAAATGACCCTGCTCAAAAGTTCACATACCCTGGTGATTTTGGCCTGATAACTTGCACTGAAGTTGACACAAATGGGTTTAAATGGCTACTAAAGGTAACATCCTCACTTTTGACCTGTTTATTGTAAATAGTGTGTGTGCATAAAAGCTGAGTGAGTTTCTGGGATACAGACAGACTTTTGCATCTTTCATCCAGCCACTGACATTTCTGGATTGTGAGTCATGGGGAAAGCAAAAGAATTGTCAATGGATCTATGGGAAAAGGTAGCTGCACTGTATAAAACAGGAAAGGGATACAGAAAGATATCCAAGGAATTGATAATGCCAGTCAGCAGCGTTCAAATGTTGATTAACAACTGGAAAATCAGAGGCTCTGTAAAAACAAAACCACCATCAGGTAGATCAACAAAAATGTTGTACACAACTGCCAGGAAATTTTTTTGGGATGCAAAGAAAAACCCACAAATAACATCAGCTGAAATACTAGGCTCTCTGAAAACTAGCGGTGTGGCTGTTTCAAGATATACAATAAGGAGGCACTTGAAGAAAAATGGGTTGCATGGTCAAGTCGCCAGAAGAAAGCCATTACTGCTCAAATGCCACAAAGTGTCTCACCTAAATACGCAAAACAGCACAGAGACAAGACTCAAAACTTATGGAACAAGGTAATTTGGAGTGATGAAACCAAAATTGAACTTTTTGGCCACAACCATAAATGTTACATTTGGAGAAAGGTCAACAAGGCCTATGATGAAGGAACACCATTCCTACTGTAAAGCATGGAGGTGGATCGCTGATGTTTTGGGGATGTGTGAGCTACAAAGGCACAGGAAACTTGGTCAAAGGTGAAGGAAATATAAATGCAGCACATTGTCAGCAAATACTGGAGGCAAATTTGCAATCAGCCCGGAAGCTGCGCATGGGACATACGTAAACATTCCAACATGACAATGATCCAAAACACAAGACCAAGTTGACTTGTCATTGGCTACAGCAGAACAAACTGAAGGTTCTGGAGTGGCCATCTCAGTCTCCTGACCTCAATATCATTGAGCCACTCTGGGGAGATCTCAAGCGCGCAATTCATGCTAGACAGCCCAGGAATTTACAGGAACTGGAGTCTTTTTGCCAAGAGGAGAAGATAGCTTTACCATCTGAGAAAATAAAGAACCTCATACATAACTACCACAAAAGACTTCAAGCTGTCATTAATGTTAGAGGGGGCAATACACGGTAATTCGAAAAATGGTGTATAAACTTTTGATCAGGGTAATTTGGATGTTTAGGGTTGTCATTATGATTTTAAAAGAGAAAACACAGTAGTTTGACATTAAATAGCTTCACCCAACCACTAACCATGAGTGGAGAAAAAGTTTTGGTGTTAGCATTCATATTCTCTGAAAAAGGCCAATAAAGCAAAAAATCTGCCAGTGTATGTAAACTTTTGAGCACAACTGTACCAAACATCAATAATCAAAAGTGCAGAAGCATGTAAGCATTTGAAGAAGTTCACAAAATTAAACAGGACAACCTAATCCAAAATGAGAGGATGTACCAGATCTGTTCGGCTCCTTTGAAGAATCATTGTTACATGCTAAGAAACATTTTTTCCCGTATAACGACTTGTATATAAGGCAAAACTTTAAAAGGATGTAAAAAAATATATAATTTAAGTAAACCAAAATTGATTTTTTATTAAAAAAATAATACATTTCAGTTTCATTTATGAAGGAAGCAAGAACTGCCGAAAATAAGGGTCTCGGAGGTACTCAGATGCACGCGGTATTAGACATAAAGGAGGGCCTCATTCACACTCTGTTAAAGTTGTCATGTATAGGTACTCCTAGACTCATAAAGGCTATGCACTTTTGAGGATTATATACCAAGGAAATGTACTCCAGACCATGGAATAGACTATGGGTGAGCAATATAATACCGATAAGGATATGTGCACAGGCTGAGTACAATTTCTACACCATTTCTGCATCTCTTGGCAGAAAAAACGCAGCTGCAAAAACACGCGTTTTTGGTGCTTTTTTTGCCCTTTAAAAAATGCACAGAGAATTGACATGCTGCAGATTATTTTCTGCACCAAATCTGCAAGTCAAAAATATTCAATGGGTGCATGATACTTTAAGCTTCTTATTTGCTTTGCTGGTATCAGGTTTTGCTTCAGGTTTTTGTCACAAATCCGCGCAGAAAAAATGTGACAAAAATGCACCAAATCTGCAATTTATACCCACAGTCAATTTTTTTACAAGTTTTTTAGAGGGTAATATACGAATGAATGTACCTAAGAATATGTAATACTCTATGGAGAAGCAGTATAGTACGACACATTTTGAACAATTTTTTTTAGGCTTTTATAGCAACGAAATGTAGCCAAGAAGACGTAATACCGTATGGATGAGCAATATAATACTGATACATTTTGAACAAGTTTTTTGTGGGTTATATACCATTGAAATGTACTCCATACCATGGAATAGTGTACAGGTGAGCATTGTAATAGCGATACATTTTTTAACAATATTTTTGAGGCTTTTATAGCAAGAAAATGTACCCAAGAAGAAGTAATGCACTGAGTGGTGCAGAGTGCGTACCCAAGTGTCCTCCCTCGTGCGCCCCGACACGCGTTTCGCCCAGAGCTTCTTCCGGGGGTGCACGAGGGAGGACATTTGGGTACGTACTCTGCACCACTCAGTCTGCTGGGAGATTTTCTCTAGAGGTATATACCATACTTTATATACAATGATTACATATGTTAGCTATTGGTGACCAACTTCTGAATGTGATTGCATATGCATAAGAATAACTTTATATGGATTGTTATTGCCCTAGGCATATACCTGGGTGGATTAGAATAATATTTTGGCAATTTTTTTGACTCTATTATAGCAACAAAATGTAACCAATTAGATGTAATACCCTATGGATGAACAATATAATACCAATAAATTTTGAAGACTTTTTTGAAGGCTATATACCAAGGAAATGTACTTTGGACCACAGAATAGTCTATGGGTAATCAACATAATTACAATAACATTTTCAACAAGTTTTTTTGAGGGTTATATACCAATGAAACATACCCAAGAACATGTAATACTGTATGACTGAGAAATGTAACCCAGCAACATTTTAAAACTTTTTTTTAGTGTTGTTTATCGCACAAACCTCAGAACATGGAATGGGTAAGGCTGGGTTCCCATTGCGTTAATGCGCTAACAGACAGCGTTGCATGGCGAAATTAATGCCGTGCAACGCGTCCATTAGCGCGCCCATTCACGGCAATGGGAACGCGCAGCACTAGCGTGTGCCATGTTCGGCACGCGCTAGCGACGCGCCGGTGTTTCCTGGCGCGCCGCGGACGCGGCTCGCAGCGTCCGAGGCGCGCCCGCGGTCCGTTCCCCGCTCTCGCAGATTGGGGATCTGCAAGAGCGGGGACGTTACCGCGACCCCGGGACGCGGCCACATTAAAAACATTGCGTTAGCGCAACCCGCTAGCGCTAAACGGGTTGCACTAACGCAATGTGACCCTAGCCTAAGAAATGTGAAGAAACAGAAAGATGATCGGCACAGAGCTTCACTATAGCGCAATTGGAGATTCGCTTAAACGATCTGTTTCAGAAGGACACATGAGGTCTCCCTTGCTATGAGCTGCGGGTGGTGCTATGCAATCGTCAGAGTTTTGTACAAGACCATATAATGAGAAGAAAAATGATGCAGCACTCACCCTTGCGCTTCTTCCAAGTGTGCTCTTTATTCAGCAAAACATACTATGCATAGTATGAACGGCCGTTTCGCGCTACGGCGCTTCTTCTGCATGGACCCGTAGAAGCGCCGTAGCGCGAAATGGCCGTCGTCCGGTCTCTCCTCACTCCCGCTCCCTCACAGATCACTGCGTATGCCGGTTCATACTATGCATAGTATGTTTTGCTGAATAAAGAGCACACTTGGAAGAAGCGCAAGGGTGAGTGCTGCATCATTTTTCTTCTCATTATATGGTCTTAAGAAATGTGAAGAAATAACATACATTTTCAAATGCTTTTTTCTACTGTTATATACCATAAAAAATTGACAGAGAGCACATAATACTGTATGAATGAGTAATATAATCCTAAAACATTTTTCTACGCTTTTTTGTAAGTTTTACTTACTACCATAATGCAACAATAATAGTGTTAAACTGTATGGATGAGTCATTGAATCCATAAACAAATTTTGAACAAAAATATTTTGAAAGTGTAGTTGATGTACTTATACAGTCATAAAGGCTTTGCAATTATGAGGAGGCTCATCCATAGACCCCTGTAGGGAAACAACTGGCGGGCCTCATTAAAATATTGAATATTACAAACATTTTATGTGCTGCTGTCATCTAGTGGTGTGGAAAAGTGTGGGCTAATCCAGGCTTTGTTCATTTTATGAGAGTGAGCCTGTCTGCATTCTCTGCTAACAGGTGAAAGAGCCTGTCTTTAATGACCCCCACAGAGCACTAAAAACCCACTCAGGCAAGACACTAGCAACAGGGCAGCACAAGACATCCAAGGCATAGAGGGGAAGCTCATGCCAGGTTTCCAGCTTTGAGAACCAATAGCTGAAAGTCTCAGAGGAATTAGGGAGTACACTGGTTTAGTCGACCAGGTATTGCTTGACCATCTTCAAAAACATTTCCATCCTTGTCAAAAATACCCGTCATCAGGCCCTGTGCGCTGGACTGGTGTCATGAATTTGATCCATGCCTTTGACAGTGTACCCCTGCCTCTGCTGTGTGTCTCCCTGTCCCCTTCTCCTTGGTTGGGCAAGGATGCTTGCCTTTAGTGAAATAAGGCGGGATGCCACACCAGCAGAAAAAGTGACAGCTGGGGACCGAGTGCTGAGGGAAGACTGCTGCCATGAGTCAGAGGAAATCCTGTGTCTACCAGCCTAAATGGCAATTTTTCCACTCCAAGCAGCCTGGAAATGTGGCCGTTTAGCATTTGGGCTTGTGTGTGGGTGTCAGGAAACTTTATTTTTTCATTCCAAGGTCTGGGTTAGGGACAGCTGAACGATGGGCTGGGACAGGCTTAATCCCTGTCTTTAGACTGGATTCTGTCACTCTTCCTGCTCCTGTGACTCCCTCTTTCTCCCTAGGCTAAATGCAGATTATATGTGATATAAACAATTAGCCCATAGAGGGGCTGTTAGTATGATAGCTCAGCTTCAGCACCAGTATCAACACTACACGTCTCTGATTTGTTATATTGTGCACACAAGCCTAGACAAGCACTCTCTCATTCCTATATGAAGTGTTACAGAGCTATGCAATGGCGTCAATGTGCTGAGCTGGGTCGAGCTGTCCTTTTATAATCTGTGATGATGTCAGATGGCCAATTACTGACAGGCAGTTAATCACAAGCAATCCCTGCATACTTATTGGCTGCATAACAGGCGCCAAAGATGCGGGGCATGGATTCGAGTTTTACATCGAGCACCGCCCATTACTCGCTGAGCACATCAAACGAGCACATCAAAGCACCGTGAAAATCGAGTGATAACTGAGTATCACCTAGTATGTTTACTCATCCCAAGTGGTTAGCACTGTTGCTTTGCAGCATTGGAGTCCTGGGTGTAAATCCCACAAATGACACTATCTGCAAGGCATTTGTATGTTCTCTCTCTGTGTTTGCGTGGGTTTTTCCAGGTTCTCTGGTTTCCTCCCACACTCCAAAGACATAGTGATAGGGAATTTAGATTGTGAGCCCCAATGGGGACAGGGAAAATGATGATGTCTGAATTAATGGTGCTACATAAGCTAAGCATAATAAATAATGTACACCCCAACCACAGTGTGAAAAAGTCCACATAGCTTCCACTTTGTCAATGACTGAATGCTGACAAGGTGACAGTCAGATGGTATTTTCTGAGAAGCGAATAAAAGAATGACAATTAATATGGCTGCACTTACTGATGTAGAAATGGTTGTCTCAACAATATACAAACTTAAGGTTCGTAAAGAGAGTAATGGGCATAAGAACAAGTTTACCGTCTACTGCTGTCTATTCAAAGAGTCCTGCAGAAAGAATAGCAGATACAGTACATGATATGGATTGTGTAATGACAAATCTGTAGTATTGCTACATCAGACCCACCACAGGTCATTATCACCAGATGGCCACCATCGTGTTGAATTCATTTCAGCTATCTTATCAAGAAATATTGATTTGTTGCTGTAGGGCTGCATACTTCTCCAGTTAAGACAGTGTTTGTTTGTTGTCTAATTGTTTACTTTTTATCTCAAAAGAGAACTGATATGTAACCAAAATATTCCAATTTGTTCAAATTATATCATAAAGAGGCTGAAAATCTCAAAATCAATTAAGCAGCAGCCGGCTGAAAGTATTTCCTCTATAAACACACCAGATGGGGAGATATGTGGGGACGTTTGACGAGAGAATGTAGAAACAAATTAAAGAGCTTATTTCAATTGATTTTTTTCTTCACTTTTAATGTTACTAAATTAATTGATTTTCCTAAATTTCATATTTCTGGTACCTTGTAATACGTAAAGTGAAACCTTATAACTCCACTTTATGGATAAACGTATGTGGAAACCTGACGATCATGCTTACCGTACTGTGTAAAAGTTTTAGGCAGGTGTGGAAAAAATGTGTTCCTTCAACAAGCAGGAAAGTGCACCTACTGTAGGAGAATGAATGTAGCTTTGAAGGCAAAGGGCGGCCACACCAAATTGATTTGATTTAAATTTCTCTTTTGTTCATTCACCTTGCATTTTGTTAATTAATAAAAATTAAACTTCTATATTTGAAAACATTCATCCTTTGCAACATTTTTTCCACTCTCCACACCTGCTTAAATATTTTTCACAATACGGTAAATTGATGTCATTCCAAAACCATTGATGTTAATATGAAGTTGGGTCTTTTTAAAGCTATGACAATCAACTACAAGATTTTAGAGAATACCTGCAAGAATTTATCCACACTCTGCTGAATCCTTCCAAAATAGTTTGGAAGGGTTGAGATCTTGGCTCTATGTAGGAAAGTTAAAGCATCACTCCAGCATTTTAGCATTATACACAGGTGGTCAAAATTGTTGATACCCCTTGTTTAGTGACAGAAAAACCCACAATGATCACAGAAATAACTAGATTATGACAAAAGTAATAATAAATAAAAAAAAATCTATGAAAAAGAACAAATGAAAGTCAGACATTGCTTTTCAACCATGCTTCCACAGAATTAAAAAAATAAAATAAACCTCATGAAACAGGCCTAGACAGAAATGATGATACCCTTAACTTAATATTTTATTGCACAACCTTTTGAGGCAATCACTGCAATCAAACGATTCCTGTAACTCTCAATGAGACTTCTGCACCTCTCAACAGGTATTTTGGCCCACTCCTCAAGAGCAAACTGCTCCAGTTGTCTCATGTTTGAAGGTTGCCTTTTCCAGACGGCAGGTTTCAGCTCTTTGCAAAGATGCTCAGTAGGATTTAGGTCAGGGCCCATAGAAGGCCACTTCATAATAGTCCAATGTTTTCTCTTAGCCATTCTTGGGTGCTTTTAGCTCTGTGGTTTGGGTCATTATCCTGTTGCAAGACCCATGACTTGCGACTGACACCAAGCTTTCTGACACTAGGCACATGACCTGCGACTGAGACCAAGCTTTCTGACACTGGGCAGGACATTTCTCTCTAGAATACCTTGATAGTCTTGAGATTCGATTGTACCCTGCACAGATTCTAGACACCCTGTGCCAGATGCAGCAAAGCAGCCCCAGAACATAACAGAGCCTCCTCCATGTTTCACAGTAGGGACAGTGTTCTTTTCTTGATATGATTCATTTTTCCATCTTTGAACATAAAACTGTTGTGCCTTGCCAAAAAGTTCCAATTTTGTCTATTATTATTATACTTGGATATAAAAAACTCAAGGCACAGTGCACACAGGTACTTTATGTAAGGGAGGGAAACATCACCACCAGTGTGCACCAATTGGAATGTACTGGACAATCGGAAAACAAACAATAAAGACGAAGAAAAACCCGACACAGAGTCCGAAAATTAGAGTATAATATAACAATATTTATTAAAATATATAAATCAAAAAATGGTACGGTGAGAAAATACCATAAAAAGGCACTACACCAGGGACAAAAATATGGCAATAAAACAGTTCAAAATAACACCACAATGGGAATTTTTCATATACGTGCATAATTGTATAAATATATATGCCATACAGCTATAAATGGTGGTAATACCAGATCTAGGGTGTAAAGTGCATGTGCAAGATAAAGTGGCTACAACCTAATAGAGAAAGAAAAAGAAAGAGTATGGACTAATCAATATGTGATGAGACCCATAATGTGGCAGCCCATATAGTAATGAGCCATATGCGGGCAAAAAGAACTACTATATGTGCCAAAAAACAACATGTAGGTAAGGAAAGAGCCACCTGGTATTTACCTGTTATGTAGGATGTAAGTCCCTGGGATGTGCCGAGCCCCGACGCGCGTTTCGGCGTCTGCCTTCGTTATTCTCATTGTGGTGTTATTTTGAACTGTTTTATTGCCATATTTTTGTCCCTGGTATAGTGCCTTTTTATGGTATTATTATACTTGGACCTACTAACGCATCATAGATATTCTTTTACTGCCTTGATGTGTGTTTTTGTGTGTCATCTGACATCTGCCATAACTGAGTGCCTCTGTGCATTATCTTCACCATGTCCCTTCATTTTCACTACTTTTGTTACAGATTACCTATTATATGTTTGTCATATGCATATGTATTTAATAAACTTTTTGTATACTGATTAACACATACAGTGTTGTCCACCTTAAATACTTAAAAATAACATATACATTTTTAACATTATCTTGGGGCGTTTAACTCAATTGTCTCTGTAGGTTTTTAAGATTTTAGAGAATACCTGTGGGAATTTGTCACCACTCTGCTGAATCCTCTAAAATAGTTTGGAAGGGTTGAGATCTGGGCTTTATATAGGAAACTTAAAGCACCACTCCAGCGTTTTAGCATTATACTTTCCAGCTGCCGCCCAGCTGCTGTCTTCATTTTTTATAGGAGCCAATCCTGTCATCTTCTGCAGGCTGTAATCTGTTCATAACAAACTCATCCAATGGTGGCCATAAAGCCACAGTAATATAAGGACCACGAAAGGCCTTCTCCAATCTGTTACTACAAGTTGGAAGTGTACAATTTTCCAAAATATCTGGAAGCTGCATTCTAAACATTGCCTCTTCCTGAAAATGAGGGGATTAGCTCAAACCATGTAATCAAACCACACACCATTATACCTCCTCAAATTTTTCATTAGGCTCTATGCATTTTGGTAGGTCATGGTCTTTTGGTATCTCCAAACTCAGATTCATCAGATTGTCATATAAATAAAATATGGCTCTTCACTCTAGAGAAGATATTTCCAATGCTCCATAGACCAATGTTGGTGGACTTTACATCACTATAACCCCATAAAAACTATTGTGCTGTATCAAACTTGTCCCATGCATAAAAAAAACAATGTCATTGTAATATAAGATTTGTAAAGTGTTAGGTTTCCTGACTGCACTATTTTCTGATAAGTTGTCCGCACTCCTCATCACAACTAACAAGGATGGATTTGATGACGGAGAGATCAGGCCGTTGCTGCACACACAGATCAGTGAGAGGCATGTTTGTCCTGGCAAATATTTTCACATTAATAAGTCTTTTTGACATTGGAAAGCAAATAAACAGAAATGCTAGCTCAGAGGAGTGCGCGGAGAAAAATAAACATATGCACATCAATCATGAGAGACAAACACACAGCGACAATGCAGCCTCCCTGCGGTGCGGAGATATGGATACCGCTATATTAACAAATATTAATGGCTACATCAATGGACAGAGGAAAATGAACACTTTCAGGATTTAAAAGGTTAAAAAAAACATTTGCACGTGGCCTAGAAGAACATGGAGAAAAGTATTTCACTACATAGCATAGTTTTTAGTTTCTTCAACAATAAACCATTTTAAATATCTGACCTAAATGAAAAAATATATATGTCAAACCACAGAAATATCTTTAATTCACATCACCCCACACTTTCACAAGCTGTTTGGTTGCTAGAATGGTCCACTGGCACAATAATCAATATGGCACACATCTTTTGAGAAACATACAGTACCTCATTAATAAATTATAGCTAAGCATACGTTCATATAGTCTATTTTTTATTTTGCAATATTGTAATCATTTTTTTTAAAGACAGCCAAACCTAAACACGGGTCGAGCTTTATGGGAGGTTTTGGAGGAATCACCAATGGAATGGACAAAGCTGACTTGAATCCAATAGGACATTTATGGAAGGAACTTAAGCTCCGAGATCATAGAAGGACCTCACAGACCCGTCAGGCTTTGAAGAGCGTTTGTGTGGAAGAATGGGCCAAAATCACACCTGAGAAATACATGCGACTAGTTTCTCCATAACAGGTGGTGTCTTTCAGCAATAAAGGCTTAGGTACAAAGTATTAAATAAATTTTAGTAAGGGTGGGCAATACTTTTTCCCTGTGTCATTTCTCATTATTACAATAGAA
Source organism: Ranitomeya imitator (assembly GCF_032444005.1). NCBI lineage: Eukaryota > Metazoa > Chordata > Amphibia > Anura > Dendrobatidae > Ranitomeya > Ranitomeya imitator. Next base: position 106,075,184 of record NC_091283.1, on the reverse strand, counting down.
CTCTTTGGCCACAATATAGTAACATAGTAACATAGTAACATAGTTAGTAAGGCCGAAAAAAGACATTTGTCCATCCAGTTCAGCCTATATTCCATCATAATAAATACCCAGATCTACGTCCTTCTACAGAACCTAATAATTGTATGATACAATATTGTTCTGCTCCAGGAAGACATCCAGGCCTCTCTTGAACCCCTCGACTGAGTTCGCCATCACCAACTCCTCAGGCAAGCAATTCCAGATTCTCACTGCCCTAACAGTAAAGAATCCTCTTCTATGTTGGTGGAAAAACCTTCTCTCCTCCAGACGCAAAGAATGCCCCCTTGTGCCCGTCACCTTCCTTGGTATAAACAGATCCTCAGCGAGATATTTGTATTGTCCCCTTATATACTTATACATGGTTATTAGATCGCCCCTCAGTCGTCTTTTTTCTAGACTAAATAATCCTAATTTCGCTAATCTATCTGGGTATTGTAGTTCTCCCATCCCCTTTATTAATTTTGTTGCCCTCCTTTGTACTCTCTCTAGTTCCATTATATCCTTCCTGAGCACCGGTGCCCAAAACTGGACACAGTACTCCATGTGCGGTCTAACTAGGGATTTGTACAGAGGCAGTATAATGCTCTCATCATGTGTATCCAGACCTCTTTTAATGCACCCCATGATCCTGTTTGCCTTGGCAGCTGCTGCCTGGCACTGGCTGCTCCAGGTAAGTTTATCATTAACTAGGATCCCCAAGTCCTTCTCCCTGTCAGATTTACCCAGTGGTTTCCCGTTCAGTGTGTAATGGTGATATTGATTCCCTCTTCCCATGTGTATAACCTTACATTTATCATTGTTAAACCTCATCTGCCACCTTTCAGCCCAAGTTTCCAACTTATCCAGATCCATCTGTAGCAGAATACTATCTTCTCTTGTATTAACTGCTTTACATAGTTTTGTATCATCTGCAAATATCGATATTTTACTGTGTAAACCTTCTACCAGATCATTAATGAATATGTTGAAGAGAACAGGTCCCAATACTGACCCCTGCGGTACCCCACTGGTCACAGCGACCCAGTTAGAGACTATACCATTTATAACCACCCTCTGCTTTCTATCACTAAGCCAGTTACTAACCCATTTACACACATTTTCCCCCAGACCAAGCATTCTCATTTTGTGTACCAACCTCTTGTGCGGCACGGTATCAAACGCTTTGGAAAGATCGAGATATACCACGTCCAATGACTCACCGTGGTCCAGTCTATAGCTTACCTCTTCATAAAAACTGATTAGATTGGTTTGACAGGAGCGATTTCTCATAAACCCATGCTGATATGGAGTTAAACAGTTATTCTCATTGAGATAATCCAGAATAACATCCCTCAGAAACCCTTCAAATATTTTACCAACAATAGAGGTTAGACTTACTGGCCTATAATTTCCAGGTTCACTTTTAGAGCCCTTTTTGAATATTGGCACCACATTTGCTATGCGCCAGTCCTGCGGAACAGACCCTGTCGCTATAGAGTCACTAAAAATAAGAAATAATGGTTTATCTATTACATTACTTAGTTCTCTTAGTACTCGTGGGTGTATGCCATCCGGACCCGGAGATTTATCTATTTTAATCTTATTTAGCCGGTTTCGCACCTCTTCTTGGGTTAGATTGGTGACCCTTAATATAGGGTTTTCATTGTTTCTTGGGATTTCACCTAGCATTTCATTTTCCACCGTGAATAACATGGAGAAGAAGGTGTTTAATATGTTAGCTTTTTCCTCGTCATCTACAACCATTCTTTCCTCACTATTTTTTAAGGGGCCTACATTTTCAGTTTTTATTCTTTTACTATTGATATAGTTGAAGAACAGTTTGGGATTAGTTTTACTCTCCTTAGCAATGTGCTTCTCTGTTTCCTTTTTGGCAGCTTTAATTAGTTTTTTAGATAAAGTATTTTTCTCCCTATAGTTTTTTAGAGCTTCAATGGTGCCATCCTGCTTTAGTAGTGCAAACGCTTTCGTTTTACTGTTAATTGCCTGTCTTACTTCTTTGTTTAGCCACATTGGGTTTTTCCTATTTCTAGTCCTTTTATTCCCACAAGGTATAAACCGCTTACACTGCCTATTTAGGATGATGATGATCAAAGTTATGTGTGGAGAAAAAAGGGCACACAATTTAAGGAAAAGAACATCTTGCCAACCAATATGCATGGGGTAGATCAATCATGCTTTGGGGTTATGTTGCAGCCAATGAGACGGGGAACATTTCACAGGTAGAAGGAGAAATGAATTCAATGAAATTTCAACAAATTCTTGATGCAAACATAACATCATCTGGAAAAAAATATGAAGCTGAAAAGCGTATAGCTTTACAAATGGATTATAATCCTAAACACACATCAAAATCCACAATATACTACCTCAAAAGGCACAAGCTAAAGGTTTTACAATGGCCCTCACAATGCCCTGATCTGAACATCATTGAAAATTTGTGGCTAGACCTCAAAATAGCAGCGCATGAACGATGACCCAGGAATCTCACAGAACTGGAAGAATTTTCCAAGGAGGAATGAAAAAAATGCTTACAAGCTGTGATACTTTCAAGGTGAGGTGATACTAGGTACTAACCATGCAGGGTGCCCACATTTTTGCATCAGCCTATTTTCTTTTTTGTTATATTTAAAATGTAAAACTTGAAAATATATATATAAATTTTCACCTAAAATACAAAAAGAAAACTTTAACTTTAACCCTTTTAGAGATCATTTCATCTTCAACTTGCTTAACTGTTCACAATAACAGTAATTTTGACCAGGTGTGCCCAAACTTTTACATGCCACTGTACATATTAAAGATCTGTAATTCCCAAATTCTTACTCCTATTAGGATGTGAATAACCTCAAATTAAGGGCTCATACCCATTTGCGAGAAAAAAAACTGTCCGATTTCTGGACCGAAAAAACGGATGAGTGCAATGCGAGTGTCATGCGAGTATAATGTGATTTCCGTGTGATTTTTCAGTGGAACATCTATATGACATGCGTATGCAATCCGTATGCAAATTGACCTTTACATGAGGTTTTAAATACAGCAGTTTTCTGTATGTAAAAGCTCATGCTAAAATCGCATTATAAAATACAACTATTCACATAGTTTTAAAACCAAATAATCTTCAAAACACACACATATATAAATATATATATACTAGCTGAAGAGCCCGGCGTTGCCTGGGCATAGTAAATATCTGTGGTTAGTTATAGCACCTCACTTCTTTTATTTTCCCATCACGCCTCTCATTTTTCCCCTCACATCTGTCATTTTCCCCCTCACATCTCTCATTTTCTCCCTCACAACTCTCATATTTTGCTCCTCACTCCTCTTATTTTCCCCCTCACTCCTCTCATTCCCCCCTAACACTTGTCATTTCGACCTCACATCTGTCATTTTCCGATCACTCCACTATTTTCCCTCACTCCTCTCATTTTGCACTCACACATTTTAATCTCACACCTCTCATTTTCCCCTCAGTATATACATGTTTGTCATCTCCCTTATATATAGTATACACCTGTATGTCATCTCCTGTATATGGTATATAACTGTATGTCATCTCCCCTGTATATAGTATATACCTGCTGTATGTCATCTCCTCCTGTATATTGTATATACCTATGTGTCATCTCCTCCTATATATAGTATATACCTGTATGTCATCTCCTCCTATATATAGTATATACCTGTATGTCATCTCCTGTATATAGTATATACCTGTATGTTATCTCCCCTGTATATAGTATATACCTGCTGTATGTCATCTCCTCCTCTATATACCTGTGTGTCATCTCCTCTTTTATATAGTATATACCTGTATGTCATCTCCTCCTGTATATAGTATATACGTGTGTCATCTCCTCCTGTATATAGTATATACCTGTACGTCATCTCCTCCTATATATAGTATATACCTGTATGTCATCTCCTCCTATATTTCATAGAGATAGCAGAATAGCCAATAATTCATTTGTCGGCTTCTGCAAAATCATTGCAGAAGCCGACAGGATAGGAGACATGGTTTACATACAGTAAACCATTGCAGAACAGGTAGATTTATATAAGTCAGTGTCTAATGTGTGTGTAAAATTTGGGACCTGTATGTAATGTATGTATTTAATAAAATAATGTTTTTACGGAAAAAACTGGTGCGGGCTCCCGCGCAATTTTCTGCACCAGAGAGGGAAAGCCAGTGACTGAGGGCAGATATTAATAGCCTAGAAAAGGACCATGGTTCTTGCCCCCCTGGCTAAAAACATCTGCCCCCAGCCACCCCAGAAAAGGCGCATCTGTAAGATGCGCTAATTCTGGCACTTAGCCTCTCTCTTCCCACTACCGTGTAGCAGTGGCATATGGGGTAATAAGGGGTTAATGTCACCTTTGTATTGTAAGGTGACATTAAGCCTGGCTTATTAATAGAGAGGTGTCAATAAGACACCTATCCATTACTAATCCTATAGTTTGTAAAGGGTTAAATAAACACGCGCACATGCAGAATAAAGTATTTTAATTAAATATATTGTTACTGGTAATCCATGCAACGCCCTCCTGTAATAAATGAAGAAATAGCAAACCAACAATATACCCATACCTGTCCGGCATACAGTCAGTCCCATGCCGTAATCCATATCTGGGGTATATACAGTTTACAACCGGGAGCTGTGCTAATGTGACCGACCCAGCTGTAAACTACTGGGGAATGAATGAAATCCTGGGACCTGAGCTTCAGTGACTAGCGGTGACATCACTGAAGCTGTCCTCCCTCACAGAATGAACTCGGATGAACTCTTGAGTGTGGGAAAATGACATTATACATGCCTAATATGCCTAAATGCATTTATGCTTTATTCCTGTAATATTGTGGAGTAAAAAATAAATTATCTTGATCAAAATGGCTCCGCCGGCTGCGCCTGTGCAGTAGCATCTATCGCATTCCGATAGATGCTGCTGCGTAAGCGCTACTGCCCTTTTGCTAGAGAAAAATATTGGCTCCATCAAAATTATGCTGCTGGAGGCACCTGCACAGTAGCATCTATCGGCGAGAGATATAGGCATATTAGGCATGTATAATGCTACAGGACAGACCCATCTGCTTGTGCCATTTTGATGAAGTTGAATTATTTTTTTCTAATTCCACAATAGTATATGCAGTATGTAAAATAGGGGGCAGATGGATCAGTGACCTTTCGTAAGCCCATAAAGATGAATATGTAAGCAGAGCACCACGTAAAGACCGCCCACAGGCCGCCCTGGAGCCCCAGAATCTCATTAAGTGAAAACTGCAAATAAAGATTAAGCAACAAACACAAGATGGATTTAGTCAACCAAGGTATCATTTTAATCAGTATAACAGCACCGACCTAACCCTATCTGTGGGTTAATTTGCACAGTCCTGCTGACAGGCTCACTTTATGCCCATACTGATTATAGAACTGTATATTGAATAGGCTTTGGTAAACAGCTAAAATGCCAAAACTTGTGTCACTACCCAAATATTTCTGGACCTAACTGTATATATATTGATCTATATATTTTGCAGCTCATTACAGACATCATCATTATCGCTGTCCCCATTGGGGCTCACAAAATGAACTCCCTTTTTTGAGATGAGCGAACCTGAACTTAAAAGTTTGGAGTTCGTACTGGACAGTTACTGTCCGATGCTAAATGCTGAACATGGACTTTCCACAGAAGTCCAAATGTTTGAAGTTCAGAGAGATAATTTTGTGGCCCAAACGTTTAGGTCTACTTTCTTTTCAATGGGGTTTGTGTTCTGGTTCAAGTTCAGGTATAGTTCTGGTACCCAAACCAAAGTTTGGAATAAAGATCGGTTCGGGCATCAAAACCCGAATTTCCTGGGGTCTGCTCATGTCTACTCTCTAACTGTATGTTTCTGGAGTGTGAGATGAAACCAGAGTACCTGGAGGAAATCCGTGCAAGGGGAGAACATACAAACTCCTTGCAGATGTTGTTCTTGGTGGGATTTGAACCAAGGACCCCAGCACTGCAAGGCTGCAGTGCTAACTACTGAGCCACCTAGCAGCCCTTTAAACGATAATCAAGCATTCTATGTCTGATTGGTGGAATGTTTGCACTTGCCAATAATTGGGAATGAGCATCCTATGTGCCTTAATTCTGCCGATTCGGTGCATGTGAAAGGGCCTTGATGAGTATTCAATAGATATAGGAAACATGAGCCTAAAAGCTAATCTAAAGGCCGAACTCCAGCTAGCATGAACATTTACCTATAAAAAACATCTGGATTGTATTTGTGTTCATAGGCTAGTTGGAAACTTAGGGTAGGACTAGGAGTAAGGTAGAGGTTGCAAGAATTTTTTTTTTTGCCATTGTCACAAGTGCACTGGTGGTCCATAGGAGAAGGGACATGTATGTCACACAGTAATAGGGTACATTCCATAACATTAATTGGATCCTTGATGCCGGAATATAATTCATCGTTCTGGGCAGAATACCTCTATGACGTGTAAACAGGGAAGATGCTGCTAACAATATACATCCTTCATGGGGATAGGTTGTATTGGTTCCTGTGAAAGGGCCCTTCCAATAGTGCTGATCTGCTTGTTATTTAGTCGATCGGCACTTGCTTCTGGAGGATGTACAACTGCTGCTTTATCAATGAGAAACGTGTAATCCGCTTTACTTCTGCTGTTAACAACTCCTTGTCTTATCTTGTGTAATAACATGAAGTTTTCAAGCCAGATCCACATGCAGTATTAATGAGGAACTGAAGGAACATCATGACTCACATACATAGAGCTCAATCCTGGATGGTCATATTTTAAATGAAATGCTTCATATAGAACAATTTTTTTTCCAGTTAGACGGCAGTGACAATTTAATGTTCTCCTGATATTTATATTTTTTAGATTAAAATAAGACCATCAATGTTCTATTATCACCATAATAATAGGATGCCATATTTAAAAAATGTGGTCCAGAAATCAGAAATATACAATGCCATGAAAGGCATTCATACCCCGTGAACTATTCCACATTTTGTCATGTTACACCCACAAATGTAAATGTATTTTATTGAGATTTTATATGATATACCAACACAAATTAACAAGTATTTGTGAAGTGGAAAGGAAATGCTCCATGGTTTTCTAAATATTTTAAAAACATAAATCTGAAAATTTTTACATGCATTTGTAATCAACCCCCCTGAGTCAGTACTTTGAAGGACCACCTTTCAATGCAATATCTGCTGTTGCCCATTCTTCTTTGGAAACTAACTCTAGCTCAGTGAACTTGGATGGAGACGTCTGTGAACAACAATTTTCAAGTCTTTCCACAGATTCTCAATGGTATTTAGGTCTGGACTGGAACTTGGCCATTCACACATATGAACATGCTTTGGTCTAAACCATATATTGTAGCTCCAGCAGTATGTTTAGGATCATTGTCCTGCAGGAAGGTGAACCTACACCTCAATCTCATGTCTTTTGCTGCCTCTAACAGGTTTTCCTACAGGATTGCCCTGTATCTAGCTCCATCCATCATCTGACTAAGGGCTTGTTTTCACTTGCGAGATATACGTCCGTGTCTCGCATGTGGAAATGAAGCGCTGGCTCCGGCACTGTGGAGCGGAGCGTGCGGCCGCATAGCAACACATGCAGCCGCACGCTCCGCTCCGGAGTGCGGGCACCAGAGCTTCGTTTCCACATGCGAGACACGGACGTGTTCCTCGCAAGTGAAAACAAGCCCTAACACTGACCAGCTTTCCTGTTCCAGCTAAAGATTAGTATTCCCACAGCATTATGCTGTCACTACCATGTTTGACTGTGGGGATGCTGTTTTTAAGGTGATGTGCAGTGTTCATTTTCCACCACACATAGTGTTTTGCATTAAACTAAATAACCTAATAATTCTTCCACATACTAGCTGTGTCCCCTACATGTCTTTTTGAAAATTCCAAATGGGACTTCTTATGTCTTGCTTTCAAAAATGGCTTACTTCTTGCCACTCTTCCATGCAGGCCAGATTTGTGGAGTATACAATTAATATTTGTCCTGTGGACAGATTCTTTCATTTCAGCTGTGGATCTCTGCAGATCCTTCAGAGTAATCCTGGACCTCTTGGCTACTTCTCTAATTAGTTCTCTACTTGCTTGCGATGTCAGTTCAGGTGGATGGCAATGTCTTGGTAGGTTTGCAGTTTTGCCATATTCCTTCCATTTTTGGAGAATGGATTGAACAGTGCTCTGTGACATGTTTGGAGCTTAGGCTACTTTTTTTCTTTATAACCTAACCCTGCTTTACTTTTCTCCATAACTTTATCCCTGACCTGTCTGATGTGTTCTTTGATTTTCATGATGCTGTTTGATCCCTATTGTTCTCAAACAAACCTCTGAGGCCTTTACAGAACAGATGTAGTTATACTGAGAATAAATTATACACAGTTTGACTAAATGTACTAATTATGTGACTTCTGGATACAATAGGTCACACAGGATTCTATTTAGGGTCTGAATACAAATGCATGTCCTAATTTTCAGATCTATATTTTTAAATTAATTAGAAAACCATGTATCACTTTCTTTAAACTTCACAAATACTTGCTACTTTGTGTTGGTGCATCACACAAAATCCTAATAAAATACATTTAAATTTGTGGGTGTAACGTGAAAAAACGTGGAAAAGTTCACAGGGTATGAATACTTTTTCAAGGCACTGTACAGGCAGCAGAGCAGGTGACATATCAGCATAGGTTACTCAAGCGAGGCCTTGGGCTCATTCTGTAATAACTTTTATTGGTTTGTTTATTAGATTTTCATTTACAACATACAAATTACATTTATAGTAAATCCTAGACAGACTTTTTAAATAGTAACTGGATTTAAAATAGATAGATCAAAAGATTTCACAATGCAAACTGCATAAAATATTTAATCTCGAAAGAAGGGGTTCCCAGATAGGAATATTAGCCCACTTCCATCAATGTTCTTCAATCCATCCTTTCTCCCTGGATATTGCGCCGATCTTTTCTCGGTTGGAGCGCAGTGGAGGATACCCGATTGTTTCAGGTGCTAGAAGACGGGGCGTTGCCTTCTTTTGTCTCTATACAGGATCAGTTTCCAAATGAGAAAATTAGGTGGTTTGAATACTTGCAATTACAATCCTTTCTAGTGGCACATAATTTTGATAAAATTTCGAACTTCACCTTTTTTTGAGAAATTGTTCTTAGAAGAAAATAGGCCGCCACATGCTATATCAGTGATTTATGGGGGATTGAGCAGAGAGGGTGAAGTGGAGAAATTAACATTTCAGCAGGCATGGGAGAGAGACTTGGGGAGAAGCTTGTCTCCTCAGGAATGGGAAAGAGGGTTTCTCTTCACTCATACACTTGCTAGTGCTGGGACTGCACAACAGAAGAACTATAAAATACTTATGAGATGGTATAATTACCCTTCTATACTAGACACAATATATCCAGCAGTTTCAGAGGTATGTTGGAGATATAAGAGGGAGGTGGGCTCTATGATTCACATTCAGTGGGAGTGCTCTAAGATCAAGCCATTCTGGGAGAAGGTTTTTGACAGTTATTAACGAATCACGGGGAACAGTGTAGGAAGGTCCCCTCAAATAACTCTTCTGTCAATGTCACCTTCTTCAATAGGGACTCAGAAAAGAGATATTCTTCGGTTTTGTCTATCAGCAGCACGAATGGTAATCCCGCGGTTTTGGAAACTTACAAACCCCCCTGACATATTAGACTGGTATAAGGAAATGGTCAATCTTTGTAGAGTGGAGGCGCTGTCAGCAGAATGCAATGGAACAAACAATAAATTTAGAAGGATTTGGAGTGGATGAATTTTAGTTCTGGACTCACCTGATTTCCATAATTTGTTCCGCTGACTTTTACAGTTACATAGGAATTTGCACATTAATATATATGATTTTAAGGACCCCTTTATCCATAACCCCTTTTTTTCCCTTTTTTGTTTTCTTTTCTCTTCCCTTGTCTTTCTTTCCCTCTTTTTCTAATCCTATGACTTTCTTCTACATAATTTAGAGGATACTTCCTTTCTTAAATACCTCGTTATTGTCTACCATGGTATGTTTGACTTACTGTTAAAAGTGGTATCCTCATTTTGAATACAAGATATTTTCTATGATTCTATATATTATCATTTTTCATATAATATATTTTGTGTTTATAAAATGTTTAATAAAATAGATTGAGCATAAAATATTTAATCTTTTAGAGCTGATGACACTGGTGCATTTACTTTGAAATTTCATGTCAGAATTGCTGTATGATTCTTATATTAAAATTAGAATTTTATAAGTCCAGCCAGTTATAGAATGAAACAGCTCATCAGTCAAAGTGTATTTATTCTCCACCCTCCCAGCATGATTGATAGCAGCAGCTTGTACTTAGCAGTGTGAGGTCTCAGCAGCAGAAGGGAGGAGGGACACTGAGGAGCATTCTTTCTTTCTTTCAATTTTCTTTTTATTGAAGTTTTAATAATTACAGACAAGTGGAACATCAAGAACTACGAATGAGCATATCAAAGTGCAAAAGAACATGTGACAAGTTAGCAATATAAACTCAGGCCAACTGACACTAATAAGTCCATATACTTTTAAAGAAAATGAGTCTAACAACTCGTTCAAAATTGTTAATACGGGAGTAACTTTATAGATTTAGAGAGATGAGAAGGTATAAGGGGGAACAGAGAGAGATAGAGGTAAGATAGGGGGGAGGAGGTGGGGGGGGGTGGATTAGGATGACACCTTGAGGATTGAATGGTTTATTATGCTATTGCAAAGTAAAAAGTATTTTGGGTTCTGAATTGGATCCATGAATTCCAAGTGTTATAGAACTTATCAGTGGTATGATTCACTCTTGCAGCTAATTCTTCTATGTGGAACAATTGCTCAATTTTGGAGTAAAGCTGGCTGGAGGTGGGTATGTTCTTAGTATTCCAATATGACGGAATTAAAGATTTCCCAGCCGCTATAATGAATTGAGCCATTTTGGAGACGTTCTTTTCATTTGGCCAAAGAGGAAGATTTAAAAGGACATTTTCCGGTTTCAGAGTTGTCTGTTTTCCCAAAACCTTATATATAATAGAGTTAATCTCACTCCAAATTGGAGTAAGTTGCGAGCAGGACCACCACATGTGTATGTAGGAACCGTCCGCTACTTCACATCTCCAACAGTTGGTATTTATATTGCAATGCCATCTCTGGGTGAGTTTGGGTGTTATATACCATCTGGAGATAATTTTATACGAATTTTCCTGAATCCGCACACATGTAGATGGACCATGCGAGTTTCTATATATATATTTAGTTTGTGTTTCAGAGAAGGAGGTACCTATGTCTTTTTCCCATCTAGCCAAATAAGCACGTTTCAATGGTGTATCAATACTAATTAATGATTGATATATTATTGAAAGGGTTCGGGTAGGGGTTTTCGCTCTTGCACATAAGATTTCAAAGGGGGTTAGAGATCTATTAGTGTCAATCAACCGGTACTTTTGGTGAAAAAGATAGGAGAGTTTGCCATGTTGCAAGAACGTTAGACCCGAGAGTCCAGGTAATTTGTTTAAATCTTGTAAGGATAGTAGTACTCCAGCCTTAAACAACTGTTCTATTGGTATGTGCATGGCGGTACTGAGAAGTGAGTCTAAGAGATCTGAGATTTTAGTCAGTGGAGATAGTGGTGGGGCTAAGGACATGCCTAGTTTCTCCCAAATTTTAACTGTGGCTATTGTGTGTACATTTGTTATTTTGTATGAGGACAGATCTTTGTTTTGTCCAAGTAGAATGGAACGCAAAGGGAGAGGAGACATTGCTTCTTCTATGTTTAACCATTGTTTATCATCCAATTTTCTAATCCAATAGATCATTCTTGTTATATGTGTTGCTTGGTAATATTTTACAATATCCGGGGCACCCATTCCTCCGAAGTCTTTCGGCAGAGCAAGGGTCTTAGAATTAATGCGTGGTTTTCTTTTTTGCCAGATATAGCTGAAGAATAAGGAGTGTAATTTGGACAGGTAAGAGAGGGGGATTTGGATTGGGAGCATATTAAAGATATAAAGAAATGTTGGTATTATTAAGCTTTTTAAGATGTTTTTCCTTCCTATCCAAGACAGGAAAGTGTCTTTCCAGGAACGGATTCGTGATGTTGTGGTCGTTAATAATTGATTAAAGTTAAGAGTAAAGAGATATTTGTCAGATGCACATAGCTGTATACCTAAATATGTTAGACTTTTCGTTTGCCAGGGAAAGGGAAATGCAGATTTAATGTTATTTACTACTTTGACTGGTAATCCTAAATTTAGTAGTTCAGATTTTGTTTAGTTTATTTTGAAATTAGATAATTTGCTATAGATCTCCATAATATTCATTATGGCTGGAATGCTCCTTAAGGGTTTAGAAATGATTAATAATAAGTCGTCTGCAAATGCCGCAGTTTTATAATGTATGCCCTTAATTTGCAAACCTTCTATACTAGCGCATTGTTGAATGGCCTGCAGAAGAGGAGCATTCAATCAGTCAACAGAAAGTAAGTTAACATTTAATAAAGGATTAAACAGTTATTCTGGCATGGATCTTTAAAGTAAGCATTTTGTGTCAGTCATTGGTGATGATATCAGTATTTGAGCCCCCAGTTATAAAAACATGTGGCAAGTCACTATGTAATGTCAAATACATGGTGACAGCAGGGCACATAATGAAATATGTCAAACTCAGCTCTGAAATTTGTATAATGAAAACCTAAAGGACAAACAATCAGTAGATTTGGTTTCCAGTACCATCTCTATGCTGACGACACCCAATTATACACTTCTGCTCCCGATATCACACCGACCTTTTTAGAAAACACCAGTGATTGTCTTACCGCTGTCTCTAACATCATGTCCTCCCTCTATCTGAAACTAAACCTGTCAAAAACTGAACTCCTCGTGTTCTCTCCCTCTACTAACCTACCTTTGCCTGACATTGCCATCTCCGTGTGCGGTTCCACCATTACTCCAAAGCAACATGCCCGCTGCCTTGGGGTCATCCTTGATTCTGACCTTTCATTCACCCCCTACATCCGATCACTGGCTCGCTCTTCTTACCTGCATCTCAAAAACATTTCTAGAATTCGCCCTTTTCTTAATTTCGACTCTGCAAAAACTCTGACTGTTTCACTTATTCATTCTCGTCTGGACTATTGTAACTCTCTACTAATCGGTCTCCCTCTTGCAAAACTCTCCCCGCTCCAATCTGTCCTGAATGCTGCTGCCAGGATCATATTCCTCACCAACCGTTACACCGATGCCTCTACCCTGTGCCAGTCATTACACTGGCTACCCATCCACTCCAGAATCCAGTACAAAACTACTACCCTCATCCACAAAGCACTCCATGGCTCAGCACCACCCTACATCTCCTCCCTGGTATCAGTCTACCACCCTACCCGTGCCCTCCGCTCCGCTAATGAACTCAGGTTAGCATCCTCAATAATCAGAACCTCCCACTCCCGTCTCCAAGACTTTACACGTGCTGCGCCGATTCTTTGGAATGCACTACCTAGGTTAATACGATTAATCCCCAATCCCCACAGTTTTAAGCGTGCCCTAAAAACTCATTTGTTCAGACTGGCCTACCGCCTCAATGCATTAACCTAACGATCCCTGTGTGGCCTATTTATAATAAAAAAAAAAAAAAAAAAAAAAAGGTTCCTCGCATCATGTTCTCATACACTTTATGCAGTATTAGCCCTCTGTGTCTGTACTGCTACATACTTAGGCAGGTAACTGGTTCATGCAGCTTTACATGAACACCTGAGCCTTACACTATAGCTGGTCCGAATAACTAAAGCAATTGTTACCATCCACCTCTCGTGTCTCCCCTTTTCCTCATAGTTTGTAAGCTTGCGAGCAGGGCCCTCACTCCTCCTGGTATCTGTTTTGAACTGTATTTCTGTTATGCTGTAATGTCTATTGTCTGTACAAGTCCCCTCTATAATTTGTAAAGCGCTGCGGAATATGTTGGCGCTATATAAATAAAATTATTATTATTATAAAGGGATGTCTTGTTAAAAAAGTGACAACATATCCACAGGAGATGTGGTCGCTTGTTGATCAGAGTGGGTCTGACTGCTGGGACCTTCACTAATAGGCAGGACTGGTCACTTTTCCCCCTTTAGAATGGAATAGCACTGCAGATGTGCAAACTATGCTTCATTCAGTAAATATGGGACTGCAGGGCACAGAGCTCGGCTTTTTCCAGGAGCCCCTTAGAGAATGAATGGAGCGAAGGTCAAGTATCTGACTCCATTTTGAAAGGTCCTGCATCAGGGATAAAAATTTCCTGATGGGTGCAGGTTCTAGCGATGAGACACCCTCCAATTCAAGGGATTGATGATAATTCACTCTAAGTGGATGGTTGCCAAGAGCAAGGTTTGGCAATCTTTCATTTTTTACACAGTAACATTGGGGCAGATTTACTAACACTGTCTAATTTCAAGACAAAGTAGACTTAGACTGTTTAACCTAGCTTACACCACCTATAAAATATCTTACTTTGTGACCAAATGTTGGCACATTTTTATGAATACTCGGTCACATTTCAAGCACCATAACTTTAATGCAAAGTCATGTCACATTGATGCGTTAGACATTAGGAGTAAAATACATGTTAAATGTGGCACAAGGCATGTATGGCAGCTATTGTATTGGGGCAAATTGCACCAGAATTCTGCATCAATTAGAATAGTAAATCTCCCCCCTTATGTTTAAGATTTTCTAACTCAGAATACAATTAAAATGCTGACATTGTTGGCCTACAAGAACCAAAATTTGCTCAGGCAAATGTCCTATATTTGATATTCCCGACTTCCCCCACATTATACTTGCCAGCAATACCAAAAAGAAAACAGGGGTCGCTCTGCTGCTAAAAAACAGGATATACTTTCAGCCAATTGACTAATTTTTTAATCCTGAAGGGAGATATATTATCATTTTGTTTAAAATTAATAATACCGAACTTACCCTAGTAAATATTTATAACCCAAATAAAGGCCAGCTATCTTTTCTAGGAAAGGTGTTAGAGCTAGTGGAGTCAATTAAAAAGGGGAGCTTCTTATTTTTGGGGGTTTTCAACGTGATCCCAAATGAAAACTTGATTCCACAGCTAGGAATAGGATACCAAGAATAACTTGGATAACTGGTTGACTGAAGGGACTTTTGTGAATACAATTAATTAATTAAAATTATAATACAAAATTCACTTAACTGGAGATATTAATCTTTTCTTTTTCAACTGCAAAAATAGGGAACTCATTGATAAATCACTGGAAAGTTATTTTTTGAAAAGTGATAGGGATGACATCTCGTCACAGGTCTTGTGGAACGCCCAAAAAATGGTGTTGAGAGGTGTTCTGATTCAAATTTCTGCTAGATTTATAGGGTTGAGCGAAACGGGTCGGCCATTTTCAGAAGTCGCCGACTTTTGGCAAAGTCGGGTTTCATGAAACCCGACCCCTGTGTGGGGTCGGCAATGAGGTCGGCGATCTTCTGAATCTGGTATCGGAATTCCGATACCAAGTTCCGATATGTTTGCAATATCAGAAATCGGTATCGGAATCCATATTTAAGTGTAAAATAAAGAATTAAAATAAAAAATATTGCTATACTTACCCTCTGACGCGCCCTGGTACCTAATAGGAATATACTCACCCTCGGACGCGCCCTGCTTCTTTCCGGCAGCCTTCCTTCCTAAGAATCAGCGCTTGAAGGACCTTCGGTGACGTCGCGGCTTGTGATTGGTCGCGTGAGCGGTCACATGGGCGGTCGCGCGACCAATCACAAGCCGCGACGTCATCTAAGGTCTTTCACTCGCTGATTCTAAGGAAGGAAGGCTGCCGGTTAGTACCAGGGCACGTCAGAGGGTAAGTATAGCAATATTTTTTATTTTAATTCTTTATTTTACACTTAAATATGGATCCCAGGGCCTGAAGGAGAGTTTCCTCTCCTTCAGACCCTGGGAACCATAGTATCCCATTGCACTGCATTGGTTTTCGTGTTTCGGCCGACCCCAACCCCGACTTTTCTATAGGATCGGCCGATTTCACTCGACCCGACTTTTGAAAAAGTCGGGTTTCGTGAAACCCGACCCGATCCTATAAAAGTAAAAGTCACTCAACCCTATAGATTTACTAAAGATAAAAATAAACCGAAGAAATAACCAAAAACATCCAATCCCTGAGTTCATTATATCAATTTAACCCTTCCACCCTTCTTCAGAAACACATATTAGACCTTAGGATAAAACTAAAAACCGTTTTAGCAAAAGAGTATGACAAGATTACCAAAAGCATAACAGAAACTATTATGCTTCCAATAATAAACCCACTAGGTTAATGACAAGAGGAAATAAAGTCCAATGGTCCAAAATGTGAATATTGTTGCTGAAAAGGGAAAATGGTCAGGACTGTATTAATCCAAAAGAAATCTTAAAATTATCTGTCCATTCCTCAACCTTCTGACAACAATATTAACAAATTTTTACATCTCCCCAAATTGACTTTAGACAAAACTGACTATCTCAACAAACCCTTCTCTACAGAAGAAATAAGTGACATTATTAGAAATCTAAAAAAAGGTAAATCACCAAGTATAGCTGGTTTTAATAGCGAATTTTATTCACCTTTTTAAATCATCTTACCCCCTCATTAACGAGCCTCTTTAGTAACTTTCTAGTATCCAGTAATATTCCAATGGAAATGACACAAGCCAACATTATATTCATCCCAAAAGTCAAAGGTGATCCAACCTCTACCAAATACTATTTGCCGTTTTCCCTTTTGAATTCCGATGTAAAAATCTACACAAAGGCCATTGCTAATGGATTAAAATTAATAATCCCCAAATTATTATTTGGTCCACTAGGTTTAAGTGTGTTTTATAAACAGCAGGCAAACTTCAAATGCCACCTGCAGATTAATCCTTTAAAAGTTATTGATTTTGCCAAAGTACCTTACCTGTTCCTTTCATTAGATTCTGTCAAAGGCCTTTGACAGAATCCTTTGGGGCTTTTTAAAAAACTTTTGTAAAATTTGACTTTAACGGCACAATGAAAGAAATCTTGGTTCTATATAATAATCCATCTATAAGAGTGATTTCCAACAATCACGCATCAGTACTTTTAAAATTTCTAATGACACCAGACAAGGCTGTGCATTATCCCCTATTCTTTTGCTCTAATTATGGAGCCATTTGCTGAAAGAGAAAAAAATAATAGCATGAGGTCCTACTGAAATTCGAAATTTTAAAACCAGTTTATTTGCAGACTATGTCATTCTTCCGGTAAGCAAATTCACTATCATCCTTGAGCGAAATTTCTAAAGAAATCAAAGAATTCACAAAGGTCTCTATTATAAAATAAAATTATTTAAATCCAAAATATTAGACTTAAACATAGACAGTGAGCTAAAACAAATAATTCAGGGCGAGTTTGAATATAATTGGGAGGGCCAAACTATCCCATTTCTGAATATCGAAATTACAAGAGATCCAAACAAATTGATAGAAGTTAACCTAGAAACGACTCTAAAGACTATAAAAAAAAGATTTATTCAAAAATAATAAATAAATAAAAAGTTCTAGTTGGAGTGGGAGAGAGCTCTGAAAATCATGTACAAATCAAACATTTGTGTCACCCTACATGAAACTTGTTATAAGTTACTTACTAGATGGTATCTCACACTTCGAAGATTGAATAAGATCTCTCCATCCCAATCTCCCCTTTGTTGGAAAGAATGTGGACACAGTGCTAATTTAAAACACATGTTCTGTGAGCCTAGTAGTATCAGTATCTATATATATAATTGCCTAGAATACTACTTCCTGCAATTTGTGCCAACTTCCGTGGCTTTGTCCGGAGCTAATGTCCGGAGCTAATGTCCGGAGCTAATGTCCGGAGATTAATTGCCTAGAATACTACTTCCTGCAATTTGTAAATACATACTACTAATAGAGTTATTAAACTCCACATAGTAAAGAAGCGTTTTAAATTTAAACAAATAACTTTATTAACATGTAAAAACCACATACACTTAAAAAATGCCTCACAATCAAAATTAGTGAAAACCAGACAGAGGTCAGCTCACGAATCGGCAGAACACATACATCTTATGGTATCGTACATATGTCATATGTTACCTCAAAATTGGTAGGGCCACGCAATGTAAATAGTTTTAAAATACCGGTACAGATTACATATATAGGGCACTGTCTGCGACTATCAAAAAAATGTCAAAGCACACTGTATACTCCTGTCCCCTTACCACAAATGGAGAGATAAAATTACTCCCCCATTTCAAGGGCAATTGCCCAGTGTTGAATATGGCATGGATAGACCTTATATCCGTATTGAAACGCTAATCCAATCACCAGGGATAGCCCATATAACCTGCATGTATCGCCAGTATCAGTATAAGGAAAGTACAGAGCTGCCAAGAAAATCCCCAGACAAACGCGCGTTTCGCATCTGCTTCCTCTTGGGGGCCCCCAAGAGGAAGCAGATGCGAAACGCGCGTCGGGGTTGACGGAGGTTCAGCGTGCCACGAGGCTAGGATTACGGCAAACACCGAGAGGTAATATGTATGAGATCAGATTCTGATCTCTTAATTGTGTTCATGTGTGGGCCGTACGGGAGGTGCAATAGGGGTTTGTCTGGGGATTTTCTTGGCAGCTCTGTACTTTCCTTATACTGATACTGGCAATACATGCAGGTTATATGGGCTATCCCTGGTGATTGGATTAGCGTTTCAATACGGATATAAGGTCTATCCATGCCATATTCAACACTGGGCAATTGCCCTTGAAATGGGGGAGTAATTTTATCTCTCCATTTGTGGTAAGGGGACAGGAGTATACAGTGTGCTTTGACATTTTTTTGATAGTCGCAGACAGTGCCCTATATATGTAATCTGTACCGGTATTTTAAAACTATTTACATTGCGTGGCCCTACCAATTTTGAGGTAACATATGACATATGTACGATACCATAAGATGTATGTGTTCTGCCGATTCGTGAGCTGACCTCTGTCTGGTTTTCACTAATTTTGATTGTGAGGCATTTTTTAAGTTTATGTGGTTTTTACATGTTAATAAAGTTATTTGTTTAAATTTAAAACGCTTCTTTACTATGTGGAGTTTAATAACTCTATTAGTAGTATGTATTTAGTATTTTTGGAGTGTTGCCCATCCTGGTTGTAGGGGAAATGGGCTGGTGCTTTGTGCTTCCTGCAATTTGTGCCAACTTCCGTGGCTTTGTCCGGAGCTAATGTCCGGAGCTAATGTGCGGAGCTAATGTCCGGAGCTAATGTCCGGAGCTAATGTCCGGAGCTAATGTCCGGAGATAAGTGACGTCAACAGTGTCCAGTGTCTGATTGGTTGCCGCCTGCTGCGAGCGACCAATCAGAAACGTGCCGTACTGTGACATACTCCGCCCGCCATTTTGGTGTGATTTTTGAATTTTTACCTCACAGCAAGTTTCTACTGCGTGGAGGCGGGCCCAGTGACGTTGCTCTTCAAGCTCCTGCCGAATTTCGTCAAAAAAATGATAATACCATTTACCAAAACTATATATATTTAGTTGTGAAGTGGTTCAGTGACATTTTCACATCCTGTGTAACTGTACCTTAAATAACAAGAATTGTCAAGAGCTGGTGAGTGCAGCCATTTTTTGTTCTTTCTTACTATTATTTATTAATTGTATTATTCTTACATTTGAATAAATAAAGTATATATGGATTCTAGACTCCCGATTCTTTAGAATCGGGCTGCCATCTAGTACTTTATAAAAAGTTTGAATCTCTTATTAACTCCTGTACACACAAGGGTGGTTTGCACGTTAATGACTGGGCCAATTTTTACAATTCTGACCACTGTCCCTTTATGAGGTTATAACTCCGGAAGTTCAAAGAGACAAACGGCACCAGGACTCAACAATGCAGTATTGGGAGCGCTGAATCAAATACACCTCTTTAGACCCACAACGTGCGGTATCCATGCAGTACTGGAGCGTGGTGCTCAGCATAAAAAGTCATAACAGCACAGTAAAACTTTGCACAAGAAAGTAGAAGAATGCGGCACTCACCAAGGTTGCGAAGTGAATATCTTTAATCTGTCTTTAATCCATGTACAGACTTTGCATAAAAGACAAGCGGAGACGACGAGGGTGCAGGGAGAGTGAGCTGGACGACAGCCGTTTCACACAATTAGTGCTTCCACGGGTCCATGGAAGCCCGTGGAAGCACTAATTGTGCGAAACGACCGTCGTCCAGCTCACTCTCCCCACACCCTCGTCGTCTCCGCTTGTCTTTTATGCAAAGTCTGCACATGGATTAAAGACAGATTAAAGATATTCACTTCGCAACCTGGGTGAGTGCCGCATTCTTCTACTTTCTTGTGCAAAGTTTTATAACTCCGGAACGCTTCAACGGATCTCGGCGATTCTGACATTGTTTTCTCATGACATATTGTAAGTCATGATACTGGTAAAATTTCCTTGACATTACTTGAGTTTCTTTGTGAAAAAAATGGAAATTTGGCGAAAATGTTGAAAATTTTGCAATTTTCCAACTTTGAATTTTCATGCCCTTAAATCACAGAAATATGTCACACAAAATACTTAATAAGTAACATTTCCAACTTGTCTACTTTACATCAACACAATTTTGGAACCAAAATTTTTGTTAGGTAGTTATAAGGATTAAAAGTTGATTAGCAATTTCCCATTTTTACAACACCATTTTTTGGGGGACCACGTCACATTTGAAGTCACTTTGAGGGGTCTATATGATTGAAAATACCCAAGTGTGACACCATTCTAAAAACTGCACCCCTCAAGGTGCTCAAAACAACATTCAAGAAGTTTATTAACTCTTCAGGTGTTTCACAGGAATTTTTGGAATGTTTAAAAAAAAATTAACATTTAACTTTTTTTCACATAAAATTTATTTCAGATCCAATTTGTTTTATTTTACCAAGGGTAACAGGAGAAATTGGACCCTAAAAGTTGTTGTACAATTTGTTCTGAGTATGCTGATACCCCATATGTGGGGGTAAACCACTGTTTGGGCGCATGGCAGAGCTCGGAAGGGAAGGAGTGAGCGCCATTTGACTTTTCAATGCAAAATTGGATGGAATTGAGATAGGACGCCTTGTCATATTTGGAGAGCCCCTGATGTGCCTAAACAGTGGAAACCCCCTAAAGTGACACCATTTTGGAAAGTAGACCCCATAAGAAACTTATCTAGATGTGTGGTGAGCACTTTGAACCCTCAAGTGCTTCACAGAAGTTTATAATGTAGAGCCGTAAAAATAAAAAATCTTATTTTTTTCACAAAAATGATTCTTTGCCCCCAATTTTTTATTTTTCCCAAGGGTAACAGGAGAAATTGGACCCCAAAAGTTGTTTTGCAATTTGTCCTGAGTATGCTGACACCCCATATGAGGGAGAAAACTACCGTTTGGGTGCATGGCAGAGCTTGGAAGGGAAGAAGTGGCGTTTTGGAATGCAGACTTTGATGGAATGGTTTGCCGGCATCACGTTGCATTTGGAGAGCCCCTGATGTACCTAAACAGTAGAAACCCCCCACAATTGACCCCATAATAGAAACTAAACCCCCAAGGAACTTATCTAGATGTGTTGTGAGAACTTTGAACCCCCAAGTGTTTCACTAAAGTTTATAACGCAGAGCCATGAAAATAAAAAATCTTTTTTTTTCCACAAAAATGATTTTTAGCCCCCAGTTTTGTATTTTTCCAAGGGTAACAGGAGAAATTGGACCATAAAAGTTGTTGTGCAATTTGTCCTGAGTACGTTGATACCCCATATGTGGGGGTAAACCATTGTTTGGGCGCACGGCAGAGCTCGGAAGGGAAGGAGCACCATTTTACTTTTCCAGTGCAGAATTGTATGGAATGAGATCGGACGTCATGTTGCGTTTGCAGAGCCCCTGGTGTGCTTAAACAGTGGAAACCTCCCAATTCTAACTCCAACCCTAACCCCAACACACCCCTAACCCTAATCCCAACCCTAACCACACCCCTAACCCCAACACACCCCTACCCCTAATCTCAACCCTAACCACACCCCTAACCCAAACACACCCTTAACCCTAATCTTAACCTCAGCACACCCCTAACCCCGACACACCCCTAACCCTAACCATAGCCCTAATCCTGACACACCCCTAGCCCAACCGTAAATGTAATCCAAACCCTAACCCCAACTCTAGCCCCAACCCTAACCCTAACTTTAGCCCCAACCCTAACTTTAGCCCCAACCCTAACCCTAACTTTAGCCCCAACCCTAACCCTAACTTTAGCCCCAACCCTAACCTTAACTTTAGCCCCAACCCTAATCCTAACACTGATGAGAAAATGGAAATACATTTTTGTAATTTTATTATTTTTACCTAACTAAGGCGGTGATAAAGAGGGGTTTGACTTACTATTTATAGAGGGTTTTTATGTTTGGCAGCTGTCACACACTAAAAGACGCTTTTTATTGCATAAAATATTTTTTGCATTACCACATTCTGAGAGGTATAATTGTCACGCCGTGAACGGCAATAAAGGGGCAGGATGGCGTACTGGGACCCGCACCTGTCCCTGATGCTATAAAGGGGCCCTGACTTGCCCTTACCTCAGGGGTATCTATAATGGTTAGGAGGCCTGAGCCGCCAGCGTATCCCTGTCTCCTGTGTAGACCCTATCAGTGGTCCCCTCTCCCCCCAGGAAGGAGGACTGCACAAAAATTGCAAAATGACAAATAGACAGGGAATACAGAAATAGTAACTTAAATAGCAAACATCCTGAAAACTCACACAACCACTGAGGAAACACTGAATAGTAAAAAAGGGGGGGGGAAAGAACAAAGGAGAGAAAACAGGTTTAACGTGCAACCAAATAAGCAGACAACCATCTAAGTAGATAAACCTCCAAGCTCCAGCACTATGCTCCTTCACACTCCAAGCCAGGCAGCTGAACTGATCACTGACAACAGTTGTAGTCAAAGCTAGGTCTATATAGAGGATGAGATTACAAAATCCAATTCAGTTGAGAGACCAAGCTCTCAGCAACTTCAGCAGCAAGGTTAACTCCTGCACTGCTGGCACAAGGCAGCCAGGTCAGAATTCAGGAGAAGAGCTTCTGTTCACTGTGTGTGAACGAGGCCCAGAGCGCTGCGGTTCTCTGAAGCCTCTTAGTTGTGGTAGCCCCGTGACAATAATTTTTCCATATTTTGGTCCACAGAGTCATGTGAGGTCTTGTTGTTTGCAGGACGAGTTGATACCATTTTTGAGCACATGACATTTTTTGATAGCTTTTTATTCCGATTTTTGTTAGGCAGAAAAAACAAAAAACAGCAATTCGTGAATTTCTTTTGGGGGGGGGGCGTTTATACTGTTCCGCATTTGGTAAAATTGATAAAGCAGTTTTATTCTTTGGTTCAGTATGATTACAGCGATAGCTCAGTTATATCATTTTTTATGTTTTGGTGCTTTTATACAATAAAAACTATTTTAGAGAAAAAATAATTATTTTTGCATTGCTTTATTCTGAGGGCTATAACTTTTTTATTTTTTGCTGATGATGCTGTTTGGTGGCTCGTTTTTTGCGGGACAAGATGATCGGTGGTACCATGTTTATTTATATCCATCTTTTTGATTGCATGTTATTCCACTTTTTGTTCGGCAGTATGATGATAAAGCATTGTGTTTAAAGCATTGTGTTTTTGCCTCTTTTTTTCTTTTTCTTTTTACGGTGTTCACTGAAGGGGTTAACTAGTGTGACACTTTTATAGGTCGGGTCGCTATGGACGCAGCGATACTAAATATGCGTACTTTTATTGTTTTTTGTATGTACATAAAGAAATATATTTATTAGAACAATATATATATTTTTTTATTTATTTAGGATTTTTTTTTCTTTTTGCACATTTAAATATTTTTTTTTACTTTGTCCCAGGGTGGGACATCATGCTATAGTGCTTGCACAGTACTGTGTCAGATCAGTGATCTGACAGGCAGTGCTGCAAGTTTGCTGACACCTACTCTCAGCAAACGCTTGCAAGCCACCTCCCTGCAGGACCCAGAAGGCCCCCATGGCCATCTTGGATTTGGGATCTGCAGGGAGGAGGATGGAGGAGACGCTCGGAACAGCGCGATCACATTGCGTTGTTCCGAGGGTCCCAGGGAAGCACGCAGGGAGCCCCCTCCCTGCGCAATGCTTCCCTATGCTGCCGGAATGCTGCGATCATGTTTGAGCGCAGTGTTCTGGCACATAGTGTCGGATGTCAGCTGTGATATTCAGCTGACACCCGGCCGTGATTGTACGCGCTTCCCCCGTGAGCGCGGCTGATCGGCGATGACGTACTATCCCGTCAGTGGTCATAGGGGCCCAGACCACCTCGACGGGATAGTACGTCTCATGTCGCAAAGGGGTTAATGAAGTCTTAGGTAACCAAATCTCACTCTCCCCTTCCCTAGCAATTCTTTCCTTGGGCATCGATATACTGTTAAAATAGCACCAATATGTTGTCTCCCACATACTAATTACTACCAGTCATTTAGTAGCTACGTTCTGGAGACATAAAGACACTCCTTGTATCGAAGATGTCATTGAACGAGTAGCAACACATAACGTATATGAGCATAATCATGCTTTTAAAAATTGCAATATTTTAAAAATATGAGAAAGCTCGGTCCCTTTGGAACAAGAAATGTGCAACTTCTTTGTCGTAACCCCTTTACATTAGACATTTATCTGTAGGTCCCTTCTCTCAAACAGAGGTTAACTCAAGTTAATTGATGTTAAGGGGTTTTTATTTTTGAATTCAATTGAAAATAATTTACTATGTATATATTGGTCAATTCTTGACCATATTCTGTGTATTTGTAAGCGGGGTTACAGAACTGCTGTGTCCTCTAATATGTCCCATTTTAATGACTTGTACATCTAACTTATTGTTATGTCATTATGCTGTTATGTACATATGCATATACTGTGTGATAGGGAAAGTGCAGCATATAGTTAGTCCACTAGATGGGGACATGGCAGTATTTAGGACTGTCAATAGTTACACATAGGAGGAGTCAACTGTGTATAGGATATAGGGTTTTCCTGTGTTGATGGAGAAGGGCTGGGGAGCCCGCACAGGACGGATGGCTCCGTAATGTTTGAAGTAAGAAGCCCAGCTGACCAGGGGCCAGGGAGGCCAGAAGTGCAGCAGTGCAACAAGAAAGAGATGCTGTGCAGAAGGAAAGGGACGCAGGTTGCTTCATCATGTGGCAGCTTACTGCATGGGCTGATGCCTTCATGTCTGTAGCGAAACAGACAGGGGAATACCTGAAAGTAGTGAAGCTGAACAGTGAGGATGCTGCAGTGCCAGTCGAAACGGCACGACCCCGTGACCTACTGAAGGATGTAGGAATGAACGCAGGGAAAGACAAAGAAGTGAGTTGTGTGGACCTGTATGTTGATGCTGTTACTGACATAGATGTGCTGTGTATGCAAACAAGTAAAGTTCTTCGGTTGAAGTTGGAATCAGTCTCTGTCGCTTTGTGTACTAAGTCAGAAGAAGTAGTACTTCTGCGTCCCAGGGAGCACCCGGGAAACCAAGCAAGTAAGGAAGTGGGACTTTATCTATATGATGCGGGTGGCTGGGGCGCGCTTGTGCAGACACCTATGTAGGCCATGACTACAGATCCGGCTGACGCTCACATATTCCTAGACTCTTTATTTTGTGTGGGTTTTTTTTCCCGTTTCCACTTTGTCCTATTTATGTCTTCCCCATTACCTTTCAACTTTAACAACTTTTTGGTTTTAGTTAAGATTTTTTCCCTTATTCCTTCCTTTGCATTTACTTTCCCTCTTCTCCACTCTTATGCTACGAATTGATATGTTATTATTTGGTTTCCCTTGTTAAAATTTAAATTTAATAAAAATTACTTGTAAAAAAAATAAATAAAAAACGTACTTTTGCATGATAGAATTGATTCTAGATAGCTATCTTGCATAAATCTGAAAAATACTTTTTGGAAGTGTTTCTATTTTAGCTGTGCAAGACTGAAAGGAATATATAATAGTTGTGTAAATCTAGATGTGGGAAACACTTAATAGGGTGATACAGTATGGAGGTAGAGTAGGAGAGTGCTGGTTACGCTCACCTGGTGATGTTGTGTAGCCACAACTCCTACATAGGCACGGAGAAAAACAACTGCTGCTGCTGTTGATAGTGTTGAAACGCGTTGTGCATAAAAAGCCTTTTCCTCGTTGTTATTTATGAAAAACTGATTATCTCCAGCAGCACAGCCCACCCATGTTTTCATCCAACTGGATCCAATATGCAGTAGTTATCATTTATGGTGAACATTAAAGGGAATTTGTCAGCAGGTTTCTACCATGTATTCCGACAGCAGGAGAAACCCTGATTCCAGTGATGTTTCACCACGGTGCACTGTTGTGATTTTTTGCAGATCTTGCAGTTCTCTGAATGCTGAGTAGGGTATAACCCTGCCCACACCACTGATTGGCATCTTTCTGTGTACATTGTATAGTGACAGATAGCTGCTAATCAGTGCTGGGGGTGTTATTGGACCAGGAGGCACAAGACAACTAGTCCAGCAGTGATAATATCCTGCTGATAAAACCCTGACTTTATTGAAACAGCAAAACACAGCTGACTAAGTGACACTTCCCTGGATTCAGAGGCTCTGCTCCTACATCATGTTTCTTTCAGATTACATAAATAATTGTTGTAGCTTTAAAATTGGTGATTGGTCACGTATAACACCCGCCGCTCAAAAAAAAAGTTTTAGGCAACTTTTGAAAAGCTAACAATTACATTAATATGTTAATAGCTTGATCTCTAGCTAAAAAGTACAATTAAAGAAAAATCTACAAATATTCATTTATTACACCCCTATCTACCATGACAAACTATTAGCACTGAGGTTGGCTGTTGGGGAGGGTTCCTCTGCCTGTCTACATGCTGCGGACTCTATTGACCGTGGTATATAAAGGATTATACTGCCAGGTTCTGAGTCATCCTCAACTCTGGGAGTTGCAGACAGATGTCACCTGTATAACACAGTTGGCACCCACTGCCTGTACATGTACAGAGAATTTTGGGAAGGGATTAAAGCTCTATGGATACATTTCTACTGAATAAGTTTGGCTTGCTTGTCCGATGGGCAAAAAGTATTGTGGCATCATCACAATATATAGATAAGAACAAACATTTTTATGACATCATATTTATAAGCAGCATAGAAATAAAGACAAACACTATTGTTACATCATTACAATACAACACTGCCAATAGATATATACAATTGGTATTTTGACATCATCACAATACTATAGACAAAGTATACTGAAAGACAAACACTATTGTGTCATCATAGTGGAGTACAGCAAGGAAATAAAAACACGCAAATATACAAAAAATAGTAAAATCACGGGGGCTCAGACACTTTGACAAATCATCATGTCGGTGGCTTAATATTTCTCTTGTTAATGAATAAACCATAAGTGTCTGTGCTGCAATGATATCATTAAAAACCCTTCCATGATTTATTTTTTTATTCCCGTAACAGAGCAACATAACAAAAGAAAGAAGAGTGAGAGAGACAGAAAAAGAAAGATATTGAGAGTGAAAGTCTTTAACCTTACGATCCCAAGTTAAAGTATTAGAACATGTGTTGATTCACAGTCCATTTGATTTTCCATTTAATTTTCGATATCTTTTGGTCAAGATTCTATTTTACTCGCTTAATTTAGCAATGTAAATTTGTGTTGATAAAAAGATATTTAGAGGGAACCTGTTAACAGTTTCATGCTTTTTGGTTCATCTCTGGCTCTTTGAAGACCTGGCCGGACTTGGTTGACAACTCTTTCTATGCCTACGCCTGTTAATCAAGCAGTGCCGAGCTTACGTTTTTAATGATACCATTTTGCTGCAAATACAATCTTTTGATCTCCCGTTATTGCATTTTAAAGCAATGTCATAAACAATCCAGCAAGTTTCTCCATGACATAGGTGGCACGGCAAAAAAAATCGCTCTATGGCACAGCTACTTTTCAGCATGTAGGGGGCGCCGATGGGCAGGGTTTGATACACACTTCCGGCATGCTCATGTTTAATGCTGCAGTCAGAGATTTACCTCAATATTTAACATGCTAACAGTTGCAATTTTACCAGATCAGCTGACATGTGCCTGAAAAGATACAGTCTCAGTGCCGGAGCCTGCATCAAAAAGAAGGAGGCGACCCATGACATACCTATACATCATAGGATAAGACTAATTTGATATAATCACACAGTAATAACTATTAAAGGTAGTCTGTCAACCCCCAAAATTAATTTTAAATAGGCTACACAGAGTAGTTGGGGACTTAGCCCCTATAACAACCAGACTAGCATTTTACCTGTTACTGGCACAGAGCCTGGAAATATAACTTTACATGCTAACGAGGGGGCTTTAGTGTGGCCAAGACTTCGGTGCACAACGGCGCCCCATATTTGCATATTGGGGTACTTCCCCATAACAATGAACCTGCCAAGGCTATAAACAGTATATAATTAGTATGCCCACATATCTATTGCAGTACATTTCCTAAGGGTTAACAAAAACATGAGGTAGAAGAGTATAGGAGGCAAACTTATATAGCAATAATATGGTGCTCTGTTAGGTGTACAGCCCTGCAGCCCCAACGTGCGTTTCGCCCAGCTTCGTCAGGGTTTGTTGTTAGCCCTCTATTGCGCAAGAATCTACTGAGCATGCATCCAAATTGACAACTGACACATGCTTTGCAGAGCAGAGACTTGTAGAGCCCCTGAAACGGAGGTAACAGAGGCTGCAGCTTTGACTGCAGCCTTTGCCCCCTGATGACGCATCAATTGAGTATCCCAGCATGCACTGGGATTCTTAAAGCATCAGAATAAGGAAGTAGTAAAAAAATTAAGCAGTTAGATAGTGTTTTTTTACCTATAGTATATTCAAAATTAGATTGGATCATGGCATTAAATCGATAGGGATTTAGGATGAAAATTAATTTGTGTTTCAGACCACTCATTTAAAAATAGAAAACAGCAAAATAATATATAAAATACCTAATTATGTTATCATCCTAATAGAACATGACTTTTTAATAATACTCAAGCCACAATAGCATAGATCCATAAAGGAATAAACAATTGAATATGGCAAAATTAAAAAAAAAACACAAAGTAGTGTGAAATCACCACAGCGGTCCACAATGCAGGAATAAAGGCAAACATTCATTTGTAACATCATCAAAATAGAGCACAACCAAAAAATAATTACATATATTTCAGTGAGATCATAACAATAAAACACAGGTATAGAGCAACAAAAACAATTCTGACACCATCTCTCTATAACTCAGCCCGTGACTCCGTGCCTCCACTACTGTGACACCATCAGAGGGACACAGCCCATGGCTCCTGTGACACTAGGAGGTCTCCTGAAATAATACACAAACTATTAGGAAACTGTCGACGACATCCCCTGTGTTGTCTGATTCTACAGGAATATTACCAACTATAAATGGCTGTGAGGGTCTACATATTCATTACATTTTTCAAGGTAATTTGATCGCTTCTTCACGCTGATGGTGACCATTTATTACAATTTATATTTTCTGTTATGATATACCGTACTTTTGACATAATCAACGGTAATACAATATAACATTATTAGTAACCTGGATTACAAATATATATTAAAAACTGAAAGGGGTTTTACAGTTTTGGAAAACCCAAGTTTCCCGGCTGCAGATTGTATTAAGAAACAAACAAACGTTGCTTTTCTCACCCTCCCTGGGTCAAGCGTTGAGACTCCACCGCTAATTCCAGTGTCTGTTATTGTCTGCAGCGCTGATGTCACCTCATCAGCGCTGTAGCCAATCACTGAGCTCAGTGGCTCTGCCTGAGTTGACATCACAAGCTGCTGAGCTCAGTGATTAGCTGCAGCGCTGTCTAAGCGGAAATCTCCAATTAGGTTTCATGTATTGGAACCAAGTAGAACAATTATCCTGTTACACTGATGGTTCAGACTTCACCACAGACTTTGACTGCAGCTAGATTACAGCATGTATAACAATACATCTTGTTATAGATATCTAACATTTGTCAGTGATGATAAATTGGCCAACATTTGAAGTCAGCAATATTTGCAATAAAATAATCATTGGACTGACGTGCATATATTGGAGAAATAAAGAGTGGGTTGGGAAGTTCTCCCAGCAAGATGATCCCATTAAAAACACAAGCAGGGCATTTATTTTACCCTTTAAAGACATTGCATTATTTAATGATACTAATGAAAACTACAAACTAACACCCTCATCAGCTTTGGGCATTTAGGTAAATAGTGGAAGAAATCTCTGCAGCCATAATTCTGACTTATTAATAGGACAACAAGTGATATTCATCATGTGGACTCCAACCTCTGGGAAGCTACTGATCAGCACATTTCTGCATTTCACTCCAAAGACACCTTCATTGTCCTGATTGGTGGGAGTGACAGATGTTGGACGGTCATGAATTAAACATTGGCCTTTCCTAAGGATGACCTACCAATGTTTCAGCTTCGGAGAACCCCTTTAGTATCAGACACTGGAATAATTTTAAATCCATGCATTCTGGGGTACTTGTCTAACATGACGCCATATACAATGTGACTAGCGAATTGTTATTCAACCATAGTCCGATTTTTATTATTATTATTATTATTATTTATATGAAGAATACCTTCTCACAATTTTCCCAGCAATTTTCCTATTAAATACATGTTCTTCAA
This sequence comes from Ranitomeya imitator, assembly GCF_032444005.1. Lineage (NCBI taxonomy): Eukaryota > Metazoa > Chordata > Amphibia > Anura > Dendrobatidae > Ranitomeya > Ranitomeya imitator. The sequence goes on along the minus strand of NC_091283.1, from coordinate 106,044,277 downwards.
TAGTCACATAATAATATAAGTAGATAAACTTACCTAGGACCCATGGTAATATCATCCACTCAACCACAGTGGGGGGAGGCCCTTGCATGTGCAAGTCAGTCCTAACTATGTGCTGTGATGCCAAAAGCAAGAGGAATAAGAAAGTCAGATAGGAGCCTGTGTGGCAAATAAACTTGATGAATGGCTTTTTAATGAACAGTCCCAGCCTGCTCTTGGGTGCAATTAAATATGCCATAGAAAGCACAGGAAAAAGCAATCCAATGGTGATGCAGGTCAACAGCTTCACTACCCAGTGCTTCCGGCGCCAACCTGGGAATCCATCGTACCACAGTGTAGCCAGTAACTGCTGACAATTTGGCTGTGCCACAAACTGGAAGTATAAAAACAGAAAATAATTAGAATACATCCACCAACTGCTCTATATTAAATCACCACATTAATTTTAACATCTTTCACACATATCTAATAGGAGCCAATAGTCTCGACAGCTATCATCACCTATAGACCATTGCATTGTAGAACTTTGCCTCTGAAATTGAAAGTCTTTAAAAGGTTATTGACACTATACCAAATTATCATCTCTGCACTGAATAGATGATAACTGTTTGCTTGTTAGGGGTTAATTGGTGATAACTGTTCGATTGCGAGAACCCCCAACAATCAAAAGAAGAGCTACAAATATTGCTTCATCTTACACTGTGTCATAGACTTAGGATAGAGCCGCAGAGTAGAGATCAAAAACCAAACTATGGTGTTCAAAAAGTCAGCGTAGGGTACATACAAATATTATCAAACTTCCAAAAGGCAAAAAATCCCTATTAAACTATTAAATTTTACTTTTATTTACACTATTAATAGGAATAACATATTAAAATTAGCAGAGATCAGTATGTAGTTTGGAAAAAATAGGGGCTAACAATATCTATCTATTGCTCCATCTAATATATACCCCAAGACGTGGACCTACACTATCCTATCTCACTATGTTCATTATCTACATAACTGACCAGTGCTTATTCAGAAACAGTCCTAAGCCTTCCCAATATGTTTCACCAGACAACTGGCATCATCAGAGGATTGAGGCTATAAATAGAGAGTATAGGAGAGTATAGATGAGCAGGTCACTTCTTACAACCCTGGTCCATGGTCTAAGTCAGTGCTTTTTGGCCATGGAAGAAGCTGTGCGAATTTCCTGAGCTTTTGGGTTCCCGACTTGGTGTTTCATACATAGGATTTGCATGACTTCATCTATGCGGTGTGTGGTGCACAGGTGAAGTCTCGCCAACCTAGTTAATCATAAGATGAGTCAAGGATCCCAAAGGGAAAGGAAATTCACTCTGCTCCTGGCCACAGCCAGAGAGAATGGATTTTGCATCTTTACCGCAGTGCATATGCTTGCCTTTTGCTTCATTCATTTCCTCCTCTTGTAGCTGGTAAGGAATTTGGAAAATTTGAATCACTTTCTGTCAATCAGTGGGGGCCCTCAAGTTTAGCCCTATCTATCTAACTCTAATCTGAGATCAAGTGTAGAAGTGATCATTGATTATCACTGAAATAATCCTATAAGTAAGAAATAATGGAAGAGAAAAGCTGGGAAGGAAAAAGCACAATAGGGTCTTATCTATGTATAAAGATATTTGGGGACATTCACAAAGGTGCTCACCTCGTACAATTGTGTGCACACAAGCACTGAAAGGGCTTGAGGCTGCTGCAGACCCTCAAGGAAATTAAGACACAAAACTGAAGACCAATGGGTTAATCTGCACTGCGGTTGAAGAAAAATGGAGGACGCAAAATCCAAATGTAAGTGGTTTATTTGTCAAAGCGTTTTGAAGTTTACAACTTCATCAGGACAAACCACGTGGTTGAAATTTTTCCTCTTCGGTGATGATTACTTCCTGCAGCATTGGGGTACAGCCATGGGGTCCAGTAGAGCACTCACTTATGCTAACATCCACTTGGCAGAATATGAGGACAGGTGCGTGTCCAATTCCATCTTTTTGGAGCTCTGTGTTATCCTTTTGGTGTTATATGAATTACTTTTTTTTACTGTGGGAGGGTATTGTTGTTGAACCTTGCCTTTCAGAATGAGATTAATCTAAGTTCTACTAGAGCTACAGTTCACACTGACTAATTCTACGACTGATTTATAATTCCTGTATACCCTGGTAAACAAGGTTTTTTAAACACAGATTGAAACAGCTTATTATATTTAGATAACGATCACCCACGTAGAATAATTAATTCTCTTCCTTGGAGCCAGTTAATTAGGGTTAGATGAATAGTCTCATGTGAGGAGAGGACAGATGTGAGATTGGAGGAAATGGGTCTGAAATTTAGATCCAGGGGTTACCTGATCACTGAAACTTGCAGCGCATTAGAACTTGAACATGAGGACCTTTTGAGGGTTACACCTCCTAAACAGTCTAAGAAAAGAATTCCATTTGGTTCTACATTTTGCCCTATTAGTTGACTATTGGTGGTGATCCTGAATAAACACTGTCCCTTATTACATACGGGCCTTGCATTGATAGAGGACTTTGAATCTCGGCCTCTTCTATCTCATAGGCGGGCCGAAATTTGAAGGATTGATAAGTTAAATCAGATTTTGGCACCTCAATAGTGTCAATACAAACTACACTTAGCACACCCAGACAGGAAAATTTTCACTGCTTAGCTTGTGTGTGTTGTGGTTCAACATGCTGAACTGAGATTCTTTCTATCATCCCCGGATTGGGAAACGCTATTTTATCAATGAAATATACACGTGTTCATCTAACTGTGTAATTTAAGTTATCTCCTGTCCATGCAGGCTAGGTGAGACTATGATAGAGATATGTGCACGAAGTAAGCACAAAAGCACCATTAGGACTGGGCTCACTGAATTTCCCGTGCCCAAACATTTTCAAGAGAGCAGGCACTCGGTGAACCAATTGAGGTTTGGGGTTATTGATAGTGTTCCTATACAGAGTAGAGGTGGGGACAAACTCTATAAAAGAAATGAGCTGAGGTGGATATTTGAATTAGAAAGCCTTCAGCCTAGAGGTTTAAATATTGAGTATAGCTTACAGATTGTCTGCCTTGATCTCTTACTCTACATTCATCATTGGTATATATGTATACTTTTTAATATTCTTCTTTTTTCTTTCTTTTATAGGTGATTTCCCCTTGACAGGGGTGAAGGTAGATGAAGCTGTGGGGATGTAGATTGGCATGTGTTGTTGAAAACAGACATGTTTTGCCCTGTTATGGATATAATATTAGAATTGTCCTTTCATTTGTTGTCTGTGTTTCTTTGTGACCTCTCCCCCTTCTTCCCCTTCCACTTCTGCTAACTCATAATTGAATTAATTCATAGGTTAACTGTGAGTTCCCATCGTCATAGCAATGAGGCTATAGCCAGGATTGGCTGACCTTTGTAGGTCTGCACTGTGCCTGGCGTATTCTGGATAGCGGTCACCCGCATGTTACTTGCGCTGCGGTCATGTGACTACTCCCCTAGTGAAGCTCACGGACCAGACTCTTCTGGAAACCACATGGTTTGTCCAGTTGAAGAAGTTGTAAACTTTGAAACGCGTTGACGAATAAACTGCTTACATTTGGATTTTGCATCCTTCATTCTTCTTCAATGGCAGCACAGATTAACCCACTAGTTTCCAGTTTTAGAAAAAAAAAGAAACACCTTGCCACATTGTCCACCACCATCACTACTGGTGTTAGGTAATCATGAATTACATCTTGCTTCAACCTGTTCATCTTTGTGCAGCTACTACATACAGGTTCAGGGGTTCAAAGTGTCCTTCTGTCCCTTTTGTAGAAACAAGTAATATAAAAGTTTAAAGAAGCATTTCATATTTTGATTTTTTACCCAGAAGCTGTAATTTCTCCTCTGCCCAGTCATACCACTGTAAAAGTTTGTCCTTTTCCCATTTTTTTGGAAACTAAATCCACTTAAATCAGAATTCTTGAAACTTTTATTTTTGGCTTTCCTTTATCAATATTTGTAGGAGAATCTGTGATGTTAATGTCGGTGAGTTGACCATAAAATGAATTATTTTTTAAAGACTAATATCAAGCCTTTCAGTGTATTTTTTTCTAATACAGTGTTTAGACTATTTAGATGTCAAAGTTAAAGTAATTTGTAGGGAAAAGTGTGGCTGGCACCTCTGCGGAAATGTGACGTGATATCACACATTGTTCACAGGAGCTCTCTCTCTCTTATTTAGTCAAAGCTTTTCACACCTTGTGCAGACGCAGGCATTTTACTCAAGAGTAAGCCATTTATTGAGTGTTAAGCATATGAGACAGATGAATATATTTCCGCTTTGCTGCCAATTAAATAAAACCTATCCTGTGTCGTTTTCACTATACATTCTGCAAAAGATTGTTTGCTGCTTTTTTTATTATTGGCCATCCAGCTTTGATTGGTCAAAGATTTGCTAATTTATCTGCATCTAGAACTTATGCTCCGGCTCATTTCTATGGTTTTGCTGTAGTTTTTTATGCTTTTAATAAACAGGGGTCTGGCTCCTTTTTTTTGAGCCAGGCATTTCATTTATATAGCTTCCCATGTCCAGGTGTCTGATCAACCGGTCCTGCTCTGCCCCATCTACACTGAGGTCATCTAACACTAGGTGAGGTTTAAATACTAGAAGATAAGCCTTTCCAAATTTGGGTGCACCTTGTCGCGGTGGGATGGATTTTATGCTTTTTTTTTAAATCAAAAACAGTGTTTACAAAGTACCCTAGGTTATTCATATTTACTGTTACTTACTTACAGCAGGGTATGTGCTCATTTTATTATTATCCTAGGTTTTGTCTATAGAAAAGAGCAACTAAAAATTGGCAGAACTCCGATTTTGCCTGGACCTCCAGACCATCTGATATGTATTGGTGTGATAAATGATGTCAGGATAGAGAATTATCTGACAGTTTTAATTTCAACATCCATTTCTTTTTTTTTCTGTCCCCAATGAAAACACATGAACGCTCAGCGGAGAGGAGAGATAAGCTGTGTGCTGAAGGAATGTTCAGCTAATCTCTATCTCATGTCTTTGGCTGGCTCTAGGATTATTTTTGGAGACTAGAGCAGACATACATGGAGGGCTAGCCATAATATAAAAGTCTACCCTCTTATCTCAAAATAAAAAAAAATATATCATTAGTTGATATTGTAACTTTTTCAGGCATTGGTGCACATTTGCTCCATGGCAAAGACAATCATTAGACACTTCAAATTTCTTTATATCAGCATACTTTTCAACAACTTTGACCCACGGTCCTGCTGCCCCTATTTTCCATCTCCATGTTTGCTAGCATTGCTTCTTCTATGAAGATACCAGCCTTTGGCAAATGGATTGAAAAATTAATAAAGCCAACCTGAAATGAGACCTTTCTGTATGAGAGATATGCTCATGTCTTCTTACACAGAAATTCTACCATCCGTCTCCCAATTTAATCTCATTGTTTATTTTATATGGTATGTACATTTCTCTATTTACCCAACAAATAAAGACTAAGACCTCATCTTCTCAATTTTAGCAAGTTGAATCATCCATTATAATAACCTTAAAAAGCTAAATTATTTGCTATTATCTGGAAGGAAAATAGATCTCTGTGTATTTATTTCAGGATACAAAAAAAGCAAAAAAGAAATGATCAAGAAAGTGATCAGAAGAAAATGAAAAAAAAAAGGTACGACTTTATATTGTAAATAATATTTTAGTAAATGGAGCGATTGAGTTACTCCTATCCTCCATATGGATTTCCACCTCTGTGAAGCACAGAAAACTTGCCATACTGTTCTTTACTGGATGCACTGGGACAAAAACCAAGCAACTAGATCGATTTGCTTGAATGCAATATCCCAGTGAACACTATTTTACAACTTTCCCTATCAACATATGTAACATTTCATCCAATAGCGCATGTTACAGTTTTGTTTCTGTTGAATTCATACAGAACTTGGGGTTAAAGTAACAAAATGGTACATGACTTATTCAAGAGAAGAACGTTAAAAGGTTCCTGGGGACATTGTTTACTTGTAGAAAAAAGCAAATAAGGGAAGAAAATAATATGGGCAAGGATTCCTTACAGTTAACTTAGTCAAACTGGGAAACTGAGAGGTTGAACTAAATTTGAACACAACTATATATACAGACACTATGCATTGGCATTCTGTAATGAATACATAAAGTCCATGTAGCAGTCATAGAACAAAACGCGGCAACACTCACCGATCCTGTGATAAGGGCTTGTCTTTATTGAAGCATACGGTAAGACATCTTCACGGCACGGGGGAGTGAAATAAAGGAAGAGGTGAGCAGGGAAGAACGACCTCTTCCTTTGTTTCACTCCCCCGTGCCGTGAAGATGTCTTACCATATGCTTCAATAAAGACAAGCCCTTATCACAGGATTGGCGAGTGTTGCCGCGTTTTGTTCTATGACTGCTACATGTTTTTTTCTTGCTTCACACGCGAGCACCTCCCGACACCGTCGGGTTTCCAGCGTTCAGGACTAAGTACAGATTGGGTCTCTATTGCAGGCTGTACTGCTTTACTTTGGTGTTTCTCTCTTTTTTGACACATAAAGTCCATGTATTTATCCCTCTTAGTTAATTGTGATTAGGCAGGCCATTCTGTGTAGAATGCTGACTCAAATTGACAGTGTCACTGTTAGAGATATCATCATTCTGTTGTGACTTAGACGAGTAATATGACATATATTTCATTATGTCATAAGCTTTCTTCCCACTAACATGTTTGCCAGAGGCAAATTGTGACCTATTGTCATAACACAAGTGTCGGGTGAACCAGGACCAGGGGCTCCTTCCCTGTCTCTAACACTAGGAGGCGCCCTAGTTTGTCCTACTCCCTGGGATACTTCTGAAGGCGAAGATGTTGGGGCCACCACCCGCGCCTTATCTCCTGAGTTAGCCCTCCGTCCGTTCTCTTCACCCACACAGGGAAGAGGGGCATTACTGTGCACTGTAGTACACCAACCTGACAAACAAGGGTTAACAGAAAACTCCATACAAAATATTCACTCACATATAACAGAGGAATGCACCGATGCATGGAGGTAGGGGAATAAGCCAAAATAGAGAAGGATAAGGATTTACCACACATACAAACCAAGCAACAGTCACAGATAACTCCTCCAACTCTCCTCATATTAACTCCTCTCCCTACATTAGCCATGCAGCAAATGCTAGCTCTGACAAGGATTTGTATCAGAGCACAGATTATAAAGGGAAAAGGAGTGGCTAACTGAGCTCAGCTGCGAGCACAGAGATTTCCAACATGGCCGATTAACCCCTGTTCTGCCAGAAGGAATAAACACCATTAAAATGAAGGAGAAGTGCTTCTTCTCGGCGCAGGAATGGGAGAGATCAGACACCGTGGTCTTCTAGCTCTTCTCTGTTGCAGAAACCCCATGGTAGTACTGCACTTCTGCTTGGATGTCTGGGTTTAGATGAGAAGACTATTGCAAAAATGTAAACAGCAATGACACATCATCCATGATCATTTTTATGATAAATAGTGCTTATGCTTAGCCATGAATGAGCTTTTTTTTTTACACTACCTTGTCCATTGCCATTGTACTTTTTCTGTTATCGTGCATTTTGTACAATACTATAATCATCTTTTGAAAATTATTCAACCCTTGCCAACAAAGATATAACAACAAGAAAGGGCAGATTGGTAAGTACATGTACCGAAAACAAAACGCAGCAGCAGGCCGCAGAATAGATGTGGTGTACACGCTTAACAGTAAAATAGTTAACAGTAAAACAGGTGAGCAAAAATAGATATGCACAGAGTTTTTTCTATTTATTTTAATAAAATTCAACCCTCTTTTCAAAAATAATGTAATAAGAGATGTCATATGCTTCCACGTCCAAAAAGCCAGCACTTGCTACAGGGAACGGTGTTGGTAAGATGTATAGATGTAACATTCGACTAGTAAAACAGATGTGTACAAAAAAATTGTTTGCAAAATGCACACTTTGTGAAGTAGACAGTCATAAATCATAGGTAAATGTCTTAATAATGGGAAATTTTCTATTGTATTTAAAAAAAATAAACCCTCACAAAAAGGATTGCACAAGAAATGCAAACACTTAGGGTATGTACACACGTTGTGGATTTGGCTGCGGATCCGCAGTAGTTTTCCATGTGATGTACAGTACCATGTAAACCTATGGAAAACCAAATCCGCACATGCAGCGGAAAAAAACGCACGGAAACAATGTGGTTTATTTTCCGCAGCATGTCAATTCTTTGTGCGGATTCCGCAGCGTTTTATACCTACTGTATTCCTTAATAGGAATCCGCAGGTGTAAAAACGCAGGTGAAATCCGCACAAAAACTACACTAAATCTGAAGTAAATCCGCAGGTAAAACGCAGAGCGCAGTGGAGACACTTACACATGTAGGCCCATTCAATTCTATGGGTCTGCACACATGTCAGTATGTGTTAGGTGTCGAGTTGCCGCCGCTGCACAGGGGGAATCTCGAACCACCTCCGCTGCTGTCTCTCATTCTCCTCCAGCCGCAGTGGAGCCTGCTCAGCAGAGACGTCGGTCCCAGTGCCTGGCTCAGACATATACTGCGTGTTTGGTTACTGCTGGCCGTCCAGGTTCAGCCATTATAACCAGTAGTGTTCAGCGGCGAGCAGGCGCTCCTGGGACTAAGTCCTGCTTTTCTCCTGCTGAGCATGCCCAAGGAAAGACCTCTCATTGGAGGTTGGGGGTCACATGCTCAGGTCCTGTAGCAGCTCCTATTAGTCCACTAGGAAGGTCCTGGAGAGCTACAGATATAAAAGGTTTGCATGGCTGCACGGCCATGCGCTAGTATAAACCTGTTATCGTGTGCGTGTGGTTGTATGCCTGTTCTGGTGATTGCTCCTTAATAATTCCCATTCCTAGTGATGTTGAATGCTCGAATGTTGGAGTTAACTAGCGCCTGACAGGGCTAATCTATACACAAGAGCACAATCTGTACTACGTCTAACTAGCAGTGACTGCCAGTGCACTGCTGTACGCACTCTGTGCGGCTATCGTCTATTGCTCCTGACAATCGGTCAGTGTAGGGTGGGAACTCCCACTTGATCTCCGCATCTGACTCAGGGTGTCCTCAGGTGTGGGCTCAAAAGCCACTGAGGGTCAGAGCGGGATCAAGCACCAGCATAGTGGGGGTGAATTGCAGGTATCCCACCAGTACTCATTTGCTGCTCCCTGTGACAGCTAACAGGGCAAAGCGTTTCCTTGATTCCCTGCAACTCTGTCAAGCAACAGAGTTCGCTCCTGTACAGACCGGGTGATGGAACCCATGTCTCATCTGGTGTAGTACCACCCTAAAGTGCCGCAATTACCTAGCAGCAGGTTCCACTCCTGCACGGTGGACCCCGGGCTGCGAACACACCTTTACTATCGTTATATTTACTCGGTGCATTCTGCCAGCCCTAACAGTATACTAGCACCAGGGTCTGGCTAGTAATGGCAGACGATCAGCGTCTACAATGATACATCCAGCAGCTGGAGGGTAGGTTGGCGACTCTTGAGTGCATAACCTCAGCCGTGGATGTTACCGCAGTCGCTATTCAGGCTGCTAGCGTAGCTGCAGCCAGTTTGTCCACTGTCACCCTGCTCCGACATTATCCCGTCTCACGTTACCAGACAAGTTTGCTGGTGACAGTAAGCTGTGTCAGGGATTCATGAGCCAGTGTGCCATACATCTAGAGCTCCTGGCTGCACGTTTTCCCACTGAACGGGCTAAAGTGGGATTTATTATATCCCTTTTGTCGGGCAGGGCGTTGGAGTGGGCAATGCCGCTGTGGGAGCATGATGATCATGTGGTGCAGAGTGCTCCTCGCTTCTTGGACTCTCTGAAACAGGTCTTTATGGGACCTCTTGTCACCCATGATACGGCGCTCCAACTGCTGGCATTGACACAGGGCTCGTCTATGGTCAGCCAATTCACCGTCCACTTCCGAACTTTGGCATCTGAGCTGGAGTGGCCAGCTAAAGTCCTTATCCCAGTGTTCTGGAAGGGACTGGCTGACTATGTGAAGGACGCCTTGGCCACCAGGGAGATTCCCGCCACACTGGAAGAGCATATTCACCTGCATCGACCTTCGTTTTAACAAACGAAGGTTGAAGCGAACCCAGTGTAGGCAGAGGTTCCGGTTGGCTCCTACCTTCTCCAGGCCTCTGGAATCTCCTGTTCAGGTGTCCGAGTCCCATGAGGCCATGGAGGTTTCTCGAGCGGGACCTAAGTCCCGGGTCGCTCAAATACCCATGGTCTGTAATGTCTACCAGCGGTTAGGACATTATGCCAAGAAATGTCCCCAGAGCTCGGGAAACGACCGCATTTAGTAACCGTAGGAAGAGGTTCACTAGACACAGCGGCATTTTCCTCCAAACTGTCCTTTAAAGGGACAATCACTGTAGGCTCATCCATTCTTACAGTCGAGCTTTTTGTGAATTTTATGTCCTCTGCCTTCACCCAATGCCACGCAATACCCCTCTTGATGCTCGCCAAGCCAGTGACTGTACGAGTGGTGAATGGGTCGACACTGCCCTCACAAATAACACACCAGACCATCCCATTTACGTTATCTATGTCTCTATCCCATCAGGAGATTATTTCCCTTCTTGTCATTCCCGAGGGAATAGACGAGATTCTACTAGGTTGCCACTACAGAGGTACCCGCAGATCTTTCTTCTCTCCCCAAGCACTATTGGTCCTATGCGGATGTATTCTCCAAGAGGGCTGCAGAGACCTTTCAGCCTCACCGCCCCTATGACTGTCCTATTGATCTCTTGCCTGGGACACAGCCTCCCCAGGGTTGGGTCTACCCCCTGTCTCTCCTGGAGATGGAGGCAATGACTCAATATATCCAGGGGAATCTAGCAAGAGGGTTCATTAGGAAGTCAGTGTCACCTGCAGGGGCGGAGCTCTTCTTCGTGCAGAAGAAGAATGGAGAACTACGTCCATGCATAGACTACAGGGGTCTTAACGCCATCACCGTTAAGAATAAGTACTCTTTGCCCCTGATATTTGAGCTCTTCGATAGGCTACAGGAATCAAGGGTATTTACTAAACTAGATCTGCGGGGTGCTTACAGCCTGATTCTTAAACGTGAGAGGGATGAATGGAAGACGGCTTTTAACACCAGGGATGGGCACTATGAATATCTGGTGATGCCCTTCGGGCTCTGTAATGCCCCAGCCGTTTTCCAAGACTTTGTTAGCGATATCTTCTGGGATATGCTCTCCTTCTCGGTGGTAGTCTATCTGGATGATATTTTCATCTACTCTCCAGATTTGGATTCCCACCGGAGAGATGTTTGCAAAGTCTTCGACCTCCTACAGGCAAACTCCCTCTACGCCAATTTGGAGAAGTGTGTGTTTGAGCAGGAGTCCTTGCCTTTTCTTGGCTATATCATCTCTGCCCAGGGATTGGCTATGGATCCTGCCAAGCTACAGGCTGTGATGGACTGGCAGGAACCCCACTTTCTCAAAGCGGTGCAGCGCTTTATGGGGTTCATTAACTATTATCGCCAGTTCATTCCTCACTTCTCAACTCTGGTAGCTTCCTTGGTAGCCCTCACCAAGAAGGGTGCAAATCCAAAATTGTGGTCGGAGGAGGTCTCCAAGGCCTTCCTCTCTATTAAGTCTCATTTTGCTAGCGCTCCCATCCTACATCGCCCCGATGTAGATAAACCATTTATAATGAAGGTGGATGCCTCATCCTTCGGTGACGGAACCCATGTCTATTCTGGTGTAGTACTGCCATATAGTGCCGCCATTACCTAGCAGCAGGTTCCACTCCTGCACAGTGGACCCCGGGCTGCAAATGCACCTTTACTATCGTTATATTTACTCGGTGCGTTCCACCAGCCCTAACAGTGTGTTTCCATGGATCGTGTGTTGCTGTGCAAAACACATAGACATGTCTGTTTTTGCAGGCAGCATGGTCCGCAATATGTACCACACACGTGCACACTGACAACACATGGATGACATCCGCGTTTCATCAGTGTGACACATATCAGCATCCGGGAAAAGCATTACAGTTAGCTCTGTTTCCAGGCGACGGGTGCTAAATCCAACTCTCATCATTGTCGCCTGGTCTCCCTGCGATCAGCAAGACCAGGTGACGCTGATGACAGTTGTAGTCAGCACATGCCACCTGGGAATAGCGCTAACTACAACTCTCATCATCATCACCTCATCTCCTTGCAATCAGTGAGACCCTGGCAACCCTGATGACAGTTGTAGTCAGCACCTAACGTATGTGTATCGCACATATTAAATAAATTATTTAAAAAAAATGTTGTGGGGTCCTCCAGACGCAAAGAATGCCCCTTGTGCCCGTCACCTTCCTTGGTATAAACAGATCCTCAGTGAGATATTTGTATTGTCCCCTTATATACTTATACATGGTTATTAGATCGCCCCTCAGTCATCTTTTTTCTAGACTAAATAATCCTAATTTCGCTAATCTATCTTGGTATTGTAGATCTCCCATCCCCTTTATTAATTTTGTTGCCCTCCTTTGTACTCTCTCTAGTTCCATTATATCCTTCCTGAGCACCGGTGCCCAAAACTGGACACAGTACTCCATGTGCGGTCTAACTAGGGATTTGTACAGAGGCAGTATAATGCTCTCATCATGTGTATCCAGACCTCTTTTAATGCACCCCATGATCCTGTTTGCCTTGGCAGCTGCTGCCTGGCACTGGCTGCTCCAGGTAAGTTTATAATTAACTAGGATCCCCAAGTCCTTCTCCCTGTCAGATTTACCCAGTGGTTTCCCGTTCAGTGTGTAATAGTGATATTGATTCCTTCTTCCCATGTGTATAACCTTACATTTATCATTGTTAAACCTCATCTGCCACCTTTCAGCCCAAGTTTCCAACTTATCCAGATCCATCTGTAGCAGAATACTATCTTCTCTTGCATTAACTGCTTTACATAGTTTTGTATCATCTGCAAATATCGATATTTTACTGTGTAAACCTTCTACCAGATCATTAATGAATATGTTGAAGAGAACAGGTCCCAATACCGACCCCTGCGGTACCCCACTGGTCACAGCGACCCAGTTAGAGACTATACCATTTATAACCTCCCTCTGCTTTCTATCACTAAGCCAGTTACTAACCCATTTACACACATTTTCCCCCAGACCAAGCATTCTCATTTTGTGTACCAACCTCTTGTGCGGCACGGTATCAAACGCTTTGGAAAAATCGAGATATACCACGTCCAATGACTCACCGTGGTCCAGTCTATAGCTTACCTCTTCATAAAAACTGATTAGATTGGTTTGACAGGAGCGATTTCTCATAAACCCATGCTGATATGGAGGACTAAAAATAAAAAAAAAAGAATGTAGGGTCCCCCCCTATATTCACTAACCTGCAAAGACTAAACAGAGTTGCAGGCTGATATTAATAGGCTGTTAACGGCCGTGGATATTGGCCCCCTCCCAGGCTAAGAACACCTGCCCTCAGCAGCCCGAGAAATGGTGCATCAATTACATGCACTAATATTGGCACTTAGCTTCAGCTCTTCCCACTTGCCATGGTGCAGTGACAAGTGGAGTGGTAATTTTGGGGTTGATGTTTTCTGTTTTATGCCTGCTGACATCAAGCTCAGGGATTAGTAATGGAGAGGCATCTATCAAACACCCCCATTACTAACCCTGTAGTCAAAATTAATAAAGACACGCACACAGAAAAACCCTTTAGTTGTACAAATCACTCCTTAACAATTATTTCTTTTACCAATTTATTAACCTAAAAATAAAAATAAAAAATCCAAGTAATCCTCACCTGTCCGCCATTTATCCATCGTCCCAAGACGATCCCCAACTCTGCTACATCAGAGTACATCGCACTGATCACAGGTAGACCAGGCAACGATGATGAGAGCTGTATTCAGCACCCGGCGCCTGGGAACAGCGTTAACTGTGCTCCTTTCCGAGATGCTGGTGCGCGTCACACTGATGGTGCACAGGGACGTGTCAAAGAGGCCTTAAAGGCAGATCTGTCATTGGGATAGACTTTAAGTAATTGTAGATTTCAGGGTACAAAGTTAATATTAATGAGCCCTAAATCCATCCACTAAATAGCGACGCTAACTCACTACTGACAACCATTGATTCTCTCATGGGAAATCAGCAGGATATGCAGGTTGCAACCACAGATCAGTAACTTGGACTTTGTTGTCCTTGTGGTATGCTCTTTAAATAAAAAATTAAACCTTTAAAATAAATACAAAAAAAAAATAACTCATGTAAGAGTGTCCTTGAGAGATCTATGTGTGCGTGAGACCTGCAATGAGCTGATTCTGCTGGCATGAAATGGAAAATTCATTGGTCAGCGCATATAAATAACTTTACCTCCTTCCAGTCACTTCTGCAGTATATGCATTTCTGTTTGGACCTTGAGAAAAATGCCTGAAATCAGCAGCGAGGCCAGAATGCGGAATGACGTTGGCTTTATTAATGTACTTCTTTATTGCTATTCGATACACATTACTTTAAATCTGTATGGTTATCAGCTTCGATGTGCCGCATCGTCAGTTTGAGGCTCAGTTTCTGCCAACACTCAGGACAGAAAGCAGCAGGTTCCGCAATATCATTTCCTAATAAGCTCCAGACACTAACCATACATCATTTTAATTGCTCTTTTTTTTCTACTTTGCTTCTGCAGATATTAATTTCAGAACTGGTATTCATCTATTCTATTTTTAATTTACTATTAATCTATAGCATTTATGAGCTGCGAAAAATTGAAATTAAAGGGGCCTGGTGATAGTGTGGATCTGATCTGCTCTACTGCGGCAAAATGCTAGGGAAACTTGAAGGAAAGACTGAGATAATATTTCTTCAGCCTCAGATCTAAGCGGTGAGCTCAGTACTGAGGGGTCTGGACTTTCTACATTATGAAGACTCCGATAACAGGGGGAACAAAGTCATATTAAGAGGGAAGACCCCAGAAAAACAAAATGTAGATAATAAATGTATAAGGTTATTTTAGCTATAAAAGTTTTTTTTATATTTTCTATAATTTAGTCTGATGCAATACTACAATTTAGGTCTTCTTCTGTAACACCAATACATCTAATGTATAAGATAGTAAATATATAAAAATGTAATAATATATAAACATAATATTAAAGTGTTTCCTTTGACTCCCATGATTTGATAATTCAAATCATAGAAGTCAAAAGCGACACTAATAGGCAATCACATAGTTCACTACCGCAGTGTAGTGTATAGCCTACTTAATCCAACGATGAATTACTGCAGATGTATAAATGCATTTTACATTTTAACCCATTCAACCCTGGGACGTTTTCCATTTTTTGCTTTTTTTTCTCCACTTCTTCCAAGAGCCGTAATTTTTATTTTTTTATTTTACTAGCCATATAGCTGTATAGGGATGTGTTGCACTTTTAAATGTCATCATTCATTTTACAACGTAGCGTACTGGAACACAGGAGAAAAAATACAAACACAGTGAAATTGCAAATAAAAGTGAAATTCCATAATTGTTTTTTATTTTATTTACCATGTTCACTATATGGGAAAACTGATCTGGTAAAATGATTCTCCAGATCAAGGCGAGTACACAGATATCAAACATGTATAGTTTAAGTAGTGAAAAAAAATGGAAATTTTTAAGAAAAATGTTGCATTTAGATTTTTGTTTTCATTACGCTGCTCACCAATCGGATTAGTTTATTTTATATTTTGATAGATTGGATATTTTCGAAAGCAGCGACAGCAAATATTTAATTTTTTTATCTTTATTTGTTTTATTTTCAATGGGGCAAAAGAAGGTGATTTCAACCTGTGTTTTTTTTTAATATATTTTAAAAAAATATATATATATATATTTTTTTAAACTTTGCACTGTATTCATCTGATCGTTTGTGCTATACAAAGCAGTGCATGTATAGCAAAAATCATGATCTCCTATGAATACCAGGCACGGGCTGGCTTTCACAGGAGGATCGTAATGACAGGCATGGGGGTGAACAACAGACCCCTGACTGTTATGACAACCCATCAGGCCCTGCGATCACGTCACGGGCACACCAGTGGGAACATGGAATGACGCACTCACCAGCTGGCTCGAGTTAAATCCCGCTATCAGAGATTGACAGCAAGATTTAACAGGTCAACAGCCTAGGATGGAGCACAGTTTCAGCCATGGCTGCTAAAGACACATGATGGCTGATAAAGATGTGGGAAAGATGCGGGCTCAGCGTGCGACGAGACATATGACGTAAATGTATGTCAAATGTGGTGAAGTGATTAATAAGTTTCAGTCTTTCAGTTTGCAACAAACTGCAGTTCTTCCTTAATGGGGTTCCCCAATTTAGATAATTCCTTATCATAAAACTTAATACGAAATTAAGAGTTAATACAAGGAGCCCAAATGTTAGGACCCTCATCTCGTGCCCGGAGAGAAAAGTGGTTACTAATACTAAAAATGTCTCTTGCCCCAGAGGACCTGGTTAGGTTGGCAGCAGTCTCACACCACACTGTGGTTATCATCGTGATATATAGCCTTAAAGGGAATCCGTCACTGCAAAAATCGTATGTGAGCTAAGGCCACCGGCATCAGGGGCTTATCTACAGCATTCTGTAATGCTGTAGATAAACCTACAATGTAACCTGAAAGGTAAGAAAAACAGGTTATATTATTCCCACCCAGGGGCGGTCCTGCTGCGGTCCGGTCTGATGGGCATCACGGTCTGGGTCCAGCGCCTCCTATCTTCATGTGATGAGGTCCTCTTCTTGTCTTCCTGCCGCAGCTCCGGCGCAGGCGTACTTTGTCTGCCCTGTTGAAAACAGAGCAAAGTACTGCAGTGCGCAGGCGCTGGGCCTCTCTGACATTTCCCGGCACCTGCGCACGACAGTACTTTGCTCTGACATGCTGTTTTTGCTGCTATACTCGGAAATAAACAAATAAAAAAACATTATCTTAAATAAAACAATTAAGGTGTTTCACACTGCGTTCAGTCTGAGTGTCTGCCTCCAGTAAGCGTACATGTACGAAAATGATGCACGACAGATCGCATATTCACTCTGTCAGCACCATAATAGTATATGGTCCCGCTGGCAAATACGCCCGAATCCCATTTTGCAGGGGTTAGTCATGAGGGTGTCATATCCCCCTGGAAGACCTAGAAATAGACGGTCAAGTCAGGTAATGAATCGCAGGTCTTCTTTAGAGATGGTATGATTTGTGTCCCATATTGAATGGATTTAGTTTCCTCTGGTGCTGAAGATGTTAAAGACCCTTTCTATGCTGGTCAGAAACATGCAGCTCCATTTCAGCTGCTTTTGATCTGGTCATTAACTCTTTCTACAAAAACTGGTCCTTACAAGTGAAAGATTTGTCTTCCTGTGCTGTGTGCTAAAGCTAAGTGGCTGGAGTAGAGTTGTTGTAGTAGTAGTTTGTTGATGTACACATGTGTGTTTATCTCTTGGTCTCTGTTCCCATTTAGTTTATTCCTCCCTGTCCCTATCCTCCTCCCTATTGTTGGTCAGTGGTTTTGTACGATAGAAGTTTTCTGTTCTCTGTTTTGTTATTGTGTCTTGTTTACCTTACTTTTCTGTCCCATGCTTCATAGGGTGTGGGAGGGGACAGATCAGAGTTTAACAGGAGCATAGTAAGGTTGGAGACTGGGCCCCTCTACTTTCAAGAATACACTCGAGACAGGGATAGTTATGGTCCCAGCTCCAGGGACAGTTTGAGGTCTCCCTTCCTTATCGAAGATCATCACAGAGTGACAGCGTTTGGACATAAGCCCTGATGGGATCAACACATGGATGTCAAAATGCAGTGTGCAAGCACTCTTAAAAAAGTATTATTGCATCAATGATAATACTAAGAACAACAAAAAAACTACTGCTACTGAGGGGAATGCCATCTGCTATGATCTCGTTCATCATAAGTGTAATTTGGAGGTTGTGCATACTGGTTTTGGTGTACCAGAGCCACTCTTCTCAAAATAATACTAGCAGCAGTAACGTGAATGATTACTAGATGCCAGGTGGCTCAAACAGAATACAGGATATTAGAAAAAGGTCAGAGTATATAATATAAGTGCTTCTCACTAAATTAGAATATCATCAAAAAGTTAATTTATTTCAGTTCTTCAATACAAAAAGTGAAACTCACATATTATATAGAGTCATTATACACAGAATGATCTGTTGATGATTATGGCTTACAGCCAATGAAAACCCAAAAGTCATTATCTCAGTAAATTAGAATACTTTATAACCTTAGCTTGAAAAATGATTTTAAAATTCTTAAATGTTGGCCTACTGAAATGTATGTTCAGTAAATGCCCCCAATACTTGGTCGGGGCTCCTTTTGCATCAATTACTGCATCAATGCGGCATGGCATGGAGGCGATCAGCCTGTGGCACTGCTGAGGTGTTATGGAAGCCCAGGTTGCTTTGATAGCAGCTTTCAGCTCCTCTGTATTGTTGGGTCTGGTGTGTCTCATCTTCCTCTTGACAATACCCCATAGATTCTCTTTGGGATTAAGGTCAGGCGAGTTTGCTGGCCAATCAAGCACAGTGATACTGTTGTTTTTATACCAGGTATTGGTATTCCATCTCCAATAAGCTTGTCAGGCAGAGGGAAGCATGAAGTGCTCTAACATTTGGTCTTGATAAAACACAGTGGACCTAACGTTTTGATGATATTCTAATATCTAATTAAATTTTATCTAATCTAATTTTATCTAATATTCTAATTAAATTTTATTTTGATTTCACCCAATATTTGGAATTTCTGTTTGCCACAGAAACTAATTTGGAAAACTCTACAAGTATGTGCCCCATCATACATAAAGCCCTGACTTGCGTAACTGTATACTGAACACTTTTGTAAAAAGAATGCTATATCTTAAGGTATATGTTTTTATCATCCGGAAAACATACATAAATCAGATCAGGATAAGGGAATAATTCTGATGGGTAGATGACTTGGTCAGAACATCTTAACATTGCAGTTCTTGGAGGATGTTCCGAATATTTAGTGACAAACAGTGGCCTGAGAAAATATCAGCAATAAAAAAAGCATTGCACAAAATGGTACAAAATAAAAAATGGCAACTAAAATACTTGTGAAATAAACTTATTAGCTGAGTGAAGCCGAGATCTCAATCTGAAAACTGGGCTTCAGGAAAATGGCCGCCGCAATCTCAATTTGCGCATGCGCTGCCTCCTGCGGGCATTTTCCTGAAGCCCCGGGAAGCAGAGAACTCATTCTGCGCACACGCGGCCTCAGGAAGATGGCCGCTGCCACCGAGAAACCCGTGATTCATCCTCCTCTGCTCTCTGTGGACACCAGGCTGCGGTATCACCCCACCTGAGGAAGGGACACAGCTCAGGTGCACGCTGTACCGCCCACTGCACCTCTGCCACCACCACACCACTGCTGCAACCAACCGGTAAGCCTGCGTACGCACTATAAGATGCACCCCCACTTTCCTCACAATTTTTTTGATAAAAAGTGCATCTTATAGTCCGAAAAATACGGTATATGTCCGTCTAGTTGCACGCTTGCATTGTATTTCTGTCTACATAAAAATACTAATTATGTGGATTTGCATTTATTACAGCCTAGAAATGTGTTCACAGGTTCCTCTGTTTCAACACCCAAATAGCGTGGAGGTAAGTAATATCAATTGTTGTATGGAAGGAATTAGCTGCAGTTGCACCAGATGATGATCCAGCGCAGGAGCCACCATGTATCAGATAAATAGTTTAAAAATTAAAATAAAAAATAAATAACAATCACTCTCTTTTTATATTAGTTTTAAACTACTTATTTGAAGGACAGTGTCTTGGACCAATATATCTCAGCACTCCCTCTAAAAATCAGGACAGTCCGGAAAAATGTAGTAATGTTGCCAATGATGCCGATGCAAACAGAGGTAGTATGCCTATGTCTAACTAATACACAGAGTTTTGTAAGTCATTAGCAATATTTTTGAGAATATGCTGGATATCTGTATGCCTATTTAATCCTTTTGTTATATATCCTTTTATATCCTACTTTATATTATTTTATATTTTTCTTTTAGCCTTTTTATATACTGTGCTTCACAGTAACACTGTGCAGGAAGTTTATATGCTCGTCAGGAGTAATTGTAAATGAAGGAAGAATGCCAAGCTAGGTATCAAAGTAGAAGGACAATATACTAAGTCAGACTATAAACGTACAATGCACTCGATTTGACACATGAAGTATCGGATGCGAGGATAATGAGCACAAGTCAGTATGGGATAGAATGTCAAATAATCTGGTGACAAATACTCATTAATTATATATTTTTCCCAGTAGAACAATACAAAATAAAGAGGTATGGCGCACAAAACATGTGATCTGTGCAGACTGTGTAGTCACTGAGCCTATAATGATATCACTGCAGAAGAAGAGGCGATGCTGAATTGGATACAGTATTCAATAAACGTGTTTATTCAAGTGTAAAAAAAATATTATCAACATATGAAATAAAGTAATGAGCCAATATACACTACCCAATGAATGGCCTCTGGTTAAACTCCCCAGAGGAGAAAGCGACCGGCTGCATGTCAACAATGCCTCCATAGGTAAAGGTTCATTTAAACTGAAAGTTTATTGTGAGCGAGCTTTTTAAGAACGCTCGTTCAAGATCATTTGGGTGCAAACAGGCTGGCAATCAGCCAATGAATTATCAAAATGCTTATTCATGAGGTGAATTGATCTTTTGTGTAGCACAAAAAAATCATCATTCTCAGCAGCACACCATCCTGTGTAAACAGAATATGTGCTGCCGAGAACAATGGTAGTCTAAACGTACTGATTCTGAATGATTTATTACAGGTCGTTCAGTGTACATTGTTTATCACGATGGGTCTATATAAGCAGACTATAAAATGACATCCAATCGGTAAATATTTTTCAACTGGAGATAGTTTAGTGCCGCCAATAGCTCTGTGTAATTGAATCCTATGGTCCAATTGATATCACATCTAGCAATTTTGTAATGCAATCTCAAACTTGCATCAGCCATGGGTCAATGCTATGCACACTTGTTTGAGTGTTGGCCTATGATATAGAGAAGCAATAGACTTATCTGGTTGTTGTTCCAGCATCTGGTAAAATAGTTCTTTCTTTATTTTAAGTCCCTTAAAAATTTACAAAAATTACAGTGGTTGTATATGTAACACCCCAGGTTCCTGGTTGTTACAGTGGCATTGCTTTCCTCACGGGGAGAGTGCTGTCATGCTTGGAAGCGATGAAGGATCTCTTTTATCAGGAACTCACAAGCATGCAACAGGTTCACACTCCAGACCAGAAGGGGGAGCTCTGATCCAGTTTGTGGGTGGCTCTCCTATATATATTCTGGTCTGTAGGGAAAGTAGAATCAGTTCCTGTCAGAGAGACAGAGGAGAAGGAAGCAGAAGGGCTGTGCAGCCACGAGGAAGTGCTGCAGCTCCTGGAAACAAAGAGAGAAGGAGAAAGCCAAACAATTTGTAGAGAGCGTATCGGAGAAGTGAAGCACAGGAGAGTGAGAACTTGGGAGAATAGCTGTAGAGCTACCACCCTACAGAGCGCAGACACCGGTAGCCGGAAGACCGAGGTTGTGAGGGACTACACGGCTCACAGCAGAAACCAGCAGGACAGCTGGTATATGGGTCCTTCGGCGAAATGTCACTGTACGCCGAGGGTACCTCGGCCTAAAGTCCCGCAGCAACCCCTGTGCTAGATGACACCCTGGTGGGCCCCTTACCAGCCCCACCGATTCCAAGGCCTGGAGAAGTACGCCATCGCCTGTATCGGGACAGGGGAGATGGTAGCTCAGATCAGTAGGCAGCTCTGCCAATCCCAACCTGTGAGCACCAAGCTAGCTATCAGGAGCTTGTGGTGTTTGCAGAGGGATCTGCGGAGGAGGACATGATTGCGCTCCAAGGGGAAATCCCCATCATAACATGGCGGGAGCATTGCAGATGGCGGGAGGAGAAAGAGGATGGAATCCTTGACCTGGAAAGCAGCCTTTGAGGAGAGGAACTTAGAGGCCAAGGCCCGAATGCACAAGATCTCACAGGCAGAAAGGGACTACTGCGGCAAGGAGAAGTAGTGGTCTTCAATCAGGTCTTCAATCCGGAGGGATGTGGAATCTCAATTAATGGAGGGACATCTGGACAGGGATCTGTGTCCCAGTGACAGAGTGACATATACCCACCATATCGGCGACAAAGGGTGGTGCGCCCTGGAATGTAGGAGATGTGTATCAACCTCAGTCCCTGCAGGAACAGCAGCAGGCCAGGCCAGGCCAGGCCAACTACCAAATGCCATCAGTCCACCCAGACACGAGTGGTGGAACCAGCCAGTAGGCCCTGGTATGCCGTACCAGTGGAACAATATGATCCTGAATTTTCCAAGTCAGGGAGTATCAGCCTTTCAGAGCTACCCTAGCAAAGGAGATAAACAGTTTTGATAACAAGTTTGAACATGACTGTGCATAGTTAAAAGTCAACCTGGCGTGGCTGAAGACCAGGTCTGGATGCTTTGCCTCGTAGCCCGCCCAAAGACTACATTGGGAGTTTATGATGGGTCCCCCGCATCGTTGCTGCTGTTTAAATGTTATTGAATGACTTGTATATTGATTGCACCCTTAATTACACTACCTTAGGATAGGAAAATGTTGAATTGATTGCACTTTATGAAAGTGATGTTTAATATTGTTAGAGAAGTGAGCTGGAATAGTATTTCATATGTCAGATAGTTAATGTATGCACCAGTAATAGTGAGTATTGTAGAGAGAGTTGTGTATATTAGCAGATGAGTTAAAGAAGTGTTAATAAAGATAGTATACCCTTAAAGGGTAATCGTTGTTTCATATTTAGTATTTAATAATTAATATTATAAGAAAGTTCTATTTTTGAAAGTTATTTATACCCTGTATTGAAGTTTGCAACATTTAAAGTATCAATTACCTCCCATAAAGGGAAGAAGAGTTTTGTACCTGTTTATATGCATTTCAAAATTTTGTATGTCTCTGTAACACCCCAGGGTCCTGGTTGTTACAGTGGCATTGCTTTCCTCACGTGGAGAGTGATGTCACGCTTGGAAGCAACGGAAGATCTTCTTTATAAGGTAAACAAAAACAGAATGGCCAGAATGGGGAGCTCTGATCCAGCTTATGGGTGGCTCCCCTTATGTATATATTCTGGCTTGGAGGGAAAGTTAGTTAGTCTATCAGAGGGACAGAGCACAGCGAGTCTGAGAGTCAGCTCCTGTCAGAGAGACAGAGGTGAAGGAAGGACTGAAGGGGCAGTGCAGCCAAGAGGGTGCTGTAGCTCCTGGACAGAGATAATACAGAAGGAATAACAGCTTGTAGTGAGCGTGCAGGAGAGCGAAGCACAGGAGAGTGACAACTGGGGAGGACAGCTGAGATTTGGCTACCTCCCTGCAGAGCACAGATTCCGGTAGCTGAAGACCAAGGTTGTGTCGGACTCCAGGAGGCAGAGCAGAAACCGACAGGACAGCTAGACTACACATCACCTGTCCACCCTAATACCCAGGAGACACAGTGGTGCATAGAGCCCGGGTCGTGATAAAGACCCTGTAAAAAAGGCTTGAGCCACCTGTCAAGTCTCAAGTGGGTTGAGAGCTGGCTCAGGGATAGGAAACAAAGGGTGGTTATTAATGGAGCACATTCGGACTGGGTAGCGGTTAGCAGTGGGGTACCACAGGGGTCAGTATTGGGCCCTCTTCTTTTTAACATATTTATTAATTACCTTGTAGGGGGCATTCAGAGTAGAATTTCAATATTTGCAGATGACACTAAACTCTGCAGGGTAATCAATACAGAGGAGGACAATTTTATATTACAGGATGATTTATGTAAACTAGAAGCTTGGGCTGATAAATGGCAAATGAGCTTTAATGAGGATAAATGTAAGGTCATGCACTTGGGTAGAAGAAATAAGATGTATAACTATGTGCTTAATTCTAAAACTCTGGGCAAAACAGTCAATGAAAAAGACCTGGGTGTATGGGTGGATGACAAACTCATATTCAGGGGCCAGTGTCAGGCAGCTGCTACAAAGGCAAATAAAATAATGGGATGCATTAAAAGAGGCATAGATGCTCATGAGGAGAACATAATTTTACCTCTATACAAGTCACTAGTTCGACCACACTTAGAATACTGTGCACAGTTCTGGTCTCCGGTGTATAAGAAAGACATAGCTGAACTGGAGCGGGTGCAGAGAAGAGCGACCAAGGTTATTAGAGGACTGGGGGGTCTGCAATACCAAGATAGGTTATTACACTTGGGGCTATTTAGTTTGGAAAAACGAAGACTAAGGGGTGATCTTATTTTAATGTATAAACATATGAGGGGACAGTACAAAGACGTTTCTGATTTTCTTTTTAATCATAGACCTGAAACAGGGACAAGGGGGCATCCTCTGCGTTTGGAGGAAAAAAGGTTTACGCATAATAACAGACGCGGATTCTTTACTGTAAGAGCAGTGAGACTATGGAACTCTCTGCCGTATGATGTTGTAATGAGTGATTCATTACTTAAATTTAAGAGGGGACTGGATACCTTTCTGGAAAAGTATAATGTTACAGGGTATATACACTAGATTCCTTGATAGGGCGTTGATCCAGGGAACTAGTCTGATTGCCGTATGTGGAGTCGGGAAGGAATTTTTTTCCCCAATGTGGAGCTTACTCTTTGCCACATGGGTTTTTTTTTTGCCTTCCTCTGGATCAACATGTTAGGGCATGTTAGGTTAGGCTATGGGTTGAACTAGATGGACATATAGTCTTCCTTCAACCTTAATAACTATGTAACTATGTAACTATGTAACTATGTCATACGGGTTAGTGTCCCACCTTTATGGAGGACAGAGAGAACAGTGAGGACCTTGACAGAGGCCACAGGCAGCAAGGGACTACACCACAGCGCTGGTAGGAAGGCTTCTAACTCCACCTGGTAAAGGGGACTTTGAACTCGCTTCCAAGCCAGCCGGACCCTGCCTGTACCTGTAATCCGGGACCCTGGACTGTGGCTACCTGAAGTCTTCAGTAAACCAGGCAAAGAGACTGCAAACCTGTGTCCTCCGTTTCTTTATACACTACTCACCATCTCCAGCTTCACAGCAGGAGCCCTAGGGACCCAACTTCACCTGTGGGAAGCCATACCATCTTAGCTGTCATAACATCACCCCAAAGGACCCCTTTAAGCAGCATCGGTCCCCACTGGCTGAATACCACAGGTGGCGTCATGAACAAACTTTATTCACAAAACCCCTTTAAAGACATTCCCTTTAACTTGGGCACCCAGGGCCACAGACCGGATCGCCGCTACAGTGACATCTCCCTTTAAGCCGACCAGACTCGATACCGAATACCCCACGGCCCTGGCGGGCGACTCATCTCTGTCTAACCTGTACTGTTGTTTTTCTGTACCCCAGTCCGGGAGTACTACTGGATTTAAGGGGGGAGGAGTGTAACAACCCAGGTTCCTGGTTGTTACACTGGCATTGTTTTCCTCACTGGGTAAGTGAAGTCATGCTTGGAAGTGATGAAAGATCTCTTATCAGGTACACACAAGCATGCAACATGTTCACACTCCAGGCCATAAGGGGGAGCTCTGATCCAGCTTGTGGGTGGCTCTCCTGTATATATTCTGATCTGGAGGGCAAGTAGAGTCAGTTCCTGTCAGAGAGATAAAGGAAAAGGAAGCAGAAGGGTAATGCAGCCACGAGAAAGTGGTGCAGCTCTTGAAAAGAAAGAGAGAAGGAGAAAGCCAAACAATTTGTAAAGAGCATGTAGGAGAAGTGAAGCACAGGAGAGTGAGAACTGGGGAGAATAGCTGCGACTGGGCTACCTCCCTACAGAGCACAGACACTGGTAGCCGGAAGACCAAGGTTGTGAGGGACTCCATGGCTTACAGCAGAAACCGGTAGGACAGCTGGATTGCAAATCATCTGTCCACCCTGACACCTGGAGATACAGTGGTGCATAGAGCCCGGGTCGTGATAGAGACCCTGTAAAAAGGCTTGAGCCACCTGTCATACGGGTTAGTGTCCTACTTACAAGGAGGAAAGAACGAACACGTGAGGACCTTGTGAGAGTCCTAGGGCAGCATGGAACTACACCACAGTGCTAGAGGGAAGGCTTCTAACTCCACCTGGTGAAGGGGACTCCCAACTTGCTTCCAAGCCGGCAAGACCCTACCTGTACCTGTGATCTGGTACCCTGGACTGTGGCTGCCTGAATCCTCCAGTAAACCGGGTAAAGAGACTGCAAACCTGTGTCCTTCGTTTCTTGCTATACCACCCATCATCCTCATCTATACACCAGGAGCCCTGGTGACCCAGCTTCCCCTGTGGGAAGCCATACCATCTTAGCTGCCATAACATCACCCCAAAGGACCCCTTTAAGCAGCAGCGGTCCCCACTGGCTGAATACCACAGGTGGCGTCATGAACAAACTTTATTCACAAAACCCCTTTAAAGACATTCCCTTTAACTTGGGCACCCAGGGCCACAGACCGGATCGCCGCTACAGTGACATCTCCCTTTAAGCCGACCAGACTCGATACCGAATACCCCACGGCCCTGGCGGGCGGCTCATCTCTGTCTAACCTGTACTGTTGTTTTTGTGTACCCCAGTCCGGGAGTACTACTGGATTTAAGGGGGGAGGAGTGTAACTACCCAGGTTCCTGGTTGTTACACTGGCATTGTTTTCCTCACTGGGTAAGTGAAGTCATGCTTGGAAGTGATGAAAGATCTCTTATCAGGTACACACAAGCATGCAACATGTTCACACTCCAGGCCAGAAGGGGAGCTCTGATCCAGCTTGTGGGTGGCTCTCCTGTATATATTCTGGTCTGGAGGGCAAGTAGAGTCAGTTCCTGTCAGAGAGATAAAGGAAAGGGAAGCAGAAGGGTCATGCAGCCACGAGAAAGTGGTGCAGCTCTTGAAAAGAAAGAGAGAAGGAGAAAGCCAAACAATTTGTAAAGAGCATGTAGGAGAAGTGAAGCACAGGAGAGTGAGAACTGGGGAGAATAGCTGCGACTGGGCTACCTCCCTACAGAGCACAGACACTGGTAGCCGGAAGACCCAGGTTGTGAGGGACTCCATGGCTTACAGCAGAAACCGGTAGGACAGCTGGATTGCAAATCATCTGTCCACCCTGACACCTGGAGATACAGTGGTGCATAGAGCCCGGGTCGTGATAGAGACCCTGTAAAAAGGCTTGAGCCACCTGTCATACGGGTTAGTGTCCTACTTACAAGGAGGAAAGAACGAACACGTGAGGACCTTGTGAGAGTCCTAGGGCAGCATGGAACTACACCACAGCGCTAGAGGGAAGGCTTCTAACTCCACCTGGTAAAGGGGACTCCCAACTTGCTTCCAAGCCGGCAAGACCCTACCTGTACCTGTGATCTGGTACCCTGGACTGTGGCTGCCTGAATCCTCCAGTAAACCGGGTAAAGAGACTGCAAACCTGTGTCCTTCGTTTCTTGCTATACCACCCATCATCCTCATCTATACACCAGGAGCCCTGGTGACCCAGCTTCCCCTGTGGGAAGCCATACCATCTTAGCTGCCATAACATCACCCCAAAGGACCCCTTTAAGCAGCATCGGTCCCCACTGGCTGAATACCACAGGTGGCGTCATGAACAAACTTTATTCACAAAACCTCTTTAAAGACATTCCCTTTAACTTGGGCACCCAGGGCCACAGACCGGATCGCCGCTACAGTGACATCTCCCTTTAAGCCGACCAGACTCGATACCAAATACCCCACGGCCCTGGCGGGCGGCTCATCTCTGTCTAACCTGTACTGTTGTTTTTGTGTACCCCAGTCCGGGAGTACTACTGGATTTAAGGGGGGAGGAGTGTAACAACCCAGGTTCCTGGTTGTTACACTGGCATTGTTTTCCTCACTGGGTAAGTGAAGTCATGCTTGGAAGTGATGAAAGATCTCTTATCAGGTACACACAAGCATGCAACATGTTCACACTCCAGGCCAGAAGGGGAGCTCTGATCCAGCTTGTGGGTGGCTCTCCTGTATATATTCTGGTCTGGAGGGCAAGTAGAGTCAGTTCCTGTCAGAGAGATAAAGGAAAAGGAAGCAGAAGGGTCATGCAGCCACGAGAAAGTGGTGCAGCTCTTGAAAAGAAAGAGAGAAGGAGAAAGCCAAACAATTTGTAAAGAGCATGTAGGAGAAGTGAAGCACAGGAGAGTGAGAACTGGGGAGAATAGCTGCGACTGGGCTACCTCCCTACAGAGCACAGACACTGGTAGCCGGAAGACCAAGGTTGTGAGGGACTCCATGGCTTACAGCAGAAACCGGTAGGACAGCTGGATTGCAAAACATCTGTCCACCCTGACACCTGGAGATACAGTGGTGCATAGAGCCCGGGTCGTGATAGAGACCCTGTAAAAAGGCTTGAGCCACCTGTCATACGGGTTAGTGTCCTACTTACAAGGAGGAAAGAACGAACACGTGAGGACCTTGTGAGAGTCCTAGGGCAGCATGGAACTACACCACAGCGCTAGATGGAAGGCTTCTAACTCCACCTGGTAAAGGGGACTCCCAACTTGCTTCCAAGCCGGCAAGACCCTACCTGTACCTGTGATCTGGTACCCTGGACTGTGGCTGCCTGAATCCTCCAGTAAACCAGGTAAAGAGACTGCAAACCTGTGTCCTTCGTTTCTTGCTATACCACCCATCATCCTCATCTATACACCAGGAGCCCTGGTGACCCAGCTTCCCCTGTGGGAAGCCATACCATCTTAGCTGCCATAACATCACCCCAAAGGACCCCTTTAAGCAGCATCGGTCCCCACTGGCTGAATACCACAGGTGGCGTCATGAACAAACTTTATTCACAAAACCTCTTTAAAGACATTCCCTTTAACTTGGGCACCCAGGGCCACAGACCGGATCGCCGCTACAGTGACATCTCCCTTTAAGCCGACCAGACTCGATACCGAATACCCCACGGCCCTGGCGGGCGGCTCATCTCTGTCTAACCTGTACTGTTGTTTTTGTGTACCCCAGTCCGGGAGTACTACTGGATTTAAGGGGGGAGGAGTGTAACAACCCAGGTTCCTGGTTGTTACACTGGCATTGTTTTCCTCACTGGGTAAGTGAAGTCATGCTTGGAAGTGATGAAAGATCTCTTATCAGGTACACACAAGCATGTAACATGTTCACACTCCAGGCCAGAAGGGGAGCTCTGATCCAGCTTGTGGGTGGCTCTCCTGTATATATTCTGGTCTGGAGGGCAAGTAGAGTCAGTTCCTGTCAGAGAGATAAAGGAAAAGGAAGCAGAAGGGTCATGCAGCCACGAGAAAGTGGTGCAGCTCTTGAAAAGAAAGAGAGAAGGAGAAAGCCAAACAATTTGTAAAGAGCATGTAGGAGAAGTGAAGCACAGGAGAGTGAGAACTGGGGAGAATAGCTGCGACTGGGCTACCTCCCTACAGAGCACAGACACTGGTAGCCGGAAGACCAAGGTTGTGAGGGACTCCATGGCTTACAGCAGAAACCGGTAGGACAGCTGGATTGCAAATCATCTGTCCACCCTGACACCTGGAGATACAGTGGTGCATAGAGCCCGGGTCGTGATAGAGACCCTGTAAAAAGGCTTGAGCCACCTGTCATACGGGTTAGTGTCCTACTTACAAGGAAGAAAGAACGAACACGTGAGGACCTTGTGAGAGGCCTAGGGCAGCATGGAACTACACCACAGCGCTAGAGGGAAGGCTTCTAACTCCACCTGGTAAAGGGGACTCCCAACTTGCTTCCAAGCCGGCAAGACCCTACCTGTACCTGTGATCTGGTACCCTGGACTGTGGCTGCCTGAATCCTCCAGTAAACCGGGTAAAGAGACTGCAAACCTGTGTCCTTCGTTTCTTGCTATACCACCCATCATCCTCATCTATACACCAGGAGCCCTGGTGACCCAGCTTCCCCTGTGGGAAGCCATACCATCTTAGCTGCCATAACATCACCCCAGCGGACCCCTGTGAGCACCATCGGTCATCACTAACCGAGAACCACAGGTGGCATCACGAACACAAACTTTATTCAAAACCCCTTTAAAGACATTTCCCTTTACTTGGGCACCCAGGGCCACGGACCGGGTCACCGCCACCGTGACAGCCCCTTTAAGTACTGTACCCAGTACCAATACCCCACGGCCCTGGCGGGAGTTCCACATTAGACAGGGCAAGGGAGGAAGACGCGTTTCGAGCGCTCACTTGTGCTCTTTATCACAGCTAAAAATAAAGAAAGAATTATTTTACCAGATGCTGGAACAACAACCTTTTTTTCCTTGAGCATATTATCTGGTGTGGATCTACCTGGTTCCGTGCATTATCACAGCTAAAAATAAAGAAAGAACTATTTTACCAGTGGAGCGCCCCCAGACACAGGGCCACAAATCACTCACGGTTCTGCGGTTGTCACGGTGGCTGGACCCGATCGTGACCCTGCTAAGGGGCGTCCAATGAAGGTGGTAGGACAGTCTGTCTGGGGTTCGTGACGCCACCTGTGGTATTCGGTCAGGGTGACCGACGCTGCTGTGGGGTCCACTGTGGTGATGGAATGGCAGCTGGATGGTATGACTTCCCACAGGTGAAGTATATCCCCAGGGCTTCCCAGTAGGGTGGATGATGATGGTGTAAGGTGCAGGCAATAACGAGGACACAAGGTTGCAGTCTCTTTACCTTTTTACTGAAGGCTTCAATATACTCAGTCCAGAGCACGTTCAACCGGGCTATCAGAGACCGGCCGGTCCGATGGGCACATCCAGAGTTTCCCTCGCAGATGGAAATCGTTGCCTACCAATAGCGCCTGTGTGTTGTAGTCCTACCCTGCTGAGCATTCGAAATAGTCCTCACAACTGCTGTTCTCCTTCATTCATTCTCTACAGCTTTCTCTCTCTCTCTCGTTCTCTAGTTCCAGATGTTACTAGTTTCTAACGTCCCCCAGGTATATTTTGGCTAGGACGCCACCCGTTTGACAGGAAGGCTTGGAGGTCTTCTGGGACCCTAGAGACGCCCCTCTCCCAATGTTGCCCCCTATGTCTTCGTAGGTGTAAAAGGTAGACAGCCAACCTATAATCAACTGTCCAGCGGAATTTGAAGTAAGGCCTGAAGTCAGTTACTCCTACGGTGATCTGGCCACCGACTACGCGCCTCAGTAAGATGTTGCCTTTCTCTCTCGGCACGACTCTTACTGGCTCTCCTTTGTGCTGATCTCGTTTACACTGTTCCACAATATTCTTCCCTTCTTGTCTCTCTCTTAGGATACCGCCGCAAGGTGTGCAGGCGCGGTTCCGTTACATTCTGTTCTGTTCGCTAGGCACCTGCCAGGTTCCCACGCCTGACAGGGACCCCCTGTGTCTTCTCCCCGCAACACCCCCTGCCACGGGATGTTGCCTGGTTCCAACCCAGTCAGCTTCTGACTAACTTCCTCCCCAGCCCCTAGTTTTACCAGTGTGAGGAGTGGCCCAATAAATAAAGCCTTTTTCTCCCCCTAGTGGCCGGAGTGTGAAGTGTAGTGTGTTCTAGTGATACCTGGTCAGGAGAACTCCTTAGTGCCATCAGACGTACCGCTGCTCCCCTTAGTGGCAGAGCACTATACTGCAACGACCAGGTCTCTGGGGCGCTGCACCCCCCCCCGGTTAAATCCAGTACTCCTGGACTGGGAAGAAGAACAACAATATAATGCAGTGAAAGACATACAAAAATTTTTGAATGCTAAGAACAAGTAATTAGAAAAGGTGCTTCCCTTTATGGGAGGTAAGGACGCTTAAATGTTGCAAACAATAACAAGATTAAATAGTCTTAAATAACATTTATATTATAAACAACCTTTAGTACCCAGCCGGGTATCCTACTAAGTGCAAATTTTTGGAACAAATAACTAACTCTTCCTTTAAGGGCATGTTCGCTGAACCCACTAAAGGCCTACCATAAAATGCTACATAACTCGTTTCTTTCCATTCTAACTTCCCCAATGCAGGACCGCCTAGCTCCTTGGCTGGGCCTACTGTCATTGTACCAACCATCTTTCTACGTTTCTCAAGAGGACCCTCTCTCTCTAACCCCTTCGGGTTCACTTCCAGGCTTTCCTGTCCTCAATCTTTACCAACATTATTAACTATCTAAGTTCTTCGACATTATTAACGTCTCAATCCTTTATGAAAACAATCATCAAACATTCCCTTTAAGAGGGACCCAAGTCTCTGGTGCAGACTCTCTTTCAGCAGCAAGTTCGCAATCAGCAAGTCCTTCTGCATCAGGTCTTCGCAAAGTCTTCTTCGACTTGTCAGGGAGTCACAAAAACACTGAACTTTAGGAAGGCAAAGTTTGACCAGCTTAGAGATGCCCTTAATCTGGTAGACTGGGATAATATCCTCAGAAATAAGAATACAGATAATAAATGGGAAATGTTTAAGAACATCCTAAATAGGCAGTGTAAGCGGTTTATACCTTGTGGGAATAAAAGGACTAGAAATAGGAAAAACCCAATGTGGCTAAACAAAGAAGTAAGACAGGCAATTAACAGTAAAAAGAAAGCATTTGCACTACTAAAGCAGGATGGCACCATTGAAGCTCTAAAAAACTATAGGGAGAAAAATACTTTATCTAAAAAACTAATTAAAGCTGCCAAAAAGGAAACAGAGAAGCACATTGCTAAGGAGAGTAAAACTAATCCCAAACTGTTCTTCAACTATATCAATAGTAAAAGAATAAAAACTGAAAATGTAGGCCCCTTAAAAAATAGTGAGGAAAGAATGGTTGTAGATGACGAGGAAAAAGCTAACATATTAAACACCTTCTTCTCCACGGTATTCACGGTGGAAAATGAAATGCTAGGTGAAATCCCAAGAAACAATGAAAACCCTATATTAAGGGTCACCAATCTAACCCAAGAAGAGGTGCGAAATCGGCTAAATAAGATTAAAATAGATAAATCTCCGGGTCCGGATGACATACACCCACGAGTACTAAGGGAACTAAGTAATGTAATAGATAAACCATTATTTCTTATTTTTAGGGACTCTATAGCGACAGGATCTGTTGCGCAGGACTGGCGCATAGCAAATGTGGTGCCAATATTCAAAAAGGGCTCTAAAAGTGAACCTGGAAATTATAGGCCAGTAAGTCTAACCTCTATTGTTGGTAAAATATTTGAAGGGTTTCTGAGGGATGTTATTCTGGATTATCTCAATGAGAATAACTGTTTAACTCCATATCAGCATGGGTTTATGAGAAATCGCTCCTGTCAAACCAATCTAATCAGTTTTTATGAAGAGGTAAGCTATAGGCTGGACCACGGTGAGTCATTGGACGTGGTATATCTCGATTTTTCCAAAGCGTTTGATACCGTGCCGCACAAGAGGTTGGTACACAAAATGAGAATGCTTGGTCTGGGGGAAAATGTGTGTAAATGGGTTAGTAACTGGCTTAGTGATAGAAAGCAGAGGGTGGTTATAAATGGTATAGTCTCTAACTGGGTCGCTGTGACCAGTGGGGTACCGCAGGGGTCAGTATTGGGACCTGTTCTCTTCAACATATTCATTAATAGTGTTGAGCATTCCGATACCGCAAGTATCGGGTATCGGCCGATACTTGCGGTATCGGAATTCCGATACCGAGATCCGATATTTTTGTGATATCGGGTATCGGTATCGGAAGTGTAAAATAAAGAATTAAAATAAAAAATATTGTTATATTCACCTCTCCGGCGGCCCCTGGACATCTGCGCGAGGAACCGGCGTCCGGCACGGCTTCTTTCTTCAAAATGCGCGCCTTTAGGACCTGTGGAATGACGTCCCGGCTTCTGATTGGTCGCGTGCCGCCCATGTGACCGCCACGCGACCAATCAGAAGCCGCGACGTCATTCCTCAGCTAAAGTCCTAGAATGAGCGCCTTTTAGGACCTGAGGAATGACGTCGCGGCTTCTGATTGGTCGCGTGGCGGTCACATGGGCGGCACGCGACCAATCAGAAGCCGGGACGTCATTCCACAGGTCCTAAAGGCGCGCATTTTGAAAAAAGAAGCCGTGCCGGACGCCGGATCCTCCCGCTGATGTCCAGGGGCCGCCGGAGAGGTGAATATAAGAATATTTTTTATTTTAATTCTTTATTTTACACTTTAATATGGATCCCAGGGCCTGAAGGAGAGTTTCCTCTCCTTCAGACCCTGGGATCCATGAGGATACATTCCGATACTTGATGTCCCATTGACTTGTATTGGTATCGGATATCGGTATCGGCGATATCCGATATTTTTCGGGTATCGGCCGATACTATCCGATACCGATACTTTCAAGTATCGGACGGTATCGCTCAACACTATTCATTAATGATCTGGTAGAAGGTTTACACAGTAAAATATCGATATTTGCAGATGATACAAAACTATGTAAAGCAGTTAATACAAGAGAAGATAGTATTCTGCTACAGATGGATCTGGATAAGTTGGAAACTTGGGCTGAAAGGTGGCAGATGAGGTTTAACAATGATAAATGTAAGGTTATACACATGGGAAGAAGGAATCAATATCACCATTACACACTGAATGGGAAACCACTGGGTAAATCTGACAGGGAGAAGGACTTGGGGTTCCAAGTTAATGATAAACTTACCTGGAGCAGCCAGTGCCAGGCAGCAGCTGCCAAGGCAAACAGGATCATGGGGTGCATTAAAAGAGGTCTGGATACACATGATGAGAGCATTATACTGCCTCTGTACAAATCCCTAGTTAGACCGCACATGGAGTACTGTGTCCAGTTTTGGGCACCGGTGCTCATGAAGGATATAATGGAACTAGAGAGAGTACAAAGGAGGGCAACAAAATTAATAAAGGGGATGGGAGAACTACAATACCCAGATAGATTAGCGAAATTAGGATTATTTAGTCTAGAAAAAAGACGACTGAGGGGCGATCTAATAACCATGTATAAGTATATAAGGGGACAATGCAAATATCTCGCTGAGGATCTGTTTATACCAAGGAAGGTGACGGGCACAAGGGGGCATTCTTTGCGTCTGGAGGAGAGAAGGTTTTTCCACCAACATAGAAGAGGATTCTTTACTGTTAGGGCAGTGAGAATCTGGAATTGCTTGCCTGAGGAGGTGGTGATGGCGAACTCAGTCGAGGGGTTCAAGAGAGGCCTGGATGTCTTCCTGGAGCAGAACAATATTGTATCATACAATTATTAGGTTCTGTAGAAGGACGTAGATCTGGGGATTTATTATGATGGAATATAGGCTGAACTGGATGGACAAATGTCTTTTTTCGGCCTTACTAACTATGTTACTATGTTACTATGTTATAAAACCAGTAGGGAGCACCTTTAAGAAGGTGCAAACTATTTACAAGGCAGATCTGAATCATTCACCGTCCATGATCCGACAGTCTTTAAAACAATGATGAACGTTGGTTAACAGTAGAAAATAAAACAATAGAAAATAATAGGGATCCCGGGTAAACAAAGGGATCCCTAGGAGTTAACCCTGGACGGGTTGAAGGTAGCAGCAGGAAACGATGAACTATGTACAAATCGGGTTTTCGAGGTTTATTTCCTCGGCATTAGTGTCTTTGACGTCTTCACCGGCAGCATTGGGCGGGGGCACCCACCCGGGTACTGGTGGACACTCGGCGTGGTCACAGGAGATTCTGAGCTCCAATCCGGGGTCTGGGTGGCGACGGTTCTGAATCCCGCAACACCCGCGGAACTGACCACCCCAGAGGCAGAGCTTTCGGTCACCACCGCGGTGACAGTGTCCACAGTGCAGGTAGTGGTTTCCACCACAGTACATGTGAGGAGCACCACCGTGGTCTCGGTGACATTCGTGGTCCGGTCACAAGGGGGCACCCTTGCTATGGGGGACGGCTTCTCTGCCGCTTTGACGGATGATGACCCGGAGGTTGGCCGCTTACGCACGTTCAGGGCGAACCAACCCCTCTCTCCGAAGTGCCGGGTGTAGGTGACCTCATCCCCCTTGTACAAATCCCGATCCGGGTGGCCCTCTCTGAGATGGGACTCTACATCTCTCCGGTTCACAAAGACCTCAGAATATAGGTCTGGCTCCTTGATAAAGCCCCATCCTCCACGAATCCGGAACTCGACAACAGTGACCTGCCTGCGCGGGGCCTGGTGGGCGGTACGGTCTTTGCGGGCCCGGTCCTTCACCTCAAGGTCCCGCCGGTAGTGGGCTTCTCGCTGGGCCTGGCGATGCTCCTCTGACTCCTTCCACTGCCGATCCAGCTGGGACTGGTACTGCTCCCAGCTAAGGGCCTGGACCAGCTCTCCCTCTTGCGTCTGCACTCCGGGAAACCCCATGATGTTCGTCCCCGGGTTCACCCAGCGGCACACCGTACGCTCTGCGTAGACCTCACCTGGCATGGTAAGCGGTGAGATCGGGGCCTTAAGGAAGTGCTCCATGCCCGTGGGTTGGTCCCATTGTGGGAGACGTTGGAGTCTATGGGTCCCGGGGAGAGGGGGCGCTGCGACGGGGCCGATTAACAGGTCCTGTGCCTGCGGGACGGGGTCGGCAGACTCACCGGTCGAGGCGACTTCCTCCCCTGCGGTCGGCTCCGGCGATAGCAGAGGGTCCGGGATCAGGGGTTCCTCCGCCGGCGTCTCTTGGCACGGGGCCTTAGCCTCCAGCCGCCACTGGAGCAGCTGCTCCATAAGATCCTCCATCTCACTCTGCAGGAGACCGGTCCCAATGGTGGAGGTTTGGCTGCTGGGCTCGTCCGGGTAGCTGGGGGAGCCCTCCGCTTCAACCCCGCAGTCTGGGTCTGAGCTACTGGCCATGGTGTCCTCCACGTGGGTCGCTTCCTGGTCTCTTTCCTGCTCTCTACTTCGTGGGCGGTTTCTTTTCTTGTTCCTCCGCCCCCCATTGAGGATCAGGAGGCGGATCTCTGCTGCTGACGGACACGTCCTCAAGGTGCAGAAATATTTAGACTGGGCGGCCATTATCTTTCGCGCTCTCCAGCTTACTCACGCCCACTTCCACGCCCTTCTTCTTCTCTTGTGCTCCTCGTGGCGCTATAATGGTGGCAATTTTGGCGGGAATCTTGCGGCGATAGTAGCACACAGTCTTTGCAATAAATCACAGTCCAACACGTTTCAATCACAGTTTCAAGGCACACATGACCCAATTCTTCAGGCTTAAGTACGATCCTGTTCGTGACGCCAAGTTGGAGCGCCCCCAGACACAGGGCCACAAGTCACTCGGTACCCGTCCCTTCTCCTTCGGTTCTGCGGTTGTCACGGTGGCTGGACCCGATCGTGACCCTGCTAAGGGGCGTCCAATGAAGGTGGTAGTACAGTCTGTCTGGGCTTCGTGATGCCACCTGTGGTATTCGGTCAGGGTGACCGACGCTGCTGTGGGGTCCACTGGGGTGATGGAATGGCAGCTGGATGGTATGACTTCCCACAGGTGAAAAATATCCCCAGGGCTTCCCAGTAGGGTGGATGATGATGGTGTAAGGTGCAGGCAATAACGAGGACACAAGGTTGCAGTCTCTTTACCTTTTTACTGAAGGCTTCAATATACTCAGTCCAGAGCACGTTCAACCGGGCTATCAGAGACCGGCCGGTCTGATGGGCACATCCAGAGTTTCCCTCGCAGATGGAAATCGTTGCCTACCAATAGCGCCTGTGTGTTGTAGTCCTACCCTGCTGAGCATTCGGAACAGTCCTCACAACTGCTGTTCTCCTTCGTTCGTTCTCTACAGCTTTCTCTCTCTCTCTCATTCTTTAGTTCCAGATGTTACTAGTTTCTAACGTCCCCCAGGTATATTTTGGCTAGGACGCCACCCGTTTGACGGGAAGGCTTGGAGGTCTTCCGGGACCCTAGAGACGCCCCTCTCCCAATGTTGCCCCCTATGTCTTCGTAGGTGTAAAAGGTAGACAGCCAACCTATAATCAACTGTCCAGCGGAATTTGAAGTAAGGCCTGAAGTCAGTTACTCCTACGGTGATCCGGCCACCGACTACGCGCCTCAGTAAGATGTTGCCTTTCTCTCTCGGCACGACTCTTACTGGCTCTCCTTTGTGCTGATCTCGTTTACACTGTTCCACAATATTCTTCCCTTCTTGTCTCTCTCTTAGGATACCGCCACAAGGTGTGCAGGCGCGGTTCCGTTACATTCTGTTCTGTTCGCTAGGCACCTGCCAGGTTCCCACGCCTGACAGGGACCCCCCTGTGTCTTCTCCCTGCAACACCCCCTGCCACGGGATGTTGCCTTGTTCCAACCCAGTCAGCTTCTGACTAACTTCCTCCCCAGCCCCTAGTTTTACCAGTGTGAGGAGTGACCCAATAAATAAAGCCTTTTTCTCCTCCTAGTGGCCGGAGTGTGAAGTGTAGTGTGTTCTAGTGATTCCTGGTCAGGAGAACTCCTTAGTGCCATCAGACGTACCGCTGCTCCCCTTAGTGGCAGAGCACTATACTGCAACGACCAGGTCTCTGGGGTGCTGCACCAGACACTGGAACAGCAACCTTTCTTTCCTTGAGCATATTATCTGGTGTGTATCTACCTGGTTCCGTGCAAGCTGGACTTCAAGTACTAGGTGAGCTGGCTTTCTCTTTACTATATATGTACTTAGAGCAAGGCCTTTGATGATGTGGCCCGACCACTGACCAATTGACCAATTCTCCACCTGGCTCCTTCACTTTCTATCTGCTGACATTCCCACCATCATTACGGGTGACTTCAAAATCCCCATTGACACCCACCAGTCAGCAGCCTCCAAACTCCTGTCCCTTACTTCATCTTTTGGACTTACTCAGTGGTCCTCCTCAGCCACCCACACAGACCGACATACATTAGACCTGGTCTTCACCCGTCTCTGCTCCCTATCTATCTTCACCACCTCCCCTCTCCCTCTATCCGACCACCACCTACTCACTTTCTCATCCCTGTCCTCCTCACCTGTCACACATGTACAGCAACATGTGCACCCACGCAGGAACCTATCACACCTAGACACACTCTCTGACTCTATCCTACCACTAGCATCCATATCCTCACTCCACGACACAGACAGTGCCACTGCTTTCTACAATGCCACTCTCGCATCAGCTATTGACATTGTCGCCCATCATAGCAGAGTGTGACAAATCAATAGACAGCCCTGGCACAATAACATCACTAAAAAGCTTCGGCAAGTATCCAGATTTTCAGAACGACGTTGGAAGAAAACACATTTGCAAGATGATTTCACTGCACTCAAACAAGCAACATTCGCATTCAAATCAGCTCTCACCTCTGCTAAACAGGCCTATTTTACATCCCTCATATCTTCTTTATCCCACAACGCCAAACAGTTGTTCAACACTTTAACTCCCTCCTCCACCCACCACTTTCCCCTCTGAGTTCCCTAATCATTGTGGAGGACTTTGCCACGCACTTCAAAAATAAGATAGACCAAACAAGTCTTTGTTTTCAAATCACCACAACCCCTTTGTATACCAGACCAATGCCATAACCCCATAACTTCCCTCTCCAAAATTACTGAAGGGGATCTTGCTTATCTTCTCTCCAAATCACACCTCACCACTTGTGCGCTTAACCCCATCCCACCTCCTCCCCAACCTCACCACTGCACTAATCCCATCCCTAACCCATCTCTTCAACCTATCACTAACTTCTGGTACCTTCCCCTCTGCTTTCAAACATGCACAATCACAGCTATCCTCTATTAGGGTGGTCTGCAAGTCAGATCCTCAGGGATATTGGATGGCTGCCAAATCTGTGAGTTCTCCGGAGAAATAATGGACAGAGACAGACGTAATCTGTTTCAGAAGCCATAAATTTACTGGAAAAGGACATTCAGTTATATACACTTTTGAGTAGGCGTATACATCATGTTTGTGCGCAAATCAGCTGTTTATTACATATGAGATCATTCTTAATTCATCAGGTTTATTCCTAATAAGGACAGAACTGTGGATAGGTAATCCTTACATAAGAGGTAACTTTGGTTTAGACACATAAGGGGCTAAGGTCCTAAGTCTCATCTCTTGATTAGCCTTTTACCTCTCTCAGCAATTCTAATTGGTAATCAATAGTCAGCAGAATGACTTAGCAGAGCCAGGCATGTCTGGACATATTCAGAGCCATTTGAATGTGTATGAATTATAAGAACATATCAAGGTGGTCCCTTATTTCTCTATCACCTCAAAAAGAAATCCCTTGACCTAAGCGCTATGTCCAGCTATCGCCTCATATCTTTGCTTCCATTTGCTTACAAACTCCTTGAGCAGCACGTCCATGCTGAACTTTTCTCTCACTTTGCATCTAACTCTCTCTTCGACAACCTACAATCTGGCTTCCGTCCCCACCATTCCACTGAGACTGCCCTGACCAAAATTACTAACAACTTACTTACAGCCAAAGCTAACAGACAATTCTCTATACTCCTCCTTTTAGACCTGTCCTCTGCCTTCGACACAGTTGACCACTGCCTCCTACTACAGATCCTCTGCCCTTTGGTGTCGAAGACCTGGCCCTGTCCTGGATCTACTCATGCTTTACCAACCGCACTCCCATTCTACCTCTTCATCTCGCCCTCTCTCTGTTGGTGTCCCTCAAGGCTCTGTCCTAGGGCCCTTACTCTTCTCAATCTATACACTCGGCCTGGGACAACTCATAAGGTCCTACGGCTTTCAGTACCATCTATATGCTGATGACACTCGGATCTACCTCTCTGGCCCAGATGTCACCTCTCTGCTTTCCAGATTCCCAGAGTGTCTATCAGCCATATCCTCCTTCTCCTCTCGCTTCCTCAAGCTCAATGTGGACAAATCTGAACTAATTATCTTTCCTCCATCTCACATATCTTCCCTACCTGATCCATCTATCAAAATAAATGAAATCACACTTTCCCCTGTCCCCAAAAGCCGCTGACTCGGAGTAACTCTTGACTCGGCCCTGTCCTTCAAACCGCACATCCAAGCTCTCGCCACCTCCTGTCGCCTCCAGCTCAAAAATATTTCCAGAATCCATCCTTTCCTCAACCCTCACTCTACCAAAATGCTTGTGCATGCCCTAATCATCTCCCACCTCGACTACTGCAACATCTTCCTCTGTGGTCTACCTTCTAACACTCTCGCACCCCTCCAGTCCATCCTTAACTCTGCTGCCCGACTAATTAATCTCTCTCCTTGCTACACTCCTGCTTCCCCTCTTTGCAAATCCCTTCACTGGCTCCCAATTTCCCAGCATATTCAGTTTAAACTACTAACACTGACATACAAAGCCATCCATAACCTTCCTCCTCCGTATATTTCCAAACTAATCTTTCAAAATCTTCCCTCATGTAGTCTCCGGTCCTCCCAAGACCTCCTTCTCTCCTCCATGCTTATTCGCTCCTCACCCAATCGCCTTTAAGACTTCTCCCAAATATCCCCCATCCTCTGGAATTCTATGCCCCAACACGTCCAGTTATCCACCACATTTGGCTCCTTCAAAAGAAACCTGAAAACCCATGTCTTCAAAGAAGCTTACAGCCTTTAATGACCATACGGCCACTTCAACACCATCAGAGCTACTGCAACTCTCAACCTACTGTCTCCTTCCCCATAATCCTGTAGAATGTAAGCCCGCAAGGGCAGGGTCCTCTTCCCTCTGTACCAGTCTGTCATTGTTAGTTTGTTTACTGTAAGTGATATTTGTATTTTTATGTAACCCCTTCTGATGTACAGCACCATGGAATTAATGGTGCTATATAAATAAATAAATAATAATAATAATAATAATGTGATCAGTGATTATATCACTCCATCAGAAACCTACTCTAAGCTATAGTGGGGGTGTGTTTTTCTTTTCCATTGAGTGTTGCTGCCTGCTTATCATTGGCCAGCCTCATACAGGGAGTAGAAGTACACGCCCCAAGTGAAAACTTTCTGATAACACCCACTTGCACTTAAAAAAGTTAACCTATTGGGTGCCAAATATTTTGATTGCTAATATCTCTACAATGGAAAGGCTCAACTAAAATAAGAAACACGCATTTTATTCAGCTCTGCAGCCACTATTACATGATGTGTATAGTTAAAGTGAAAAATCTGTGGAACGGTCCTTTTTAAGAGAAATTATACTAGTTTTATAGAACTTTTTTGTTTTGTATTAGTTTTTTAGCACCAATATATTCTACAACTTGCAGCAGTCCCTTGTCTAATTTTCATATTTCTCATATATGATAGGATCAATAATCTTAGTATGATTTGTACTGAATGATTTATTTGGGGGTTTCCATTGCTATAGCTCATTTATTTCCACTTTGAAGACCGATGGAGATTGATTGGACATAAGTTTTCTGTCAACTCAATGATTTCCCATATACCCCCCGTAGTCTTGGTTTGCTCATTTTATGACACTA
Source organism: Ranitomeya imitator (assembly GCF_032444005.1). Lineage (NCBI taxonomy): Eukaryota > Metazoa > Chordata > Amphibia > Anura > Dendrobatidae > Ranitomeya > Ranitomeya imitator. Next base: position 106,001,791 of record NC_091283.1, on the reverse strand, counting down.
ACCAACCATCTACGCCAGACAACATTGTTATGTCGACCACTAGTCATTTTGGGTGAAATCAGAGAATTCTGATTGAATCAGACAAGCATTAATAAAATGTGACACAGATGCAATGGATCAGTGGAGGCTTTCTGGGCTTGCAAGATCATAGATGCATAGTAAGCAAAGCTGACTGTTTATGTAACTATTCAAAACCAAGTTTTCTTGATTATTCTCATTCAATAAATTTATGTATTTCTCAATCTAATTATAAAAAAAAACACCTATTTCCCTAATGATAAGTTCCAACCTATTTTCCGATTATATCAGGATCCAGCTGAGCAGGAAATAATTGGATTCTTCCCTGTATTACAAGGCTGAGTGGGTCACACTACACTAGCTATAATTGTAACTGGAAACAGTTCAAATACATGGATCACAAAACCAATCAAATGTGAAGTCCCTGACATATATATTGTGTGTCGCGAGTCAACACTTGTTGCAAGCTCACAAAATGTCTGGCAGAAATCAGTTCTTCCTATGAGATCTTTGAAGGATCTTTTGATTGCTGCGGTAATAAGCAGCTGAGAGCATTAAAGATTATTACATTTTAGGCCTCATTTACACAATGACATTTAGGATCTTTATTAGTTCTGTACTAAAAAAAAAAAAAGGATATACAGCTAGAGATAACCATGGGGCTATTCATGTGCCTTTATTTTCATCTACAGCATGCATAAAACATGAATTACCCTCTAACAGTGGCCTTTATCGTGGCTGTATTCTCTACACAGGCATCAGTTGACGTATAAAATACATATCTGGAAAAAATGGTTGCATAAGTATCAAAATAATGTAAAACACAAAGCAGCCTTAGATACAGTAGCTAAATACAAACAAAACTAAAATCATTATTTTTGTCTATATTTAACTTTTTTTTATAGCTTTGGAATATTTGGGGGCTTGTTTGTTTTTATATCACAATCTGTATTATAAATACAAAAAATATAAATCTTGCAATTTTCACACTGACCACTAGGGCTTTTTTGACTCTAACTTCATATTGTTTCAGGAACAACACATGTACATTAGCCACAAAGGCCAAATCCTGACCCTAGAGTCCCCGCGGCTGCATGATTCGCGGCTGTTTGTTAGGCAACGATTAGAGAACACGGCACTCAGTAAATATGAGGATTGGCGGTGCTCTAGTAGGGTGTCCACCCCGTAGATAACAGATGAATAAAACTTGGCACTCAATTTGAGAAGAAAAGCTTCTTAGTTTATTGATGCATCCAGACAAACAAAAGTGCTAAACGTTTTCGGTCCACACCGGACCTTCGTCAGAGCGTTTCTTTGACATTGACTGGATGAGGAAGCCAGAAAGCCTGGATGAGCGTTAGCAAGAACAGAAAATCCAAGAGCTGCAGTATGCTGGAGGATCACAATGGAGAGTGCCGCGTCATGAAAAGGCACAGAGCCTGAGGGGAGTAGCGGTGCTGGATCCTAAGCGCTCAGTGGAGCAGGGCAGAGAGGAGCAACGCTGAGCGTGCCAAGTTTTATTCATCTGTTTGTTAGGCAATCCCTGCATTCGTTGCGGCTGTCTGACATCCGCGAATCATGCAGCCGCGGGGACTCAAATATATTACTTGTGCCCCCCGCGATACTTGAATAACACATGCTCGGATAATGCTATAACTTAGCATGCTCGCTCATTACTAGTTGTCTTGGTCTGAGGTGAAGGTCAATGCGGTGTATGCAACATTCTGTTTGTATGTTTGGGCATGTCTGGCTATAATGCATCATTATCTCCTCACTATTGTTTTAATTCTGTGTATTACGTCACACTATTTGTGTGCATTATATTGCAACAGATTTTCACTGATCTAACTTTCAGAATTTAATTGTAATTAACCATGTGAATATTCACATGCATACACATATATACGCATATATATACCTACTATCATTATTCCTTGGAAATATTCTGCCATCTGGCGGCTACACTTTGCATTGTTTTCTTAATTTTTTTGTGTCTCTCTTCAGCCTCCCCTTGCTTTCAATGCTTCTTGATCTTAATTATTAATTTTAACATTTTAATTTTTATCATGTAGTTGGGTACCTCAGTAAAACATTTGTCACGGGTTTACTGAGCCTGAGGGGGGCAAATAAGACCTCAATGTCTGGTTTCCCTGCAATTAGTGCCATGACACATTTATTGTTTATATACATTTGTTTGATTTCTTATTATTATGGAGTAAAACTTATATGATTTTTGCTTTGTCGTTGTCATTGTAATTCTGTCTGTGATATTACGGAGCTTTTCTATAAACGTAAAGTCTACAAACACCTCAGAGACCAGTATAAAAATTGCAAGACCACTATTTTTCTTTTAATAAAGACTGCAATTTGAAAAAACAAATGAAAACATTATGAAAAAACAAATAAACATATATGTATTTTTGATGATAGCTTCTCACTAACCCTTTACTCCCAATGACATATATAGCACGTCATGAGCAGGTGACAATTCTCGCACCATGATCATCATGACTTTGAACTATCACTGCGTGTAGACATGCAGTTACAGTTCAATGCCAAGGGGTATCACTGACGCTATGGTGTCCGCTCTCAATTCCAGCCATTTTTGCATTCAAAAAGTCAAATGATGCTCCTTCACTTCTGTGCCCTACCATTTGTCCAAAAAGTAGTTTTCTGTTCAAATAATTTTTATTATAACTTTGAAATTTAATATTAGCATGTGGAAATAATCATATAGTCAGCTCGCAAGGGAATAAGGGTAAGGAGAGGGAGGGAGGTAGGGGAGATGGGTTTGGGGAATGGTAACCTGTGATCATACTTATTCAAATAATTTTATTATATCTTTGAAATTTAATATTAGCATGTGGAGTCAGCTCACAAGGGAATAGGGGAAGGAGAGGGAAGGAGGTGGGGGGGGGGGGTTTGGGGAAAGGTAAGAACAACATTGTGGACACACTGTCCATTTTAAACAAAATTTGATAATGATTAACAATTTTTAACAGATTAACATATAGTAACATATAATAGCATATAATAATAGCAAAGAGCATATAATAAGTCGTAATAACCTCACAGGTATGTAGAAGCCATCATCTTTCCTTTAATGCGATAGATTGGAGTTTACCTCAACCCATTTCTTCCATTTCCTATCATGTTTCGTATAGTAATTATTTACTATTGCGAAGTTTTCTTCGTATGTCTTGTGTAAGTTAATTTGGTCTATAATTTCAGTAAAAGCTGGTAAAGTCGGATTCTTCCAATGGAAAGCTATGATTTGTTTGACCACAAGGCAGATATGGATGATAAGAGATCTCACATTTGTGTCTATTTTTTCCCAGTTCAGGGACAACAAGGCCATTGCAGGGGTAACTATGATATTACCTGTTAATAATTTGTTAATTAATTTTATGGCTTGCCTCCATAAGGGTTTTACCCGGGGGCATGACCAAAACACATGTAGCAAACTTCCACGCTCTCCACATTCTCTCCAGCATATTGGAGATCCTCCTGACGGCAGATGAGAAAGGCGAGCCGGAGTATAGTACCATCTTGTTATTATTTTATAGTAAGCCTCTTTCAGTGTCATGCAGATGTTTGATGCATAAGTAAAGTGGATTGCATTTTCCCACTGTTCTGGAGTGAACGTTACATTCAGATCCCCTTCCCATTTTATCATATGAGCTAACTTATTGAATTGTATGTCATTGTTAAACCACCGATATATTTGCTTGTTATTCCAAAATAAATTGTGTGTGGGATTTTTTAGTAAATTAATAGTTGCTTCAGATATTTTTGGTTTGTTTGTAATGAATTTTTGAACTTGGTCCTTTAGTACCATGTAAGGGAAAAAGGCTGAGGAGGGAATTTTAAATTTTTGTTTAATAGAGCTGAAGGTGAGAAATTTAACCCCATCATGAATATCATTTAATTTTTGAATCCCATTGTCTCTCCATATGGGGGAGGGGTTAATATTTTGGGTAAGCATGATAATCTCTATAGGGGTATTTTGGAGGAGGATTTTCCTGTTGGAGCCTCTCTTTCGTTTGGACAATTTATTCCAGGCATATATAATGGGAGAAAAGATAGGGTGATGGGCGTAGGCCTTATAAGGTCTGTTGAGAATATGGTCAAAAACCAATTCTTTGGGAGATTTCCTATGGTTAAGTTCAATTTCAAGGTCAAGCCAATTCGGAGGATCTTCTTTCATGAACCAATACTGGCTTTGTTTTATTAAATTCGATAGATATAAAGCTGTAATGTTTGGTAAGCCTATGCCCCCAAATTCCTTGCATTTATATAGAATGTTTGTGGAAATGCGGGCCCTTTTTTTATTCCAAATAAACGTATTTATTGTTGATTGGAAGCTAGTCAGGTAGGAAGTGTTGATTATTAGGGGAAGTGTTCTCAGTATATAAGAGATTTTTGGGACAATAAAAATTTTAGTTGCCAATACTCTGCCCCACCATGAGAGGTCTTTTGTACTGAGGAAACCCAGGTCTTTGTTTATATTTTCCAAGAGTTTGTTCAAGTTTTTCTTCATTAATGTGTCTAAGTTTTTTGAAATGATTATACCTAGATAGTCTAGGTCTCCTTCCGACCAACTGAATGAAACTATATCTTTTATTTTCTTTGTTTCTAATTCCGTCAAGTAAAATGGCAATATTTTGGATTTATTTTCGTTTATCTTAAAAAGGGTAATAGTTGAAAAAAATTTAAGGGTTTTTTGTAGCTCCGAAACTGATTCATAGGGGTCCGTCAGGGTAAACATCATGTCGTCGGCAAAGAGCCCTATCTTATAATGGCGTGTTCGCGTTTGTAGACCTTTTATGGAATTATTTTGCCTAATTGATTGCGCTAGTGGTTCCATTGATAAAATAAAAAGCAGCGGAGATAAAGGGCACCCTTGTCTTGTACCATTTGAAATGTTAAATGGTGTAGAGGAGTAGTTGTTTGCATAAATTTTGGCTGTTGGTTTTGAATAGAGTGCCATTACGCTGTTGATATATTTTTCATTAAACCCAAATTTTTGAAGTACTGATGTTAAATAAAGCCAGTTTAATCGGTCAAAAGCCTTTTCGGCGTCTAGAGTAATAATTACAGATGGCACTTTAGAGGAATGAATCAATTTAATTGAGTTGATAAGTCTTCTAGTACCATCTGACGCTTGACGACCTGTTATAAAACCCATTTGGTCCCCATGAACCAATAACGGCAAATAGGATTTGAGCCTATTTGCAATTAGCTTGGAGTAAATTTTCAGATCTGTATTGATTAAGGAAATTGGCCTGTAATTATTAACAAGGGTTAAGTCCGAATTGTGTTTGGGAATTAAAATAATTGTCGATTCTAACATTTCTGCTGGGAATTTACCTGAGGAACTAGCTGTTAGGGCTAGCGGAACGCACCGAGTAGAAATAGATATTTATTATTAATGGTGCGTTCGCAGCCCGGGGTCCACCGTGCAGGAAGAACCTGCTGCTAGTGAATGGTGGCACAATATGGCGGTGTAGACTAGCTCTGTTACCTCACAGAGCAGCCGCGAGAGGAAAGCACTGCGCCCTGTTAGCCTCACAGGAGCACAAGCTTACTGCCAAGCTGATAGCAGTCTGTGGTTAAGCAACACACAATCTCCTCACCGGAGAAGCCGGTATTCTAGGGGCTTATTTCAGCCGGGTCCCTGAACACACTCATACAATCTCCTCACCGGAGGTGCCGGTATTCTAGGGGCTTATTTCAGCCGGGTCCCTGAACACACTTATGCTAACCACACTGGCACAAAGCACAAATGACTTGATACTAGCGCATGGCCGTGCGGTCATGCGCAGTTTATATAGCTGCAGCACAGGAAGTGGCTATAGAACTTTTGCCCTTCCAAGACCTGCCAAGAGGACCAATGGAATGTGCCGCAGAGCCTGAGCACATGACCCTTGATCTCCAACGGGAGATCTTGCCCTGGGCATGCTCAGTGTGTGCAGATAAGGACTTAGTCCCAGAGAAGTCCGCTCGCTGCTGACCAGTATAGACTTTAAAGGCAGAAGCTGGAGAAGCAGCAGTAACTCTTCTCACAGAGTCAGACTGAGCGAGACGCTGGGATCGACGTCCCTGCTGAGCAGACTCCACTGCGGCTGGAGGAGAATGGGAGACCGCAGCGGAGATGGATCGAGATTCCCCCTGTGCAGCAGAGGAAACTCGACTCCTAACATTACCCCCCCCCTCCTAGGGCCCCCCCCCTCCTTGGGCCTTGCTACGTTTGAAGGCAGCAATGAGCTGCGGAGCCCGAATGTGCTCAACAGGCTCCCAGGACCTGTCCTCGGGACCATAACCCTTCCAGTCCACCAAATAACATTTTTTACCACGCACCACCTTGCACCCCAAAATAGCGTTCACCTCATAATCGTCCGAAGACGAACCCGATGTCCCAGCAGATGACTCGGAGAACCGGGACATATACACGGGTTTCAAGAGGGACACATGAAAGGTGTCGGTGATACCCAGGTGTGGCGGAAGGGCCAAACGATAGACCACAGGATTAACCTGCTCGAGGACCTTGAATGGGCCCAAGTAGCGAGGAGCAAATTTAGTGGACTCAACTCGCAGCCTGATGTTACGGGCGGAGAGCCACACCAAGTCGCCAGGAGCAAAGGTCGGGGCAGGGCGCCGATGTGCATCGGCGGAGGACCTCATTCTCTCCTTCGAGGCCCGAATGGCATCCTGAGTGCGGTCCCAAATGTCCCGTGCCTCCACTGCCCAGTCTGCCACCCTGGAGTCAGCAGAGGACACGGGCATAGGCACAGGAACCCGCGGATGCTGGCCGTAATTAAGGAGGAAAGGAGTCTGACCGGTGGAGTCGGCTACAGCGTTATTAAGGGCGAACTCTGCCCATGGTAATAAAGATGCCCAGTCATCCTGCCTGGCAGAAACAAAATGTCGTAGATATGTGACCAGAGTCTGATTGGCCCTCTCTACCAACTCATTCGTCTCGGGATGATATGCGGAAGAGAGATTTAACTCAATGCTGAGAAGACGACAAAGCTCTCTCCAGAACCGAGACGCAAACTGGGGACCCCGGTCACTGACAATTTTGTCTGGCATGCCGTGTAGGCGGAAGATGTGTCTTATGAACAACGCTGCCAAGGCCCGTGCAGAAGGTAACCGTGGGAGCGGCACCAAGTGCACCATTTTCGAGAAATGATCGGTAATAACCCAAATGACGGTACAGCCGCGAGACTTGGGCAAACCCACTACAAAGTCCATCCCGACCATCTCCCAGGGCCTGTCTGCCACCGGCAAGGGATAGAGTAACCCAGACGGCCGTTGTCGAGGAGACTTATTTTTGGCGCATGAGACACACGCCAGAACGTAATCTCTGACATCTCGCAGCATATGCGGCCACCAGTACGTCCTCGCCAGCAGCTCAGATGTCCTTTTTGTCCCAAAGTGTCCACCCACCCTGGAGGAATGAGCCCAAGAGAGAACCTCCGGTCGCAAATTTATGGGCACAAAAGTCTTGCCCGGAGGCACAGACTCAAGCAACACCGGAGCCACGGTTCTCAAGCTCTCAGAAGGAACAATAAGCCGAGGCTCTCCTTCCTCCTCCTAAGATGACACAACAGAGCGAGAAAGAGCATCAGCTCAAATGTTCTTCTCCCCAGCGACATAATGGAGGCTGAAGTGGAATCGGGAGAAGAATAAGGACCATCTGGCCTGGCGAGAATTTAGCCGCTGGGCTGTTTGCAAATATAGCAAATTTTTGTGGTCTGTAAATACTTGAAAGGGAAAACGAGCCCCCTCCAAGAGATGCCTCCACTCAGAGAAAGCCAATTTCATCGCTAGCAACTCCCTGTCCCCGATGGAATAATTCCTCTCCGCTGGTGTGAAGGTCTTGGAGAAGAAGAAGCACGGATGCTTCCGACCTTGAGCATCCTTTTGGAAGAGGACTGCTCCAGCACCAACGGAAGAGGCATCCACCTCCATTATAAACGGCTTATCGACATCTGGACGATGTAGGATGGGAGCGCTAGCAAAATGAGACTTAGTAGAAGAAAAGGCCCTGGAGACCTCTTCAGACCACACTTTGGGATTTGCTCCCTTCTTGGTGAGGGCTACCAAGGGAGCTACCAAAGTTGAGAAATGGGGAATGAACTGGCGGTAATAATTAATGAACCCCATAAAGCGCTGCACCGCTTTAAGTGAATGAGGTTCTTGCCAGTCCATCACAGCCTGTAGTTTGGCAGGATCCATAGCCAATCCCTGGGCAGAGATGATATAGCCCAGGAAAGGTAAAGACTCCTGCTCAAACACACACTTCTCCAACTTTGCGTAAAGAGAGTGTGCCCGTAAGAGGTCGAAGACTCTGCCAACATCTCTCCGGTGGGAGTCAATATCTGGAGAAAAGATGAGAATATCATCCAGATAGACTACGACCGAGGTGGAAAGCATATCCCGGAAGATGTCGTTGACAAAGTCTTGGAAAACGGCTGGGGCGTTACAGAGCCCGAAGGGCATCACCAGATACTCATAGTGCCCATCTCTGGTGTTAAACGCCGTCTTCCATTCGTCCCCCTCACGAATGCGAATCAGGTTATAAGCTCCCCGCAGGTCTAATTTGGTAAATACCTTAGCTCCCCGTAGCCTATCAAAAAGCTCAGAAATCAGGGGCAGCGGGTACTTATTCTTAACGGTGATGGTGTTAAGACCCCTGTAGTCTATGCAAGGACGCAATTCTCCATTCTTCTTCTGTACGAAAAAGAACCCTGCCCCTGCTGGTGACACTGACTTCCTAATAAATCCTCTTGCCAAATTCTCCTGGATGTATTGGGACATAGCCTCCGTCTCCGGGAGAGAGAGGGGATAGACACGTCCCCGAGGAGGTTCTGCTCCAGGCAAGAGATCTATAGGACAGTCATAGGGACGGTGAGGCGGAAGGGTCTCCGCGGCCTTTTTGGAGAAGACGTCTGCATAAGACCAATAGTATTTGGGGAGAGTAGAGAGATCTGCGGGTATCTCAGTGGTGGAAACCTGAACGCACTCTTTCACACATCTGCCCTTACAGGATTCACTCCAACCCAATATCCTCCCAGAGGTCCACTCAATATGTGGGGAGTGGAAACGGAGCCAGGGTATTCCCAGAAGAATCTCATCCATTCCCTCGGGAAGGACAAGAAGGGAAATAATCTCCTGGTGGGATGGGGACATGGCTAACGTGAAAGGGACAGTCTGATGTGTGATCTGTAATGGAAGTGTCGACCCATTCACCACTCTAACGGTTACTGGTTTGGCAAGCATAACCAGAGGTATTGCGTGGCGCAGAGCAAAAGCAGAAGACATAAAATTTCCCTCTGCTCCTGAATCCACACAAAGCTCTACTGTAAGAGTGGATGTGCCTAACAGGATTGTCCCTTTAAAGGACAATTTTGAGGAAAATTCCGCAGTGTCCAGTGAACCTCCTCCAATGGACACTAGACGCGATCGTTTTCCCGACCGCCATGGACATTTATTAGCGTAATGTCCCGGTTGCTGGCAATTTTTACATACCACAGGTACTCGAACGGTCTGAGACCTAGGTCCCGCTCGAGAAACCTCCATGGCCTCATAGGAGTCGGACGCCATAACAGGAGATTCTAGAGGTTTGGCAAAGGTGGGAGCCAGCCGAAACCTCTGCCTACACTGGGTCCGCTCCAACCTCCGCTCGTTAAAACGGAGATCGATGTGGGTAGCTATAGTAATAAGCTCCTCCAGTGTGGCGGGAATCTCCCTGGTGGCCAAGGCGTCCTTCACATGATCTGCCAGTCCTTTCCAGAACACCGGAATAAGGACTTTATCCGGCCATTCCAGCTCAGAAGCTAGAGTCCGGAATAGGATGGCAAACTGGCTGACCATGGACGAAGCCTGAGTAATTGCCAACAATTGGAGCGCGGTATCGTGGGTGACACGGGGTCCCAGAAAGACCTGCCTCAGAGCGTCCAGGAAGATAGGAGCACTCTGTACCACACGATCACCACGTTCCCAAAGCGGCGTTGCCCACTCCAACGCCCTGCCCGACAAGAGAGATATAATGAATCCCACTTTCGCCCGTTCCGTAGGAAAACGTGCAGCCAGCAGCTCGAGATGTATGGAGCACTGGCTCACGAATCCCCGACATAGCTTACTGTCACCAGCAAACTTGTCTGGAAGCGGGAGTCGGGATAAGGTCGGAGCAGGGGTGGCAGCGGACAAACTGGCTGCAGCTGCACTTGCAGCCTGAACAGCAACAGCAGTAATGTCCACAGCTGAGGTTGTGCGCTCGAGAGCCGCCAACCTACCCTCCAGCTGCTGGATGTACTGCTGTAGACGCTGACCGTCCGCCATTTACTAGCCAGACCCTGGCGCTAGTATTATGTTAGGGCTAGCGGAACGCACCAAGTAGAAATAGATATTTATTATTAATGGTGCGTTCGCAGCCCGGGGTCCACCGTGCAGTAAGAACCTGCTATTAGTGAATGGTGGCACAATATGGCGGTGTAGACTAGCTCTGTTACCTCACAGAGCAGCTGCGAGAGGAAAACACTGCGCCCTGTTAGCCTCACAGGAGCACAAGCTTACTGCCAAGCTGATAGCAGTCTGTGGTTAAGCAACACGCAATCTCCTCACCGGAGAAGCCGGTATTCTAGGGGCTTATTTCAGCCGGGTCCCTGAACACACTCATACAATCTCCTCACCGGAGGTGCCGGTATTCTAGTGGCCAATTTGGATTTCTGCTGAAACTGGGGAGTGGTCCGAGAATGTTTTCCTTTCTATTGTGATTCTTTAGATTTTAGGGAGCGTAAAAATGTCCGATAAGATTAAATCAATTCGTGACGCTGATTGATGAGGGTCAGAGAAATGGGTGTATTCAATTGAAGTGGTGTTTAGACACCGAAAGATGTCAAATAATTCATTTTGGTGTATCCAATTGTCTAAAGTATGTGGTCGGTATCTATTTGGGGTGGAGGAATCCATATTTGCATTTGGTACCAAATTAAAGTCTCCCAACCAAATCATGGCACCTCTCTTGATTGACATTACTTTTTTATTTACTTTGTTTAGAAAACCTATTTGACCTGTGTTGGGGGCGTAAATATTGATGATTGTGCAAATCTGGTTATTCAAGGAACAAACAAAAATATGAAGCCTCCCTTTAGCATCTTTGATCTCCTCTAGAAATTCAAATGAGATAGTTCCTTTAACGATTGTGACCACACCGGCTTTCTTTTTTGTGTTGTCCGACTTGTAAATATGTGGGAAATTTTTATGCGAAAATTTTGGGTTGTCTGAGTGTTTAAATTTGGCTTCCTGTAAACAAATTATATCGGCATGGCTTTTGGATAGTTCTCTCCAAAGGGTGTGTCTTTTGTGTGGACTATTTAAGCCTCTAACATTGTAAGATAATATCTTTAAACTCATTGTGTAGCAGCAAACCTGTGAGGATTAAGAAATCAATATATGTTAAGTAAGAGTAAGAACAATAAACAATAAACTGTAATGTCCACTTGAAGTGGTCCACTACGGTGAACCTGACTTCACCTGTTGGGGGAAAAGTTCGTGTTACTAGCTCCCAAGCAACACCTTCTTGGTTGTTGAACTTATACCCATGTAACATTAACAAGAACGACCAAAAATAGGTATTAGCTTCTTATCGGGATAGTTTCCCATTTAAGTAAACAATAAACTTGAACAAAAACTCTTCATGTTTTACCATCAGAGTCAAGGCGATCCTTATGTCGTGGTTGAAGAGGAATACTGATGGAGTGCAAGAAGTCTCTGCCTTCTTCTGGAGAATTAAGAACGATAAAGTTGCCTTTGTAGTTGACTATTAACTTGAGTGGGAATCCCCACTTATAGGAGATTTCATTGTCCCTGAGAGGTATGGTAATGCTTTGAAAAGTTTTCCTCCCTTCAATCGTTTCTTTGGAGAGGTCAGCATATATTTTTAGTTTTTCAAATGGCTCAGGGAAATGTTTATTTTCTCTAAAGTAATTTTGGATTCTTTCTTTTGTTTTGAAGAAGTGCACTCTCATGAGTGTGTCTCTGGGTAGGTCTTTAGGGATGGTGGGCGGTTTTTTGCAGCCTATGTATTCTGTAAATTTCTAGCTCTTGCTCTGTTAGGGAGGGAATAATTTTCCTGAATAATTTTTTGGTAAATTCCTCCAGTTTGTTTGGGCCTATGGTCTCGGGGATGCCCCTAATTTTAATATTGTTTCTGCGATTTCGATCTTCTAAATCCGCTACTTTGAGCTTCAGCTTGTGCAACTCTTTTGTGATGTCTTTATTTATTTTAGAGGTTAGATCTGGTCTCTCTTCTATTTTTTTAATTCTGTCCTCAAACCCGTCCATCCTTTTGCTGAGTAGGGACAATGAGTCTTCTAGTAATTTATTTTGTTTATCAAATTTTTCATTCATACCATTTTCGAATTTGTCCATTTTCTCTGTCAATTTAGATATAAGAATCCCCACAGAATTCAGATCAAATCCCTGGGTATCGTCTATATTTGGGTTACTTATTTTTTGCTTGGATTTAGCTGGACTCAAGTTAGGAGAGGTTTCTGAGACCTCGTCAGATGAGTCATGTGGAGTAGTGTATTTTTCGGCTATAACCTCTGGAATTTTCCTCTTTAAAGAGGTAGATGAATCCATCTCTATAATAGTAGTGGGGGAGGATTGTTTTACTTCATTTTGGTTAGAGAGTTTTTCGTGGTCTGAATCTTCCTCATCTTTTAGTGGGGACCTGGACATATTGGGACTTGTTTTAGTTATCAAGTCTTTTGATGTATTTCGCCCTACCCCTTTACATTTTTGGGCTTTTTGAGAATTAGATAAGGCCATGTTTGAGAATTGGGGTTTGGCCGAGGATTTACTCATAATTATCCCCGATCCGTGCTCTAGAATTCAGATAGTAGTAACTAAGACAGTCACAGAATAGGGTAGGAGGGTTGCCCACACTCTAAATCTCCCAGCAAAGTTGGAGTTATATAGAATGATTTATATGTTGTCGTGGAAGAATTTTAGGGAGGATTAATCAGAATTCTCTACTGGTAACTCTGAAGTAAGAGACAAAGGGTTGCTTATTAGAATAACCCTAAGAATATAATTTAGGAGAGAGAAGGTACTATATAGGCAGGCAGTAGTTATGACTATGCAGAGATGCAGAGGGGTGTGTAAACTAATACTATTCACCTGGGTTTGATCCTACCAGAGAAATTAGGTTATAGCTCTTTTGCATTAAAAGCCCTTCAGGCTCCTAACTAGTCGTCAGCAGGATTAGTTGTGTTGTAGTCTCCTCTTCTTGCTACTGGATCTGGCAGGGTCTTCAAAGCCAACTGCTGGAACTCGCCACCTCCAGAAATGGTGCTGAAGCAGTCCGGCTGGCTGTCTAAGTCCTCAGCTTGTGTTGCCGCGTTGTCGTCTTCCGGTGCAGGGACTTTCCCAGCCAGGAGCTGGAACTTACCGCCGATTAGATTTGCAGCTGATCGGGTCCAGCTTGGGTTGTCCAGCGCAGCTTTAACAGGAGTCGGTCGTGTGTGTCGCCTGGTCCGCCGCTGGCCACCAATAAAATGGCGGCGTCTTCTGTTTTCTCCTATGATGCGAAGTCCAGGGGAGTGTCGGAGGTGGCGAGAAGCGCTGTCTGTCACTTCACCGGATCCTCCCTGAATCCTTAATTGTTCTTTTCTGCCTCCGCCGGCAGACCGGGGAGGCTTGGTGCTGTATAGAGATGGGCAGGTAAATACTCCTATTGTGTCAGATTTTCTAAGATGGCGCCCGGAGAGCTGGTACAAAAAGTAGTTTTCACCCACATGTTGGGTATTGGCGCACTCAGGAGAAATTGCACAACACATGTTAATTTTAATTTTCTCCTGCTACCCTTGTAAAAATAAAAAAATAGGGGCTAAAGTAACATTTTTGAGAAAAAAGTTATATGTTAATTTTTCCCTTCCAAAGACCATTAATTCCTATGAAGCACCTGAATGGTTAATAAACTTTTTAATGTGGTTTTGAGTACCATGAGGGGTGCATTTTTTAGAATGGTTTCACTTTTGGGTTTTTTATGTCATATAGGCCCCTCAAATTCACTTCAAGTGTAATGTGGTCGCCCCCCCAAAAAATGGTTTTGTAAATTTTGTTGTGAAAATGAGAAATTGCTGATCAACTTTTAACACTGACAACTTCCTAACAAAAAAATTAGTTTAAAAAATTGTGCTGATGTAAAGTAGACACGTGGGAAAAGTTGTTTATTAACTATTTTGTGTGCCATTTCTCTCAGGTTTAAGGGCATAAGAATTAAAAAGTTGAACATTGCAAAATACTGATACTTTCAGTATGAAAAACGCAAGTAATCTCTAACAAATTTTACCACTATCATGAAGTACAATATGTCATGAAAAAACGTTCTCAGAAGCAGTTTGATCTGTTGAAGCGTTCCAGAGTAATTACTACATAAAATCACAGTGGACAGATTTAAAAAATGGGGCCCGGTCATTCACCGCCAAAGTAGCTTGGACTTCTTGTTTACCTATATGCATGCATTCTTTGTTATAAAATTATCTTTGCTATTAGTTCATTTATTTCAGTTCACTCTTTATTTCTCCAATATATGCATGTCAGTCCAATGATTATTTTATTGCAAATATTGCTGACTTCAAATATAGGCCAATTTATCATCACTGACAAATACTAGATACAGGTGCATCTCACTAAATTAGAATATCATCAAAAAGTTAATTTATTTCTGTCCTTCAATACAAAAAGTGAAACTCCTATATCATATATAGAGTCATTACAAACAGAGTGATCTATTTCAAGTGTTTATTTCTGTTAATGTTGATGATTATGGCTTACAGCCAATGAAAACCCAAAAGTCATTATCTCTGTAAATTAGAATACTTTATAACACCAGCTTGAAAAATGATTTTAAAATCTGAAATGTTGGCCTACTGAAATGTATGTTCAGTAAATGCACTCAATACTTGGTCATGGCTCCTTTTGCATCAATTACTGCATCAATGCGGCGTGGCATGGAGGCGATCAGCCTGTGGCTCTGCTGAGGAGTTATGGAAGCCCAGGTTGCTTTGATAGCAGCCTTCAGCTCATCTGCATTGTTGGGTCTGGTGTCTCTCATCTTCCTTTTGACAATACCCCATAGATTCTTTATGGAGTAAAGGTCAGGCGAGTTTGCTGGCCAATCAAGCACAGCGATACTGTTGTTTTTAAACCAGGTATTGGTACTTTTGGCAGTGTGGACAGGTGCCAAGTCCTGCTGGAGAATGACATTTCCATCTGCAAAAAGCTTGTCGGCAGAGAGAAGCATGAAGTGCTCTACAATTTCCTGGTAGACGGCTGCACCGACTTTTGTCTTGATAAAGCACAGTGGACCTACACCAGCAGATGACATGGCTCCCCAAACCATCACTGATTGTGGAAACTTCACACTAGACCTTAAGCATCTTGGATTGTGGCCTCTCCACTCTTCCTCCAGTCTCTGGGACCTTGATTTCCAAATGAAACGCAAAATTTCCTTTCCTTGTGGAGTGTGACAATAACTGCCTTCTGGACATCTTCAAGTCAGCAGTCTTCCCCATGATTGTGGAGCCTACTGAAACATACTTTTTAAACGTTTAGGAAGCCTTTGCAGGTGTTTTTTTGTTAATTATTCTAATTTACTGAGATACTGACTTTTGGGCTTTCATTGGCTGTAAGAAATAATCATCAACATTAACATAAATAAACACTTGAAATATATCACTCTGTAATGACTTTATATAATATAGGAGTTTCACTTTTTATATTGAAGGACTGAAATAAATTAACTTTTTTATGATATTCCAATTTAGTGAGAAGCACCTGTATATATTATAAATATATATTTTTTGCACACTATTTATATTCAGGGTGCAGCCAGACCCATTAACATTGGCCTTGTAAATTGGAGTGTCTGTCCCCATGTGGTGCACTTAGTGCTGGACAGCCCGCCTATTATAGTATGGGCATCACTAATAGGCTGTAAGGCTACTTTCACACTTGCGTCGGTACGGGTCCGTTGTGAAATTTCTGCACGACATGGGCAGCTGATGCAGTTTTTCAACGCATCCGCTGCTCATTCTGAAGTCCGGGGAGGAGGGGGAGGAGTTTCATCCACGCATGCGAGGTAGAAAATGGTGGACACGACGGACAAAAAAAGTTACATTAAAAGTTTTTTGTGACGACGGTCCACCAAAACACGACAGATCCGTCGCACGACGGATGCGACTTGTGGTCATCCGTCGTGATCCGTCGCTTATACAAGTCTATGGGCAAAAAAACGCATCCTGCAAGCACATTTGCAGGATCGTTTTTTTCCCAAAAAGACGGATTGTGACGGATTGCAAAAAACGCAAGTGTGAAAGTACCCTAAGCCAGACACTGTGCACCACCTGTATGTGACCAGTGCCCTATAAAAGCCTTTTTGATGTGCAATTTTAATACTAAGCAATCAGCCCTGTTGTGAATTCTGTGGCCAAGCTCCCTCCTGTGGTCGAGAGTGGTACTTCGGCTGGTTCTGTCTATGAGCTTCCTTTGGTGGATGAGAGTGGTACTGCGGCTTCTGAGTTTCCTTCCTCAGGTGATGAGGTTAAGTCGTTAGGTGCTGCTCTATTTAACTCCACCTGGTGCTTTGATCCTGGCCTCCAGTCAATGTTCTAGTATTGGTCTTGCTTCCTCCTGGATCGTTCCTGTGGCCTGTCTATCCTGCATAAGCTAAGTTTTGCTTGTGTTATTTTTGCTTGCTATTTTTTCTGTCCAGCTTGCTTTATTGGTTTTTCTTGCTTGCTGGAAGCTCTGAGACGCAGAGGGAGCACCTCCGTACCGTTAGTCGGTACGGAGGGTCTTTTTGCCCCTCTGCGTGGTTGTTTGTAGGTTTTTGTGTTGACCGCAAAGCTATCTTTCCTATCCTCGGTCTATTCAGTAAGTCGGGCCTCACTTTGCTAAATCTATTTCATCTCTGTGTTTGTATTTTCATCTTACTCACAGTCATTATATGTGGGGGCTGCCTTTTCCTTTGGGGAATTTCTCTGAGGCAAGGTAGGCTTATTTTTCTATCTTCAGGGCTAGTTAGTTTCTCAGGCTGTGCCGAGTTGCATAGGGAGCGTTAGGCGCAATCCACGGCTACCTCTAGTGTGGTGTGTTAGGATTAGGGATTGCAGTCAGCAGAGTTCCCACGTCTCAGAGCTCGTCCTTTGTTTTTGGTAATTGTCAGGTCACTTTGTGTGCTCTGAACTTCAATGTCCATTTTGGTTCTGAATTACCTGTTCATAACACAGCCCCTCCATTAACTGATAGGGTGTGAGTGGTTATATCATCTGTATTTTGCACCTGTGTTGCCGCCATCTTTGTTATATAGGTTTGCTACATCCTGATAGTGCATTAGTTCTGAGAAGTGATGAGCGAATAGCATTGTTGCTCGGGTCTCCCCGAGCATTCTCGGGTGATCTTAGTGCTTGGAGATTTAGTTTTCATCACCTCAGCTGCATGATTTACGACTGCTGGACAGCCTGAATACATGCGGGAATTCTCTAAAGGTACCGTCACACTCAGCGATGCTGCAGCGATATAGACAACGAGCCGACCTAAACTAGATCGCTGGAGCGTCGCTGTTTAGGTCGCTGCAGAGACGTCAAACACAGCAACTCCAGAACGATGCAGGAGCGATCCAGTGACGTAACGGCGACTCACTTCTCGTTCTCGCTGGTTGTTAGCTCCATGTCAAACAGCCGGAGTGTACCGATCCGACACACATCTAGAGGCCCTATGCTCGTTGCTGGCGTTATTGCTTTTGATGTCAAACATGACGATACACGCCGACCTGGCGACGAAATAAAGTTCTGGACTTCTAGCTCCGACCAGCGATGGTACAGCGGGATCCAGATCGCTGCTGCGTGTCAAACACAACGAGATCGCTATCCAGGATGCTGCAACGTCACGGATTGTTGTCGTTCTCTTTGCAAAGTTGCTGAGTGTGACGGTACTTTTACAAACAGGCATTCCTCACATGTATTCAGCCTGTCTAGCAGCCATAAATCATGCAGCTGAGGCGAAGAAAGCTAAATCTCTGAGCACTAACAAATACTCGGAGACCACCTGAGTGTGCTCGGGGAGACCCGAGCAACAATGCTATTCGCTCATCACTAGTTCTGAGACCTAGAGAGGTAAATACTGCTGCCCTATTTTTGCTGTGTGAATTGAAGAAATAAAGGAAGGCTGTTTGTAGGAGACTGAGAGGAGTGATATAATGTAAAATAAGATTGTATATAGAGGGGCTGAGAAGAATTATGTACTACAGGATGGGGCTGTATATCGAGGGCTTAGAGAAGTAATATAATACAGTATGGAGCTGTTTTTAGGGGGACTAAGAGGAGTGATATACTGCAGAATGGGGCTGTATTTAACAGGGCTGAAAGAAGTGATGTACTTCAAGATGGAGATGTATATATTGGGCTGAGAAGAGTGATAGTGATATACTGTTGGATGAGGCTGCATTTGTTGACTGCTGCTGTGAGATCTATGATATGAAACTGCAAATACTGTTATGTTGATGCATATGACAGAAAATAATCCTCTGCCATTAGCATTAGTAGAGCAACATTTGTAGATTCCCATCACTGACCTGTCAGAAGTAGACAACAAATACAGCTCTGCACTGCCTAGTAATTACAAGCTCTTTTGTGGATGTTTATGGAGTGTTGAGCTCTGCTAGAAACCAGCTATCAATTAGGTAAAATTACGCTTGCAGCTATACTGAAGTGGATAGCAGAAGATAAAATCAGTCAGACAGGGTACTGTAAATGAGTAGAACGTGCACAGAAGCATACCGTGAATTCTACACTTAGTTTCACTTGACGATAAATCTGAGTCAGGAGACAGAAGGAGGGATCTTTAGCTATGAGAAATAGCAAGTGCTGCTGGGAAATGTAGTTTTAGCAAATAAGAATAGGACCGCCCATTCAGAAATCTGAAGGTGGATGCAGAGAGGGACAGATGGATAAATATGTAAAAAAACGAAAGTTAAAGAAATAAACTTTATGTTGGGTTTAGTTTATTTATTAACAATAGGTTTTCCTTTACTGTGCATTAAAAAAAAATAATTTGATTGGCGTAATAACCTTTAAATTACATTTTTGGATACAATTGTTCATTTTCTTTTTTTTTATTCTGCCATCAATCATTTTTGTTTGACCCTTATAAGTAATTGCACCTTAACTGTAGGTAGGAATCAACAAAACTGACATTGCCACACTGCAAGCACCATCTGTAGATTTTCTTATAATTAGTAAGCGTAGCTGAGAACCGGGTTGTCCTTTCCTTCCGGTGACTGCTGAAATAGGATGTTTTCAGGTGATGCTATTGACTTATCAGAATACATTACAGTTAGTAAACTACTCTGAAGTATGAGATGTCGTTATTAGAAAGAGTCCTGTAATGAGGTTGCATCAAGTGAAGAATGCAAACAATGAGTAGAAGAAATAACAGAAGCACAGGCGGAGAACTGAGTGGGCGTCGGAATCATGTAAACACCGTACAAGTCCTCCAGTCACTCCTGTCTTCTTTCCGGTCTCTCTTTACTCCCAGCCAGAAAAGAACATTAGCATTTAGTAATATTTTGTATGCATGTTGTCTTATCAAACATGTTACATCATTTCTTTTCCTGGTGGTGAAGCTTCACAGACTACAGATGGTAAACTAGGGCAGACACAGTTGGCCACAATCATATTTATCACCTGTCTCTAGAGCAGGAAATACGCACTTTAGATCCAGACAGAAAACAGAGATGGATAATTCCGAAAGTCTTGTATCTGGCAATATTTTATAGATGTTTTATGCTGATCACGTGGTGCAACAATTGAGCGTACTAGTGGCTGCCAATCGATTCTTGTGTCACCAGGAGTTGTTGATCTATGGGAACATAATGAATGCGAGTCTTCTGCTGTTCTCACCTCGAAGAAATGCCTGGTGCTATTTAAGTATAGGGCAGATCAGTTAAAGCCTCCATATCCATTAGGATGAAATCGGCCAAACCAGCTAAGATGTCTGGCAGTGGCTCTCTTATTGATAACACAGGAATACTTGGCAAAGCCGAGAGTTCAAGTATATTGACCAATTATGAGAATTATGGAGCATTATTCACGATTTGTTGTCACAAAGACTAACGCACTAACCAAAGCAGAATAAACGATGGCTTAGATTGTGATCATATGACTATAACTTCATGGCAAAGCTTAGATATTTTCCTAAAGGTCCAAATTCTGGTTGATATTAACATCTCAAATGCCGTAAGCTATCTAAAATAGATACAATGTTTTGATTGCCTCTTATCAAATTTAATTGCAATGTTGCGATGGACAAAGAAAATAATTCTGACATATCGACTTTGTCTTGTTATGCCGTTTAGTGATCGGGTTACTTTATTTTATATTTTGATAGATAAGACTTTTATGAACACAGTAATACAACATGTATGCATTTTTTATTGCTTTATTTTTTAATGGGGCAAAAGGGGGTGTTTTTTTAATTTTTTTTTTACATTTTTTTCACTCTATACTATATTTGTTAGTACTCTTAGGGGACTTGACTGTGTGATCATCTGATCCACTCCATTTGCAGTTGTTAGAGGCTGATAATGTCTGAATAATTCAATGCGAAGGAGTTAATTCCCTTCCACATATTTACAGTGGTTGGTGTCCTGCTTTCCTTACAAAGAGCTGTAAATCTCTTATACAGATATCCAGTGACGTCACTGGATTGTGACAACCATGAACCACCACTAGAGGGAGCTTTAGAGTTTAGGGTATACTTTTTATACATTAAACCAAATGATAACTGAGTATGCAGAATGGTCCTACACACTCAATGACAAATAACAGCCGCTAGTATTAGTGTGTTTGGTTTCTTGTTACAGATTTTTTTTTTCAAAACCCTGATTCTCTTTTTAACTTAATCGGTTTAAATATATTTAGGTGAAAAACCTTTCTTAAAGGGAACCTGTCACCCCGTTTTTTCAAGATGATATAAAAATAGCGCTAAATAGGGGCAGAGCTGTGCTTTAAATTTGTGTATTTTTGGAGCCTTTATTCCCCACCTATGCTGCCGAAATACCTTTGTAAAGTCGCCGTTTTGGGCTGTCACTCACGCTGGTCTGGTCATATGGGCGTGGTGACAGCGCTGACCCCCAGATCTCCGTTGGTGGCGTAGTGGTGTGCGCATGCTCAGCAGGTGAATCCATTGCTCAGGTGAAGGAAAAAAGCGTGATCTGCGCTATTCCGCGGTTTATTGGTGGGTGCGGCCATCTTTGTGAGGCCGCGCGTGCGCAGATGGTACTTCTCAGCTTCCCGGGGCTTCGGGAAAATGGCCGTGGGATGCCGCACTTGCGCAGATAGAGATCGCGGTGGCCATTTTCCTGAAGCCGAGTTCGCATCTCGGCCTCAGGAAAATGGCTGCCGCGATCTCCATCTGCGCACGTGCGGCATCCCGCGGCCATTTTCCTGAAGCCCCGGGAAGCCGAGAAGTACCATCTGCGCACACGCGGCCTCACAAAGATGGCTGCGCCCACCAATAAACCGCAGAATAGCGCAGATCACGCTTTTTTCCTTCACCTTCGTACTGGATTCGCCTGCTGGGCATGTGCACACCACTACGCCACCAACGGAGATCTGGGGGAGAAACAGCGCTGTCACCACGCCCATATGACCAGACCAGCGTGAGTGACAGCCCAAAACGGCGACTTTACAAAGGTATTTTGGCAGCATAGGTGGGGAATAAAGGCTCCAAAAATACACTAATTTGAAGCACAGCTCTGCCCCTATTTAGCGCTATTTTTATATCATCTTGAAAAAACGGGGTGACAGGTTCCCTTTAAAGTTACCACTGGGAGAAATAAAGATACAGAATATGACTGATTTATGAATGAAATAATTACTTATGGTTTGCTCTTTATTTAAAATGCTCTCATAAATTTTCTTCACTCTGAAAATTAATGAAATATTATGACAGCGACTTGCCACAGGAAAATTAGTAATTTACTTTCATTTATTTTAAGCGCGTCATAACATGAGTTTTGAATGAAATGTGAGCTTTAACATTTCTTAATTAACTCCTAAAGTATTGTTCCAAGTCCGTTGTTTCTCTGCAGCTATCTACAGCCATGTCATGTGGTGCTCACGCTGTGTCCTGCTATGAGCCGACAAAAGACGGAACGATTTTCAATATATTTTCTCTGAGAGCCATTATTAAGATCAGAGAATTTGAAGAAGCCTCATTTTGCGACAACTGGATACAGTATATATATTTTTTCTAAATTGGAATTGCTTCATTCATAGTACATTTTTTCTTTATTAGACGTGCAGATGATAAGGCACAAACAAAAAAAAAGCATGTCTCCCAAGAATATTAGTGTTTCTACGATCTAAAACTACTTATGAATCACTATGCAGAAATCTAAGCATGTGTGACCAACAGCATGTGGCTTCTTACATAGACCTGCACATTGCTATACGCTGTCAACACCACTTGGCATCATACTATGCAAGTAAATGGTTCAAAGCCCCCCAATACACAAAAGATAGATGTCGGCCTACAGTTATCTCTCTCGACTCCCCTCACACGCAGGAGCCCTGTCTAGTAAGATTATTCCACCAACCACTTTTTTTCCCCATTCTTTAAATGACCATTATTATTATGAGCTCTTTATTGTGCAATTTCAGGATGAGAAAATGATGGTTAGATAAACTATTATTAATTTAATAGATTGTCGATTTACAATACTGGTCACATATTGTCAGGAGAATTTAGTGTTTTAGACACTGCCTAGAATATGAATAAGTTATTTACATCAAATTATGGAGTCTTAAGTACATGCACGTATTACGCACACAATTCTGGTTGGATGAAGCATGGGATTTGTCTAAATTTCTCCTATTCTTTTTCATGTGTGTCACACTTAAATGTTTCAAATTGCCAAACAAATTTAAATATTAAACAAAGATAACACAAGTAAACACAAAATGCAGTTTTTAAATGTAGGTTTTTATTATTAATGGAAGAGTATATCCAAACCTACAGGGCCCTGAGTGAAAAAGTGATTGCTCCCCCATAAAACATAAATTAACTTGTGGTTTATCACATCTTTGGGAAGCTAAGTTCAACTTTCCCAGCCACACGCAGGCCTGATTACTGCCACACCTGTTGGCAATCAAGAAATCACTTAAATAGGACCTGCCAGACAAAATGAAGTAGACCAAAGGGTTCTCAAAAGCTATCGCGATCGAAAGAAATTCTGAAATAAATGAGAAACAAAGTAATTGAAATCTATCAGTATGGAAAGGTTATAAAACCATTTCTAAAGCTTTGGGACTATGGCAAACCATAGTGAGAGCCATTATCCACAAATGGCAAAAACATGGAATAGTTGTGAACCTTCCCAGGAGTGGCCTGATGACCAAAATTACCCCAAGAGCGCAGCGATGACTCATTCAAGATGTCACAAAAGACCCCACCACAACATCCTAAGAACTGCAGACCTCACTTTCCTCAGTTAAAGTCAGTGTTCATGATTCCACCATAAGAAAGAGACTGGACAAAAATGACCTGCATGGCAGAGTTACAAGCCGAAAACCACTTCTGTGCAATAAGAACATAAAGGCTGGTCTCAACATCTTGATGATCCCCAAGACTTTTGGGAGAATACTCTGTGGACTGACGAGGCAATAGTTGAACATTTTGGCACGTGTATGTCCCATTACATCAGTCGCAGAAGTAACACAGCATTTCAGAAAAGGAACTTCATACCAACAGTAAAATATTTTGGTAGTATTGTGGTGGTCTGTGGCTGTTTTGATGCTTCAGGACCTGGAAGACTTGCTGTGATAAATGGAACCATGACTTCTGCTGTCTACCAAAAAATCCTGAATTAGAATCTGTTTGGGACCTCAAGCTGAAGCACACTTGGGTTATACAGCAGGTCAATGATCCAAAACACACCAGCAAGTCCACCACTGAATGGCTTAAGAAAAAGAAAACTAAGCCTTTGGAGTGGCCTAGTCAAAGTCCTGACCTTAATCCGATTGAGAAGCTGTGGCATGACGTTAAAAAGGCAGTTCATGCCTGGAAACCCTCCAGTGTGGCTGAATTACAACAATTCTGCAGATAAGAGTGGGTCAAAATTCCTCCAGAGTATTGTAAAATTCTCATTGCCAGTTATTGCATAGGCTTGATTACAGTTGCTGCTAAAGGTGGCCAACCAGTTATTAGGTTTAGGGACAATCACTTTTTCACACAGGGCCCTGTAGGTTTTGATTTCTTTTTCCTTTAATAATAAAGACCTTCATTTAAAAACTGCATTTTGGGCTTACTTGTGTTATATTTGTCTAATATTTAATTTGTTTGAGATCTGAAACATTTAAGTGTGACAAACATGCAAAAGAATAGGAAATCAGGAAGGGGCAAACACTTTTTCACGCAACTGTATATATTATGATTGATAAGAATACCATTGGCAACTCTATTTAAGTATCCCACTCATGAAACAGTTGTATCTTTTCCAATATTTTGCAGATTTTGGGAAATAAGACTTATGATGTGGTAGAATTTTACCAGAAAAAAATGTTACCTTATTGCACAGCATTTCATATTAGGTTTATGTAGGGATATTTTAAAAATATCCCTAACTTGTTTTCACCTACACTACCGTTCAAAAGTTTAGGGTCACAAAGACAATTTTGTGTTTTCCATGCAGGAAAGAAATATATCTTGGTACCGTGTTAGCCAGTGGATAGAAAAATATTTAGAATTGAGAGTCCTCAGTGGTTGATACCTTTTAATGGCTAACTGTTTCAGTTAGCCATTAAAAGGTATCAACCACTGAGGACTCTCAATTCTAAGTGTTTTCCATGAAAATTCATACTTTTATTAATCAAATGAGCTGCTAAATGAATTGAAAATCTAGTCCAGACATTGACAAGGTTCGAAAAAAAGATTTTTTTTAAAAATAATTTTCTCCTTCAAACTTTGCTTTCGTCAAAGAATGCTCCCTTTGCAGCAATTACAGCATTGCAGACTTTTGGCATTCGGCATACCGTACTCATTTCTTTAAAGGGAACCTATCACCATTCACCAGGAATAGCGCTGTTACCCTGCAGATATGGGTTAATCTGCAGGCTAGCAACATTGTGATGCTGCCAGGTGTCTGCATGTAGCCAAATGCAGCAGTGAGAAATTTATCTTTATTCTCCCCGTCAGCATTCTGTTTCAGTCATGGGGCAGGTTCAGTCACCGCTCTCAGTATACAGAGTGGCCTCTGTAACCGCACCCCCAGCCCTGACTGACACTGGCTCTACACACTGTTAGGTAATCCTCCCTGCATGTGTTGCGGCTGTCAAACATCCATGAGACATTCAGCCGCGGGGACTCAAATATAGTATTAGAGAACGCTGATTATGCTCTATTAGCACTTGAGCATGCTTGGATAACATCTCATTTGAGCACGTTCGCTCATCACTAATTACATACAAATCCAATAGGGGAAAATATTAAGGTCTGTGCCAGTGTACTCTTATGCAGATACAGGGTCTATTAAAAACTGAGTGACAACCTACAACAAGCAATGAAATCTTTGCCACAAGTATCTACCTAGTATCTTACCTAGTACCTGTTACCCATATAGACAATGAAAAGACCTCACAATGAGAGTGATTTTTTTTTATTAAATGGCATCTGTCAGTAGGATCAACTCTCCTAAGCCATCTATGTGGACATGTAGGTCATAGGAAGCTGATTAAAATGATACTTTTGTTATCTGCGATCCAATGTCTTTCCAGAGAAATCCACATTTTTTTTGTTAATGCACTGTTAAGAACTATGGGCTGGACACTGATCTCCCTGAGAATCTGCCTCCAAGGATCACAGGGAGCATTACCAGTGAGACACATGGAATGACTGACAGTCTGCTCTCCTGATCTCACTGCAGAGCTGTGTGCAGGGCCGGACTGGCCATCGGGCAGTTCTGGCAAATGCCAGAAGGGCCGGTGGCAGTCGTGGGCCGCTCACCAGCACCGACTTCTCCCGCCAGCACTGCTGCATTCAACTATACTAGCGTCTATGACGCTGGTACGGTTGAATGCAATGATGGAGGAGAAAGCGTCTGCTGACGCTCCCTCTCCCATCATTCCCCGCTCTGCCTGGCGCTGACACTGCGGGTGCGCGATGACGTCATATCATCGCGCACCTGCTGTGTGACCGGGCAGACTGCAGCTGCTGAGACTGGAGCCAGGAGCAGCGCTGGGCATGAGGAGAGGTGATTTTTAAAAA
Organism: Ranitomeya imitator; assembly: GCF_032444005.1. Lineage (NCBI taxonomy): Eukaryota > Metazoa > Chordata > Amphibia > Anura > Dendrobatidae > Ranitomeya > Ranitomeya imitator. The sequence goes on along the minus strand of NC_091283.1, from coordinate 105,975,433 downwards.
AAATATATCAGAGTGATAACTGGATTGTGGGGCTATTGGAGGGGCTGTATTACATTCTATGGGGGCTGGCTGCATTACATTCTATGGGGGCTGTGCAGTATTACATTCTATGAGGGCTGTGCTGTATTACATTCTATGGGGCTGTGCTGTATTACATTCTATGGGAGCTGTGCTGTATTACATTCTATGGGGGCTGTGCTGCATTACATTCTATGGGGAAGTGCTGTATTACATTCTATGGGGGCTGTGCTGTATTACATTCTATGGGGGCTGTGCTGTATTACATTCTATGTGGCTGTGCTGTATTACATTCTATGGGGCTGTGCTGTATTACATTCTATGGGGGCTGTGCTGCATTACATTCTATGGGGGCTGTGCTGTATTACATTCTATGGGGGCTGTGCTGTATTACATTCTATGGGGGCTGTGCTGTATTACATTCTATGGGGGCTGTGCTGCATTACATTCTATGGGGGCTGTGCTGTATTACATTCTATGGGGGCTGTGCTGTATTACATTCTATGGGGCTGTGCTGCATTACATTCTATGGGGGCTGTGCTGCATTACATTCTATGGGGGCTGTCCTGTATTACATTCTATGGGGGCTGTGCTGTATTACATTCTATGGGGGCTGTGCTGCATCACATTCTATGGGGGCTGTGCTGCATTACATTCTATCGGGGCTGGCTGCATTACATTCTATGGGGGGCAGTGCTGTATTACATTCTATGGGGGCTGTGCTGTATTACATTCTATGGGGCTGTGCTGTATTACATTCTATGGGGCGGTGCTGCATTACATTCTATGGGGGATGGCTGCATTACATTCTATGGGGGCTGGCTGCATTACATTCTGTGGGGGGCTGGCTGCATTGCATTCTATGGGGGGCTGGCTGCATTACATTCTATGGGGTGCGGTATTATATTCTATGGAGGGGCTACATTATATTCTATGGGGGGCTGCATTATGCTCTATGAATGGGCTACCATATATTATATATGCAGGGGCTGCATTATACTATATGAGGGGGCTGCATTATATTCTCTGGGGGTTACAGTATACTCAGGGGGCTACAATATATTCTGTGGGGTGGTTGCATAATACTCTGGGGTGGCATCATTATACTATATGTGGGTTGCATTATACTGTATCGAGGACTATGGGGAATACTTTATACTATATGAAGAACTATGGGGTGCATTATACTAAGGGAAGTGAATTGTACTACATGGATGACAATGGCAGGGCATTATACTACATGGAGCACTATGAGGAATGTATTATACTATTTGGAGGACTGAGGAATGTATTACACTATTTGGAGGACTGAGGAGTGTATTATACTATATGGAGGAATTGCAGTGTATTTTAATATATGGAGGTCTATGAGGAGTGTATTATACTATATGGAGGTCTATGTGGAGTGTATAATACTATATGGAGGACTGAGGAGTGTATTATACTATATGGAGGACTGAGGAGTGTATTATGCTATATGGAGGACTGAGGAGTGTATTATGCTATATGGAGGACTGAGGAGTGTCTTATACTATATGGAGGACTGAGGTGTACATTATAATATATGGAGGTCTATGGGGTGTATTATACTAAACAAGCAAAATCGAGTGATTGGATTGTTTATGTGGGAACAGAAATCATTGTTATCAGCAGCACATAGCCGGTGTAAACTGTAGTTGTGCTGCTGATAACATGATACTGTATGGGGACAGATTGATCTAATTGTGATTGTTTTGTTCCCTTCATTCTTTCTCAGTTGGTGTAAAGAGGCCGGGAAACAAGCGAATGACTTCACTATTGTTGATCACACTCGTTTAGTGGCCTGAGATCAGCGCATGCAAATACAGCAGAAATGCTTCACAGGGAGACCAGGCAAGGACTCTTCACAGTCGCTGAGCTCAGCGCAAGACCTGGAATATCTGAAGAGCGGTGACGCTACTGATGTCACTGCTCTTCAGAGTCACCGGGTCTTGTGATGTGCAGCGGAACCAAAAATGGCTGTAGGCAAAGTTTATGGAGCATCAGAATGAGGTTCCATAGCCTTTGGTCGTCTCAATCCCTTCATTATCTACGAGATCCAGTTATGTAGGTAAAGTAGCGGCTGGATACATATATATGTATATATAGTCGTGTTACACTCCCCTCACTTCTTGTAACCTACAAGTGTGCAAAGATATTATACAGTCACCATGTCACAAGTGGGCCTGTGTAACTTCAAATGCCAGGGCTGAATTTTAGTCCCTGTCGGGCCCTGGCTGTGTGTGATTGTAACTGACACATCTGCAGGTTCCTTTCAGGTTCCATCTCACAGACATAGCTTACTGCAATACAGCAGAGCTGTGAGAGCTGCAAAAAATGTGTTTGCAAGGAGACAAACGTTCAATTCTATTATTCTGGGTCAAATACATGTCTCACACTGGTAAATCCCCCTATTATTTATAATGATCTCTGGTGGCAGATTCTCAGGGAGATCAGTGTCCAGTTCATAGCCCTGAACAGATCAATGACATATACTGTATATACAGTGGGGATGACCAAATGTTTTGCATTTTTTTAAGGTGCAATTACTTCTGTCTGTTTGTTGGGATGCCATTTTTCTGGTGATGAATTGAAAGAGCATGAACACCTTATTCAAGCAAGTTCGCTCATCACTATATATGATCTGGTAGAAAACAACACTTTATACGTTAGAGACAGTTACCGTAGGGGGCACATGAAAATTTATAGCTTATATATAATGACTCTGTACAAAAAAAGATACAACAAAGTTGGGTTCACATCATGTCCCAGTTCACAATTTCTTCAGAACTTCAGTCTCCAATAAACTGAGCCATTGATTTCAATATAGTAATGGAAACCATTGTGTCCATTTCTTTTTTGCTGACCGCAATGGTGTAGTAGACTGCACTTATGTGTTTTTGCCTAAAAAACTCAACACAGCTCAAAAAATTCCAAAGTTTTTATGATTCAGATGGAGGCCCCAGACTGAATCGTGAATCCAAGAAGAGATGTGATCCCGGTCTGAAGAACGGGTATGACTGTCAATATTGATTGTCACTTAGTATCTTATGAGGAAAAGCATATGAATGAGATGAATGGAATATTTATCACTGCATTCAAAAGTAATACTTACGAGAGAAAAAAAACAGATTAGAGGCTGCTCTATAGTAATAGAATACTGGCATTATAATGATGCCTTATTATCACACACTATGACCTTCAATGTGATAATGACTCCGTCACGCGCTACATTTGTTTTCCATGTTGTCAGCAATGTCACATAGAACACAGGATGCTGCCAGAAGTAACCTATTACATTGACGTCCATACACCTTGCCCTGTCACCCCTATTACCATAGGAAATGAGGGGGTTATGTAATAACTGGGGAGAAAATGAGTATGCATTTTATAAAAAGAGAGGTTTTCCATCTCCTGAATTAATGTTTCATGTGTGCGATGCATAAATGTATAACAATTATGTCCCTTCTGTCTGCTAAATAAATAATTAGCCACCGGTAGTGTTGTGAAATTCATAGCATGCATTTATTTGACATATAACGGCTCCTGATTTCTTCCTAGGTTGAAGAGCTACCTGATCTTACACTGGAGAATTACAGAGTCAGGAAGGGACCTGATAGCAGCAGGTATAGCGCCTTCCATGCTCGCTGCATTCCTAGTCTGCTGGGACACCAGCAGTGGTTTACTGCTCTTAAATCTCCCTGTTCTACCATTTCTAAATTATTACTATTCCCTTTTCAACCATTTAAAAATTATTGCAATAAAATTGGAACTTTTCTGGGAAAATTTTGAAGCTGTATGATTTTTCTGAGTCACAACCAAATATCACGGTGTAGAAAAAAAATATCAAAGTGCAACTCCCAATATCACATAAAACAAATGATAATAAAAAAAATGTGACAAGCGAGTATGAAAAATGTTAACATTTTTCTGTTCTTTGACAGGTAAAAATTGGTAATCAAACATGTAGGTGGCACACATGGCGAATTAGAGTAAGGGCGCCGTCAGACGGCTGCATAAATCGGACTGCAATGTTCGGATTGGCCACTGAGCTCCTAACTTTATGTATATCTATGCAGCTGTCATGCGCGGGTCTGGAAAGTCACGCCTAGTACAAGCATTGTGGTCCGATTTAAAAGGCAGTCTCACTGCGCCCTTAGCTTGAAATGGGTGCTAGTTCCTCTGGAGCAAACCATTGAGTTCCTATAGAACAACAGGAGACAGAGTGAAGGAACTGCACCCCCAAACACGTGGATATGCTTCAAATATAGATTTATTGGCAATACTTCATATCCATTGGTTACACCACAGTAAGTACAGTATTAAGAAACATTTCAGGTGAAAAACTCTTCATCTGATGTATAGTCTATGTTCATTACATATAGGTCAAAGAGATCCAAGGTGAGGGATGGGCTTCACCCAAACAAGGACAACGAGGATCCAACTGTATTAAGGCCTGCTCTAAAAATTGGTGACTGTGTATTCCTTCTCTTGAAAAAAGTCTACAGAAAGATACCCACAAAATGTAGCCAAAAAAAGGCACTCTGAAATTCCAAGGAGTATTGTGCAGAATATGAAGCTGGCAGCCAAACTTTGAGAAGATAAAATTGTCAACAGCAGCCGTGATGCTTTGCTGGATTTATTATATGACGGATCTAAATTGCATCTGATGAGCTCCATCAACCTATAAATGGGTCAATGTTGAACCTATTGAGGGACCCTTTCCCACTCCAATGTTGGCTCCTAACACTTTGCCTAATAGAAGTACCTTCTGCAGACTGCTATTAACATCATTTATCCCTTTTTTATACCAGAGCATTGTTGACAGTATAACCGCTGAAGTCCATTCATGCCACAATGGCTGAATTGAATGAACGCTTTTGATGTAGCCAGGATCTACAGTACACTGACAGCAAAGTGCAGGCGTGAATAATTGCTGGATTACTGAAGCAGTAAAACACTGGGGGAGGGAAGTGCCTGTCTGACACTATTCAGGCTGTATTTAATGTTGGTGTGCCCAAGGCACTGTGTGTGAGCTTACTATAAAATGGCATTCATGCCTCCTAGGAGCTTTCCTGTATCTGATTCTCTATTACTTATTCTTTTAAAAATAGATGGTTAGTTGCATTGAGTATAAATAAAAAAATAGAAAAGTCAAAAAATGAGAGAATACAATAAATAAAATATATGTTTCACATGTTCTACTCCTAACACAGCTTGAAATGGTTTCGCCCCTCCTCTGGGGCTTTTTTGTGGTCTTTCAGGGGGTATTATTTGTCATTACACTGTTTTAATCACGATTTGTAAAAAAAAATGTTCATTGCTGAATACTTTTTTTCAGCTTAGATTGAATGATGTTGCACTTCTTTGTTCTTCCTGGAAGAATTGGGATCAAAATTTGAAGTTATCTAATATTCATAGTAAAGGGGATGAGTTCCTGTTCACTGGTGGTAGGACCATTGGGACCATAGCTGACCCTTTGCCGAGGCTCTTAAAGAGTGGAGATTGAGTATACGCATCTTGGCTTTGTTCATTCAATATGGGATAACGTCATATCTTGGTATGTTCTGACAATAGGATCTTATGACATGGAAACCTCCTTCAGGAGCTCAGCAGTGTTCTAAATGAGTGGGATGTTATTGGAATTACCAGCTCCAATCGATAGAAATGGGCAGTTCTGGAATTCTTTTAAGTTATACAGTGATCCAACATTTAGGTCAAAAGACAATATATATTATTTCAAAATATTACAATCTATTTCAACCGAGAATGAGACCACTTCCATGTTTCTACTGTAGTGGTAGTCATTCAGCAAATCATAAGAAAAAATAAGGCTCCTAAATATAATTGATTTCTGATAAATACAGATACAGTTAACTAACGACAACAGTTTATTAATGAAGCATTCATTCTCTCATTAGATTCAAACATCCAGGGAATCTTGAATTGAGAGTAAAACTCCAGAATGCCTTCCTGTCAAAGAGATGTCATATAATATATATTCTCCAGTCCAGGAAGAAAAGAAATGAGCGGCACTGCCCCCACAACTCGGGTCCACACCGGACTAACTTCAGGTGATAACACAATATATTGCTCGATGTCACTCTCCACAAACCGAGATAACATGGGACTTTGGGTGCTCTTCAGAAATGACAGTCTGTAGTCCACAATTTCTTACAAGGAAAAATGAAGGCACTCACCAGTCTTCCAAAAGATTCCTTTATTAACACCAACTCCAGATAAAATTCATGGCCGGGGGAGAGGGGGCCGAAGCTCGTGTGAGCAGAGGGGGACGACGGCCGTGTCGCGCTGTGCCTGCGCTTCTACAGGACCCGTAGAAGTGCAGGCACCGTCGCGAAACGGCCGTTGTCCTCCCCTGCTCACACGAGCTTCGGCTCCCTCTCCCCCGGCCATGAATTTTATCTGGAGTTGGTGTTAATAAAGGAATCTTTTGGAAGACTGGTGAGTGCCTTCATTTTTCCTTGTAAGAATTTGTGTTAATATATATTCTCCTTTGGAGGCTTTTTACTCTTTAAAACCTAAATACATCAAACTTAATTTCTCCACATAACTGATACTGAAATGTTTAACCGTATGAGAAAAGATGTAGTCTTTGGGGTAGCTGATCTCACTGAAAGACACTAAAATATGAACCTTTTTTTATTTATTTTGCAAATAATAAAATATTCTTTATGCTACAGGGGATCAATCTACTAGATAGGTGACAATTATTAAATATGTGTGGGTTTTATGCTAGATCTCCACTGACCTCCAGAACAGAGTCTTTATACCCCAGAAATGCAAATAGCCTTTTCAGAGAGAAAAAGGGCTTGAATACTAGCACCACCTATTGGATGTAGCAGTCCTAAAAGTCATGATTAACCCTTTAGTGAGCCTTGTCACATGACTTATGAAATGAAACCAAACCAGAAATTCCATTTGCAGATATGTGTTTTGGGAGTTTGCCCCTCAGTGCAAAGCAGGAGATCTTATTTGGCTAGGTGAGAATCCTCTGACTGGGGGGCAATTTAGGAATGTTTCTCCTTGTGAAGAGTACCAAGTCGACATAAGGAGACTTATAGACCTTGAAATACTCCTCTGAGAATTAAAATATGCAAATAGCCTCTTCAGAGAGGAAGAAGACTTGAACTTATCCTACATCATGTAGCAAGGCTCCATAAAGGGTCGATATTGACTTTAAGGATTGCTATAACAAATAGCTAGCGCTAGAGTTCAAGTCCTATTTCTCTCTGAAGAGGCGATATGCATATTTTAATTTCCAGAGGAATATTGCATTGCCTATAAGTCTCCTTATTCTGGCTTGACATTTTCCACAAGTAGAAGCATTCCCCCTAAGACCACTATGTCCAGAAAAAAAATTGTATGGCGTGTTTGGTCATATAGGCATCCCTCTACTCAATTCTAAGCTTGTGGATCTAACCTGAGGAACTCTGTCTCCAGAGCGAGTCTATCGTACCATTTGGAACTTTACAGACTCTCACTGCCTTTTTTTTTCTCAAAATATATGCAATAAAAAAAGGAAAAATACAGTTGTGGCAAAATTAAGAGACCACCACATCAAAACCCTGCCTTGGGCAGCCCAATCTCCAGACCTGAACCCCATTGATAACCTCTGGAATGTAATCAAGAGGAAGATGGATAGTCACAAGCCATCAAACAAAGAAGAACTGCTTACATTTTTGTACCCGGAGAGGCATAAGGTCACCTAAAAGCAGTGTAAAAGACTGGTGGAAAGCATGGCAAGACGAATGAAAGCCGTGATTAAAAATCACGGTTATTCCACAAAATATTGATTTCTGAACTCTTACGAAGTTAAAACATTAGCATTTTTGTTTTTAAATGATTTTGAACTTGTTTTCTTTGCATTATTTGAGGTCTGAAAGCCCTGTTTTTTTTTAATTTTGACCATTTTTCTTTGTCAGAAAAAAAATACAAAAATCATTGCTTGGAAATTCGGAGACATGTCAGAAGTTTATAGACTAAAAGAACAATTTACAATTTACTCAAAAATATACCTATAAAGAGAAAAATCAGACAATCTGAACATTTTGCAGTGGTCTCTTAATTTTTGCCAGAGCTGTTTATATACAGTAAGTTTACCTTACCTCTTTCTGATGATACTTTATTGCTACTTTTAGCTTAGCCAGGTCATGACACTTCTGAGGATCCAGCTCCTCACTCTGGTCATCCCTGTGGTTAAGTATAATTTCCAGTTCTCGAGAGCTCCTTGCTTGGTCAAGTAGATCCTTGGCAAACTTCTTACATTGCTGAGATAATTCTTCATATTCTGCCTTGAACTCATTCTCCACCTTGCTGAGCTCTTTCAGTTCCCACCCAAGGCGGAAAGCTGTTAATATAGGGTCCTCACTGGATAAGGCAATCAAAGATGGGCTGGCTAGAGCTTTGTAGATGTTGAGTCTCGATCTGGAGTGTCTGAGACTGTCAACTTCCGAGCTGGAGACACATTCCACACAGTTGCAACGTATCTGGTGTGGGCGAGGTATTGTCACCCTTCTTTGGACTAAAAGTTTTATAATTTCATAGTTATTAGTGTGAGCTGCCAACATAATGGGCGTAATGTCTGGCGTGAATTCTGAAAACTGTGTATCCATCATTAATGTTGGCACCTGGGAAGAGAAATGAAGAAAAAATAACTAAATTGCTTTGCATTCTTCAACATTGCAAAGTTACAGTACATAAGAAAAGGTAAAGCAAATGCATAAAAATAAACTGAAAGTAGAAAAAAACATTGTGGGCTGTCTGAAGATAGAGACTAATTGCGAATGCAAACTTCATATTGTACAAGGCAGCGAAATAAGATTATGGTATATACAGATTCCTTATAGGGGTGGTCTTACACTCTGAAGGAGCGCGGAAAGCAGTGACACCATACTGAGCATGTGCCAGAATTGACAACCGGGACATGCTCAGTAGAAAAAAACATAGCCTGGCCTTAAAAAGGATGTTCCTAATGACATACTGCTTAATGACAGGGAAAGTAGCTGCATGAAGTGGCCACAGTGCTGCCACTCCTATAACGATTCATTATAGGGAGGAAAAGGATGCTGTGAGAGTGACAGCAGCCCCTGCTCTCTGATGACGATACATTTGAGAATCCCAAGTGCATATTAGGAGACTCAAACTAAACGATCATTGGAAGTTAAAAAAATCAGACTGGAGCTTAGAGTAGAGAGGAAAGAGTAGGGAAGTTGTAAATGAAGTGCATTAGAAAAGTGATTAGATTAGTAATTAAATAGGCAGACGTATAGTATGACATTCACTATTATTTGATTCCTGGATTATGAGATTCAGAGACGTAACTGTCGTCGGTTTCAGAAGCAGCTGTCATTTCAGGTCGTTACATAAAGTATTGAGGCCCAGGAGCTCATAGTTTTACTTACAGGGTTCTTTTAGACTAAATATTAGAGATGATCTCATCTTTTGAAATACAAATTCCACAGCTTCATTAAGTTTTCCCCTAAAATTAGATTTATGAGGTAATACATTTGCTGTAAATATCAATACTGTAAAGGCTCCAATTGCCTAGAACACAGCACTATGAGGTCTCCTAGTAATGTATTAATCCCTTGTTGAGCTCTTCAATGGAAGCCCAAAATTAGAGCAAAGGGGTATTAAACAGCTCTGCTTGTTTGTACGTGTATCAAGGGTAAAAAAAGTATTGCTTTGTTAAAGTACTGTTACAGAAGTGCATCACAGTTCAATCGATTCACAGTTCACACCAACTCTGCAGGTCCAGCACCTCTCTATTACTTGAATCTGTTTATTATTATTCACAGACTGAGACAACCACTCCCATTTCTATGTTTTTCTGTGTTGTTACAGTACATCACAATAAGATTTAGGCCTTTTTATCCCCTACCTTTAATGATGGACTGTGCGCTCTGAACTCCTATCCCTAGACTTCAAAATCTTTGCCACTGATTTCCCTGCACTCATATTTTATTGTCTTTGTGATAGTCCTGATTGACTGCGCTAGACCACATGATGTAATAGCTTCAACCATTATGTGGAAGCCCGCATGGCGATGCCTGGCATCATGAGAGTACTATCGGGCAGATGCTATCTTATAATTTATTTTTTTTATCGGTGAAGATTGCAACTTATTTTATCTGACATCCAACTCCAACACTTGCAACCCTATACTGACCTTTGAAATATAATTAATAATCTTGTGAAATTAGTAGGAATTTTTTAGATTCTCGCCCAAAGACTATTGGATGGCATGCATCTGTGTGCTAGATTACTGCTGTTTTCATAGTGCTGGTTTATACGGCATGTTGTTTCTACTTAGTCTTAGGCTAAGTTCACATTGCATTAAAGCAGCCGTTCAACACGTGCGTTAAACGGGCTGCGTTAACGCAAGTGCTGCCAACATGCCATCGCGCTAGTGCAGATAGAGCTAGCAGATGCTCTATCTGCGCTAAGCGGTGATGGACCCAGAAACGCTGCAGCCTGCGTCCCAGGGTCCGTCACTGAATGACGACACATCGCAAGCGCACGCCCATTTTTGGGCGTTATGCCGCGGTGTAACGCAGTCCGTTTAACGGACTGCCTGGACGTAATGTGAACCCAGCCTTATGAAAACATACTGCACGTACTTACAGATGTTTTAGGAATATGTTCATCAAATTATGGATAAAAGCACATAAGGCTATAATTTGGTGAACATTTTGTGCTGTGCGTCTTTACGGTTTAATGATTCCTATATTCAGAGATATACACCAGAAAATTATACACATAAGAGCGCATGTTCACTCTGTCAGCACCATTATAGTCTAGGCCCCGTCAGCACATATGCTCGAATCCTGTTGTTTATGAGAAGTTTTCTAAAACTTGCAGAAAAAGGTCCCGACGAGACATCTGCATCCTCGCAATTTACAGCTAAAAATACAAATAATATAGTTTGATACTTGTTTGATACTTGTAAGTAGAATATTATGGCCTTTTAATGACCTGAGGCTTAATTCATAGTCTATGAACTCTATGCCCTGGCATAACCAAATTAACATCTTGCTTAGTACTTCCTCTGGAAAACAACTCATCTAGCGGAAAATTCACCACAAAATTAGATGAATCAAAAGAGCTTGAAAGTACAGTGATGGGGAAAGTCAAAATGTTATTGTCTAAAACAGGGACACACAACATTTTTTTGGCCCAAGGGCCACATTGACGTACTGAACTGATCCCAAGGGATGCATTTTTTTCTTTTAAATGGGTAGCTACATCAATACATGGGCATTTTATAGCCTGTAAGTCTCTTTACACTGGCATGTCAGGCATGGAAATCTCCACAAGGAGAGACGATATTCCTTACACCCCTTCTTTTAAATTCCAAAACTGATCCAAAGCATTTGATGAATGACCTCTTATTGAGCATTCCTGTTACAGGAAAGCCCTACAGAGTGACTGAGTGGCTCACTGCTGGCAACCGTCCATCTGGCAATTGCCAGAACTGCCAGATGGCCAGTCCGGCCTTGAATACAGATGTTTTACCAGTGATATGCCCATGCAGATAAGCAGGCTTATGTTGGCATTATATATTAAAGGTATAGACCTTTGTATGTTAAAAATATTGTACTGTAATCTTAAGGCCATTGTAACTTAAGGGCCACTTAATTGTAGTGTACTGCTGTTTAAACTGTGCGAATTACAGAATGTGCTAAAACTTTGTGCATTTTATGAGGCACCAATGGAAAATGAAAATTCCTGAAGCCTTACAGGATATTAGAAAAATGCAGCTTGGGCAAATAATTTCACTAAGCACAGGATATAAAAGAACTGCTGTTTATGCAGTTTCTAAATATAATCATTAACTTGGGCTATGGGGAAGCTTCCCTATAATGAATCTTGTTACCTGTTTACAAATTTGTTCCTTAGTCTTTGGCAATTACTATGCCGGGTCAGACACATATGTTTTTGGCAATAGTTAATTTCTACAGAACAACAATATTTTTTTGGCAGTAATCAGTCATTCCCATACAAAAATATTTTGTCAGTAGAATGTAAAATGACCTCTCTGAGTCACAGAAATTAGGAAAGATGGGATTGCCATGACAACCAACAATCATAGTAAACTGGAAATGAAAATGCAGGGCAGTCTGAGCGAAGAAATAACAGAGAGAAGAAATTGTTGATGAAACGCGCAGTCACTCTTTGGCTCTGCTTTCCAGGCTGGATAATTGTTTCTTAAAACTTGCTTAATCTTTTTTCTAATAATGTTGGCTTCTAAAAAACTGACTTACTAAATGATGGAACATCCCTTTACACATCAGGTTGGAATATTTTCTCTCATAAAAAAACATGTTTTGTTTTCTAAGAAAATAGAAAGTAATGTAGATTATTTCGGGTGCAAAGGGTAGCAGTCATCTCAAGAATATAGGGGACGATTCTTAAAAAAAAAAAATGCTGAAAAGTTTCAACTTTTTTGTGCAATGCAAGGATGAGCAAAAAATGTGACTTCTGCTGTTTTCACGACATTCTTGACCCATCTCTGACAGACTGGGTAGAGATGTGGTGAGACCGCAGTGTGACGGGGCATGGGGGGACCCGGGCAACAAATTCATAATGAGCGGTGACACTTCTAAAGCCACAAATATTGAGTAAGATGTGTGGAGAGAGGCCCGTAGTGGCGCCCACCACTACATAGCTCGCCTCATTCAATCCTCTTATTTAATCAGAAGCATCCACTGCAGCACACCATCATCAAGACCGGTGAGAGAATCACTGGTTTTGATGAATCACCCCCATGGATACTTACTGGGCCCAGAGACCATTCTGCCACTTAACATCACACTAGTATTATAAGTATATGTAAGTATATACAAATATATGTACAGTGGGGAAAATAAGTATTTGATCCCTTGCTGATTTTGTAAGTTTGCAACTGACAAAGACATGAACAGTCTATAATTTTAAGGGTAGGTTAATTTTAACATTCAGTGATAGAATATCAAAAATAAAATCCAGAAAATCACATTGTATAAATTATATAAATTTATTTGCATTTTGCATTGAGAAATAAGTATTTGATCCCCTACCAATCATTACGAGTTCTGGCTCCTACAGACCAATTAGACAATTCTAATCAACTTGTTACCTGCATTAAAGACAGCTGTCCTACATAGTCACCTTTATAAAAGACTCCTGTCCGCAGACTCAATTAATCAGTCAGAGTATAACCTCTACAATATGGGCGGGCAAGACCAAAGAGCTTTCTAAGGATGTCAGGGGCAAGATCATAGACTTGAACAAAGCAGCAATGGGCTACAAAACCATAAGTAAGATGCTGGGTGAGAAGGAGATAACTGTTGGTGCAATAGAAAGAAAATGGAAGAAATACAAAATGACTGTCAATCAACATCGATCTGGGGCACCATGCAAAAACTCACTTTGTGGGGGATCCTTGATCATGAGGAGGATGAGAGATCAGCCTAAAACTACACGGGGATAACTTGTCAATGAGCTCAAGGCAGCTGGGACCACAGTCACCAAGAAAATCATTGTTAACACATTACGCCGTAAAGGTTTAAAATCCTGCAGTGCCCGCAAGGTCTCCCTGCTCAAGGAGGCACATGTGGAGGCCGTCTGAAGTTTGCCAATGAACACTTGGATGATTCTGTGATTGGGAGAAGGTGCTGTGGTCAGATGAGACAAAAATTGAGATCTTTGGCATTAACTCAAATCGCCGTTTTTTGAGGAAGAGAAATGCCTATAATCCAAAGAACACCATCCACACTGTTAAGCATGGAGGTGGAAACATTATGTTTTGGGGGAGTTTCTCTGCTAAGGGCACATGACTACTTCACCGCATCAATGGGAGAATGGATGGAGCCATGTATCATAACATCCTGAGTGATAACCTCCTTCTTTCCACCAGGATGTTAAAAATGGGTTGTGGCTGGATCTTCCATCAAGACAATATCCAAAAACATACAGCCAAGGCAACAAGGGAGTGGCTCAAAAAGAAGCACATTAAGGTCATGCAGTAGTCTAGCTAGTCTCCAGACCTTAATGCCATAGAAAACTTATGGAGGGAGTTGAAGCTCTGAGTTGCCAAGTGACAGCCTCAAAATCTTACAAGTGAGGTATCGCGCTAAAACATCTACAACAAGCTAGACATGTGGGTTCTTACATAGAACCTATAGTGTGCCTGAACCCCTGCCAACAACACCCGCAGGCCTCTATACCTACGGGCATACCTTCCGCGGTCCAGACAAGAAGTAAGTTTGTAGTGTTATTTTGCTTTATCACAGCTATCACTATCATATTGTTAGTTCCAGCATCAGCCGTTTATGGGCACACTATAGGTTCTATGTAAGAACCCACATTTCTAGCTTGTTGTAGATGTTTTAGCGCAATACCTCACTTGTTAGATTTTCTTTCTTCCACCTTGTGGGTGTGACAGGGGTGGCACGGCACCTGTCTGGTATCAGCAGCTTTAAACCCACTTATTCTTAGCGCCAGTGTGTCCCTACCATTTTTTAGCCTCAAAATCTTAATGATTTAGAGATGATCTGCTAAGAGGAGTGGACCAAAATTCCTCCTGACAAGTGCTCAAACTGCTGTGCTTGCCAACAAGGGGTTGGTAGGGGATCAAATACTTATTTCTCACTGCAAAATGCAATTAAATTTATAAAATTTATACAATGTCATTTTCTGGATTTTATTTTTGATATTCTATCAATGTTAAAATTAACCTACCCTTAAAATTATAGACTGTTCATGTCTTTGTCAGTGGGCAAACTTACAAAATCAGATCAAATACTTATTTCCCTCACTGTAAGTATATATGCAAGTGGTTGGCCCTGTTACAGATTTTGCTTTGAGGCCATGGAGCTTCAAATTACAGCACACCTCCGACCGATAGGACAAAGCATGAGGGACAAAGAAGAAGTCGAGTGTACTCTTTAGGGTGCAGTCAGATGGCCATATTACTCATGCCAGGATCACATCGCAATCCCCTGTTGGTTCTTCTGACCTGAGCGTGATAGCATGTGTTTTTAATACAGCCGTCTGACTGAGCCCTTAGTTATATAAAGAGAATATGATAGGTATGTTCTGGCTTTTGACTACACTCAGTGGCATATCATGAAGGAGCTACAAGAACAGTTGACCCTGTTGCCAAATTATATAGGGGCACAACATTTTGAGCTCCTTTTTCTTCCCCATTGTCAAATTTTCCTGCTGCAAAAATGATTTCTTGGAGCGACTTGCATCCGCCCGGTTGTGGCTGGGAAAGCCTCAATCATGTCCACTCCACATATGCTGACATTTGCCTCTCCTCTCACTTTTTTGTGAGAGTAGAGACTGAGATCTACTAGAAGTGCTGTCTGAAATTTATTAAAGTCTCCTTTGGTTAAATAAATAAAAAAATAAAAAAATAAAATAAGACAACAATATTATACATTTTAAATATTTTCAAACTTTTTTTTAACACTTACCAGTGCTAGGGTTAGGTCTTGGTCTTGGGCTAGAGCTAAGCAATAAATTAGTTACATAAAAAAAAACAAGAAAATGTAATAAAAAAAGGGAAAGTAAAATGTGAGTGGAACAGGCTGCCATGAGAGGTGGTGAGTTCTCCATCAAGGGAAGTCTTCAAACAGTGGCTGGACAGACATCTGTCTGGGATGGTTTAGTGAATCCTGCATTGAGCAGGGGTTGGACATGATGACCCTGGAGGTCCCTTCCAACTCTGACATTCTATGATTCTATGTCAAACACTCACCACCATTCCACCATGCAGGAAAAACAAGTTCCACGGAAATAAAGTCAAGTTAAGCTTATGTTCTGTCCAGATGCAACCGCAGATAGCATATAGCTCCAATTTCCACCAAAGGTTTAAAGGGATAATTGCTGATGTAGATGCTTTTATATAGAAAGAGGGATTATCAGTTTTAAAGCAATGATAAATCTGTATTTCTGGATTTGCTCACCTTGATGTTAAACCGATCTTTATTGAAAATAATAGCCATAAAAGAAATCTTAAAATAGACCGGCCTGAATCATTACTACGCAGTCGACTTTGAAGTGAGCAGTGGGGATAAATAGCTCTTTTATTATGTAAGATTCCTCTGGTTCCTTTCTGCTGTGCTGGTTCTCTTCCTTGAGCTGGAAATGGCGTTAGAGGTAGATCTATTATGACAATATATTCCACAGCATTAAACTAAATAAAAAAAGAAATGCCGTATAAATAGGCCAATATCTCAGGTCTTTTTCAGTTTCAAGTCAGTCAAGTGTATCCAAATTAATCCCTCTACTGATGGAGAGTTCAGAGGCGCACGGGTAAGGATGTTGAAACGTAGATTTTTTAGTCTTGTGGCTGCTTAGAAACAATAAGACGGCTCTACCTTAAGACTGCAATCAGATGAAGACATCCTGATGTCCATGAGGATGCCTGGTTTATTTTAATTCTGTCTATTCTTTTGAAAATGAAAGGAGTTAAGGGGGAGTTGCTGCAAACATAAGTAATAATTCTGTAATGGACACAATGAAAATATCGTTTTATAAATGTTAATATTTAGAAATAGTGCTTAGTTTTTTTTTCCTCAAGTGAGAATTTCAAAAAGCAATTCACATGTTATAGCATAGCAAAACATTTTTTTAATTCATTGAATTATTGACCATTCTTTGCACAGTTATGAATCTTTGTAAGGTACTCCACTACCTTGTCTTGCTTCTTTGTCTCTCAAGCTCCATTCTGAAAGGGCCGTTTTAGCTGCCTTGTTCATGCACTTAGAACAGCTGTTTTGATGCAAGTTTAGTAAATATCCACATTGGAATGTGACCTTCTCTTCTCTCCTTTCCCATGCTCAGACTCCATTTACAAACTTGGAGCACCTAAACCAAAAATGCCCTCTCGGCCAGCAGAGGGCATACCTCTAGGCCAAAACATGTAAACCTATAAAAGCACACTAGGTTGCGGGGCGAATGGAGATGAGTGAATACAGAGCCCACCGAAAGTCCACAACCAAGCGGTAGAGGTATCAAAAACAATTTTATTAAAGTGTCAAATGCACAGAATGGACAAAAACAATGGATGGGAAAAAATAGGCAAAACAACACCAGCATAGAAGATGTTAAACTAAATGCTGGGGAAAGACACAGAAAAATCCAGGCATCCTAACTACACCAACACGCCGGTATATGCTCATTGGTCAAAAATGAAAAAGGTTCACGGATGGGCAGCCCTAAGGGAGGACATCATAGTATAAGATAATATATAACAAACCCATAGAGGTAGCCCATCAGAGTAAAATATCTCGTAAAAATGTATAACTGTGTACAAAAAGATCAAGGGCATAGAGGTGTGAATGTCACCAGCAAACCCAAGTCCTAGGAAAAATACATGTATGCTGCTAATGGTGCTGTAACATTACCTTGGGACATGCTGGTGACAGAACGCCGGCGTGGTGGGAGCAGGGAAGGGCCATCTTCATTCTGGTGTTGTTTTGCCTATTTTTTCCCATCCATTGTTTTTTGTCCATGTATATTTATCATAATTCTGTGCATTTGACACTTTAATAAAATTGTTTTTGATACCTCTACCGCTTGGTTGTGGACTTTCGGACATATTTCTATTTTTGATGGGCTCTGTATTCACCCATCTCCATTCACCCCGCAACCTAGTGTGCTTTTATAGGTTTACATCCATTTGCAAACTTTTTGCCCGTCTGAGGGTAGGACAGAAGGGAGCAGAGAAGCTCACATTCTAGTATGAATATATAACCTACGTATATGGATCCAGTAAGCAAAAAATGGATCCATTACAAATTAAAGAAGAAGGGACGGCTAATTATTGGATCCATTTTCCATAGACTTCAAAGTTGAAAATAAAAAATGGATCCAGCAGAGATCAGTTATTTTAGAACAGACTTAAAAGTTGCATCTTCACAACTTTTTCGCAATCGAATTGCTGCAGGACTCGTTCTAACTGATCACTTCTGGGCATGTGAACAGAGCCTAACCCGAGTCATGTTTTAAATGTCTTTCAAAGGATCTTTAAAGGCTAGTTAATATACGGTAGGTGGCACTGATAAGACATTTTCTTTACTCCTGGAGAGCCTACATGCATTTTTTTACTATTAAATTACCAAAATGGCAATAATACCACAGCAGGCATAGCTTATAGAATACATAGATTTGCCTTTTTTGATGCACGGACAAGCAAGGATGCAACAAGTTTCTGACATTTTAAATAACCAGAGAATAAAGGATCGCAATGTGCTGATCGCCATGCATTATTCTTTTCTTCCAATGTAATGGCATATGACAATACACAGGAAAGGAGTTGTTGAATCCCCGAGCTCCTCCTGTCTTGTGTACTGTCATATGACATGCAATAAAGAAATACAAAATGCATGGAGAGCCCCACTTTACGATCTTTTATTATATGGCTATTTGGATTGCTATGATCCAAAGACATAGAACAACATGAGAGTCTTTATTTCATGCATTCCTCCAACCAACACAGAAGTTTTGCACCTTTGTATGGAGTAGTTATGGCTTGTTCTCTTGTTTTTTTTTTACATAAGGATTTCTGACATTTTACTCTAGCATACTCTGGTAGGGTTGAGCGAAACGGGTCGAACATTTTCAAAAGTCGCCGACTTTTGGCGAAGTCGAGTTTCATGAAACCCGATCCGACCCCTGTGCGTGGTCGGCCATGCGGTACGCGACTTTCGCGCCAAAGTCGCGTTTCAATGACGCGAAAAGCGCCATTTCTCAGCCAATGAAGGTAAACGCAGAGTGTGGGCAGCGTGATGACATAGGTCCTGGTCCCCACCATCTTAGAGAAGGGCATTGCAGTGATTGGCTTGCTGTCTGCGGCGTCACAGGGGCTATAAAGGGGAGTTCCCGCCGACCGCCATGTTACTGCTGCTGATCTGAGCTTAGGGAGAGGTTGCTGCCGCTTCGTCAGAAGCAGGGATAGCGTTAGGCAGGGTCCATTAACCACAAAACCGCTTGTGCTGTAGCGATTTCCACTGCCCAACACCACCTTCGGTGTGCAGGGACAGTGGAAGCTCCTTTTTTTTTTTTTTCCTCAGCGCTGTAGCTCATTGGGCTGCCCTAGAAGGCTCCCTGATAGCTGCATTGCTGTGTGTACGCCGCTGTGCAAACCAACTGCTTTTTTCAAAGCACAAATCCTCTTGTTCCTTCCTTTCTGCACAGCTATCTTGTTTGTTTGTCCACACTTTTTATTTAATTTGTGCATCAGTCCACTCCTTATTGCTGCCTGCCATACCTGGCTGAGATTACTGCAGGGAGATAGTAATTGAAGGACAGTTCCTTTTTTTTTTTTTTTTTTTTTTTGTGGGAGATTAAGATTGACATTTCTGCTAGAGTGCCATCTCTGTCTGTGTCATCTCTCACTCAGTGGGCCATAGAAAGCCTATTTATTTTTTTGCTTGATTTGGGTTCCAAAATCTACCAGAAAAAATCACAACATCAATCAGTGGGAGAAAAATATTGGCCTCAGGGCTTGTGTGCCACTCCTTACTCCTGTGTGTGCCATCTCTCACTCAGTGGGCCATAGAAAGCCTATTAATTTTTTTGCTTGATTTGGGTTCTAAATTCTACCTGAAAAAATCAATAAATCAATCAGTGGGAGATTAATATTGGCCTTTGGGCTTGTGTGCCAGTCCTAAGCGTGCCATCTCTCTCTCTCTCAGATAGTGGGCCATGGAAAGCCTATTTTTTTTATTATTTTATTGGGTTTATAAATTTTCCCTGAAAAAAAAAAAGTGAGAGATTAATATTGGCCTCTGGGCTTGTGTGCCAGTCCTGAGCGTGCCATCTCTCTCACAAATAGTGGGCCATAGAAAGCCTATTTATTTTTTTGGTTGATTTGGGTTCATAATTCTACCTGAAAAAATCAATCAATCAATCAGTGGGAGATTAATATTGGCCTTTGGGCTTGTGTGCCAGTCCTAAGCGTGCCATCTCTCTCTCTCAGATAGTGGGCCATAGAAAGCCTATTTATTATTATTTTTTTTATTGGGTTTATAAATTTTCCCTGGAAAAAAAAAAAAAGTGGGAGATTAATATTGGCCTCTGGGCTTGTGTGCCAGTCCTGAGCGTGCCATCTCTCTCACAAATAGTGGGCCATAGAAAGCCTATTTATTTTTTGGGTTGATTTGGGTTCCTAATTCTACCTGAAAAAATCAATCAATCAATCAGTGGGAGAAAAATATTGGCCTCAGGGCTTGTGTGCCACTCCTTACTCCTGTGTGTGCCATCTCTCACTCAGTGGGCCATAGAAAGCCTATTAATTTTTTTGCTTGATTTGGGTTCT
The DNA here is from genome assembly GCF_032444005.1 of Ranitomeya imitator. Classification (NCBI taxonomy): domain Eukaryota; kingdom Metazoa; phylum Chordata; class Amphibia; order Anura; family Dendrobatidae; genus Ranitomeya; species Ranitomeya imitator. The sequence continues at coordinate 105,955,065 of NC_091283.1, read as the reverse complement.
AAATTCTACCTGAAAAAATCATTAAATCAATCAGTGGGAGATTAATATTGGGCTTTGGGCTTGTGTGCCAGTCCTAAGCGTGCCATCTCTCTCTCTCAGATAGTGGGCCATAGAAAGCCTATTTATTATTATTTTTTTTATTGGGTTTATAAATTTTCCCTGGAAAAAAAAAAATGGGAGATTAATATTGGCCTCTGGGCTTGTGTGCCAGTCCTGAGCGTGCCATCTCTCTCACAAATAGTGGGCCATAGAAAGCCTATTAATTTTTTTGCTTGATTTGGGTTCCAAAATCTACCTGAAAAAAATCACTAAATCAATCAGTGGGAGATTAATATTGGCCTCTGGGCTTGTGTGCCACTCCTGACTCCTGTGTGCGTCATCTGTCACTCAGTGGGCCCTAGAAAGCCTATTTTTTGTTTTATTTGTTTTCTAAATTCTCCCTGAAACAATCATTTTATTTTCTTTGGTTTCTAAATTATTCCTGAAAAAAATCATTTTTTTGGTATTTTTTTTTCTCTCAAGTCTCCCTGAAAAAAAAAAAAAAAAAAAAAACTGTGGGAGATTCATATTGCCCCTTCTGCTTGTGTGCCAGTCTTGACTCCTGGGTGTGCCATCTCTCTCTCTCTCCCCAATTGTGGGCCATAGAAAGCCTATTAATTTTTTTGCTTGATTTGGGTTCCAAAATCTACCAAAAAAAATCACTAAATCAATCAGTGGGAGATTAATATTGGCCTCTGGGCTTGTGTGCCACTCCTGACTCCTGTGTGCGTCATCTGTCACTCAGTGGGCCCTAGAAAGCCTATTTTTTGTTTTATTTGTTTTCTAAATTCTCCCTGAAACAATCATTTTATTTTCTTTGGTTTCTAAATTATTGCTGAAAAAAATCATTTTTTTGGTATTTTTTTTTCTCTCAAGTCTCCCTGAAAAAAAAAAAAAAAAAAAAAACTGTGGGAGATTCATATTGCCCCTTCTGCTTGTGTGCCAGTCTTGACTCCTGGGTGTGCCATCTCTCTCTCTCTCCCCAATTGTGGGCCATAGAAAGCCTATTAATTTTTTTGCTTGATTTGGGTTCCAAAATCTACCAAAAAAAATCACTAAATCAATCAGTGGGAGATTAATATTGGCCTCTGGGCTTGTGTGCCACTCCTGACTCCTGTGTGCGTCATCTGTCACTCAGTGGGCCCTAGAAAGCCTATTTTTTGTTTTATTTGTTTTCTAAATTCTCCCTGAAACAATCATTTTATTTTCTTTGGTTTCTAAATTATTCCTGAAAAAAATCATTTTTTGGGTATTTTTTTTTCTCTCAAGTCTCCCTGAAAAAAAAAAAAAAAAAAAAAAAAACTGTGGGAGATTCATATTGCCCCTTCTGCTTGTGTGCCAGTCTTGACTCCTGGGTGTGCCATCTCTCTCTCTCTCCCCAATTGTGGGCCATAGAAAGCCTATTAATTTTTTTAGCTTGATTTGGGTTCCAAAATCTACCAAAAAAAATAACTAAATCAATCGGTGGGAGATTAATATTGGCCTCTGGGCTTGTGTGCCACTCCTGACTCCTGTGTGCGTCCTCTCTCACTCAGTGGGCCCTACAAAGCCTTTTTTTTTTTTTTTTCCTAAATTCTCCCTGAAACAATCATTTCATTTTATTTGTTTTATAAATTCTTCTGTAAAAATAATTTTTTTTTTAATTTTTTTTTTTTCTGAAGTCTCCCTTTTAAAAAAAACAAACACAAATCAGTGGGAGATAAATATTTACATTTGCGCTTCAGTGACAGTCCTGCGTGTGTGCCATCTCATTTGTTGCCAACAACAACAGAGTGTGTAACATTGTGGCTGATTTTCGTTGTGGTCTCACCCACCTGTAAAGGGGTAGCTAAATCATACTGAAGTTATAGCTCACCGTGTAAGTTGTGTGACAGCAACAAATACCGTTCGTTTGTTAACGTTTTTAAAACAATGAGGAAGTCTGGTGGAAGAGGTCGTGGCCGGGGGCGTTCATTGTAAGCTGGTAATGAGGGTAGTGGTAGTGGTGGAGCATCAGCTGGTCGTGGGAAAAAAAATATTGCACCTAAGTCTGGAGCTGTGGAGCCAGGTTCGTCGTCTGGCTACACAAGGCCTCGAATGCTCCCTTTTCTGGGAGTAGGAAAACCGCTTTTAAAGCCGGAGCAGCAAGAGCAAGTTTTGGCTTATCTTGCTGACTCAGCCTCTAGCTCTTTTGCCTCCTCTCGTGAAACTGGTAAATGTCAAAGCAGCGCGTCGTTAGTGGATGTTCACGGTCAGGGACAAGTCGCTTCCTTGTCCTCTTCAGCAAAAACAACAACAGAGAAGAATGCAGCAGGCGACACAACGGGTTACTCCATGGAGCTCTTTACACATACCGTCCCTGGCTTAGAAAGTGAAGCAGTTAACAGTCCATGCCCATTACAAGTTGAATCTGACATGGAGTGCACTGATGCACAGCCACAGCCAGACTACTATCCTGGTCCTTTGACTCAGACCACAACATTGCCATCGCAGGGTGCTGATCAAGAATCAGACCCTGATGAGACTATGTTGCCCCATCACGAACGCTATACCACCGACCGCCACGGTGACACAGACGAAGTTGCACACGAGCTACAAGAAGAGGTAATAGATGACCCAGTTCTTGACCCCGATTGGCAGCCATTGGGGGAACAGGGTGCAGGCGGCAGCAGTTCTGAAGCGGAGGAGGAGGGGCCGCAGCAGGCATCAACATCGCAACAGGTTCCATCTGCCGGGCCCGTATCTTGCCCAAAAGCTCAGTCTGCAATGCCTGAAAAGGTATCCGATGCTAGAAAGAGTGCAGTCTGGCATTTTTTTAAACAACATCCAATTGATCAGCGCAAAGTCATCTGTCAAAAATGTTCAACTACCTTAAGCAGAGGACAGAATCTGAAAAGTCTCAATACAAGTTGCATGCATAGACATTTAACCACCATGCATTTGCAAGCCTGGACTAACTACCAAACGTCCCTTAAGGTTGTAGCACCCTCGGCCAATGAAGCTAGTCAGCAACGCAACATCCCTTCCGGCAGTGTAGGGCCACCATTTTCCGTACCACCTGCAGTATCTGTGCAGGTTTCTTTGCCAGGCCAAAGCCGTCAGGGTCAGGGAATCACCAGTTTCGTAGTAGGAAACACTGCATCTAGGGCACCGGTGGCAACAATACCATCTCCCACCGTCTCTCAGTCTGCCATGTCCACCGGCACCCCCGCTAGTTCCACGATCTCCAGCTCTCCAGTCCAGCTCACCCTACATGAGACTATGGTTAGAAAAAGGAAGTACTTAGCCTCGCATCCGCGTACACAGGGTTTGAACGCACACATAGCTAGACTAATCTCGTTAGAGATGATGCCCTACCGGTTAGTTGAAAGCGAAGCTTTCAAAGCCCTGATGGACTACGCTGTATCACGCTACGAGCTACCCAGTCGACACTTTTTTTCCAGAAAAGCCATCCCAGCACTCCACCAGCATGTTAAAGAGCGCATCGTCCATGCACTCAGGCAATCTGTGAGCACAAAGGTGCACCTGACAACAGATGCATGGACCAGTAGGCATGGCCAGGGACGTTACGTGTCCATCACGGCACACTGGGTAAATGTGGTGGATGCAGGGTCCACAGGGGACAGCAAGTTTGGGACAGTTCTGCCTAGCCCACGGTCTAGGAAACAATTGGCTGTAGCCGTTCGCACCCCCTCCTCCTCCTCTTCGTCCTCCTGCAGAAGCGAGAGCTCGTCCACAGACCGCAGTCGCACAACCACTCCATCCGCAGCTGCCACTGTTGCACACCAGGTCTCCCATTATGGGGCAGCTACTGGCAAACGTCAGCAGGCTGTATTGGCTATGAAGTGTTTGGGCGACAACAGACACACCGCGGAAGTTCTGTCCGAGTTCTTGCAGAAAGAAACGCAGTCGTGGCTGGGCACTGTAGATCTTGAGGCAGGCAAGGTAGTGAGTGATAACGGAAGGAATTTCATGGCTGCCATCTCCCTTTCCCAACTGAAACACATTCCTTGCCTGGCTCACACCTTAAACCTGGTGGTGCAGTGCTTCCTGAAAAGTTATCCGGGGTTATCCGACCTGCTCCTCAAAGTGCGTGGACTTTGCTCACATATCCGCCGTTCGCCCGTACACTCCAGCCGTATGCAGACCTATCAGCGTTCTTTGAACCTTCCCCAGCATCGCCTAATCATAGACGTTGCAACAAGGTGGAACTCAACACTGCACATGCTTCAGAGACTGTGTGAACAGAGGCGGGCTGTTATGTTTTTGTGGGAGGATACACATACACGGGCAGGCAGTAGGATGGCAGACATGGAGTTGTCAGGTGTGCAGTGGTCGAAGATTCAAGACATGTGTCAAGTCCTTCAGTGTTTTGAGGAATGCACACGGCTGGTTAGTGCAGACAACGCCATAATAAGCATGAGCATCCCCCTAATGCGTCTGCTGATGCAAAGTTTGACGCACATAAAGGATCAGGCGTCTGCAGCTGAGGAAGAGGAAAGCCTTGATGACAGTCAGCCATTGTCTGGCCAGGGCAGTGTACAGGACGAGGTAGCGGGCGAAGAGGAGGAGGAGGACGAGGAGGATGATGGGGATGATTATATTTTTAATGAGGAAGCTTTTCCGGGGCCACTGGAAATTGGTGGTGCGGCAAGGCCGGGTTCTGGTTTTTTGAGGGACACAAGTGACGTGGATTTGCCTGAAACTGCCCCTCAACCAAGCACAACCGCAGATTTGAGAACTGGAACTTTGGCCCACATGGCGGATTATGCCTTACGTATCCTCAAAAGGGACACACGCATAACTAAAATGATGAATGATGACGATTACTGGTTGGCCTGCCTCCTTGATCCTCGCTATAAAGGCAAATTGCAAAATATAATGCCACATGAGAACTTGGAACTAATATTAGCAACCAAACAATCAACTCTTGTTGACCGTTTGCTTCTGGCATTCCCTGCACACAGCGCCCGTGATCGTTCTCACACGAGCTGCAGGGGCCAGCAGACCAGAGGAGTTAGAGGGGCAGAAATCAGAAGTGGCGTTGGCCAGAGGGGTTTTCTGACCAGGTTGTGGAGTGATTTTGCTATGACCGCAGACAGGACAGGTACTGCAGCATCAATTCAAAGTGACAGGAGACAACATTTGTCCAGTATGGTTACAAACTATTTTTCATCCCTTATCGATGTTCTCCCTCAACCGTCATTCCCATTTGATTACTGGGCATTAAAATTAGACACCTGGCCAGAATTGGCAGAATATGCATTGCAGGAGCTTGCTTGCCCGGCAGCTAGTGTCCTATCAGAAAGAGTATTCAGTGCTGCAGGTTCAATACTAACAGAAAAAAGGACTCGTCTGGCTACCCAAAATGTAGATGATCTAACCTTCATTAAAATGAACCACAACTGGATTTCGAAATCTTTTGCCCCACCTTGCCCAGCTGACACCTAGCTTTCCTATGAAAAGGTCTTGCCTGTGGACTATTCTGAATGCCTTTTCCAATCTCGTAATTTTCAGCACCTGATTGTCCAGCATCCGACATGTTAACACCTCCCTAAATGGCCAAAGTCCCCACACGGGGCCGTGGTATCGCCACTTGGTGCCAGCACCCGTGAGAGTACTGTTTGTCTGAAGAGGTGGGTGTGCCCGCTTTTGGTCGACGGCACTGCCACTAGGTCCCTCATAGTACAATAAAGTGTCTGGCGGTGGTGGTGCGCACCCAACGTCAGACACACCGTTGTAATATGAGGGGCCCTGGGCCTGTACCGCCGGCCACAAGACAGTCCCCCCCCAGGTCAAACAGTGCTCTACGACTTGCAAAATTTTCTCTCACAGCTCCACCAATGTTTAGTCTATGCGCTGACATCCTTCAATGCCTGGCACTGTCAATACCATTGTATTGACATTTTTCTTATGTTAGGCCTTCGAAGCCTGTCTGCGGTCACTCCTTCCACTAGGCCTCCACTGACCTGTCTACTGCTGCCCGTGTTCCCCTGGAACCAATTTTAAATTGCCTACAGCCAGCCTAATTTATTATGTTAGGGCTTCGAAGCCTGTCTGCGGTCCCTCCTTCCACTAGGCCTCCACTGACCTGTCTACTGCTGCCCGTGTTCCCCTGGAACCAATTTTAAATTGCCTACAGCCAGCCCAATTTATTATGTTAGGGCTTCGAAGCCTGTCTGCGGTCCCTCCTTCCACTAGGCCTCCACTGACCTGTCTACTGCTGCCCGTGTTCCCCTGGAACCAATTTTAAATTGCCTACAGCCAGCCCAATTTATTATGTTAGGGCTTCGAAGCCTGTCTGCGGTCCCTCCTTCCACTAGGCCTCCACTGACCTGTCTACTGCCGCCCGTGTTCCCCTGGAACCAATTTTAAATTGCCTACAGCCAGCCCAATTTATTATGTTAGGGCTTCGAAGCCTGTCTGCGGTCCCTCCTTCCACTAGGCCTCCACTGACCTGTCTACTGCTGCCCGTGTTCCCCTGGAACCAATTTTAAATTGCCTACAGCCAGCCCAATTTATTATGTTAGGGCTTCGAAGCCTGTCTGCGGTCCCTCCTTCCACTAGGCCTCCACTGACCTGTCTACTGCTGCCCGTGTTCCCCTGGAACCAATTTTAAATTGCCTACAGCCAGCCCAATTTATTATGTTAGGGCTTCGAAGCCTGTCTGCGGTCCCTCCTTCCACTAGGCCTCCACTGACCTGTCTACTGCTGCCCGTGTTCCCCTGGAACCAATTTTAAATTGCCTACAGCCAGCCCAATTTATTATGTTAGGGCTTCGAAGCCTGTCTGCGGTCCCTCCTTCCACTAGGCCTCCACTGACCTGTCTACTGCCGCCCGTGTTCCCCTGGAACCAATTTTAAATTGCCTACAGCCAGCCCAATTTATTATGTTAGGGCTTCGAAGCCTGTCTGCGGTCCCTCCTTCCACTAGGCCTCCACTGACCTGTCTACTGCTGCCCGTGTTCCCCTGGAACCAATTTTAAATTGCCTACAGCCAGCCCAATTTATTATGTTAGGGCTTCGAAGCCTGTCTGCGGTCCCTCCTTCCACTAGGCCTCCACTGACCTGTCTACTGCTGTCCGTGTTCCCCTGGAACCAATTGTAAATTGCCTACATCCCAATTTTTGTTATGTTAGGCCTTCGAAGCCTGTCTGCGGCCCGTTCTTTCCACTACTACTACACTGACCAGGCCACTGCTGCCCGTGTTCCCCTGGAACCAATTTTAAATTGCCTACAGCCAGCCCAATTTATTATGTTAGGCCTTCAAAGCCTGTCTGCGGTCCCTCCTTCCACTAGGCCTCCTCTGACCTGTCTATTGCTGCCCGTGTACCCCTTGAACCAATATCAGAAAATATAAAAATAAGTATTTTGCTTATAAAAAAGAAAATACTGGAGAGATATCAAATGCAGACATTTTAACATTAAAAACAAACACATACAACAAAAATCTGGTACAGTACTAAAAATGGCCACCAGCTACAATAACTTTCTCCTGCAAGTAGTTAACTGAAAGTTTTTTTCAATTTAAAACACAGATATGGCATCCACCGAGTGTTGTCCTGTTGCGTCTTCTTTATATTATTGCCAAGAAGATGCAAAACAATGAAAATAATAAAATCATTATTTACCAAAAAAATAGAGTAAGTCAAAACCACATTGCAAATAAACATTCATTACAAATAAAGAAGCAGGGCGCGTCCGAGGGTGAGTATATACCTAATAAGAATATAATCACCCTCGGACGCGCCCTGCTTCTTTCCGACAGCCTTCCTTCCTAAGAATCAGCCCTTCCGTGGTGTAGAGAGAGGGTGTGTTACACTCCAAGGTGTTCCCCAGGTTGCCTTTCCTGAGCTTCGATCTTCATGCTCTCGTTTAGTAGTTGTCGGAAAGTAGGCTGCATTAGGCCTACAAATTGGGTATGGGGTGGAGAGAGATGGTGTGTTACACTCCAAGGTGTTCCCCAGGTTTCCTTGCCATTGCTTCGGTCTTCCGACTCTCGTTTAGTAGTTGTAGAAAACTACACTGCATTAGGCCTACAAAATGGGTATCGGGTGGAGAGAGATGGTGTGTTACACTCCAAGGTGTTCCCCAGGTTTCCTTGCCATTGCTTCGGTCTCCCGACTCTCGTTTAGTAGTTGTAGAAAACTACACTGCATTAGGCCTACAAAATGGGTATCGGGTGGAGAGAGATGGTGTGTTACACTCCAAGGTGTTCCCCAGGTTTCCTTGCCATTGCTTCGGTCTTCCGACTCTCGTTTAGTAGTTGTAGAAAACTACACTGCATTAGGCCTACAAAATGGGTATGGGGTGGAGAGAGATGGTGTGTTCCACTCCAAGGTGTTCTCCAGGTTGCCTTTCCTGAGCTTCTATCTTCAGGCTCTCGTTAAATTGTGGTTAAATGGAACAACTGCATTTGGCGTACTAGTTGGTTTGGGGCCTACTAACAGTGTCTGCCGCTCCTTGCTGTTCTCCTGGTTTCCTGTCCTGAAATTCCGTTTTCAGGCGCTCGTTAAGTAGTTGTTAATGTTAGACTGCATTTGGCCTACTAGTTGGGCTGGGGCCTACTATCGGTGTCTGCCACTCCTTGCTGTTCTCCTCCACTGAACAAAGCTGTGCCGCCTGTTTACTACGGTTGCCAATTTTGAACTGCATTTCGACTACTTACTGATTTGGCCCTACTCTCTGTGTCAGCCTCTCATTCCAGTTGTCCTCCACTGCAATGCCCCCTGGTTATTCCTGTGTTACCAATTTTGAACTGCATTTAGCCAACTTTATTCTTTGGGCCTATATCTGTGTTTCCTCCTCATCCTGCCCATTGCCCAGCCAGTGATAGATGAGTCTGCTGGTACATTGACCCGTAACGCAACATTCCCCGTGCACGCTACACAACAACATTGTGACCCTGCTGAAAGTCAGGTTGCTCTTCCCGCATACCATACCACCTTACACGGGGACAAAGAGGAAGGTGCAGATGAAAGTGCAGGTTCCTTCATCAGGTGGGGGGAGGAATACTAGTTGGCGACGTCACTGGCACAGGGCCTCTCATAGTACGCAAAAGTGTTGCTGCCGGTGGGAGGCGCCCCCGCTGTGCAAACACACCGCTGTACTTTGAGGGGCCCTGTGCCAGTGCCAATGCCAACGAGTGGGCCCCCCCTGCTTGCTCAGGTTCACAGCACTTGCAAAGTTGAAATACTTACCTCTCCCTGCTCCACTGCCGTGACGTGGTCCAGATTTCCTGGGCCCACTAATTACTTGAACCAGCCCTACCCCACACAACTTTAGCCAAATGACCCCCAATTTCAAATGCCTTCCAATTATTATAAGGTAAATTACGCTTGACAAGCTTCATTAAGAAGAATGGATGGTTTTGACATTAAAATGGGCACTCTAGGTGTTTTCCTGGCCCCCACTCACTGCCGACTATGCTGCCCCATTGACTTGCATTGGGTTTCGTGTTTCGGTCGATCCCGACTTTACGTCATAATCGGCCGATTTCACTCGACCCGACTTTTGAGATAGTCGGGTTTCGCGAAACCCGGCTCGACTCTAAAAAGGTCAAGGTCGCTCAACTCTAGCGTTAACGTTTCGGCCCAATTGGCCTTCCTCAGAACTAAAATATAACAGATAAACAGACTTAATTACCACACACATATGAATTATTATGCCTCATTCCATAATACATGGAAAAAAGAAAGATAAAGGGACATCATATGATACAGTATATATATAAAAAAGGAATTTAGAAATCATATAATGGGCATAAGAAATAAATACCGTATTTTTCGGACTATAAGAGGCACTATTTTCCTCCCAAAATGTTGAGGAAAATGGGGGGTGAGTCTTAAAGTCCGTATGTATGGGCTCTGGCTGTGGTGGGGAGGTGGGGGAGCTGTTTTAGTGGAGCATCGAGTCACAGGAGGCTGGAGCCGGTGGCTCCAGCTTATTCCTGTGCCCATTGCTAAAGAGAACTGAATATGCACTGTATTCCACACCCATGGGCATGGAGGGCAATGAATATGCATTTCTTTCTGGCATCCTGGTATGATTGGCCCCATCCTGTTGCTGGTATGATTGGTCCCATCAGAAAAGGTTTAAGAAAAGAAAAAAAATTACACTTACCTTCCTCTGCTTCCTCACAGTGTCCTGATATGGTGCCAGCAGCTGCCGGAATACTCACCGGGACCGTTCATCGCAGAGAGCGGTGAGTATCCATTCCTCTTCAGTAGCACATAGTGTCATCCAGGGCCTTGCTGCTGCTGCCGGTGGTCACGTGTGCCGATACTTAAGAGAAATGATTATTCAGAATATTCATCTCTCTTTAGTATTTGCACACGTGACTGCCGCAGCAGCAGGAAGCCGCTGGCTGACACTGCGCGCTACTGAAGAGGATCTCTGCGGTGAACGGTTCCAGTGAGTATTCTGGCAGCTGTGCACTGCTTGTGAGCAGCGCATGATGTCCCTCCCATGCGCTGCTTACAAGCATTAAGCAGTTGCTGGCACCGGAGCAGAATGCTGCGATGGAGAGGGAGTGGAGGAAGGTGAGTGTAATGGTTTGTTTTTTTCTTAATCTTTCCTGATGTGGTCATGCATACCAGGAACAGGATGCGGCCAGTTATAAAAGAAAAAGGATGGAACCAATCATACCAGGAACAGGATGGGGCCATTTATACCAGAAAAAGGATGGGACCAATCATACCAGAAAATGATTGGGGCTATTCATACCAGAAAAAGGATGGGACCAATCATACCGGGACCTTGATGGGCACAAGCATACCAGAGTAAGGACGGGGGACCAATCATACCAGGACCTTGATGGGGACAATCATTCCAGAATAAGTATGGGACCAATCATGCCAGGAATGGGATGGGGCCAATTATACCAGAATAAGGATGGGACCAATCAAACCAGGACCAGGATGGGAACAATCATACCAGAATAAGGATTGAACCAATCAAACCAGGACCGTGATGGGGCCAACCGTACCACAACTGAGATGAGGCCGTGCATACCAGGAAAGGAATGGTGCCAATCATACCAGGATAAGGATGAGGGGGTCATGCATACCAGGATAGTGATGAGAGGGTCATGCATACCAGGATAGGGATGAGGGGGTCATGCATACCAGAATAGGGATTAGGGGGCCATGCATACCAGGATAGGGATGAGGGGCCATGTGTATCAGAATGGGGATGTGGGGACCATATACACCAAGATAGGGAATATTAAGTACAGAATTGACCACATTTTTTGCTTCAGTTTTTTTTCCCTAATTTCCTCCTCTAAAACCTAGGTGCGTCTTATAGTCCGAAAAATACAGTGCTCAAAATATCATAATGAAGTAGCAAAATAAAATAGGGTAAGAATGTGACTCCAGCTCATCAGATCAAGTGAATATCATGGCAGTAAGAGTAGTAAAAATTGGAGAAATGACTGATGATAAAGTGAATTAAATGAAAAAAGAGCCACATTACCATATGGTGGATCAATGGTGAATAATTAATGCTGCATACTGTAAGGGCTGGAAAAAGAGTGAAATACAATAATAAATGGTAATTACTATTCTCAATCATCTGTTGTCTATAGAATAGATGCAATAGAGACCTGACACAGAATCCATGCACTAATAGCAAATCAGCAGAAGGAGTCAGCAGAGAAAACACTCACCAGTGAAGGCTACAGTAGAAATCAGACAGCCCGCACTGCAGAGAAAAGCACAACCGTGCTGGTGAAAGCGCTGTACAATGTGCTTCACAGCCGGTTTATACCTACTGTATTCTCACCCATCCCTTGTAGATTGTGAGCCTTCGCGGGCAGGGTCCTCTCTCCTCCTGTACCAGTTGTGACTTGTATTGTTCAAGATTATTGTACTTGTTTATTATGTGCACCCCTCCTCACATGTAAAGCGCCATGGAATAAATGGCGCTATAATAATAAATAATAATAATACAGGGATTCACGCTGGATTAGGCAGTGATGTACTTCCGGTTTTCGTCCGGTCAAGTGATACAAATTGTGCATGTGACAGGAAGTGATGTGCATGGAAAAAGTGTCGCCTTTCATGGCGCCTGATTGGTTACACTTTTTCCATGCGCGTCACTTCCTGTCACATGCACAATTTGTATCACCTGACCGGACGAAAACCGGAAGTACGTCACTTCCTAAACCAGCGTGAGTCCCTACATAAACCAACTGTAAAGCACATTATACAGCGCTTTCACCAGCACGGTTGTGCTTTTCTCTGCAGTGCGGGCTGTCTGATTTCTACTGTAGCCTTCACTGGTGAGTGTTTTCTCTGCTGACTCCTTCTGTTGATTTGCTATTAGTGCATGGATTCTGTGTCAGGTCTGTATTGCATCTATTCTATAGACACCAGATGATTGAGAATAGTAATTACCATTTCTTATTGTATTTTATTCTTTTTCCAGCCTTTACAGTATACAGCATTTATTATTCACCATTGATCCACCATATGGTAATGTGGCGCTTTTTTCATTTAAATCACTGTTATCATCAGTCATTTCTCCAATTTTTACTACTCTTATTGCTGTGATATTCACTTGATTAGATGATCTGGAGTTGAGTTCTTACCCTTTCCTTTTGCTATTTCATTATGATATTTTGAATATTTATTTCTTATGTCCATTATATATGATTTCTACTGTAAATTCCATTTCTTTATATATACACTGCTCAAAAAATAAAGGGAACACTTAAACAACAGAATGTAACTCCAAGTAAATCAAACTTCTGTGAAATCAAACTGTCCACTTAGGCAGTAACACTGTTTGACAATCAATTTCACATGCTGTTGTGCAAATGGAATAGAGAACAGATGGAAATTATTGGCAATTATCAAGACACACTCAATAAAGGAGTGGTTCTGCAGGTGGGAACCACAGACCACATCTCGGGACTAGTGCTTTCTGGCTGATGTTTTGGTCACTTTTGGATGTTGGTTGTGCTTTCACACTCGTGGTAGAATGAGACGGACTCTACAACCCACTCAAGTGGCTCAGGTAGTGCAGCTCATCCAGGATGGCACATCAATGCGAGCTGTGGCAAGAAGGTTTGCTGTGTCTGTCAGCTTAGTGTCCAGAGCCTGGAGGCACTACCAAGAGACAGGCCAGTACACTAAGAGATGTGGAGGGGGCCGTAGGAGGGCAACAACCCAGCAGCAGGACCACTAGCTCAGCCTTTGTGCAAGGAGGAACAGGAGGAGCACTGCCAGAGCCCTGCAAAATGACCTCCAGCAGGCCATAAATGTGCATGTGTCTGCACAAACAGTTACAAACCGACTCCATGAGGATGGTCTTAGTGCCCGACGTCCACAGATGGGGGTTGTGCTCATAGCCCAACACCGTGCAGGACGATTGGCATTTGCTACATATCACCAGGATTGGCAAGCCACTGGCGCCCTGTGCTCTTCACAGATGAAAGCAGGTTTACACTGAGCACATGTGACAGATGTGACGGAGTCTGGAGACGTCATGGAGAGTGATCTGCTGCCTGCAATATCCTTCAGCATGACCGATTTGGCAGTGGGTCAGTGGGTGGCATTTCTTTGGAGGGCCGCACAGCCCTCCATGTGCTCACCAGAGGTAGCCTGACTGCCATTAGGTACCGAGATGAGATCCTCAGACCCCTTGTGAGACCATATGCTGGGTTGGCCCTGGGTTCCTCCTAATGCAGGACAATGCTAGACCTCATGTGGCTGGAGTGTGTTAGCAGTTCCTACAAGATGAAGGCATTGAAGCTATGGACCGGCCCGCCCGTTGCCCAGACCTGAATCCGATTGAACACATTTGGGACACCATGTCTGGCACCATCCACCAACGTCACATTGTACAACAGACTGTCCAGGAGTTGGCGGATGCTTTAGTCCAGGTCTGGGAGGAGATCACTCAGGAGACCATCTGCCGCCTCATCAGGAGCATGCCCAGGCATTGTAGGGAGGTCATACAGGCACGTGGAGGCCACACACACTACTGAGCATCATTTCCTTGTCTTGAGGCATTTCCACTGAAGTTGGATCAGCCTGTAACTTCATTTTCCACTTTGATTTTGAGCATCATTCCAACTCCAGACCTCCGTGGGATATTAGTTGTCATTTAGATTGATCATTTTTAGGTTTTATTGTTCTCAACACATTCCACTATGTAATGAATAAAGATTTACAACTGGAATATTTCATTCAGTGATATCTAGGATGTGGGATTCTAGTGTTTCCTTTAGTTTTTTGAGCAGTGTATTTCATATGAGATCCCTTTATCTTTCTTTTTTTTTTCATGTATTATGGAATGATGTATAATCATTTATACGTGTGTGGTAATTATGTCTGTTTATCTGTTATATTTTAGTTCTGAGGAAGGCCAATTGGGCCGAAACGTCAACGCTTTTTTTATGTGGATCCTTCAGTTTTTTCTATTTGTGCAATAAATATATTATTTCAGCATGACAAGGAGTGCCAAGTTCTATTTTTTCCTATTAATTATTTTTAGCAATAGTAATAATAAAGTAGTATTTGTACATTTCTCCAACTTTTACTTCTCAATAATCTTCTAAGGCAAGTAAAGGATTGTAACAAACAGCTGCAGAACGTACATTCCTATTTTTATGGTGTAGTGTACTAAAAATAATATATGTTATAAATAAGGCATGTAATACAGAGTGATTCTAGGGTATTTTTATATCAGTAAGAAAGACACAATGTATCTAAACCCACCATTTACGAGATAAAAGGGAAGACGGATTGCGTACTTCTCTGCTGATAGGCTTTTCAGCCTGCACTATATCTCCCTCATAGAGGAGCCTATTATACAACTCAGATTGCAGGGTCTGTAACACTTTCTATTAAATAGCTATAACAGATTTTCAAAACCTTGTCCTGAAAAAAAGAATTAGCGGATAAGGATACTCTAAGCTTTTCAGGAAAGCTTCACTTCAAGTCTATCTTCTTTAATGCAGAAATGTTTCCCTTTTGTAATTTATCCTATGAAAAGCAGATTGCTATCAAGGTTTCTTTATATGAAAATTATACATTTTATACTCAGGCAGTTCTTGTATTTACACTGAAAAAGTGAAGGTCGGCTTAAATATAGTTTTTTCTCATTAGCTTTGTGCATTAAATAACTAATATTATTGCCAGCATGAGTTTTATATCCGTGGAAAAAAGACACATTAAGTATGTTCAAAGTTATTTAAAGGTTATGTACATGTTTGCATTGATTTTTTTTTAATGCTTTTATTTTTTTTTTAACTTTTTCAAATTGTTAAATTGATTCCTAAACACAAAATCAATCGATCTACTAAATACTCTACATCAAAAATGTATTACATACTTTCTGCAGGTGAAAATGGTAAGTCATTCACCTAGATAACAGGTAGTAAAGGCTGGTGTCTCGCTCCTGGCCGAGATCCAATAATATAAAAATAAATATATTATTATTATTATTAATGGCGGCTCCAATGATTGTCCAGACCCACCCAGCACTGTACGGCCATGCACTGCTGGGATTAAGGTGCTGGGTGCACCATCAGTTTATTGTACGTGGGAGTGTCATAAAGAATTGTGAGCTGTTCAAGCCACCTTCTTACCTAGCAGAAGAATACTCTACAAAAATTACCTCCCTGGTCAAACTGGTGGTAACGAATGCCCATAGATAAGTATCTTTAATTAAAGAAAACTTCCTCCTTTTTTATTGATTCATTACTGTAGAGTAGACCCTGTCAATAGCAATCTTAGACATTAGAGATGAGGGAATTGTCTCAAAGCAAATTAACATTGCTGTGAATTTTTC
The DNA here is from genome assembly GCF_032444005.1 of Ranitomeya imitator. Lineage (NCBI taxonomy): Eukaryota > Metazoa > Chordata > Amphibia > Anura > Dendrobatidae > Ranitomeya > Ranitomeya imitator. The sequence continues at coordinate 105,939,247 of NC_091283.1, read as the reverse complement.
CCCAAAAACTTGGATTCTCCAAATTTTGCAAATTCAGCTGCCATTTTGCTGATTTGTAGAGAGCTGGAATAGGCATGAAAAAGAAAAAAAACTACCAATCTTGCCACTTATCTATTCTACCACCATATCCGACTGACGTCACTGCCATGGAATTCTCCCCTGGACGGTTGGTTATGCTGGAGGAAGAGGACGTCCTTCCAGTTTCTTCTACTTAAATCCATATTTTGGCAGATTTGCATGTTCTCATCAACACTGAGAAATTGTTGGCATAACCCAGAACATTTGCTAGTTAATTTCCTTGTATATTATTAGTATTTTAGTTGCCCCAAAAATTAGTAGGTCGTGCATTGCAGTTAAATGCAAGAATGGACCCTGCACATGTAGTGTCTCATTTCCAGAGGCAGAGAGGAGTAGTGAAGACAGGAACTGTTCAATATATTACTTGTAGTTCTCCTGTGTATGCCAATTATATGTCTCGCAGAGAAAAATAAACGATCTTGCAAATACCTAAGGACCCTTTCACGCGTCCATGTCTCTGGTACGTGTGGTGACAGTTTTCACACATACCGGAGACACGTACACATGTAGACCCATTCAAATGAATGGGTCTGTGCACGTGTCAATGTGTTTCCACGGACCGTGTGTCAGTGGGCAAAACAAGTTGACATGTCTGTTTTTTGCCCTTAGCATGGACGGCAAAACATTCTGCACATGTGCACACGGAGAACACACTTTGATGTCCTCCATGTGACACGGACTGCTGCCGGGGACAAAGCGCTACAGTAAGCGCTGCTCCCCGGCGGCTGGTGCTGAAGCCAGCTGTCATCATTCTCCCCTGCTCTGCCAAAGTGCAGAGGAGAATGATGAGCGTTATATTATAGCCCGAACGACAGCAGATGGTGGCTTTTGGGACTGTTACCTCATCATCTGACACCTGCTGTTGCTAATAACAGTGACAGTAGGTGCAGATGATTGGGGTATTCCACAGCCGCCAGATGCGATCGCTCGGAAATAAATTAATGAAAAACCCGACGTGGGTTTCCCCCTATTTTAATGAGCCAACCAGAAAAATATTTAGCCCTCAGACTTGGATTACAGCGTGGGACACAACGATGGACAGGTATGGTATATAAAATGGTTAATATCACACTGGCGCTAAGAACAAGGGCACTGGAGCTGCTGATACCAAACAGATGCTGTGCCACCTCTGTCACTAATACAAAATGATAATGGAAAATAAAGGTATCGCGCTAAGAACAGTACCTAGTGTTGAGCTGGCTGTAAACAATAAGCTCTACCACTCAAGAGGACTGGTGTACCACTAGACCAATGATGGTAATGTAAACAATGCTGTAACAAACACTTACTGGTCTATGAGTTCCCTGAGTCTCAGCCGTGGGATGCGATCCCGATTGATTTGGTGAACTGTTGGTATTGCAATGCAGGATACTTCAGTACCCAGGCGGCAGGAGCAGATAAAGTCACGCAGAGCCAGAAGCGTCCCGGCCGGTGGCATCCCTGGATGCGCGGCTGAAAAAAATGGCCGACAGTGCTCTGCAGCGTGTGACGTCACAAGGCTTACGGAGCCTTACTTGGCCAAAATACAACCAACGCGTTTCAAGGGACTTCGTCCCTCTTTGTCAGGGTGACATCCTGTATTTTGCCCCAGCAAGGCTTCATAAGCCTCGTGACGTCACACACTGCTGAGCACTATTGGCCATTTTTTTCAGCCGCGCATCCAGGTACGCCACCGGCCGGGGCGCTTCTGGCTCTGCGCGACTTTATCTGCTCCTGCCGCCTGGGTACTGAAGTATCCTGCATTACAGTACCAACAGTTCAAAAAATCAATCGGGATCGCATCCCATGGCTGAGACTCGGGGAACTCATAGACAGGTATTGTATATTGTTCGTTTATTATTTTACTTCTATTACAGGAGATCAATGTCGTCAAGTAATTAGGTGTTACAGTAAGTATGGTTTAATTTAGAACATTAAAGGAGTCTGTGTAATTTTTTCAAATAAAGTACTTTATGCTGGCTGTGTCTTTTTTTAACATTACAACTATAGGATTAGCAATGGATAGGTGTCTTTTAGATGCCTCACCATTACTAAGCCATGGGCTTGATGCACCAAAAAGGCGGGTATCAGGTTTTGCTGTGTTAATTTGTGCCAAAATCTGATCCTATAGTATAGGACTTTATTTTCAACACTAAACTTTATCAGCATGCACAAGAGACAAATCTAGCATGTCAAAACCGCACCAAAAAATCCATTAAACGAATACAAGAAAAAAAGCTGAAAAATGCCTAATGTGAACTTACCCTTAGTGTTATCTACATCATCAAGTAAATCTCAGAGGAGTACCAGCCTGACCTTTAATCCATGGAGTAGCTGCTAGCAGGGGGAACTGGCCTGAGGCAGGTATAATAAAAAATAAAAACTAGCCAGGTCAGTGACAAAAGAGAAAAAAATCAGAGACAGAATCATATGGCAAAATTGTAGCCTCAGGAATAGTTGGGGTCAAAAGCAAAGTCAAACAAGCTAAGATCAGAACAGGGGGAATTATGACAGATATACCGTATTCAGTATCACTGGCCAGATCAAGAGAAGGATGAGATCCAGAAGACCAGCACCAGAGAACAGTACGTAAACCAAGCGTTATAGCTGGCAAATCCCAGCAGGGTGTTGTGCGGCCACAGTGGCCACAGCCTTAAGCTGATTGTGTCTGCTGCGATGCTGGAAAGCACACAAACCCACACTATCCGGCTTGGCAGCACCACAAGTCCCAGCCACACAAGTATTCCTGGCTGTCCAGTGTTGGTGCTGTCCAGTGATATTGGGCGTGATGTCCTCTCCATCACCAGCGCTGTCCGCATTGTGAATATGGTGGTGCCTGGTAACAGAGCAGATGTCACCGGAGCAGGTCCTGGTAGTGATGTGACTCTACTTATGGATGGTAACATTGCATTTCTTCTTTGCTCCCTGCATTACATCATGTTGATCTGATCTCCCAGCCATAGACATGCGCTGGAAAAAATCTCTACTTGTTTTAGCACTACAATATGTCTGCGATGTGTCCATGATAAACCATCAAAGGAAGAATAAAATAATTGAATTCAAAGAAAAATCTGCAACAATTCCTGTATTGTTTATTACAATTATAGCTCCTGCTCCACAGACATAAAACTTCTATTTCTGTTCAGTTTTCATATTTCCCTTATGACAGCATCACAACATATTAATATTTAATGGAAGAATGTTTTATGGAGACACATAAGCAAAGCCTCAAATATGCTGCCACAATGAGGTGTTAGTGAAAAAAAAAAAGAATAATTATTGGTGATAATCCATTGCTTTCTACATAAGGTGCTGATAATGGAGGGTATAAAAGATAGCAGCAAATTAACATCACCTTCCTTCCTCCATACAGGCGATATACACGGTGTATTCTACAAGCGCTGATGGGTTAATCTATGCATCATAAGAACTGCGCAAATCCTTTGTGAAAATTCCCGACTGTGTTTTCAGATTACACTCAAAAAATGAGCAGTATAAAAAATGAATCAGTCATCTCGAGATAATGGAATACAAACATCACTTATCCTGAAAAATAAACTTCTAAACACTCATGGGGCTGCACATTTTGCCTTGTAAGTACACAGTAATGCGCAATCCCTCTGTAATTACTTAGTAATTTACTTGTATACTCATGTGCATAAAAAGGGGCTCAGCAGGCCAGGTACACAGCACTATCTCTCAGCCATTCAAGAAATTACCTATGTCACAATCTCATTGTGCCAGAAGAGTAGCTAGGGTTTTGGTTCAGGGGGGGCGAAGCTTCTGAGTGGGCCCCTAACCAGGTAACTTGGATTACAACTGGGTGACGCACCCTAATAGTGGAGGAGAACCTCAGCAGATGACCGCGCTGTTACTGAGGATAATCTCTATATAAAGACCAATATGGATATTACCGCCATATGGTCAGTGGTAGATACAAGTCATACAGAACATATAAGAGATCACAGCACTGTTACAGATAAAGTCTTACCGCTGATGTCCTTTCTGATGGAATCATTCATTTTTCCAGTCTTTTCCATATGGCCCAGACCGACATGACAACTTCTTCCAGTCACGACTCGTCTGTAGAGAATACAACAAAGACACATTTCACTTCTCACATTCCAACCCCATCACCATCTATTCCCAACCTGCACAAACTCCTCATCCTGCTCATACCCCAATACTGAGCCGCTGGTGCCGAACGTGTCCCTATTACTGCACCTGATACCCCAATACTGAGCCGCTGCTGCCGTATGTGTCCCTATTACTGCACCTGATACCCCAATACTGAGCTGCTGCTGCCGTATGTGTCCCTATTACTGCACCTGATACCCCAATACTGAGCCGCTGCTGCCGTATGTGTCCCTATTACTGCCCCTGATACCCCAATACTGAGCCGCTGCTGCCGTATGTGTCCCTATTACTGCCCCTGATACCCCAATACTGAGCCGCTGCTGCCGTATGTGTCCCTATTACTGCACCTGATACCCCAATACTGAGCCACTGCTGCCGTATGTGTCCCTATTAGTGCCCCTGATACCCCAATACTGAGCCGCTGCTGCCGTATGTGTCCCTATTACTGCCCCTGATACCCCAATACTGAGCCACTGCTGCCGTATGTGTCCCTATTACTGCCCCTGATACCCCAATACTGAGCCGTTGCTGTCGTATGTGTCCCTATTACTGCACCTGATACCCCAATACTGAGCCGCTGCTGCCATATGTGTCCCTATTACTGCACCTGATACCCCAATACTGAGCCACTGCTGCCGTATGTGTCCCTATTACTGCCCCTGATACCCCAATACTGAGCCGTTGCTGCCGTATGTGTCCCTATTACTGCACCTGATACCCCAATACTGAGCCGCTGCTGCCGTATGTGTCCCTATAACTGCACCTGATACCCCAATACTGAGCCGCTGCTGCCGTATGTGTCCCTATTACTGCACCTGCTGTGTGGTTCTCTGTGCCCTCTAAATTCTAAAGCACCCCTCTATAATATAGTAATGCCGGGTGCAAGTGCCCTAGAAAACAGTGCCCATATTTTGCCCCTAGAAAGTAATAATGCCCTGTGTGTGCCCCTTTGATAGCCACAGTAACACGAGTTCCCCTATAACAATAAGTGCCCACTTTACATTTAATAAAGTCTCGAGTCTTCCCCTGTACAGCTCCCCTATACACAGTATACTGACCCCTTAGTAGCCCCCAAACTGTTTGATAGCTCCAACAATATATAATAACCCCCACACTGTAATCTCCATACTGTATGATGGCCCCTAGAAAGCCTCCATATACAGTAGCATAATGCACCAAATAGTCCACAATATAGTATAATGCACTCCCCATAGGCAGACTCTATAGCATACGGCAGCCCCCATACGCAGTCACTGTAATAAGGCAGCACTCCCATAGGCAGACCCTGTAATAAGGCAGCACCCCCATAGTCAGACCCTGTAATGAGGCAGCATCCCCATAGCCAGACCCTGTAATAAGGCAGCACACCCATAGTCAGACCCTGTAAAAAGGCAGCCCCTGTAATAAGGCAGCACCCTCATAGTCAGACCCTGTAATAAGGCAGCACCCCTATAGGCAGACCCTGTAATAAGGCAGCCCCCATAGTCAGACCCTGTAATGAGGCAGCACACCCATAGTCAGACCCTGTAAAAAGGCAGCCCCTGTAATAAGGCAGCACCCTCATAGTCAGACCCTGTAATAAGGCAGCACCCCTATAGGCAGACCCTGTAATAAGGCAGCCCCCATAGTCAGACCCTGTAATGAGGCAGCACCCCTATAGGCAGACCCTGTAATAAGGCAGCACACCCATAGTCAGACCCTGTAAAAAGGCAGCCCCTGTAATAAGGCAGCACCCTCATAGTCAGACCCTCTAATAAGGCAGCACCCCTATAGGCAGACCCTGTAATAAGGCAGCCCCCATAGTCAGACCCTGTAATAAGGCAGCACCCCCATAGTCAGACCCTGTAATGAGGCAGCATCCCCATAGCCAGACCCTGTAATAAGGCAGCACACCCATAGTCAGACCCTGTAAAAAGGCAGCCCCTGTAATAAGGCAGCACCCTCATAGTCAGACCCTGTAATAAGGCAGCACCCCTATAGGCAGACCCTGTAATAAGGCAGCCCCCATAGTCAGACCCTGTAATGAGGCAGCACCCCTATAGGCAGACCCTGTAATAAGGCAGCACCCCCATAGTCAGACCCTGTAATAAGGCAACACACCCATAGTCAGACCCTGTAAAAAGGCAGCCCCTGTAATAAGGCAGCACCCTCATAGTCAGACCCTCTAATAAGGCAGCACCCCTATAGGCAGACCCTGTAATAAGGCAGCCCCCATAGTCAGACCCTGTAATGAGGCAGCACCCCTATAGGCAGACCCTGTAATAAGGCAGCACCCCCATAGTCAGACCCTGTAATGAGGAAGCCCCCATAGTCAGACCCTGTAATAAGGCAGCCCCCATAGTCAGACCCTGTAATGAGGCAGCACCCCTATAGGCAGACTCTGTAATAAGGCAGCCCCCCCAATCAGACCCTGTAATAAGGCAGCCTCCTCATAGTCAGACCCTGTAATAAGGAAGCCCCCATAGTCAGATGCTGTAATAAGGCAGCCGCACACAGTCAGACTCTGTAATAAGGCAGCCCCCCATAGGCAGACCCTGTAGTAAGGCAGCACCCCTAACCCCTATAGGCAGACCCTGTAATAAGGCAGCCCCCATAGGCAGACTCTGTAATATGGCAGCCCCCCATACTTAGACCCTGTACTAAGGCAGCCCCCCCATAAGCAGACCCTGTAATAAGGCAGCCTCCTCATAGTCAGACCCTGTTAAAAAAGCAACACCCCCATAGTCAGATGCTGTAATGAGGCAGCACCCCCATAGTCAGACCCTGTAATAAGGCAACACCCCCATAGTCAGACCCTGTAATAAGGCAGCCCCACACAGTCAGACTCTGTAATAAGGCAGCCCCCCATAGGCAGACCCTGTAGTAAGGCAGCACCCCTATAGGCAGACTCTGTAATAAGGCAGCCCCCCAGAGGCAGACCCTGTAATATGGCAGCCCCCCATAGTTAGACCCTGTACTAAGGTAGCCCCCCCATAAGCAGACCCTGCAATAAGGTAGTAGCACCCATTAAAAAATAAATAAATACTCACCTCTCTTCTTCCTGGCTCCTGCGCTGCTCCCGCTGATCTCCTGACAGCCGATGCCGAGCAGTGACATCATCACGCCCGCTGTCAGTGTCGGCGACGTCAGACCGTCTAAATGCCGGTACAGCTGATCTTCCGATGACGGCGGGGGGGCACTGCTGGCACAGGGCCCCCCCGCCTGCTCAGGGGCTGCACAGCGGCCGGGCGGCAGAGCAGGGAGATCGATTCTCCCTGCTCTGCTGCAGAAAGTAACTGTATCGGCGCGCTGCACGTGCCGATACAGTTACAGTAGCATAGCTTCGGGTGGGCCCCCTCAGAGCACCGGGCCCGGGGCGCCCACACCCTCTGCCTCCCCAGTAGCTACTCTACTGCATTGTGCAAATTATAAGACTCATAATGAAAACTCAAAGGATTTGAAAAACAAATTTTCTCTCTTTAATGGACACTTACTAGAAAAAGAATAGAAAATAAACACTTAGAGCACGTTATCTGAGAGCAGCATTGTAGGGTCTGAGTGCCTGATTCTAGCAATGTGTCAGTTACAGTTGAACAAAAGTTTACATACCCCGCCAGAATTTTTGCTTTCTTGGCCTTCTCTTCAGAGAATATGAATGGCAACACCAAAACTTTTTCTCCACTCATGGTTAGTGGTTGGGTGAAGCCATTTATTGTGTTTTCTCTTTTTAAAACTTAATGACAACCAAAACATCCAAATGACTCTGATTAAAAGTTTACATACTCTGGTAATTTTGGGCTGATAACATTCACATAAGTTGACACAAATGGGTTTGAATCAGGTAGACCAACAAAAATTTTGTCCACAGCTGCCAGAAAAAATTGTTTGGAATACAAAGAAAAATTCACAAATAACATCAGCTGAAATACAGGACTCTCTGAAAACTAGCGGTGTGGCTATTTCAAGATGCACAATATGGAGGCACTTGAAGAAAAATGGATTGCATAGTCGAGTCAAAGTAGCTCGCCTACAATATGTAAAACAGCACAGAGACAAGCCTAAAAACTTCTGGAACAAGGTAATTTGGAGTGATGAGAACAAAATTTAACTTTTTTGCCACAACCATAAACGTTACATTTGGAGAGAGGTCATCAAGGCCTATGATGAAAGGAACACCATTCCTACTGTAAAGCACGGAGGTGGATGACTGATGTTTTAGGGATGTGTGAGCTACAAAGACACAGGAAACTTGGTCAAAGTTGAAGGAAAGATGAATGCAGCACGTTATCAGCAAATACTGCGCATGGGACGTACTTGGATGTTCCAACATGACAATGATCCAAAACCCAAGGCCAAGTCGACCTGCCATTGGTTACAGCAGAACAAAGTGAAGGTTCTGGAGTGGCCATCTCAGTCTCCTGATCTCAATATCATTGAGCCACTCTGGGGAGGTCTCAAACGCGCAGTTCATGCTAGACAGCCCAGGAATTTACAGGAACTGGAGGCAAATTTGCCAAGAAGAGTGGGCAGTTTTACCATCTGAGAAAATAAAGAACCTCATCCACAACTACCACAAAAGACTTCAAGCTGTCATTGATATTGGAGGGGGCAATACACGGTATTAAGAAATAGGGTATATAAACTTTTGATCAGGGTCATTTAGATGTTTTGGGTTTTCATTATGATTTAAAAAGAGAAAACACAGTAGTTTGACAATAAATGGCTTCACCCAACCACTAACCATGAGTGGAGAAAAAGTTTTGGTGTTATCATTTATATTCTGTGAAAAAAGGCCAAGAAAGCAAAAATTTTGCTGGGGTATGTAAACTCTTGAGCACAACTGTACTAGGCTGTGTGTTACTGTTTCATTAAAATCAGTGTTTTATCACCAGGAGGTTACCAATACAGGAATAGGTGTCTTGTGCCTCCTAGTCCAGTGCGGTATGTAATCCTGACCCCACCACTGATTAGCCGCTTTCTGTCACCGTACAGTGTACACAAAACACTGTTGATCAGCCTTGTGAATGGGGCTCAGCATTCAAAGCTCTACTAGAACTACAGCAGAGAGATTTATGATCTTATCATAACTGCTTCATCTAGTAAACTAAGTGATACATCACTGGAATAGGAAGCTCTTCCCCTACATCATGCTTTTTCTGGTTCGATGTGAGGTGAATCTGTGTAGATGAGATTGTAGCAAGTCTCATTCTCATGCTGCAAAAATGCAGGAACTGACAGGCAGTGCAAATTTTAACTCTACAGTTTGTCAAATTTATTGTTTGCATTCTCCTGCAGATTACCCTTTTTAAATGTGAAATCAGTGATGAAAATCAGATTGTCAAAAACATACAATTAGTTGTGAATTCGCAGTTGATTTTCATGTATGCAAATCCACCCCTTCTAAACAGAGCCTTAAGATCATAATAATAATAATAATATTAATAATTTTATTTATTATAGCGCCAACATATTCCGCAGAGCTTTACAAATTATAGAGGGGACTTGTACAGACAATAGACATTACAGCATAACAGAAATCACAGCTCAAAATGGATACCAAGAGGAGTGAGGGCCCTGCTCGCAAGCTTACAAACTATGAGGAAAAGGGGAGACACGAGAGGTGGATGGTAACAATTGCTTTAGTTATTTGGACCAGCCATAGTGTAAGGCTCGGGTGTTCATGTAAAGCTGCATGAACCAGTTAACTGCCTAAGTATGTAGCAGTACAGACACAGAGGGCTATTAACTGCATAAAGTGTATGAGAACATGATACGAGGAACCTGATTATGGTTTTTTTTTGTTTTTTGTTTTTTATGATAGGCCACACAGGGATTGTTAGGTTAATGCGTTGAGGCGGTAGGCCAATCTGAACAAATGAGTTTTTAGGGCACACTTAAAACTGTGGGGATTGGGGATTAATCGTATTAACCTAGGTAGTGCATTCCAAAGAATCGGCCCAGCACGTGTAAAGTCTTGGAGATGGGAGTGGGAGGTTCTGATTATTGAGGATACTAACCTGAGGTCATTAGCGGAGCGGAGGGCACGGGTAGGGTGGTAGACTGAGACCAGAGATAGAGATGTAGGGTGGTGCTGAGCCATGGAGTGCTTTGTGGATGAGGGTAGTAGTTTTGTACTGGATTCTGGAGTGGATGGGTAACCAGTGTAATGACTGGCACAAGGTAGAGGCATCGGTGTAACGGTTGGTGAGGAATATGATCCTGGCTGCAGCATTCAGCACAGATTGGAGCGGGGAGAGTTTGGTAAGAGGGAGGCCGATTAGTAGAGAGTTACAATAGTCCAGACGGGAATAAATAAGTGAAACAGTAAGAGTTTTTGCAGAGTCGAAAGTAAGAAAAGGGCGAATTCTAGAAATGTTTTTGAGGTGCAGATAAGAAGATCGAGCCAGTGATCAGATGTGGGGGGTGAATGAAAGCTCGGAATCAAGGATGACCCCAAGGCAGTGGGTATGTTGCTTTGGAGTAATGGTGGAACCACACATGGAGATGGCAATGTCAGGCAAAGGTAGGTTAGTAGAGGGAGAGAACACGAGGAGTTCATTTTTTGACAGGTTCAGTTTCAGATAGAGGGAGGACATGATGTTAGAAACAGCGGTAAGACAATCACTGGTGTTTTTTAAAAAGGTCGGCGTGATAACAGAGGAAGAAGTGTATATTTGGGTGTCGTCAGCATAGAGATGGTACTGGAACCTAAATCTACTGATTGTTTGTCCAATAGGGGCAGAATACAAAGAAGAGGAGGGGGCCTAGGACTGATCCTTGAGGAACCCCAACAGTAAGGGGAAGGTGAGAGGAGGAGAAACCAGCAAAAGATACAGTGAAGGAGCGGTCAGAGAGATAGGAGGAGAACCAGGAGAGAATGGTGTCCTTGAGGCCGATGGAGCGGAGCATATTGAGGAGGAGCTGATGATCCACAGTATTGAATGCTGCGGAGAGATCCAAGAGAAATAGCATGGAGTAGTGACCATTAGATTTAGCTGTTAGTAGGTCATTAGATCATTTAGTGAGGGCAGTTTCAGTACAGTGTAAAGAGCGGAAGCCAGATTGAAGAGTGTCGAGAAGAGAGTTATCTGAAAGATAGCGGGTAAGATGGGAGTGGACCAGGCATTCGAGGAGTTTAGAGATGAAGGGAAGATTAGAGACAGGTCTATAATTAGCGGCACAGTTTTGGTCGAGGGATGGTTTTTTAAGTAATGGATGTATGATGGCATGCTTAAATGAGGAGGGAAAAATACCGGAAGTGAGAGAAAGGTTGAATATTTTTGTTAGGTGAGAGGTGACAGCCGGGGAAAGGGACTGGAGGAGATGTGACGGAATGGGGTCACTGGTGCAAGTGGTCGGGCGAGAAGATGCAAGGAGCCCGACTACTTCTTCTTCTGTAACTGGTTCAAAGTTAGAGAGTGAACTAGATGCAGTAAGGGAGGGAAGACAGTGCATGGTATGAAGAGATTGGGAAATGATTTCCTGTCGAATGTGGTCAATTTTTCTTTGAAGTAATTGGCCAGATCGTCAGCGCGGAGATCCGTGGTTGGGGCCTGCACTCTTGGGTTGAGTAGGGACTGGAAAGTGTCAAAGAGACATTTAGGGTTATTTGACAGTGAGGTGATCAAGGTGTTGAAATAGGTTTGCTTGGAGAGGTGAAGGGCAGAGTTGTATGTTTTTAGCATGAACTAATAATGGATGAAATCTTCAGGTAGATTAGATTTTCTCCACAGACGTTCGGCGCACCTGGAGCACCGCTGCAGGAAACGTGTTTGCAGCGTGTGCCACGGTTGTCGCCGTCTGTGCTGAGTTGTTCTATGTATAGGAGGTGCAGCTTCATCCGTAGCACTTTGCCAGGAGAAGACCAAGTCAAGGGAGTTTCCATCTTCATATGTTGGAGAGTTAGTAAGCTGCGAGAGGCCAAAAGAGGAGGTTAGAGATAAAAGGTGAGAAGCAGATGGGGAGAGGGGAGAAGCAATGGGAATGTTGAAATCACCCATGATAAGGGTGGGGGTGTCACAGGAGACAAAGTGTGGAAGCCAGGTGACAAAGTGATCCCAGAACTCATGAGAGGGGCCAGGAGGAGGATACACCACTGCCACTCGCATGGAGAAGGGGACGTAGAGTCTGACAACATGGACCTCAAAGGAAGGGAATACAAGTGGGGGTACTTGGGGGATAATTTGGAAGGTACATTTGGGTGAAAGGAGCAGACCAACGCCTCCACCTGCTCTGTTGTCTGATCTTGGGGTATGAGAAAAGTGTAGTCCACCATATGAAAGAGCAGCAGCAGCGGTGGTGTCTGACTGCTGGATCCAGGTTTCAGTAAGAGCCAGGAGATTAAGACAGTTAGAAAGGAAGAAGTCATGAATGAAGGAGAGTTTATTACACACAGAGTGAGAATTCCAAAGGCCACATTTGAAGGATACAGAAGGCATGCATGGAATATCAATAAGGTTAGAGGGGTTTCTGACTGTAGCAGTTGGGAGGTTTGACTGGCTATAACATGGGGGGCCGGGGTTGGGAGAGATGTCTCCAGCAACTAGGAGAAGGAGGATAGAAAGAGTGAGCAGATGGTTAAGTGATTTGTGAGTGTGTCTCTTGTGTTGGATGGTGGGACTGAATGGATCAGCGCTGTTAAGCAATGTGAACAAAGCATGAGTGCTATACATAGGAGAGGAGAGGACAGAGGGGCCGATATGGATGGAGTGTAAAGAGTTTATGCGAGGGCGGTGAATGTGAGTGAATGCAGCAGCCAGGATATAGATTATACAAATACATATGGTGAGTATTTGTTCTGTTTCAAATGAATAGTGAATATATTTAGTTTTTCTTACCTGTCTCCTGCCCTGTCTAACTGCCATGTTATAACTGCCGAAGTACTTAGAAAAAAGTTCTTTGAACAAATGTAGACGAATAATAGTGCACGAATGCACCCCTGCACAAATGCATCATAATAATGTCTTCCCTTTTTTTTACATAGATTAGAAACTTAATGCTTCTTACTGATAACACTGTCACACATATTCTCAAAAGTTGTCAGATTCAATTATGAAACAAACCATTTCTTAATGATTTTGACCTCCTGAATTCAAATCTGACATTGAGATTTTTTAGTTGGCTCTTTATATCTATGATAGCAAAGAGTTTTCCTTTTACTGCTACATATAATTAATGCATGTTTCAGTACTTTGAGTCTAAGGGGTAACGTTTCTCCTTATGGAGAGTGACATACCAGCTTGCTTGTCAAGGTAAGGAGACTTATTCGCCTTGCAATGCTCCTCTGGGAAATTAAATATGCAAATTGCCTCTTCTGAGAAAAAGAGGACTTAACTCTATAGCGCCACCTGTTGGAAGTAGCGATCCTACAAGTCACAATCAACTCTTTAACGAGTCGTGCAATATGACTTAGGATAAAAGCCAAATCAGTATCTCAATTCACAGACACGGTGTTTCGGGCTGTAGGCCCTCGTCAGTGCGAAGCATGAGAACGAATTTGGCTAGGTGAGAGGCTCTGGACTGGGGCCTAAGGGGTAACGTTTCTCATTATTACTTTTGCAAATCTAAAGATGCAGAATATTTCGTAATGCCAATTTTCTGATATTTATTTAGAGGAAACTTAGCAACATTTCAAATAAATTAAACATGTCTAAACACTATTGCAAATTCTAAACAGTTACAGAAATTGCACTGCAAAATTTGCTCCTCATTCAGTGACAACTCTTTTTTGCTTGTCTCTTGTACTCCTGCATCGGTTCATCACTTTGAATTGTCCGACAGTAATATGAAAGCATTAATGGATTCCATTTTCCTTGATATCTTTTCTCCATAGCCGCAATATCTTGGTGCAATTGCTCACCAGTCACCATGTTTATTCATCACTGCTCTGCAGTTTCTAAAAGAAAATCTAGATGTGAATGTAAGAAAGAAATCTTTAAAGACATGTTACAGCCAAGATCCTTATATGTTTTGAGGAGACTTTGCACTAACTCTTCATAGTTATCTGCTCTTGAGTTTTAAAAAAAATTAGTTACCACTAATGCCAATGTTACCCATGCAACCTTTTCTTTGCCGTGCAACAAAAATAAACTCCTCATCTTAAAGAAGCTTATGGAACGCCCACCAGTGCAGGTCTGGTACTTAAAGGGGATGTGTCACTGCAGCGGGGACCGGGCCCGTGGCCCTGGGAGCCCAATTAAAAGGGACAGTCTTTAAAAGGGGTTTGAATAAAGTTTGTTTGTGACTCCACCTGTGGTACTCGGTCAAGGGTGACCGACGCAGCTTAAAGGGGTCCTCTGGGGTGATGTTGTGGCAGCAGGGATGGTATGGCTTCCCACAGGTGAAACTGGGTCCCTTGGGCTCCTGGTGTAGTAGGGACAGGTGGTAGGTGGTGTAGAAAGAAACAGAGGCCACAAGGTTGCAGTCGCTTTACCTTTTTACAGATGGATTCAAGCAGCCACAGTCCAGGGTACGGGATCACAGGTGCAGGTATGGTCTGGCTGGCTTGCAAGCAATTCTGGAATCCCCTTTACTTGGTGGGGTCGGAAGCCTTCCTACTAGCGCGGTGGTGTAGTCCCTTGCTGCCTTAGGCCTTACACAAGCTCCTCACATTCTCTCTGTACCCTTTATTGGTACGACAGGTAGTTCGAGCCTTTTTACAGGATCTCTATCACGACCTGGACTCTATACTGCTACTGTGTCCTCAGGTGTCAATGGTGGACAGGTGGCTTGCAATCCAGCTGTCCCGCTGTTTTCTGCTGTGAGATGTAGAGTACTTCACAACCTCGGTCTTCCAGCTACCGGTATCTGCGCTCGGCGTTGAGGAAGCTCAGTCGCAGCTTCTCTCTCCAGCTCTTCATTCTCCTGTGCTCCACTTCCCCACTCAGTCTCTTTACAGACTGCTCTGCTCTCTTCTTTGATCTTCCCAGGAGCTGCAGCACCTCTCGTGGCTGCACGGCCCCAGTCTCCTTCCGCACTCCTCACTCTCCTCTCACTGACTAACTGGTGATGGAAGGAGGTTTTCTCTCAAAATCTATTCATTCTTTCATATACACGGATCAGTCATCCCTTTTCAGAGAAACAGCCTCAAAGCATGATGTTGGCACCCCCATGCTTCACAGTAGGTATGGTGTTCTTTGGATGCAACTCAGTATTCTGTCTCCTCCAAACATGATGAGTTTTGTTTCTACTAAACAATTCTACTTAGGTTTCATTAGACGATATGACATTCTCCCAATACTCTTCTGGATAATCCATATGCTCTATAGCAAACATGACGAGTTTTGTTTCTACCAAACAGTTTTACTTTGGTTTTATCAGACCATGTGACATTCTCCTTCTGGATAATCCAAATGCTCTCTAGCAAACTTCAGACAGGTCCACACATGTACTGGCTTAAGCAGGGGGACACATCTGGCACTGCATGATCTGAGTCTCTGGCAGCACAGTGTGTTACTGATGGTAGCTTTTGTTATGGTGGTCCCATCTCTATGCAGGCCATTCACTTGATCCCCCATGTGGTTCTGGGATTTTTGCTCACCATTGATCATTTTGACTCCACGGGGTGAGATCTTGTGTGGAGCCGCAGATCGAGGGAGATTATCAGTGGTCTTATATGTCTTCCATTTTCTTATTATTGCTCCCACAGTTGATTTACTCACACCAAGCTGCTTGCCTATTGCAGAGTCAGTCTTCCCAGCCTGGTGCAGGGCTACAATTTTCTTTCTGGTGTCCTTCGACAGCTCTTTTGTCTTCACCATAGTGGAGTTTGGAGTGTGACTGTATGAGGTTGTGGACAGGTGTCTTTTATACTGATAACAAGTTCAAACAGGTGCCATTACTACAGGTAATGAGTGGAGGACAGAGGAGCTTCTTAAAGAAGAAGGTACACGTTTGTGTGCGCCAGAAATCTTGCATGTTTTTAGGTGACCAAATACTTATTTTCCACCATAATTTGCAAAATAAATCTTGCCAAATCAGACAAAGTGATTTTCTGGATTTGTTTTCTCGTTTTGACTCTTTGGTGGCTGACTAAATACTTTTTTTTCCCCACTGTACTTTGTGTAAACCACAGAGAACAAAGGAAAGAAAAGCAGAACTTTATTTTTTGTTAACTTACACTTCAGTATAAAGTTTGTAGCTTTAGTTATTAGTTACCACATTAGCTAAATGGCTCTGCATTCATACGTATGTGATTGACAATAGATGCTATGTCATGAATGCCATGTGTGCACATAGCATCCAATTACTCACCAAACCGTTCAACCATAAAACTGCCTGCCAGCTGTAACCTGTCAACTTGTCATCTCCTGAAAGTCAAAGCACCATTGGAAATTACATTAAATATTCTATGTTATATTATGGTTCAATAACATTAGCACAGAACAGATAGAAAAGATGTAGGGGAAGTCACAACTATTATTCAAATTTGCGACATCTTCACTATCTATCTATCTATCTATCTATCTATCTATCTATCTATCTATCTATCTATCTCATATATAGATATACAGCTCTTGCAAAAATGAAGAGACCACCACATCAAAACCCTGTCATGTGCAGCCCAATCTCGAGACCTGAACCCCATTGAAAACCTCTGGAATGTAATCAAGAGGATGATGGATAGTCACAACAAAGCCATCGAACAAAGAAGAACTGCTTACATTTTTGCGCCAGAAGCAGTGTGAAAGACTAGTGGAAAGCATGCCAAAACGCATGAAAGCTGTGATTAAAAATCATGGTTATTCCACAAAATATTGATTTCTGAACTCTTCCTGCGTTAAAACATTAGTATTGTAGTTTCTAAATGATTATGAACTTGTTTTTGTTTTGTTTTTTGCATTATTTGAGGTCTGAAAGCACTGTGGGGTTTTTTTTTTTTTAATTTTGACCATTTCTCCTTTTCAGAAAAAAAATAAAAAATGTATTGCTTGGAAATATGACATATTATCAGAAGTCTATAGAATAAAAGAACAATTAACATTTTACTCAAAAATATACCTATATCTATAATTTTTGCCAGAGCTGTATACATATATATACTAGCTGAAGAGCCCGGCGTTGCCTGGACATAGTAAATATCTGTGGTTAATTATAGCACCTCACTTCTCTTATTTTTCCATCACACCTCTCATTTTCCCCCCTTAAATCTTTTATTTCCCCCCTCACATCTCTCATTTTCTCCCTCACACCTCTCATTTTCCCCCTCACTCCTCTCATTCCCCCCTAACACTTGTCATTTCAACCTCACATCTGTCATTTTCCAATCATTCCACTATTTTCCCTCACTCCTCTCATTTTGCACACATACCTTTTCATTTTCACCTTACACCTCTCATTTTCACCTCACACCTCTCATTTTCCCCTCAGTTTATTATTATTATTGTTATTATTATTATTTATTGTTATAGCACCATTTATTCCATGGTGCTTTACATGTGAGGAGGGGTATACATAATAAAAACAAGTACAATAATCTTAAACAATACAAGTCATAACTGGTACAGGAGGAGAGAGGACCATGCCCGTGAAGGCTCACAATCTATAAGGGATGGGTGAGAATACAGTAGGCGAGGATAGAGCTGGTCATGCAGCGGGTTGGTTGATCGGTGGTTACTGCAGGTTGTAGGCTTGTCGGAAGAGGTGGATCTTCAGGCTCTTTTTGAAGGTTTCGATGGTAGGCGAGAGTCTGATGTGTTGTGGTAGAGGGTTCCAGAGTAGGGGTGATACGCGAGAGAAATCTTGTATACGATTGTGGGAAGAGGAGATAAGAGGGGAGTAGAGAAGGAGATCTTGTGAGGATTGGAGGTTGCATGTAGGTAAGTACCGGGAGACGAGGTCACAGATGTATGAAGGAGACAGGTTGTGGATGGCTTTGTACGTCAGTATATACATGTTTGTCATCTCCCTTATATATAGTATACACCTGTATGTCATCTCCTGTATATAGTATATACCTGTATGTCATCTCCCGTTTATATAGTATATACCTGTTTGTCATCTCCCCTGTAAATAGTATATACCTGCTGTATGTCATCTCCTCCTGTATATTGTAAATACCTATGTGTCATCTCCTCCTGTATATAGTATATACCTGTGTGTCATCTCTTCTGTATATAGTATATACCTGTATGTCATCTCCTCCTATATATAGTATATACCTGTATGTCATCTCCTGTATATAGTATATATCTGCTGTATGTCATCTCCTCCTCTATATAACTATGTGTCATCTCCTCTTTTATTTAGTATATACCTGTATGTCATCTCCTCCTGTATATAGTATATACGTGTGTCATCTCCTCCTGTATATAGTATATACCTGTATGTCATCTCCTCCTATATATAGTATATACCTGTAAGTCATCTCCTTCTGTATATAGTATATACCTGTGTGTCATCTCCCCTGTATATATATATATATATATATATATAGTATATACCTGTGTGTCATCTCCCCTGTATATAGTATGTACCTGTATGTCATCTCCTGTATTAGACCTCGTTCACACGTTATTTGGTCAGTATTTGTACCTCAGTATTTCTAAGCTAAATTGGCAGCCTGATAAATCCCCAGCCAATAGGAAGCCCTCCCCCCTGGTCGTATATATTAGCTCACACATACACATAATAGACAGGTCATGTGACTGACAACTGCCATATTTCCTATATATTACATTTGTTGCTCTTGTAGTTTGTCTGCTTATTAATCAGATTTTTATTTTTGAAGGATAATACAAGACTTGTGTGTGTTTTAGAACGAGTTTCATGTGACAAGTTGTGTGCGTTGAGTTGCGTGTGGCGACATGCATATAGTGACTTTTGTGAGATGAGTTTTGTGTGGCGACATGCGTGTAGCAACTTTTTGTATGTTGAGTTGCATGTGACAGGTTAGTGTAGCAAGTTGTGTGCAGCAAGTTTTGCGCATGGCAAGCTTTGCGCATGGCGAGTTTTATGTGTGGTGCATTTTGAGTATTTACAAGTTTTGTGTGAGGCAACTTTTGCATGTGTTGCAACTTTTGTGCATGTGGCAATTTTTCCGCGTGTGCAAGTTTTGTGTGTGGCGAGTTTTCCATGAGGTGAGCTTTGCAGGTGTGGCTAGTTTTGCATGAGCCTAGTTTTGCATGTGGTGAGTTTTGCATGTGGCGAATTTTGCGCGTGGCGAGTTTTAAGCGGTGACTCTTGTGTTTCAAGTTTTATGCGGCGAGGTTGGTGTATGTGAGGTGAAATGTGTGCTGAGGATGGTATATGTGTTCAAGCACATGCTAGTGTGTGGCACATTTTGTGTGTGTGTTCATATCCCTTTTGGTGGTGAGTACTCCATGTCAGGGCCCCACCTTACCCTATGCAGCATCAATAGTAAAAAGATCTAATGTTAAAAATAAAACAAAAATTAAAAAAATCGTGCTCTTCTCACCTTCCGGCGCCTTTCCCGTTCCTCGCGATGCTCCGGGCCATGCATTGCGGTCTCGCGAGATGATGACGTAGCACTTTCGCAAGACCACTACATCATCATCTCGCGAGACCGCAATGCATTCTTGGGACTGAAGTGTCACGAGGAGCATCGCTAAATGCCTCGCCTGGATCCGGGGGCCGCCAGAGGGTGAGTATATAACTATTTTTTATTTTAATTTTTTTAACGAGGATATGGTGCCCACACTGCTATATAGTACTTGGGCTGTGTTTTATACTGCGTGGCTGCTATATACTACGTGGACAGTGCTATATACTACGTGAGCAGTGTTATATACTACGTGGGTAGTGTTATATACTATGTGGGCAGTGTTATATACTGCGTGGGCTGTGTTATATACTACGTGCCAGTGTTATTTAATGTGTGGGCTGTGTTATATACTGCGTGGGCTGTGTTATATCTACTGTAAGTGGGCTGTGTTATATACTACATGGGCTGTGTTATATACTGCGTGGGCTGTGTTATATACTGCGTGGGCTGTGTTATATACTGCGTGGGCTGTGTTATATACTGCGTGGGCTGTGTTATATACTATGTGCCTGTGTTATATACTACGTGGGCTGTGTTATGCACTACGTGGGTAGTGTTATATACTCCGTGAGCAGTGTTATATAGTGTGTGGGCTGTGTTATAAACTATGTGGGCAGTGTTATAGACTGCGTGGGCAGTGTTATATACTACGTGGGCAGTGTTATATACTGCGTGGGCTGTGTTACATACTACATGTCTGTGTTATATACTACGTGGGCTGTGTTATCTACTACATGGGCTGTGTTATATACTGCGTGAGCTGTGTTATATACTACGTGCCTGTGTTACATACTAGGTGGGCTGTGATATATACTGCGTGGGCTGTGTTATATACTACGTGCTTGTGTAATATACTACGTGGGCTGTGTTATATACTACGTGGGCCATGTTATATATTACATGGGCTGTGCTATATACTATGTGGGCTGTGTTATATACTACGTGGGCTGTGCTATATACTACGTGGCTGTGCAATATACTACGTGGCTGTGCTTTATACTACGTGGCTGTGTTATATGTTATGTGGCTGTGCTTTATACTACGTGGCTGTGCTATATACTATGTGGCTGTGCTATATACTACGTGGGTTGTGTTATATGCTATGTGGGCAGTGCAATATACTACGTGGCTGATTTATATACTACATGGCTGTGTTATATGCTACGTGGCTGCGCTATATGCTATGTGGGTTGTGTTATATACTACATGGGCTTTGTTATATGCTATGTGGCTGTGCTATATACTACGTGGCTGTGTTACATACTACATGGCTGTGCTATATACTACGTGGGCTGTGTTATATGCTACGTGGGCTATGCAATATACTACATGGCTGTGTTATATACTACGTGGCTGTGCTGTATGCTACGTGGGCAGTGTTGTATACTACGTGGGCTGTGTTATATGCTATATGGCTGTGCTATATGCTTCGTGGGCTGTGTTATATATTACGTGGGCTGTGTTATATGCTACATGGCTGTGCTATATTTCTCTGCTGTATCTGGGCATCATCACACCCTCTGACCTGAACGTCAAAGCCAGAGGATGCAGAGGACACAGCCCGGCTGTGGAACAGGGACAGGTGAATATTGCATGGCTCACCCTCCCTATCATACTCACCCTCATGGTGCAGTCTCTGCAATTCCCTGCTTCTCTGTTGTCCCGGGGCGGCAGCTCCTTCCAGTGCTGAGCGGTCACGTGGTACTGCTCATTAAAGTAATGAATATGCACTCCACGCCTTTGGGAGTGGAGTCCTGTGCATATTCATTACTTTAATGAGTGGTACCACATGACAGCTGAACACAAGAAGAGCTGCCGGCGTCGGAGACCATCTGAGAAGCTTGGAAGTGCAGACACCGCGCCAGGAGGGGGTGAGTAAGATGTGACAGCCGCCAACTCCTGCTGCTCCCCCTTCCCTGCCGACCCCCTGGGACAATGACTCTAGTATACGTTGGGGCACTTTCAGCCTAAAAAAAATGGGCTGAAAATCTCGGCTTATACTCGAGTATGTACGGTAATAGATAATGGAATAATAATAATTTCCACAATTGGATGTGTTTTTAAAAAAAGTTCCTGTGCTAAGATAATCTTATAAATATGTCCCTGCTGTGAGCATCGTTGGAATCAGTGTCTCTGTCCCTACGTCATGTTGCTGTCAGTTTACATAGCAAAAAACTTCTGACAGATTCCCTTTAAAGTGCATCAGTTGTATCATTCACAAATGTGGTTATACTGAAAATTATGTTATAGCAGTGGTAATACAGCACTGATCTATATCAGTGTCCCTTATATAAACTGTAAATTAGCTAATTTAGGTGCTCATGCTTGATGAAAAGCGCAGTATAGTATTTTTCACATTAGTATCCTATCTATTCTTTTATTTTTCTCTCTTTTGTCACACAAGTAAAAAAAACCAGAGCAGTTGACAGATCCCAATTACTGTATTCTTATGGAATTAGCATCCAGACTGGTGCAGAATGTCAACATGTCACTTCAGTCAAGATATAGTTTCACACAGATTGCTACAAATACTGCATTCTATGTGAAATATGTACTAGGATCACCATTTTAGAAGCCAATTTTAGTCCAGAGTATAGAGTTGAGCGACCTTGACCTTTTTAGAGTCGAGCCGGGTTTCGCGAAACCCGACTATCTCAAAAGTCGGGTCGAGTGAAATCGGCCGATTATGACGTAAAGTCGGGATCGACCGAAACACGAAACCCAATGCAAGTCAATGGGGCAGCATAGTCGGCAGTGAGTGGGGGCCAGGAAAACACCTAGAGTGCCCATTTTAATGTCAAAACCATCCATTCTTCTTAATGAAGCTTGTCAAGCGTAATTTACCTTATAATAATTGGAAGGCATTTGAAATTGGGGGTCATTTGGCTAAAGTTGTGTGGGGTAGGGCTGGTTCAAGTAATTAGTGGGCCCAGGAAATCTGGACCACGTCACGGCAGTGGAGCAGGGAGAGGTAAGTATTTCAACTTTGCAAGTGCTGTGATCCTGAGCAAGCAGGGGGGGCCCACTTGTTGGCATTGGCACTGGCACAGGGCCCCTCAAAGTACAGCGGTGTGTTTGCACGGCGGGGGCGCCTCCCACCGGCAGCAACACTTTTGCGTACTATGAGAGGCCCTGTGCCAGTGACGTCGCCAACTAGTATTCCTCCCCCCACCTGATGAAGGAACCTGCACTTTCATCTGCACCTTCCTCTTTGTCCCCGTGTAAGGTGGTATGGTATGCGGGAAGAGCAACCTGACTTTCAGCAGGGTCACAATGTTGTTGTGTAGCATGCACGGGGAATGTTGCGTTATGGGTCAATGTACCAGCAGACTCATCTATCACTGGCTGGGCAATGGGCACGATGAAGTGGAAACACAGATATAGGCCCAAAGAATAAAGTGGGCTAAATGCAGTTCAAAATTGGTAACACAGGAATAACCAGGGGGCATTGCAGTGGAGGACAACTGGAATGAGAGGCTGACACAGAGAGTAGGGCCAAATCAGTAAGTAGTCGAAATGCAGTTCAAAATTGGCAACCGTAGTAAACAGGCGGCACAGCTTTGTTCAGTGGAGGAGAACAGCAAGGAGTGGCAGACACCGATAGTAGGCCCCAACCCAACTAGTAGGCCAAATGCAGTCCAACATTAACAACTACTTAACGAGAGCCTGAAAATGGAATTTCAGGACAGGAAACCAGGAGAACAGCAAGGAGTGGCAGACACCGATAGTAGGCCCCAAACCAACTAGTACGCCAAATGCAGTTGTTCCATTTAACCACAATTTAATGAGAGCCTGAAGATAGAAGCTCAGGAAAGGCAACCTGGGGAACACCTTGGAGTGTAACACACCATCTCTCTCCACCCCATACCCATTTTGTAGGCCTAATGCAGTGTACTTTTCTACAACTACTAAACGAGAGTCGGAAGACCGAAGCAATGGCAAGGAAACCTGGGGAACACCTTGGAGTGTAACACACCATCTCTCTCCACCCCATACCCAATTTGTAGGCCTAATGCAGTGTAGTTTCCAAGAACTACTAAACGAGAGCCGGAAGATCGAAGCTCAGGAAAGGCAACCTGGGGAACACCTTGGAGTGTAACACACCCTCTCTCTACACCCCATACCCAATTTGAAGGCCTAATGCAGTGTAGTTTCCAAGAACTACTAAACGAGAGCCGGAAGATCGAAGCTCAGGAAAGGCAACCTGGGGAACACCTTGGAGTGTAACACACCCTCTCGCTACACCCCATACCCAATTTGAAGGCCTAATGCAGCGTAGTTTCCAACAACTAATAACGAGAGCCGGAAGATCGAAGCTCAGGAAAGGCAACCTGGGGAACACCTTGGAGTGTAACAAACCCTCTCTCTACACCCCATACCCAATTTGTAGGCCTAATGCAGTGTAGTTTCCAAGAACTACTAAACGAGAGCCGGAAGATCGAAGCTCAGGAAAGGCAACCTGGGGAACACCTTGGAGTGGAACACACCATCTCTCTACACCCCATACCCAATTTGAAGGCCTAATGCAGCGTAGTTTCCATCAACTACTAAACGAGAGCCGGAAGATCGAAGCTCAGGAAAGGCAACCTGGGGAACACCTTGGAGTGTAACACAACGTCTCTCTACACCACGGAAGGGCTGATTCTTAGGAAGGAAGGCTGTTGGAAATAAGCATTGCGCGTCCGAGGGTGATTATATTCTTATTAGGTATATACTCACCCTCGGACGCGCCCTGCTTCTTTATTTGGAATGAATGTTTATTTGCAATGTGGTGTTGACTTTCTCTATTATTTTGGTAATTAATGATTTTATTATTTTCATTGTTTTGCATCTTCTCGGCAATAATATAAAGAAGACGCGACAGGACAACACTCGGTGGATGCCATATGTGTGTTTTCAATTTAAAAAACCTTTCAGTTAACTACTTGCAGGAGAAAGTAATTGTAGCTGGTGGCCATTTTTAGTACTGTACCAGATTTTAGTTGTGTGTTTGTTTTTAATGTTAAAATGTCTGCATTTGATATCTCTCCAGTATTTTCTTTTTTGTAAGCAAAATACTTATTTTTATATTTTCTGATGTTGGTTCCAGGGGTACACGGGCAGCAGTGCCCTGGTCAGTGTAGTAGTAGTTGAAAGAATGGACCGCAGACAGGCATCGAAGGCCTAAAATAAAAAAATTGGGCTGGCTGTAGGCAATTTTAAATTGGTTCCAGGGGTACACGGGCAGCAGTGGTGTGGTCAGTGGAGGCCTAGTGGAAGGAGTGACCGCAGACAGGCATCGAAGGCCTAAAATAATAACACATGGCTGTAGGCAATTTTAAATTGGTTCCAGGGGTACACGGGCAGCAGTGACCTGGTCAGTGTAGTAGTAGTTGAAAGAATGGACCGCAGACAGGCATCGAAGGCCTAAAATAATAACACATGGCTGTAGGCAATTTTAAATTGGTTCCAGGGGTACACGGGCAGCAGTGACCTGGTCAGTGTAGTAGTAGTTGAAAGAATGGACCGCAGACAGGCATCGAAGGCCTAAAATAAAAAAATTGGGCTGGCTGTAGGCAATTTTAAATTGGTTCCAGGGGTACACGGGCAGCAGTGGTGTGGTCAGTGGAGGCCTAGTGGAAGGAGTGACCGCAGACAGGCATCGAAGGCCTAAAATAATAACACATGGCTGTAGGCAATTTTAAATTGGTTCCAGGGGTACACGGGCAGCAGTGACCTGGTCAGTGTAGTAGTAGTTGAAAGAATGGACCGCAGACAGGCATCGAAGGCCTAAAATAAAAAAATTGGGCTGGCTGAAGGCAATTTTAAATTGGTTCCAGGGGTACACGGGCAGCAGTGGTGTGGTCAGGGGAGGCCTAGTGGAAGGAGTGACCGCAGACAGGCATCGAAGGCCTAAAATAATAACACATGGCTGTAGGCAATTTTAAATTGGTTCCAGGGGTACACGGGCAGCAGTGGTGTGGTCAGTGGAGGCCTAGTGGAAGGAGTGACCGCAGACAGGCATCGAAGGCCTAAAATAATAACACATGGCTGTAGGCAATTTTAAATTGGTTCCAGGGGTACACGGGCAGCAGTGGTGTGGCCAGTGGAGGCCTAGTGGAAGGAGTGACCGCAGACAGGCATCGAAGGCCTAAAATAATAACACATGGCTGTAGGCAATTTTAAATTGGTTCCAGGGGTACACGGGCAGCAGTGGTGTGGTCAGTGGAGGCCTAGTGGAAGGAGTGACCGCAGACAGGCATCGAAGGCCTAAAATAATAACACATGGCTGTAGGCAATTTTAAATTGGTTCCAGGGGTACACGGGCAGCAGTGACCTGGTCAGTGTAGTAGTAGTTGAAAGAATGGACCGCAGACAGGCATCGAAGGCCTAAAATAAAAAAATTGGGCTGGCTGTAGGCAATTTTAAATTGGTTCCAGGGGTACATGGGCAGCAGTGGTGTGGTCAGTGGAGGCCTAGTGGAAGGAGTGACCACAGACAGGCATCGAAGGCCTAACATAACAAAAATGTCAATACAATGGTATTGTCAGTGGCAGGCATTGAAGGATGTCAGCGCATAGACTAAACATTGGTGGAGCTGTGAGATAATTTTGCAAGTGGTAGAGCACTGTTTGAGCTGGGGTGGGGGGAAACTGTCTTGTGGCCGGCGGTACAGGCCCAGGGCCCCTCATATTACAACGGTGTGTCTGACGTTGGGTGCGCACCACCACCGCCAGAGACACTTTATTGTACTAGGAGGGACCCAGTGGCAGTGCCGTCGACCAAAAGCGGGCTCACCCACCTCTTCAGACAAACTGCACTCTCACGGGTGCTGTCGCCAAGTGTCGATACCACGGCCCCGTGTGGGGAGTTTGGCCATTTAGTGAGGTGTAAACATGTCGTATGCTGGACAATCAGGTGCTGAAAATTACGAGATTGGAAAAGGCATTCAGAATAGTCCACAGGCAAGACCTTTTCATAGGAAAGCTAGGTGTCAGCCGGGCAAGGTGGGGCAAAAGATTTCGAAATCCAGTTGTGGTTCATTTTAATGAAGGTTAGATCATCTACATTTTGGGTAGCCAGACGAGTCCTTTTTTCTGTTAGTATTGAACCTGCAGCACTGAATACTCTTTCTGATAGGACACTAGCTGCCGGGCAAGCAAGCTCCTGCAATGCATATTCTGCCAATTCTGGCCAGGTGTCTAATTTTGATGCCCAGTAATCAAATGGGAATGACGGTTGAGGGAGAACATCGATAAGGGATGAAAAATAGTTTGTAACCATACTGGACAAATGTTGTCCAGTATGCTGTCACTTTGAATTGATGCTGCAGTACCTGTCCTGTCTGCGGTCATAGCAAAATCACTCCACAACCTGGTCAGAAAACCCCTCTGGCCAACGCCACTTCTGATTTCTGCCCCTCTAACTCCTCTGGTCTGCTGGCCCCTGCAGCTCGTGTGAGAACGATCACGGGCGCTGTGTGCAGGGAATGCCAGAAGCAAACGGTCAACAAGAGTTGATTGTTTGGTTGCTAATATTAGTTCCAAGTTCTCATGTGGCATTATATTTTGCAATTTGCCTTTATAGCGAGGATCAAGGAGGCAGGCCAACCAGTAATCGTCATCATTCATCATTTTAGTTATGCGTGTGTCCCTTTTGAGGATACGTAAGGCATAATCCGCCATGTGGGCCAAAGTTCCAGTTCTCAAATCTGCGGTTGTGCTTGGTTGAGGGGCAGTTTCAGGCAAATCCACGTCACTTGTGTCCCTCAAAAAACCAGAACCCGGCCTTGCCGCGCCACCAATTTCCAGTGGCCCCGGAAAAGCTTCCTCATTAAAAATATAATCATCCCCATCATCCTCCTCGTCCTCCTCCTCCTCTTCGCCCGCTACCTCGTCCTGTACACTGCCTTGGCCAGACAATGGCTGACTGTCATCAAGGCTTTCCTCTTCCTCAGCTGCAGACGCCTGATCCTTTATGTGCGTCAAACTTTGCATCAGCAGACGCATTAGGGGGATGCTCATGCTTATTATGGCGTTGTCTGCACTAACCAGCCGTGTGCATTCCTCAAAACACTGAAGGACTTGACACATGTCTTGAATCTTCGACCACTGCACACCTGACAACTCCATGTCTGCCATCCTACTGCCTGCCCGTGTATGTGTATCCTCCCACAAAAACATAACAGCCCGCCTCTGTTCACACAGTCTCTGAAGCATGTGCAGTGTTGAGTTCCACCTTGTTGCAACGTCTATGATTAGGCGATGCTGGGGAAGGTTCAAAGAACGCTGATAGGTCTGCATACGGCTGGAGTGTACGGGCGAACGGCGGATATGTGAGCAAAGTCCACGCACTTTGAGGAGCAGGTCGGATAACCCCGGATAACTTTTCAGGAAGCACTGCACCACCAGGTTTAAGGTGTGAGCCAGGCAAGGAATGTGTTTCAGTTGGGAAAGGGAGATGGCAGCCATGAAATTCCTTCCGTTATCACTCACTACCTTGCCTGACTCAAGATCTACAGTGCCCAGCCACGACTGCGTTTCTTTCTGCAAGAACTCGGACAGAACTTCCGCGGTGTGTCTGTTGTCGCCCAAACACTTCATAGCCAATACAGCCTGCTGACGTTTGCCAGTAGCTGACCCATAATGGGAGACCTGGTGTGCAACAGTGGCAGCTGCGGATGGAGTGGTTGTGCGACTGCGGTCTGTGGACGAGCTCTCGCTTCTGCAGGAGGACGAAGAGGAGGAGGAGGGGGTGCGAACGGCTACAGCCAATTGTTTCCTAGACCGTGGGCTAGGCAGAACTGTCCCAAACTTGATGTCCCCTGTTGACGCTGCATCCACCACATTTACCCAGTGTGCCGTGATGGACACGTAACGTCCCTGGCCATGCCTACTGGTCCATGCATCTGTTGTCAGGTGCACCTTTGTGCTCACAGATTGCCTGAGTGCATGGACGATGCGCTCTTTAACATGCTGGTGGAGGGCTGGGATGGCTTTTCTGGAAAAAAAGTGTCGACTGGGTAGCTCGTAGCGTGGTACAGCGTAGTCCATCAGGGCTTTGAAAGCTTCGCTTTCAACTAACCGGTAGGGCATCATCTCTAACGAGATTAGTCTAGCTATGTGTGCGTTCAAACCCTGTGTACGCGGATGCGAGGCTAAGTACTTCCTTTTTCTAACCATAGTCTCATGTAGGGTGAGCTGGACTGGAGAGCTGGAGATCGTGGAACTAGCAGGGGTGCCGGTGGACATGGCAGACTGAGAGACGGTGGGAGATGGTATTGTTGCCACCGGTGCCCTAGATGCACTTTTTTACTACGAAAAATGGTGATTCCCTGACCCTGACGGCTTTGGCCTGGCAAAGAATTCTGCACAGATACTGCAGGTGGTGCGGAAAATGGTGGCCCTACACTGCCGGAAGGGATGTTGCGTTGCTGACTAGCTTCATTGGCCGAGGGTGCTACAACCTTAAGGGACGTTTGGTAGTTAGTCCAGGCTTGCAAATGCATGGTGGTTAAATGTCTATGCATGCAACTTGTATTGAGACTTTTCAGATTCTGTCCTCTGCTTAAGGTAGTTGAACATTTTTGACAGATGACTTTGCGCTGATCAATTGGATGTTGTTTAAAAAAATGCCAGACTGCACTCTTTCTAGCATCGGATACCTTTTCAGGCATTGCAGACTGAGCTTTAACCGGATGGCCACGCTGTCCTCCAACAGGTTTTAGCTTTGCCACGCGTTTTGGGCAAGATACGGGCACGGCAGATGGAACCTGTTGCGATGTTGATGCCTGCTGCGGACCCTCCTCCTCCGCTTCAGAACTGCTGCCGCCTGCACCCTGTTCCCCCAATGGCTGCCAATCGGGGTCAAGAACTGGGTCATCTATTACCTCTTCTTGTAGCTCGTGTGCAACTTCGTCTGTGTCACCGTGTCGGTCGGTGGTATAGCGTTCGTGATGGGGCAACATAGTCTCATCAGGGTCTGATTCTTGATCAGCACCCTGCGAGGGCAATGTTGTGGTCTGAGTCAAAGGACCAGCATAGTAGTCTGGCTGTGGCTGTGCATCAGTGCACTCCATGTCAGATTCAACTTGTAATGGGCATGGACTGTTAACTGCTTCACTTTCTAAGCCAGGGACGGTATGTGTAAAGAGCTCCATGGAGTAACCCGTTGTGTCGCCTGCTGCATTCTTCTCTGTTGTTGTTTTTGCTGAAGAGGACAAGGAAGCGACTTGTCCCTGACCGTGAACATCCACTAACGACGCGCTGCTTTGACATTTACCAGTTTCACGAGAGGAGGCAAAAGAGCTAGAGGCTGAGTCAGCAAGATAAGCCAAAACTTGCTCTTGCTGCTCCGGCTTTAAAAGCGGTTTTCCTACTCCCAAAAAAGGGAGCGTTCGAGGCCTTGTGTAGCCAGACGACGAACCTGGCTCCACAGCTCCAGACTTAGGTGCAATATTTTTTTTCCCACGACCAGCTGATGCTCCACCACTACCACTACCCTCATTACCAGCTGACAATGAACGCCCCCGGCCACGACCTCTTCCACCAGACTTCCTCATTGTTTTAAAAACGTTACCAAACGAACGGTATTTGTTGCTGTCACACAACTTACACGGTGAGCTATAACTTCAGTATGATTTAGCTACCCCTTTACAGGTGGGTGAGACCACAACGAAAATCAGCCACAATGTTACACACTCTGTTGTTGTTGGCAACAAATGAGATGGCACACACGCAGGACTGTCACTGAAGCGCAAATGTAAATATTTATCTCCCACTGATTTGTGTTTGTTTTTTTTTAAAGGGAGACTTCAGAAGAAAAAAAAATTTAAAAAAAATTATTTTTTACAGAAGAATTTATAAAACAAATAAAATGAAATGATTGTTTCAGGGAGAATTTAGGAAAAAAAAAAAAAAAAAAGGCTTTGTAGGGCCCACTGAGTGAGAGAGGACGCACACAGGAGTCAGGAGTGGCACACAAGCCCAGAGGCCAATATTAATCTCCCACCGATTGATTTAGTTATTTTTTTTGGTAGATTTTGGAACCCAAATCAAGCAAAAAAATTAATAGGCTTTCTATGGCCCACAATTGGGGAGAGAGATGGCATGCTCAGGACTGGCACACAAGCCCAGAGGCCAATATTAATCTCCCATTTTTTTTTTTTCCAGGGAAAATTTATAAACCCAATAAAAAAAAAAATAATAAATAGGCTTTCTATGGCCCACTATCTGAGAGAGAGAGATGGCACGCTTAGGACTGGCACACAAGCCCAAAGCCCAATATTAATCTCCCACTGATTGATTGATTGATTTTTTCAGGTAGAATTATGAACCCAAATCAACCAAAAAAATAAATAGGCTTTCTATGGCCCACTATTTGTGAGAGAGATGGCACGCTCAGGACTGGCACACAAGCCCAGAGGCCAATATTAATCTCCCACTTTTTTTTTTTCCAGGGAAAATTTATAAACCCAATAAAATAATAAAAAAATAGGCTTTATATGGCCCACTATCTGAGAGAGAGAGAGATGGCACGCTTAGGACTGGCACACAAGCCCAAAGGCCAATATTAATCTCCCACTGATTGATTTAATGATTTTTTCAGGTAGAATTTAGAACCCAAATCAAGCAAAAAAATTAATAGGCTTTCTATGGCCCACTGAGTGAGAGATGGCACACACAGGAGTAAGGAGTGGCACACAAGCCCTGAGGCCAATATTTTTCTCCCACTGATTGATTGATTGATTTTTTCAGGTAGAATTATGAACCCAAATCAACCAAAAAAATAAATAGGCTTTCTATGGCCCACTATTTGTGAGAGAGATGGCACGCTCAGGACTGGCACACAAGCCCAGAGGCCAATATTAATCTCCCATTTTTTTTTTTCCAGGGAAAATTTATAAACCCAATAAAAAAAATAATAATAAATAGGCTTTCTATGGCCCACTATCTGAGAGAGAGAGATGGCACGCTTAGGACTGGCACACAAGCCCAAAGGCCAATATTAATCTCCCACTGATTGATTGATTTATTGATTTTTTCAGGTAGAATTATGAACCCAAATCAACCAAAAAAATAAATAGGCTTTCTATGGCCCACTATTTGTGAGAGAGATGGCACGCTCAGGACTGGCACACAAGCCCAGAGGCCAATATTAATCTCCCACTTTTTTTTTTTTTCCAGGGAAAATTTATAAACCCAATAAAATAATAAAAAAATAGGCTTTCTATGGCCCACTATCTGAGAGAGAGAGAGATGGCACGCTTAGGACTGGCACACAAGCCCAAAGGCCAATATTAATCTCCCACTGATTGATTTATTGATTTTTTCAGGTAGAATTTAGAACCCAAATCAAGCAAAAAAATTAATAGGCTTTCTATGGCCCACTGAGTGAGAGATGGCACACACAGGAGTAAGGAGTGGCACACAAGCCCTGAGGCCAATATTTTTCTCCCACTGATTGATGTTGTGATTTTTTCTGGTACATTTTGGAACCCAAATCAAGCAAAAAAATAAATAGGCTTTCTATGGCCCACTGAGTGAGAGATGACACAGACAGAGATGGCACTCTAGCAGAAATGTCAATCTTAATCTCCCACGAAAAAAAAAAAAAAAAAAAAAGGAACTGTCCTTCAATTACTATCTCCCTGCAGTAATCTCAGCCAGGTATGGCAGGCAGCAATAAGGAGTGGACTGATGCACAAATTAAATAAAAAGTGTGGACAAACAAACAAGATAGCTGTGCAGAAAGGAAGGAACAAGAGGATTTGTGCTTTGAAAAAAGCAGTTGGTTTGCACAGCGGCGTACACACAGCAATGCAGCTATCAGGGAGCCTTCTAGGGCAGCCCAATGAGCTACAGCGCTGAGGAAAAAAAAAAAAAAAGGAGCTTCCACTGTCCCTGCACACCGAAGGTGGTGTTGGGCAGTGGAAATCGCTACAGCACAAGCGGTTTTGTGGTTAATGGACCCTGCCTAACGCTATCCCTGCTTCTGACGAAGCGGCAGCAACCTCTCCCTAAGCTCAGATCAGCAGCAGTAACATGGCGGTCGGCGGGAACTCCCCTTTATAGCCCCTGTGACGCCGCAGACAGCAAGCCAATCACTGCAATGCCCTTCTCTAAGATGGTGGGGACCAGGACCTATGTCATCACTCTGCGTTTACCTTCATTGGCTGAGAAATGGCGCTTTTCGCGTCATTGAAACGCGACTTTGGCGCGAAAGTCGCGTACCGCATGGCCGACCACGCACAGGGGTCGGATCGGGTTTCATGAAACTCGACTTCGCCAAAAGTCGGCGACTTTTAAAAATGTTCGACCCGTTTCGCTCAACCCTACTGCCGACCACCAGGAATCAAAACACCATGGATTTATATAACATTTTTGCTCAAAAAGTATGGTCAGCTTTAGGCACATTCTGCAAGGAGATTTAAAACAGGTGACTGGAAATAAACTTTATGACTTTTCAAGCCATTGTGAGCATTACAGAAGGCTGGCAAACTGCGAAGTGTGTATCGTCTTCCTATGTGAGAGCACATTCTCGGGAAACTGCATATTTTTGCATACCAGATGCTCGCAACATTAATGAGTTTAAAATATGCTAATATTAATCACATGGATTACAGTAGACTTTCAACATGCTTGTGTGAAGATATTGTATTACATATTCATTAACCATCTATATTCTGTATGTGCCGCTTAATATTTCGATGTTTCCCATCTTTGAAAGTCAAGAAAGAGGGACACAAACTGACTAACATGATGTACCGATTTTTACTTTACACTAAGCCACTAACCTAACCTTGCTCAGTGTTTTATATGGGCCCACACAGATATATTGATACTAGTGAAGCCCATTAGTGTTTCCACACATGCCTTCATGGCCTCACCTGTGCCCTCCACACAGTATATGTGGCACCCCAGGGTCCTGGTCGTCTCAGTGGTATTGCTTTCCTCTTGGGGAGAGTGATATTATGTTTGGAGGCAGTGAAGGAGAACTCTTTGTCAGGTAACACAATACATGCAACATGTTCACAATCCAGACCAGAAGGGGGAGCTCTAAGCCTGTTTAAGGTGAATTCCCCTATAAGAACATCCTGATCTGGAGGGAAAGGGTTCAGTTCCCGTCAAAAAGACAGAGGGAAAGGAGGCAGAGGAACTCTGTGGCATGAAGTGCTGCAGCTCCTAGGAAACAGACGGATAGAAAGCAGAACATATTGCAGCAAGCGTGAAGGAAAGCAAAGCAAAGGAGAGGATATCAGAGGGAGATCAGCCAGGAGCAGGCTGCTTCCTTCTGAGGCACAGAAATCCAGTGGTCGGCATACCGAGGGAGTAAGTATCTCTACACTTTACTTCAGATACCAGCAGGACAGCTATTTCCACGGTACCTGTCCGACCTGTACCCAGGAGGCACGGTGGCAACTCCCAGAGGCTGGGGCATGCTAGAGTCCCTACAAACCACCTCAAGCCACCAGTCATACGGGTTTGTCCTATCCTATCTGGGGGACAGAGAGAGAGACATAACATCTACAACAGTTGTGAGGACCTTATGAGAAGCTTAGCAGTAAGGAACTACAACACTGCAGCGCAAAGGAAGGCTACTGATTTCCACCTGGATAAGGGGACTCTGGACTTGCCTCCAAACCGGCCGGACTCTGCCTGCCCTGTGGTCTGGTGCCCTGGATTGTGGATGCTGAAGCCTCCAGTAAAAGGTAAAGAGACTGCAACCTTGTGTCCTTGATCTTCACAACGCCTCTCACCATCCACTATCTACACACTGGGAAGCCCTGGGGACATACTTCACCTGTGGGAAGGTATGCCATCTAGCTGCCATAACATCACCCCAGCGGACCCTTTAAAGTAGCGTCGGTCACCCTGGCCGAATACCACAGGTGGAGTCACTAACATTCCCTTTAAAGACCTTTCCCATTTACACGGATGCCCCAAGGGCCACGGACCGGGTCAGCCACTGTGACATCCCCCTGTGAACCGAAGGACCCGGTACCGAGTACCCCACAGCTCCATGGGGGCGCTCCATATACAGTGCCAACAACCATCCACACAGTATAATGTCCCCCACAGATTGATGACCCTATGGCCTCCCCCACAGAGTAATGCCCCACAGCCACCTTTACACAGTAAATCCCCAAAGCCATCCACACAGTATAATGCCCACAAAGCCCTCCCCAAAGTGTAATGACCATAGAGCCCTCCCCACAGAATGCCCTCACAGACACCTCAGCATAGTATGATACCTACACAGTATAATGCCCCATAGCTATCTATACAGTATTATGCCACAGAATCCTACACACCACAGCCACCCACACAGTATAATGCCCCCCAAAGCAACCCTCACAGTATAATGCCCCCCCACAGCCACCCACAAAGTATGAAGCCTTCATTACCCCCAAAGTGTAACGCCACCACAACCACCCACACAGTATAATGTCCCTACAATCGCCCCAACATACGAAGATGCCTGCCACAGGTACCCACAATGTTAAATACAAATCCATAGTGACCAAATAATGATGTGTGAATGTGGTCAAATGGAGAGACCTATATGCAAGCACAGCAATCTTTAGGGTCGTCAGCTTTTGATTATGTTACTACCTGTGCAGAACTGTCTTTTAGATGAGAAAGAGCAGGGGTGCTTTGTTTAAAATACTGTTTAGGAGACCAATTCTACTAAAACACCCATAGGTGTGTACAGTGCCTTACTATTCCAGTCCATTGGTTTTAGTGCAATCCAAAGGTAGAAAAATTGTGGCATATTCAATCACATGCTGTAACGCCGGTAAGTTTATACCTTGTTTCTTCGGTATTACTCTGCATGTCTGCTTTAACCCTTTGCTCTTCTCCCCCTAATTTGCAGGGATACTGTAGTCTGTTACCTGTATGGATGCGGCTCAGTTCCCTGTGCCGCTGTGTAACTGTACATGTGCTGTGATGGCTTTACCATGCTGCATGACCACCCGCTAGTGCGGTCCCTGGCTGCCGCTATGGAAGCTATCCGCGGGTTGCAAGGTCCTCTGCAGCTGGTACATGACTTTCCACGTGTGTTCAGGATAGCAGTCACTGCCAGGTGACCTAAGCCACAGTCCCTGTGCTGTCTGTGCTGTAATGGTTTCTGTTTGTGCTTAAGGTGCGCGCGGCCACACCTACCCTTTTTTATTAGGGTTTGTGTGTGCAGCTGTGTTGCTTTCCTCAGCCTATCGCTGGGGGGCAGCTAATGTATAAACTCTCTTTTTCCTGTTGGGCGTTGCCAGAGCATTGCATTGTGTTTTTGAGTCTTGCCTTGTGTGTGAGGTATCCAGCTCCCGTTCTTTCTGCAGTATGTTCTGGGAGTGCCGATACCTGTTTTCCACCTGTTCTGGGGGCAGATTAGCCAGAACTCGACTGCTCTGGGGACAGAGTACCCAGATCCGTTAGTATCTTGTTTTTCTGCCTGTTCTGGGGGCAGAGTACCCAGATCCGTTAGTGTCTTGTTTTTCTGCCTTTTCTGGGGGCAGAGTACCGAGATCCTATCCTGGAGGCTTCATATCCAGTACCTGACCCTGTCTGAACTGTGTCCTCTGTGTTATGTTCCTGAAGTCCTTTTGTGTCTGGCATCCAATACCCAGTGACTGTGAACTTCCTGGCCTCATCTTTTAAAGATGGAGTCCGGTGTTCTTGCTTAGCTTTTACTACGCTGTGCTCAGCCTGCTATGAGGTGCTAACTCCGTCCAGCCCAGGTCCAGTCTGGCAGTGCTTGCACCATCCCACTTGAGTTCCTTCCTAGGTCCGATGCCCGGAGCCTGACGGCCGTAGCTAGGAGCCTGATGACCACCGCTGCCTGGTCCTGTGCCATCCGTGCCCCAGCCAATGACCTGGGCTGCCATGCCAGTGTCCCAGATGTCTATCCGGTATCCCTGATGTCCTGATGTAACTGATGCCCTGGGCTGCCACGCCTGTGTCCCAGATATCTCCGATGCCTTGGGCTGCCACGCCTGTGTCCAAGATGTCATTCCGATGCCTTGGGTTGCCACACCAGTGTCCCAGATGTCTCTCCTATGCCCTGTCTTAGTCCTGATGCCCTGTCTGAGTCTTGAGGTCCAGCCTGTGTCCAGATGTCCTGACATCCTTCCTGTGTCCTGATGTCCAGCCTGTGTCCGATGTCCTGATGTCCAGCCTGTGTACGATGTCCTGATGTCCAGCCTGTGCCCGATGTCCTGATGTTCAGCCTGTGTACGATGTCCTGAGGTCCAGCCTGTGTCCGATGTCCAGCCTGTGTCCTGATGTCTAGCCTGTGTCTCGATGTCTTGCCTGTGACCTGATGTTCCACTGGTTCCCTGGGGTCCACCCTGTGATGACGTCTATCCGGGATCAGTGTCTGGTGTTCTCCTCCTGAGCCTGTGCTATGCCTAAGGTCTGAGAGAGAGGCCGTCCTAGTATGCCCGTGCCAGATGACCCTGGACTGCATCAACCCGTGATGACCCCTGCCATAGTCTGAAGTCTGTCCGAGGCCAGTGACTGATGTTCTCCTGCTGAGCCTGGGCTGCGCCTGAGGTCTGAGAGAAAGGCCGTCCTAGTATGCCCGTGCCAGATAACCCTGGACTGCATCAACCCGTGATGTCCTCCTTCCTTCACCCGTTATCCTGTGATGTGTACCCTTCCTTGATGTGTGGAATCGGGATCCTGATATCATTATGTTTTCTTTATATACTGTGTTTTCATTTAAGTAAACTTTGTTTCTTCATACCTGAAGTTGTGCGGTGTAATCGAGTTCTGCACATTGCCATCTGCTCAGCTGCCACAGACCCTGCTGAGTGCCCTTCCCTAGTCTGGGTAAGTCCAGGTTACTCTATGTGGTCCAGTGGGTCCACATTTCCGTCCCCACTTGGGACACTCGCCCACGTCGTTATGGTCTGGCGACATGGAGGCGTTGGCTCGGCCACGTCTGCGGTTACAGCCGTAACACATGCCTTTATAAAAAGTTAAATCATATGAACACCTTCAGGGGCATTTTTGGCAAAAAAAAATATTTTTGTAACTGAGTTTCATTAACAATGCTGCATAATTTGCCTTCTATAGCATATGCTTTGCATTATATTTTGCTGGCTACAGAGTGAGTTACGGTAAGTAAGTATCAATCAGCGAGCTTGAACTGACTGCAGAATTTAAAACACATACTCTCACTTTTCATTTTAGATCCTCTCAGCTCAATTATGACCGCATGAAAGTTTTAATGTTTCATAGTTTTCAAGTTCGAAAAGAAGACATACTGAAAGTGCATCAAGATCAACCCATAACTTAATATCCAGAAAAGGCAAAAAAAGCCAGGAGGTAGATGCTAATTGCCCCATATTAATGGAATTTTTTTCCCCAAATCCACATATGGCAACATAGTTTCCACAACTTGTAATGTTATATCTATATCTATAGTCATAAATTAAATGAGAGGAGCTCAGAAAATAGGGGGTAAAAGATATATATTCTCCAGTCAGAATAAAATCACTGACGATTTCTTAGCTGATTGAGAAAAACAAGGAAAAATTGTTAATGAAACCCAATTACAAAAATTATTTTTTAACCAAAAATATATGCATGCAATAATAAAACAATACAAAAAAAACAATTGTCCATAGAGATGAAAAAGATACATGGCACTCATAAAATCCATCAACAGGAGTATTTTATTAAATGTGGAATATCCAGCAAAGAATAAGACGTTTCGGCCAACAAGACGTTCATCAGTCCTCTAGATCATAAGAAAATGCAAACGCCAGCGAAAAGGGAAAGTCAGAGGCATTCATTGCTTAGACAAGAAGCAGTGGATGCCGCAGACTTTCCTTCTAGCAAGATATGGGTCAGCCTGTCAGCGTTCAGAGTCCCAGGAAGGCGTTAAAACGCAATAATCTATTATACTCACTTTGGCGGATCCTGCGTGGTCCTCTGACTGCTCCTCTTCTTCTCTTTGGTCTCGTTCTTCGGGATCTTCTGGCGGGTGCTGATGCAGAGAAGGCGCCAGGTGATCACATTGGGCACGGCGCACATTATTGGTGTGAATAACGTCCATGCACGAGATTAGGTGGGGAGTAAGGCACATCATTACATCATTAACATGTAAACTTTAATGTTTCTAGAGGAAATGTTCTCCTACATGTGGTATGTACAGGATTAGTTCTGTAGCGGCATATTTTCACTACAGCTCCGTTGAATAGCTGCATGTTCAGTTCATGCTTTGCTGTGCATTTCCTCATATTTATGTTGAAGATTTACATTTTGCCATTTAAGTCAAGTGTAAAGGAAATAAACAAAATGCTTTGGGTGAAATGTGCATGAAATGGAAATATGAAGTTACTTATACTGCAAAAATACACTGTGGAAATATGCCCAAAATGCCAAATGTTACCTTACAGAAGGATTGTGCAGATGACCTTATTGTATGTACATGCGCTTCTGTATCCGCCATGGACAGTACACAGAGAGCACACAAACCCATTGTGCAAATGAACATGGTGTATGTTCCACATGAATACATTATTCTGGCCCAATTTACAGACCGATCTAGGGCTTGTAAACAGTAGGCAGTTCCTGCACTCATCCACTATGTAGATATTACTGACCCAAGAGTTTTAGTAGAGCAGTAGGCATCTGGCCTTTTTATTAAAGGGAATATCTTACTATATTTTTACTTCTTCATCTGAGAACAGTGTAGTGAAGAGACAGAGACCCCGATTTCAGCAATGTATTACTTCCTGGGCTGTTTCCTGCAGTTTTGATGAAATCAGTTTTCTCTAATCTAGCAGTGCTCTGAATACTGACCTCTGTATAACCCTGCCCACACCACTGAATGGAAGTGATACAGTATACAGTGTGTATGGGCAGTGGTGGGGGCGGGGGTATACAAAGCTCATTAAAATGGAAGACAACATGGCAGCAGGTTTACTAGTACTCAAGACACAATCTCCAGTGTTTTTTATGAAAACTACAGCTACCAGCCCAGCAAGTGACACATCACTGGAATAAAGATCTCTGCCTGTACGTCATGCTGCTCTCAGATTACGTGGCAAAAACCTGTGATAGATTCTCGTTAATGACAAACTGGCATCATTCAATACCCACATAATAGTGAATACTCAACAAATATGTCATACTGTGCTAGTGCTGAATATTCTGGCATGTAGTGCATAAATACTATGGGCTCTTGTACATAATATGTGTATAGTATATGTATGCGGAGCTCTATATTCTATGAAATATACTGTCCATATATTATGTACTTCATTACCAGGATTATAATATCTCCTCTGCAGAAACTACCAATAGATTGCATAATTGCCAACTGTCCTGTATTCCCCAATACTCCTGGGGTGAACGGGGGAGGAGTTTATATAACATAAGGAAACTAGTAAAGGGTTCCATAGATATTTAACAATTATTATGCATCCCTTGAATAGGTGATAACTGTCTATTATTGGGTGAAAACTCCCTTAACCCCGTAACGATGAATGCCATACATGTTCGCCTATTGTAGGAAGCGGATGAATGGGGCTGGCTTAGAAGTTGATGACCGTGTTATTTAGTCATTGTCTACCTGTAATAATCGTGATTGGAGCGGAGCTCAGCCCGCAACTGCTATCCTGTGAAATAACGCTGTCATTCTCAGACTGCCTTCTTTACAGTGCATGGCCCGGGGGGCAGGGGAGCCCTTCTGTGCTATCCACCCGTTGGCCCAGCTAATGGCTTGTCATGACAGCCATTGGCTTTCTGAAGACCTCTGTACCTGTTATAATGGTGCCAGTCACAACCGTGATTTGTGTAATATACAGCAATTCTGTAGTATTGCTGTATATATTATAAATGATCAGACAATTGCAGGTTCAACTCCAATAGGTGGACTGAAAAACAGTAAAAAGTAAAAAGAAAAAAAAAGGTCTTAAAAAATAAAAGTATTATAAAAATGTGATTCACTTTCTTCTCAAACCAAAAATAAAATGAACCCAAGCAGTAAAAACAGTAAAAAGAAAACAATGAAATGCCAGAATTTCATTTCTTTGGTTGCCACAACTCTCAAGATCTCAGGAGATGAGATATTGGGAGCCAAAATTTAAATCCGTGCATGCGCCTCCTCCAGCAGCCATTTTCCCAAAGTTCATTATAATGAAAACCATGGGAAGTGCTTGGACGACAATTGTGTAAAACCCTTGGTTTCGCGGCAGCCTCGACGAACACCCCCTCCTCCACAGCATCACACCATTCCTGTCTCCGCCTCCAGCTTCCTGCAGCAACAATCCTGTCCCCTGGGACCCCGCTCCACAGTATCCTCCCCCAGCAGGTTATTTTCTGATTATAAGATGCACCCCCATTTTCCCTCCAATTTTTTGGGGAAAAAAAGTCGGTCTTGTAATCCAAAAAACATGGTGTACGGTAAAATTAATGTGAATAAACAGAAAAAGCACAGCTGACCGCACCACCGCTGCAGCTGACTGCCTCCGCTCCAGGCTGATTAGCCGCAGCTGGCCCCCAGATCTCGGGTGCTTCGGCCAGAAAGACAGATATCATAGATGAATGGAATCGAAAACGGCAGCACTCACTGATCTTCTTAACAGGTTTCTTTATTGGTTAAAAATTCTTGACGGCTCGGGGGTGTATGAACAAGAGAATGTGGGAGCAGAACGACGGCCGTTTCGCGCTGATCTGGCGCTTCAACGGGTACCCGTTGAAGCGCCAGATCGGCGTGAAACGGCCGCCGGTAAAATGAATGGTGTCATTCATAAGTACAACTAGTTCCTCAAGATAAAACTAGCTATCATGACAAGAAGGGCAGAAAACAAAAGAAAAAAAAACAAAAGCACAAAAATGAAAAAATAAATAAATGAAAATTGCCCGATCCTTGCTGCATTGCTTTTAGTACTAATGCTTATTCTCCATCCTTATTATTCTTTATTAACGGCGTTTTCACTGAGACCGTAGAAGACCTTTATAATTAAGAGTAATGAGATTCTCTTGTTTTGCATTAGGCAGAAACCATTATGACAAGGCATGAGAGTTGATTATAGAGATCTAAGACAATGGTAAGCCTGTGTTCTGAAGATCTGTATCGTAGCTTGTAAGGAACGAGCAATAATCCTATCACTATCACTAGAAAAATAATACATCATCAGTAATCAGTCTCTCCTACAGCAGCTAACTTGTTTATCTCACAGAGGGTAGAAATAATTTAATGACTCTGCTCCTAAATTATCCCTCTGGATAGAATCTCTACGGATTCTCCTGCAATGCAACCCAAGAAATTAAAGTTGTTTTAATTCAATCTCTAAAATTAATTAGCATAACTTTATGAACGCATAGGAAATATGTAAATTAACCTCATAAAAGAGACCTTGTAAGAGATTTATCTGTTTTATTTATAGCACTTATACTAATGTCTGATAATATTAGGGTGAAGAATCACGCACAATATCAAATTAATGGTTTATTTTTCAATTATACTTTCTTCCATTGAACGCAATGTATTACGGGCGGCTGGAATTTATTAATACAAAGCATTTGGTGATCATTCCCAACCCATATAGTCATCTGCATTTAAATAATCTTCTTTTCATAGCTATTTCATAACATTTTTCACCTTTACATATGGTCTCTTATAGACATAAAGCAGAACTGAGAAATTGCTGAAGTAAACATCGCTGCCCGATTCATCATTTGCGTTTATGTCACATTTCTTTTTTTTTAGTCTTGTGGTACTCACTGACTTTTATTGCACCAAATTCATCAAAATCGCTCATGTGGTTCATGAATTTTGCACAAAGTCTAACATTTTGTTTCCCTTTTAACCATTTTTTCAACTTTTTCAACAAAAAGTCGCAAACAATGTTTTTTTTTTTGTTTTTTTTTTACTTGAAGGGCATAAAACCACTCCAGGGGGTAGATTTGTGCCAAATTTTGCACAAAAAAACAGGCAATCACATATAAAACAGACATCAAAAAGTCTCAAATAGAATGACGAAATGGGGGCAATGAAAAAAGGTGCAAAAATACAAAACTGGGCCAAAAACAGGAGCGACGACGATGACAAATCGGGGGCATATTAGTAACAGTGTGGATGATGATGGTATAAATGCATTTTGATTTCAATGGGACTTGTAGAGACTTCCAGTGAAAAATTAATTATATGATCGACTTGCCTAAAAGGGTTTGCAAAATAAAATGTCATTGTCGAGACCTGATGACCCCTGCAAAAGATCATTTTTTGTGTTACTTCTGGTTGTTTAGAGAATGTTTTGATTTTGATCTTTGTGTTTGAGGGTTTTCATTTTAATATTATTATTATTATTATTATTATTATTTATTTATATAGCACCATTGATTCCATGGTGCTGTACATGAAAAGGGGTTACATACAAATTACAGATATCATTACAGTAAGCAAACTAACAATTACAGACTGATACAGAGGGGCGAGGACCCTTACATGCTACAGGATTCAATATCTATTAGTTTTTTTTCCACAAGATAGGGGATACATTTATAATTGATGAGGATCCATTTGCTTTCAACCCTACCATTTACTAGATTATGGATCCCATATGAATAGAGCCGTAATGTGCATGCTTGACCAATGGCGTAATACATCCATGTAATACACGGACCCCCATTCTCTGTGTTGTCTGTATGACCTAATACGGTATATGGAGAATAGCTTAAATCCTCAGACAATCCTTTTAATGTCATGTTAAAATATTCTTCAATGACA
Organism: Ranitomeya imitator; assembly: GCF_032444005.1. Lineage (NCBI taxonomy): Eukaryota > Metazoa > Chordata > Amphibia > Anura > Dendrobatidae > Ranitomeya > Ranitomeya imitator. Next base: position 105,895,851 of record NC_091283.1, on the reverse strand, counting down.
ATGAATGTTATCTAGTCAATGGGCAGGCTTAGTTTTTGAGTAATTATTATCTTAAAGTTTCCCTATGTGATATGAAAGGCAGAATGTTACGTCACTTGGATATCTTTCCAGTTCTATGGAAAGTAAAGGTCATAAGAAGAGCAAACCTTTACAAATTTGAATTCTACAGATTCACCACATTTTCCCAATATTTCAACAGCTTCCAATTGGCCTCAAAAACGTGTATGACACTATTCTCTTTTGCTCACACACTAATATTCTTCACCGCTGTACTGTTCAACACTATCTGTACAGTTCCCTCATTGCTTTATGGCTTTCTTTCCCTATCTCGATGGCTATTGATACTTATGGAATAAAATTTGAAGATTTTTTCTATTTTTTGGATGTGCTGAATTCGTATCAACTTTAATTTTCTTAAACTATCTATATGGCTAAGCTGTGGTGGCCTCTCACTATTCTGGTTCATCCCACAATGGCTGCTGCATTCTCTGCCCCTGCTTTTATATAGGCTATCATAATTCCTCTTGTTTGGCTGTATGTGATGTACAGTAATAGCTGCATTATGAGGAAGACCAATCGGCCACACCAGGGTTGTTTTGATTCCTCACTGGCTGATGCAGTCTTTTGCAATGTGTAAAATGACTGTGGCCATTATAGGCGATTCACCCAAAGTGAATTGCAAATTGATCAAATTCGCCAGTTTCAGCGAATTCCTAAAAATTCAGCATGAATGCGATTTGCATCAAATTGATTAGCTCAACTCTAGACATAAAAAATCCTTGTTAATGGTTCTTGTAAAATGCAGAAAGCAAAAGAAATCATTCAAATGTAGCCATTAGCATAGATGGACAAGATTGATGTTGCGTCAACATTGCAGCGATCAGCATTTCATTTCCTTTGTTATTTGAAAACAAATATGCTCCAGCAGTAATTACAGCTTACATAGATGCTTTCATAGTAATCGAGACAAGAACGGGAATATGAATTCACTTGCTTAGTGCTAGGCATTTCCTCCATATTATGCAGCAGAAGTCTACTGGGGAGCGATAGCAGCCTCGGGAGGATTGTTCTCGGGCCAACGAACACAGCTTTGATGGAACTTAATTTTTTGGCTTGGAAAACCGCCCCATGTAGTGTGTATGACTATAAAACAGCTAATGCATAGTAAAGCTAATAATATAGTTCTCGGACTACTGTTTTTGCAAGGAAGCAAAGAATACTGTTGCTTTATTAGCATTTAACAACTTTGCAGTTTACAACAAATCAGTTATGCCTTAGTGAGGTATAGTACATGGCTCTATCATTGTCATATTGTAATAGGTGGGAATAAAGCTGTAATACATATGTGGCAGTACTCATATTCTGTATCTACTGATCCTGAATACTGCGATATCATTATCCTATACAGGTATGCACATCAATAGTAACCCGGCGACTCTGATGAGCGGTGACGTCAGTAACGTTACTGTTCTTCACAGTCGCCGGGTCTCGCAGAGCACAGCGTGAGCAGGGAGTGGCTGATGCTAGTGCCTATAGAGCCTCATAACGAGGCTCTGTAGGTATTGGATGACGAATTCAGGGAACATTTTGGGAAGCGCTGGACCATGGCAAACCTACGTGGAAACTTTTTTTATAATATGTCTGTGAGCGAGACAGTGTCCTGTTTTTATTTCTCTCTTTTTATGTTTTTTCAGGTTTCTATTTGTGGACTACATCGGATTCTCTGGACTACGTCGGACCAGGGTGGGCTTTTTTTTAATATAAATTTGTGAACCCAGGGAAAGAGTCAGGGAGTGGCTTTTCAAACAAAGTATTTTTTGCGTTTTTTTTTTCTTTTTAGTACTGGGTTGGTAATACGGGTGTCTGATCGACACCTCTCCATTATTAACACCAGGGTTTGATGTATATAAGCTGTGTTTTAGGCCAATTCATAGCAGATATCAACCCCAACTACCATTACCCCGATTGCCAGCGCACCAGGGCAACAGGAAGTCTAAGTCTAAGCACCAGAATTTGATCATCTAATGTGATGCACCACTTCTGGGATGGCTACGGGCTGATATTTTTAGGCTAGGAAAGGCTAAATAACCATGGACTTTCCCAGCCTGATAATATCAGCTCTCAGGTGTCTGCTTTACTTTTGCTGGTTATAAATAATGGGGTGGGGGCCAACATCATTATTTTCATTTATTTATTTATTAGCTTAATAGCTGTAACATTAGGTCAATATGCAAGGAACAAAAGGGTATATTTTTTATAATGTGTCCTTGTGTTGTGAAATTAGATGTCCAACACATTTAACACATAAAAATCATCATCTTTTGCAAGGCATTTTATTCTGGTGTGTGTAACATGAACAGCACACGTACGCTACATGAATGATGCACACGGACGCCACACGATAGCAGCACATGTACACAAGTATTTCACACAGACACGCAACACTGACAACGCCAGTACTGGTTTTTCCAGTACCGGTGTCATCAGGATGTGTGAAAGGGGCCTTACACCATGAGCAAGAAGTGAAAGTAGAGTAGAGCCATAGTCCATGTCTTCTTATTTCTGTATGTACTAATCAAAGCTAACATTGACAACCTATGTCTATTGACCTCATCAGAGCATATGGATGTAAATAACGAAAGCCCCCTACTTGTCTCCACTGTCTCTGAGTAAGAATGGAGAGATCTTAAGTAGTGTTGAGCATTCCGATATCGCAAGTATCGGGTATCGGCCGATACTTGCGGTATCGGAATTCCGATACCGAGATCCGATACTTTTGTGGTATCGGGTATCGGTATCGGATCAATAGGGATGTGTAAAATAAAGAATTAAAATAAAAAATATTGATATGTTCACCTCTCCGGCGGCCCCTGGACATCACGCTGGTAACCGGCCGGCTTCTTTGTTTAAAATGAGCGCGTTTAGGGCCTGCAAATGATGTCGCGGCTTCTGATTGGTCGCGTGCCGCTCATGTGACTGCCACGCGACCAATCAGAAGCCGCGACGTCATTCACAGGTCCTAAATTCCTAGAATTAGGAGTTTAGTGAATGAGAATGACGTCGCGGCTTCTGATTGGTCGCGTGGCGGTCACATGAGCGGCACGCGACCAATCAGAAGCCGCGACGTCATTCGCAGGTCCTAAACGCGCTCATTTTAAACAAAGAAGCCAGCCGGTTACCAGCGTGATGTCCAGGGGCCGCCGGAGAGGTGAGCATATCAATATTTTTTATTTTAATTCTTTATTTTACACCTCACTATGGATCCCAGGGCCTGAAGGAGAGTTTTCTCTCCTTCAGACCCTGGGAACCATCAGGATACATTCCGATACTTGATGTCCCATTGACTTGTATTGGTATCGGATATCGGTATCGGCGATATCCGATATTTTTCGGGTATCGGCCGATACTATCCGATACCGATACTTTCAAGTATCGGACGGTATCGCTCAACACTAATCTTAAGGTACCTTCACACTGAACAACTTAACAACGATAAAGATAGCGATCCGTGACGTTGCAGCGTCCTGGATAGCGATATCGTTATGTTTGACACGCAGCAGCGATCAGGATCCTGCTGTGACATCGCTGGTCGGAGCTAGAAGGCCAGAACTTTATTTTGTCGCTGGATCACCCGCTGACATCACTGAATCGGCGTGTGTGACGCTGATCCAGCGATGTCTTCACTGGTAACCAGGGTAAACATCGGGTTACTAAGCGCAGGGCCGCGCTTAGTAACCCGATATTTACCCTGTATGACAAACCTACTTGATAGAGGGCACCATCTAAATTGTTCCTGTACACTCAACCCGCTGCATGTCAAAACAAATATGGCAAACAAAGAAAGAAACATGCATAAACACAGGGAGCATCAAATATAACAACATTTTATTAAGTAATAAGTCCTTAGACCACACACTATGCAAATTTTAAAAACATTTAAAAACAGACATAGAAAAATTACCCAAGAAAATAATCCACATGGGAGAAGATCCCCCAAACTTTCCCCTCAAAAGTCAGATAATATCCTAAACTGGTAAGTCCACTGATATAGTGATCTCTAATATAAATCACAGAGTACAACAGTACCTATATATTTCAATCTGTCAGATCCTATATTTTAATGGCATATAGCCAAATCAACATAATAGCCACAAATAAGACAGATAGGCCAGAGAACATATTACCAAAACCGGCTCCCAATGGACATGCCCATAGATGATCAGAACGCTGAGGAGAGAAAAGTAGGTAGGGAAACAGCCCCCATGTGGCCCACCCAACGCGTGTCGTCAGATAAGTGACTTCATCAGGGGTAATGGTAGTGTGTGGACTCCTGGATCCTAATTTATACAGTACTTACTGATTGTGCAATGAACCGCAGCTGCGGAGAGATCCCACGAGGGAGCAAGCAGCACCACTAAGCACCAGTTTCCGGCGTCCCGGAAGTGTCTACTGCGCATGGTTAATGGTAATCTTGGTGACTAAACAACGTTATACTGTGAGAAATCTGGACAGCGGACAGTGGACAATGGGCCGTCTCATTCTCTTTGTGCGATTTGTTGTCTCTTGAAAGAAGTATTCTTCTATTGGTATGGGGAGAGCTCAGCCCTTGTTTGTTTAGGTGAAGTTATTCCATCTCTGTGCAAGGATCTTGTGGGACCTATGAATGTCCCCCACCTTTGGTGTGATAGGGCTTATATAAATACTTTGGAGGGCTAACAGCCTTTAACAGGTTGACTGACAAAGACAGGGTTTTCTCTTCCTCTTCCCCTTCCCTCACAACTCCCCTCTCCCCCCTCCCCACTGCGGGTAAAACATGTATCGCCTGAACCACATTGATTTTTTATAGCAGTAATATATGCTGTTTGTCATCCCTGGACAATATCTGGGGTGCGTGCTGTAGCAGCGTTGTGCGGTCATGGTGTTGACCTGGGTGATGGATTTGGGCACATATCATTGGTGCTGCAGTGTTCCGTTAACAGTGACTGTACAGACATAAGTTCTCTGTAGCTTGGAGGAAGCGGTGATGGTGTCTGCGTGATTGGGCCCTTCATAGCAGAACACCATCCGGGCATCCGTCCTTTTTTTGGAGTGTTGGAGGAGTGTAGTATATCAAAATTTTTATTTAGTTCATAGGCGGCGCCTGCGCATAGAGGTGACGCTTCAGGCGTCACCTAGGATACTGTTCCCTCTACACTGCGGCGTGATTGGATATCTCTGGGCATGCGCATTCGTGTCCGGGAATTAGATTAGAAGCGGCGGTGATATAGTATGAAACCGTGCGCATGTGGGCGCTGAAGTGCTAGCCTTATGGGTGCGTGGTTGGTGGTGTGCACAATTAGGGGGATTTCCCCATGATGTCCGCTGTCCGGATTTGTGCGCTCACAGTATAGCGTTCTGATCATCTATGGGCATGTCCATTGGGAGCCGGTTTTGGTAATATGTTCTCTGGCCTTTCTGTCTTATTTGTGGCTATTATGTTGATTTGGCTATATGCCATTAGAATATAGGATCTGACAGATTGAAATATATAGGTACTGTTGTACTCCGTGATTTATATTAGAGATCACTATATCAGTGGACTTACCAGTTTAGGATATTATCTGACTTTTGAGGGGAAAGTTTGGGGGATCTTCTCCCATGTGGATTATTTTCTTGGGTAATTTTTCTATGTCTGTTTTTAAATGTTTTAAAATGTGTATAGTGTGTGGTCTAAGGACTTGTTACTTAATAAAATGTTGTTATATTTGACGCTCCCTGCGTTTATGCATGTTTCTTTCTTTGTTTGCCGATATTTACCCTGGTTACCATTGTAAATGTAAAAAAAAACAAACACTACATACTTACATTCCGGTGTCTGTCGCGTCCCCCAGCGTTAGCTTCCCGCACTGACTGTGAGCGCCCGCCGTAAAGCACAGCGGTGATGTCACCGCTGTGCTCTGCTTTACGGCCGGCCCTCACAGTCAGTGCGGGAAGCTGACGCCGGGGGACGCGACAGACACCGGAATGTAAGTATGTAGTGTTTTTTTTTTTTACATTTACAATGGTAACCAGGGTAAATATCGGGTTGCTAAGCGTGGCCCTGCGCTTAGTAACCCGATGTTTACCCTGGTTACCCGGGGACCTCGGCATCATTGGTCGCTGGAGAGCTGTCTGTGTGAGCTCTCCAGCAACCGCACAACGACTAAACAGCGACGCTGCAGCGATCGGCATTGTTGTCTATATCGCTGCAGCGTCGCTTAATGTGACGGTACCTTTAGAGAGACTCTAGTTCTGGTATTTTTGAACCATCCATATGTTCCATGAAGGGTCGCTATGTAAAGATACAGTTCCCTCACAGTGGCTACTGCTGGTTTAGACAAAATGCTTATTGCCCGGTCAGATATTGGTGACCCATTCTAAGGACAGGCCATCAATATAAGTCCCGAACAACCCCTTTAAGATGACTGAATGGAAACATGTCTTACCTCCCCTACTTCCCCCGATTTCCAGCTCAAAAAATGAAACTTTTTATCTTTATATATTTTTTCCTTGTTGATATATATTTATAGTGTTAAAATAACAAAGTCAAAGTAATAAAAAAAAATAAAACCCTCTCAAACATGTATTTAAAAATAAAAAAATTCTATCGTAATAAATGAAAGTATTAAAAAATAAATCTAGACTGTCAGTAAATATTCTGTGATATACTGCACATATTTAGCATAATGTGATTTTTTTTTTTATTTATAATACATGTGATATTAAACATGCAAAAAAAGCAATGTTTTCGTCAAATCATCACTGTCAGAAGATATCATTAAAACAGATATTGAATTTACAGTTCTGCGTCAGATGTGATACTATCACCCACCTGCTTTTCTCCACTTGATCTTCTGTAACTTAACAGTAGCTCCACAGCTCCCACCACTTCCTTCCGTATTGCATACAAAAGAGCATCTCCCACATAGACACTGTGGCTGAGCAAAAGCTCCATGATCTCTAAGTTTTCGTTCTCTATGGCTATGAGAAGAGCGCTTCGGCCAAGTGGATCCATGCAATTGATGTTGATGTTGTAGTAGATTTCGGCTTCCTCCAGAGCATGCTTGACGCTGGCATAGTCTCCCTTTTCCACAGCAATGAGGTAGGCCTTTTCCTCCAGTGACAACTCTGCCTCTGTCCGCACAATCTGCAGTGGAATCCGATCTCTGTAGGGTGAGTAATTCACCTTTTTGTAGTAGAGCTGGGCCATTGTTCATAGTGACATTACAACCTGGAACAGGAGAAAAATTAAAGATCCTTGTAATATCAATATAATAATAAGTTACATGATTAAGGCACTGTTTCCCTAACTGAGAGTAGCAATGAGCGAATTTCCAGATATTCAAACTTACTGATTTCTTTGAATTTTGATTTGCAGCAAATCGATTCATCTGGAATCGAAAATGCTCCAAAGCCTCCAATTTCCCTGAAGATGCTTAGCACATACCGTAATTTGGCCAATTTATGTGTGCCCAGCAGCCAATGACAAGGCAATCTCAGTTTTCTGGGAACCTTTCCTAATGTGAATCTTCTCTTAGGCTGAAGCCTACATTTATATGGGTAGGTAGGATTCTGCTGTAATTAAAACTGCCAGAGGCTGACGGGTGGAGTGCTCGGTCAGAGGCTTATGTGTAAATAAAAAAAGACTGACAGTTACTTCCAAATAGAAAACTGGTGTGTACAGGTGAATACAAATAGTAAGTTTAGCCTAGGAGATGATTCACATTAGGATAGGTCCCCAGCAAACAGAGAGCGCCTTGTCGTTGGCCGTGGGGCATGCATGAATTGGCCAAATTATGCACTAAGTATTTTAATTTTTTCCTAATATCTAGAGCCGTAATGCAATTCAGATTTCATATGTTTAGGGTTTACGTGCTATAGCGCTACAGAGTGCAACTTTATTTGTAAGCACTGTAGTGTAATGTCTGCATGCACATCAGATATCTTCTTTTTCCATTAGATCTAAGGCACGATGACTCTGTTCACACTACTTGCATGGTTACATTTTGTCATGTTGCTATTCCTCCAAACAGGCAAAATATTTTAGTATGCTGTTTTATATGGATCTGACAAATCCATTAAATTTAATAATACATCACCTCCCCTGCGTGGAAGAACCTACCCAAACTGTTGTGTACTTTCAATATCTTATTTCTAAATAAAACCTGTTGAAACTAAATTTAACAAAACATGTTAGGCAGTATAAGGTAGTTTAAGCTCACTTTGGCTTCCTAGATACTGTATATGAAATCTCTATAATTAGATAATACTAGCCTTAAAGTGGTTGTCCACTTTTGTGACAAATTTTCCATTTTTTTTAACTTAACCCACTACTTGCCAAATTAAAATTTTTACAAGTATGGATGTTTCAGAAAAGGGCGTCCCAATATTCAATTAAAAATGACAATGACATGATTTCCTATTTTGAAAACATTCATTTTACAAACACAACACAAATAATTGGATTTAATTATAAAATCTAAGTTGTTGGAAGCTAAAGATTAGGCGTCCCAAAAAAGGACATTGGTAGATAATGGGTTAAATATGTGCATTTGGGTCTTTTTTTAATAAATTGTGTGTCATTAAAACATGTGCACCGTTTGCCTTTTCCAATCTCCATGTTGTACTGTCTGTTGCTTGTTTCAGAAAAAGTTAAATGAGCTAGTTTAAACATTCTTATAATATCTACATTCTCTCCCATCTTTTTCTGGGTGCCTGTTAAATTATTAATAATGACGTCATACCACATCAAAGTTGAATGTATAGGTAGACAAAAAAACTGTAAAAGTGAAATTTATAAAACAACACAATTACAAAAAAAAATTTTAAGTCAGAAATACAAGTAAAAACAAAATATAAATAAAAATGGTCCCAAAGGTGGGCAGTCCCCTTAGAACTATGGCTCTGATTCATCACAACTTTTTGCCAAAATTCTGGAATAAAAAGCTTTGAAAAGTTGTAACATTTTTCCGCAATGCAAGTTTGCGAATGGTGTGACTTTTCATACTTTTCCGCACAGGTCTGCTGAAGTTGGCAAAGCTGGGGCATAAAAGTGCATGGCTACTACCGACCATCAAATTAATGAGTGCTGGCATTTGGCATATTACAAATTCTACTCCAGTCTCCGACTGGAGTAATATTATGGCGAGACACACATTGAGGTACACGCCAGTTCTGAAGCCTCAAACTGTATCCCACCTTCTCATCAAGATCGACATGAAAAAAGCCGTTCTTGTTGATTCACGGCTTGTATACAGTATATGATTGATTTCCAGGTTGTTACCTGGCCAGTCATTTGCAGGTTTGTATTTGCTAATTCTAGATTTTATTTCTCTTCTTGCACAAAGGCTGTGGACATCTGCAGAAAGTATGGATTTAACAGCATTTTTTGTCATTGTCTTTAGTCTAATGAGAGCACATTTTAGTTACCCATGTGATAATGAATGGTAAGTATTCAGTAAAGATCAATTACATGGGTTATTTCAGCACTAAAACTGAATAAAGCATAATGAAACAAATGGAAAAGATCATATTAACACATCTAGAATTAAAAAATGTCTTCTCAAGTACATACAAAAATTATTAAAGCGTGACTTGTAAAGTCGTACTAAAGACAACTGCATAAACAGTATTCATACAGCTGGATCCGAAGGCATGAAAAAAGAAAAGTTTAATTTTCATCTTTTTCCATCTCTTAATTATCATCTTTTTAATAAAATAACAGATACATTAATACAGAAGATATGGACATATAGTAATGCATTAAACTAATATGGACTGTGTAGCCTTATTTTGCCTCCAATTATTAAATAAAAAAGCTGTACCTTCCCTCACCCATTTCACCTTAAAGGGAACCTGTCACCTGAATTTGGCGGGATCGGTTTTCGGTCATATGGGCGGAGTTTTTGTTTGTTTGATTCACCCTTTCCTTACCCGCTGGCTGCATGCTGGCTGCAATATTGGGTTGAAGTTCATTCTATGTCCTCCGTAGTACACGCCTGCGCAAGGCAAGATTCGGCTGTGTTCGCCGAATATTGCAAAAACAAAATTCGCCACCAATCGTAATCGTAACCGAATTTTGAAAAATTCGCTCAACTGTAGTCGAAATGTAGATGTAAAATACGGACAAAAGGATATAACTTGGATGACAATACTGATAAAAATATTTGTAAATGTTTGTGTTTTTTTCTGTAGCATTTTCCCAGAAATGTCTGCAGCAAATACTTAATTCTTGCACATACCCTAATGCTATGAATTGTTTCAACCTCATGCCCTTAATCCCAGACATGAATGGAGACAACTATGGACAAGAATGGACATCTCTCCATTTAGTCTCCAGTTAGGTCAGGCTGATACTCATCACAAAAACATAAAACCTGATTCTAAATTAGAGAATTCATTTTGAAGGCTTTGTTGAGTATCCCCTGGGGGGTTTCAAGTTTTCAGGCTTTTCTTTAGAAATGAACAGGTGATCTAATAATTGTCAGTACATCTGAAATCAGTTCTCTGTAGGACATACTCATAGAATGTCCTCATATTTCTTTGCTGTATTTGAAAATTAGGGTTAGAAAACGCTGGTTGACATCAACAGGAAGAAAACTTTAATTAGATACTTTCTTCCATGCAAAACTTCCACAGAAATCAAAACTATCTTTACTATTATTAATGTTTCATAGGCTGCTAGAGTAGAAGTAAGTTGTGAAGTTATGTTTAGCCATAAAATGAAGGAAGGTAAAATAGTCCCGAGTAAATATTAGTATCCAATATATTTAACAGAGGAGGGGATATAGGAATTGTATTTTTAGAGGCGGCATTAGTAGTATAAATGCCGGAGATAGACTAGCTCCAAATGACTGCACTCTAGCATCCAATTATAAACATTCAATCCCATTTCGATGTTGCCAGCTGTTCTTTCCTTTTCTTATTTATGAGACTGTGGCATTGCCCTTGATGTGCTTCCAAAGCTAATTAGCAATACAAGGTATGCTGGCAGATCGTACTGTTACCTAAGTGTGCAGTGCTGGCCACCAGCCCGGTTGGCTTTTAGCGCTAGCTTTCTGTGGTCAACAAGTACATGTAATGATAAGCTCACATGGACATTTTACAAAGCATAATATTATTTTGGAAAACAGCCCTTTTTTATTCCATTCTCATCATATCTTGGCAATTGCTGGAGAGCAGGATGATAATCAGTGTTTCCAATGAGACAGTTGGTTTTCCTTATAAATACACTGTATGGCGTGGGAGTCATTTATTGTACACATCGACTACCATGAATGATGGAGAAGACTGTACTGCATTAATAGAAGTGTCTCTCAAGTGCAATTCTCAAGGACCTCAGTCAAGAAGACAAATGTCAGATTGGTTTCTTGCACAGTGCAAAGAAATCCTTTGTGACCTATATTCTATATCATGAATTGATGATCACAAGCATTGAGCTCGATTTCGGGTCAGGTTGACGAATGAAGGTGTAAATACATCATTGCTAGTAGTATACAGTAATCATAAACTAGTCATAATCCTTTTCTGAAAAGCAGAATCAAAAGTAGTGGACATTTGTTCCCTTCAAAACACTCAATGAAAGGCTTGGCTATAACTTGGGTGTCCATCGACCAAAAAGTCAAAAAACGGCACTGTCTGAACAAAGCCAAGGCCGCTCCACTCCTGGAGCCAGGTGTTAATCAACAGTTATTGCACAGCCAGCCACATATGCTCAGATCGGGTGCTCTTCAGAATGAAGCAGACAATTCCAACAGGGCAGGCAAGAAAAAAGAAGGCACTCACCGATCTAAAAATTGGCAATCTTTATTCAATCTTCATATAAAAACGTAATGGCCGGGGGAGTGAGGAAAGGAGCTCATGCGAGCAGGAGCAAACGACGGCCGTTTTGCGCTGTGCTTGCGCTTCTACAGCTTAGCATGCTCCTTTCTTTACTCCCCTGGCCATGAAGTTTTTATATGAAGATTGAATAAAGATTGCCAACTTTTAGATCAGTGAGTGCCTTCTTTTTTTCTTGCCTGCACTGTATAACTTGGGTGTGTCAATATATAGAGCATATTTCATACCTGGGTACATGGTTGTAGTTTAGATAATTACTTAAAAAAAAGAAGTTCAGTATAGCCATTGAATGAAGATTCCTCACCACTTTTCTAACAAAAATACCTAACCCTCTATTTCTATTAGCAAAAAAGGGCACCTATCTTTCAAGGCCAGCATATGGGACTGATTTATTAAAGTATAACCATGATTTTAATTTATTTGTCCATAAATCAATAGAACACGTGAAAATAGAAAAATTTAGTATTACATCATATTAGAGAAATCTGCTTCTTGATCCTCCTGGACTGATCATACATGTCCAAAATTCTCAACTCACAGGTAAAATCTGTCTTCAGTGAAGACAGATTTTCCCATTATTGAGATAGGAGATGGCAGTTGGTGCTCATAAAATTCTATGGAGAACTGTAAGGCTATGTGCACACGTTGCGGATTTTGCTGCGGATCCGCAGCTGTTTTCCATGAGTTTACAGTACCATGTAAACCTATGGAAAACAAAATCTGCAGTGCACATGCTGCGGAAAAAATACGCGGAAACGCTGCATTGTTTATTCCGCAGCATGTTCATTCTTTGTGCGGATTCCGCAGCAGTTTACACCTGCTCCATAATAGAAATCCGAAGGTGTAAAACCGCAGGTGGAATCCGCACAAAAAACGCATAAAATCTGCAGTAATCCGCAGGTAAAATGCAGTGCTTTTTACCTGCGGATTTCTCAAAACAGGTGCGGAAAAATCCGCAGAGGTTCCATCTACGTGTGCACATACCTTAACTGTTGTTTCAGGAGAACTTGCAGTAGAATATCTGCGTGTGCCTCTGGTTCCTCTGTTCCTCATAGAATTTTTAAAGCACAAACTGTAATTTCCTATCTCAGTAATGGGAAAATCTATCTTCACTGAATACAGATTTACCCTTGAATTGAGACAGAAGGATCTGTCCAAGAGGTGAAAGAAGCAGCAATCTCTGACATGATAGAATAAAATGAGACTTATTTTCACGTCTAATATTGATTTATGGCATAAAAATATAAACAATTACTCTTTGAATGTTTTAGACCAGTTATCTTCTTATATTGGTTAGATCTGGCATTTAGCTGTTATAAGCACAAAATTGAAAAAAGAAAATCAGCTCACGGTAAGTGAAGAAACATATAAGAATAGACAGAAGAAAAATAAGATTAATAGTTGCAGATGAAGCAGCCCTGGAATTATATCAGCTCTGAAACCTCTCCCTCCTCTCTCATGATTGGTATCACAAAACTAATTATAATCAATGAACCAAGTAAAAGTCACAATCTTAACCTACTGGAGATCACGCATTTAATAATAAAATCCAATGCCTTATTCCCTGTTTTTTTTAGACTATATATTATTTGGACCAGATTCAGAGCAATGCTCTGATTAAGAACTTGTGGGAGTTCAAAACGCGTAAGTGGCCATGTGTTCCCAATTCCGTGTTTTCATTTCATTTTTTTTTAAACTGAGATGGAAATAAAATAATATTTCATAACAAAGTGAAGATTTGAAGATAAAGAAAAAGGCATTGGAGGTATATATCAATTATTAACAAATTGGGGAGAACCCCAAATAACCCTTAAAGCCTAAACCCTTAAACCCTTAAAGCCTAAAACCCTATAAAGCCTTAAAATTTAGCTTTTATTGATTTATTATTATCTAAAAACGCATTAGGGTATATAAAATTCTGTCCCTAATATGCCTCGATTTATCTAATATATAATTGCCTAGAATACTACTTCCTGCAATTTGTGCCAACTTCCGTGGCTTTGTCCGGAGCTAATGTCCGGAGCTAATGTCCGGAGCTAATGTCCGGAGATAAGTGACGTCAACAGTGTCCAGTGTCTGATTGGTTGCCGCCTGCTGCGAGCGACCAATCAGAAACGTGCCGTACTGTGACACACTCCGCCCGCCATTTTGGTGTGATTTTTGAATTTTTACCTCACAGCAAGTTTCTACTGCGTGGAGGCGGGCCCAGTGACGTTGCTCTTCAAGCTCCTGCCGAATTTCGTCAAAAAAATGATAATACCATTTACCAAAACTATATATATTTAGTTGTGAAGTGGTTCAGTGACATTTTCACACCAATTTTGAACTTTTGTTTGGTGTTTTCTCCATATACTGCCTATTATTTTTGTTCTTTCTTACTATTATTTATTAATTGTATTATTCTTACATTTGAATAAATAAAGTATATATGGATTCTAGACTCCCGATTCTTTAGAATCGGGCTGCCATCTAGTCAATAATAAAGTGCTCAATGCTTAGCATCTCTAACTTAATGGGTAACACCCCGGGTTGCCAAAGTATTTTTATATAATAAATAAATTAAAGCTAAATTTGAAGGCTTTCTAGTAAGGGTTATTTGAGGTTCTCCCCAATTTGTTAATTAAATAATATTTTTCTTTTTTTTTATTGGTGCTGGACTGCAAGTATTACCGTATTCCCATTTAGTTGTTAAAGCTGTAATCCCCAACATATGTACCTAGTATTGGATAACACAGTCCTTTCTGCCATACTTTATGGACTGACACCCTGCTGAGCTCGGAAATCTGAGGCGATATGAGATAAGGGTGTCAGGCTGCTATCATCTGCCTTTTTCCCAGCCTTCTCAGATTTGACCACGCGTAGAGCACAAGTTAAAGTATTACAATCAATATAAACAAAATGATAAGCCATTAGTGAGAGCCATTAGTGAGTAAAAAATAAGAATAGTGACACATGAAATGAGGACTTTGTAAGGGGGTTTGTTAAGTTCCACCTTTAATAAACTTTTCATGGGCTGCAATAGTGACTATGAAAAAGCAATGTAAATCGTTGATACCAGGCTCAGAAGCTAAATGTTCTATCACTGACTTATTTGGAGAACTTGAAATGAAAAAGTAAAGTTATTTTTATAAAAAGTGCCTTACAAATTGCCAGTTCTCCTTTAATTTCCTTTTTCCTGCATTAGTCTCTGGCCGGGAAATGTAGCAATTCATGGTAGCCATTTGGATGAATGAATGTTCATGTGATACAAGGATGTCTCAATTTACACAGCATTCTCAATCTCTACTTTTTGTCATAAAATAGGGGTCCTAAATGGTGGACCTCCCTCTATGATGTCCATATGCCTTAAATTAAGGGATGCCTTGGTAGTTTATATTTACCTTAACCCTTATTGAATCATTTCTTCTTTTTGTTTCGATGAAAAAGCGCATATTGCCTTAACCCATTATCTACCAATGTCCTTTTTTTGGGACGCATAATCTTTAGCTTCTAGCAACTAAGATTTCATAATTTTTATAATTAGGTCCAATTTTTTGTTTTGTGTTTGTAAAATGAATGTTTTCAAAATAGGAAATCATGTCATTGTCATTTTTAATTGAATATTGGGACGCCCTTTTCTGAAATATCCGTACTTGTAAAAATTTTAATTTGGCAAGTAATGGGTTAATCTGCACTGGATTTTGGCATTTTGTTTCCCCTGGTTGTATTTAGCCTATGCCAAGCAATATATGGCACAACAAATAAACAGCACTCTGGGTCGATCTTGATACAATTTACATGTTGCATCTGCTGTAAAACTTGCTTTATTATCTAAATATATTACTGACTAGCTGAAGAGCCCGGCGTTGCCTGGGCATAGTAAATATCTGTGGTTAGTTATAGCACCTCACTTCTCTTATTTTCCCATCACGCCTCTCATTTTCCCAATCACATCTTTCATTTTCTCCCTCACTCCTCTCATTCCCCCCTAACACTTGTCATTTCAACCTCACATCTGTCATTTTCTGATCACTCCACTATTTTTCCTCACTCCTCTCATTTTGCACTCACACCTTTCATTTTCACCTCACACCTCTCATTTTCACCTCATCACTTCAGTATATACATGTTTGTCATCTCCCTTATATATAGTATACATCTGTATGTCATCTCCTGTATATAGTATATACCTGCTGTGTGTCATCTCCCCTATATATAGTATATACCTGAATGTCATCTCCCCTGTATATAGTATATACCTGCTGTGTGTCATCTCCCCTATATATAGTATATACCTGTATGTCATCTCCTCCTGTATATAGCATATATCTGTGTGTCATCTCCTCCTGTATATAGTATATACCTGCATGTCATCTTCTATATATAGCATATACCTGTATGTCATCTCCTCCTGTATATAGTATATACCTGTAGGTCATCTCCTCCTGTATATAGTATATACCTGTATGTCATCTCCTCCTGTATATAGTATGTACCTGTATGTCATCTCCTCCTCTATATAGTATATACCTGTGTGTCATCTCTACTGTATATAGTATATATCTGTGTGTCATCTCCCCTGTATATAGTATATACCTGTGTGATCTCCTGTATTAGACCTCGTTAACACGTTATTTGCTCAGTATTTTTACCTCAGTACTTGTAAGATAAATTGGCAGCCTGATAAATCCCCAGCCAACAGGAAGCCCTCCCCCTGGCAGTATATATTAGCTCACACATACACATAATAGACAGGTCATGTGACTGACAGCTGCTGTATTTCCTATATGATACATTTGTTGCTCTTGTAGTTTGTCTGCTTATTAATCAGATTTTTATTTTTGAAGGCTAATACCAGACTTGTGTGTGTTTTAGGGCGAGTTTCGTTTGTCAAGTTGTGTGTGTTGAGTTTTGTGTGGCAACATGCGTGTAGCAACTTTTTGTGTGTCGAGTTGCATGTGACAGGTTAGTGTAGCAAGTTGTGTGCAGCAAGTTTTGCGCATGGCGAGTTTTGCGCGTGGTGAGTTTTATGTCTGGTGCCTTTTGAGTATGTGCAAGTTTTGTGTGAGGCAACTTTTGCATGTGTTGCAAATTTTGTGCATGTGGCAATTTTTCCGCGTGTGCAAGTTTTGCGTGTGGCGAGTTTTCCATGAGGTGAGTTTTGCAATTGTGGCGAGTTTTGCGTGAGCCTAGTTTTTGCATGTGGCGAGTTTTGCGCGTGGTGAGTTTTGAGCGGCGACTTTTGTGTTTCGAATTTTATGTGGCGAGGTTGGTGTATGTGTGGTGAAATGTGTGCTGAGGGTGGTATATGTGTTCAAGCACGTGGTAGTGTGTGGCGCATTTTGTGTGTGTGTTCATATCCCCATGTGTGGTGAGTATCTCATGTCGGGGCCCCACCTTAGCAACTGATCGGTATATACTCTTTGGCGCCATCGCTCTCATTCTTTAAGTCCCCCTTGTTCACATCTGGCAGCTGTCAATTTGCCTCCAACACTTTTCCTTTCACTTTTTCCCCATTATGTAGATAAGGTAAAAATAGTTTGGTGAATTGGAAAACGCGGGGTTAAAATTTCACCTCACAACGTAGCCTATGACGCTCTCATGGTCCAGACGTGTGACTGTGCAAAATTTTGTTTCTGTAGCTGCGACGCCTCCAACACTTTTCCTTTCACTTTTTTCCCCATTATGTAGATAGGGGCAAAATTGTTTGGTGAATTGGACAGCGTGGGGTTAAAATTTCACCTCACAACGTAGCCTATGACGCTCTCGGGGTCCAGACGTGTGACTGTGCAAAATTTTGTGGCTGTAGCTGCGACGGTGCAGATGCCAATCCCGGACATACACACACACACACATACACACACACACATACACACATTCAGCTTTATATAGTAGATCAATGGGAAATCAATGTAGTTTTCTTTTTAAAAATATTTGTCTTAATATGGCGTAAGGACATTCGGTCAACCCTGCAGTTTTACTACAAATTGAAAAACGACTCATGGGTTGGGGAACTCGATAGTGCTGTAAACATATCAAACCCTTTTTTTTAAGCTATGTTAACAGTTTAGTAGGGTAAGTCACAACCTAATTGGATGAGACTATAAACACGCTAAAACTATTTTTATCATTATTGGCAACTAAAACATTGGCAGTTGTATAGGGAATTTGTATTGTTACATAGCCCCTCTTCCATCACCTCCAATCTGGAAAAAGTTGGTGCCCAATGTCAAATTGCCTCTTCCCAAATGGTTGATTTTAAAAATTTGGAAGACTTTGACGTTGGCGATGACTGATTCATCTTCCACTAGTTCTTGTGCACTAGAGTTTGAGCAATATTTGGAAGTTATCTCCTGACTCTTTAAGGCTAGTGGAAAAAGAACCAATTCATGCATCTGCCAAAGAGTTGCGGGAGATAAGAGCTAACTTCCAAAACCTGACAGAAATGTACACATTTGTCTTGAATTTTATTGTTGACTGGATTTCTAAAAGAAAATGGAAGCAAGGATTTAACCCCTTTACCCCCAAGGGTGGTTTGCACGTCAATGACCAGGCCAATTTTTACAATTCTGACCACTGTCCCTTTATGAGGTTATAACTCCGAAACGCTTCAACGGATCCTGGTGATTCTGACATTGTTTTCTCGTGACATATTGTACTTCATGATAGTGGTAAAATTTCTTTGATAGTACCTGCGTTTATTTGTGAAAAAAACGGAAATTTGGCGAAAATTTTGAAAATTTCGCAATTTTCAAACTTTGAATTTTTATGCAATTAAATCACAGAGATATGTCACACAAAATACTTAATAAGTAACATTTCCCACATGTCTCCTTTACATCAGCATAATTTTGGAACCAATTTTTTTTTTTGTTAGGGAGTTATAAGGGTTAAAAGTTGACCAGCAATTTCTCATTTCTACAACACCATTTTTTTTTAGGGACCACGTCTCATTTGAAGTCATTTTGAGGGGTCTATATGATAGAAAATGCCCAAGTGTGACACCATTCTAAAAACTGCACCCCTCAAGGTGCTCAAAACCACATTCAAGAAGTTTATTAACCCTTCAGGTGTTTAATAGGAATTTTTGGAATGTTTAAATAAAAATGAACATTTAACTTTTTTACACAAAAAATTTACTTAAGCTCCAATTTGTTTTATTTTACCAAGGGTAACAGGAGAAAATGGACCCCAAAAGTTGTTGTGCAATTTGTCCTGAGTACGCTGATACCCCATATGTGGCAGTAAACCACTGTTTGGGCGCATGGGAGAGCTCGGAAGGGAAGGAGCGCCGTTTGACTTTTCAATGCAAAATTGACAGGAATTGAGATGGGACGCCATGTTGCGTTTGGAGAGCCACTGATGTGCCTAAACATGGAAACCCCCCACAAGTGACACCATTTTGGAAAGGAGACCCCCTAAGGAACTTATCTGGATGTGTGGTGAGCACTTTGACCCACCAAGTGCTTCACAGAAGTTTATAATGCAGAACCGTAAAAATAAAAAATCATATTTTTTCACAAAAATTATATTTTTGCCCCCAATTTTTTATTTTTCCAAGGGTAAGAGAAGAAATTGGACCTCAAAAGTTGTTGTCCAATTTGTCCTGAGTACGCTGATACCCCATATGTGGCAGTAAACCACTGTTTGGGCGCATGGGAGAGCTCGGAAGGGAAGGAGCGCCGTTTGACTTTTCAATGCAAAATTGACAGGAATTGAGATGGGACGCCATGTTGCGTTTGGAGAGCCACTGATGTGCCTAAACATTGAAACCCCCCACAAGTGACACCATTTTGGAAAGTAGACCCCCTAAGGAACTTATCTGGATGTGTGGTGAGCACTTTGACCCACCAAGGGCTTCACAGAAGTTTATAATGCAGAGCCATAAAAATAAAACAAAATTTTTTTCCCACAAAAATTATATTTTAGCCCCCAGTTTTGTATTTTCCCGAGGGTAACAGGAGAAATTGGACCCCAAAAGTTGTTGTCCAATTTGTCCTGAGTACGCTGATACCCCATATGTGGGGGGGAACCACCGTTTGGGCGCATGGGAGGGCTCGGAAGGGAAGGAGCGCCATTTGGAATGCAGACTTAGATGGAATGGTCTGCAGGCGTCACATTGCGTTTGCAGAGCCCCTAATGTACCTAAACAGTAGAAACCCCCCACAAGTGACACCATTTTGGAAAGTAGACCCCCTAAGGAACTCATCTTGATGTGTTGTGAGAGCTTTGAACCCCCAAGTATTTCACTACAGTTTATAACGCAGAGCCGTGCAAATAAAAAATATTTTTTTTTCCACAAAAATTATATTTTAGCCCCCAGTTTTGTATTTTTCCAAGGTTAGCAGGAGAAATTGGACCCGAAATGTTGTTGTCCAATTTGTCCTGAGTACGCTGATACCCGATATGTGGGGGGGAACCACCGTTTGGGCGCATGGGAGGGCTCGGAAGGGAAGGAGCATCATTTGGAATGCAGACTTAGATGGATTGGTCTGCAGGCGTCACATTGCGTTTGCAGAGCCCCTAATGTACCTAAACAGTAGAAACCCCCCACAAGTGACCCCATATTGGAAACTAGACCCCTCAATGAACTTATCTAGATGTGTTGTGAGAACTTTGAACCCCCAAGTGTTTCACTACAGTTTATAACGCAGAGCCGTGAAAATAAAAAATATTTTTGTTTTCCCACAAAAATTATTTTTTAGCCCCCAGTTTTGTATTTTCCCAAGGGTAACAGGAGAAATTGGTCCACAAAAGTTGTTGTCCAATTTGTCCTGAGTACGCTGATACCCCATATGTGAGGGTAAACCCCTGTTTGGGCACACAGGAGAGCTAGGAAGGGAAGGAGCACTGTTTTACTTTTTCAACGCAGAATTGGCTGGAATTGAGATCGGACGCCATGTCGTGTTTGGAGAGCCCCTGATGTGCCGAAACAGTGGAAACCCCCCAATTATAACTGAAACCCTAATCTAAACACACCCCTAACCCTAATTCCAACGGTAACCCTAACCACACCTCTAACCCTGACACACCCCTAACCCTAATCCCAACCCTATTCCCAAATGTAAATGTAATCTAAACCCTAACCCTAACTTTAGCCCCAACCCTAACTGTAGCCCCAACCCTAACCCTAGCCCTAACCCTAGCCCTAACCCTAGCCCTAACCCTAGCCCTAACCCTAGCCCTAACCCTAGCCCTAGCCCTAACCCTAGCCCTAACCCTAGCCCTAACCCTAACCCTAACCCTAGCCCTAACCCTAGCCCTAACCCTAGCCCTAGCCCTAACCCTAGCCCTAGCCCTAACCCTAGCCCTAACCCTAGCCCTAATGGGAAAATGGAAATAAATACATTTTTTTTAATTTTTCCCTAACTAAGGGGGTGATGAAGGGGGGTTTGATTTACTTTTATAGCGGGTTTTTTAGCGGATTTTTATGATTGGCAGCCGTCACACACTGAAAGACCCTTTTTATTGCAAAAAATATTTTTTGCAATACCACATTTTGAGAGCTATAATTTTTCCATATTTTGGTCCACAGAGTCATGTGAGGTCTTGTTTTTTGCGGGACGAGTTGACGTTTTTACTGAAAACATTTTCGGGCATGTGACATTTTTAGATCGCTTTTTATTCCGATTTTTGTGAGGAAGAATGACCAAAAACCAGCTATTCATGAATTTCTATTGGGGGAGGCGTTTATACCATTCCGCGTTTGGTAAAATTGATAAATCAGTTTTATTCTTCGGGTCAGTACGATTACAGCGATACCTCATTTATATCATTTTTTTATGGTTTGGCGCTTTTATACGATAAAAACTATTTTACAGAAAAAATAATTATTTTTGCATCGCTTTATTCTCAGGACTATAACTTTTTTATTTTTTTGCTGATGATGCTGTATGGCAGCTCGTTTTTTGCGGGACAATATGACGCTTTCAGCGGTACCATGGTTATTTATATCTGTCCTTTTGATCGCGTGTTATTCCACTTTTTGTTCGGCGGTATGATAATAAAGCGTTGTTTTTTGCCTCGTTTTTTTTTTTTTTCTTACGGTGTTTACTGAAGGGGTTAACTAGTGGGACAGTTTTATAGGTCGGGTCGTTACGGACGCGGCGATACTAAATATGTGTACTTTTATTGGTTTTTTTTTTTTATTTAGATAAAGAAATGTATTTATGGGAATAATATATATATTTTTTTTCATTATTTTGGAATATTTTTTTTTATTTTTTTTTACACATTTGAAAATTTTTTTTTTACTTTTTTACTTTGTCCCAGGGGGGGACATCACAGATCAGTGATCTGACAGTTTGCACAGCACTCTGTCAGATCACTGATCTGACATGCAGCGCTGCAGCCTTCACAGTGCCTGCTCTGAGCAGGCTCTGTGAAGCCACCTCCCTCCCTGCAGGACCCGGATCCGCGGCCATCTTGGATCCGGGGCTGGAGGGAGCAGGGAGGGAGGTGAGACCCTCGCAGCAACGCGATCACATCGCGTTGCTCCGGGGGTCTCAGGGAAGCCCGCAGGGAGCCCCCTCCCTGCGCGGTGCTTCCCTGCACCGCCGGCACATCGCGATCATCTTTGATCGCGGTGTGCCAGGGGTTAATGTGTCGGGGGCGGTCCGTGACCGCTCCTGGCACATAGTGCCGGATGTCAGCTGCGATAAGCAGCTGACACCCGGCCGCGATCGGCCGCGCTCCCCCCGTGAGCGCGGCCGATCGGCTATGACGTACTATCCCGTCCAGGGTCAGATAAGCCCAGGGCACGTCGACGGGATAGTACGTCTAAGGTCACAGAGGGGTTAATAAAAGTCTTCACTCAAATTTTCTTACAGTTTTGCTGCTGCACAGACCTTTGTCTAGCAAGTCAATCAGCACAGTCTGATAAATGTACTTCAGAGCTCCGCTCCACTGGCTTTCTTTATTTGCTCTCTCCTTTCTTTCTATCAGTATTATAGATAACAGCAGGAAAGGTGAAGTGGTTGTACATAGTAGATTAGAGGAGTCAGAGAGAAAGCATGTAAGTTATTAGAGAGTGTAGTTGTGGTGAAAAACACATTAGAGGAGTCAGAGAGAAAGCGTGTAAGTTATTAGAGAGTGTAGATGTGGTGAAAAACACATCAAAGGAGTCAGAGAAAAAGCGTGTAAGTTATTAGAGAGTGTAGATGTGGTGAAAAACACATTAGAGGAGTCAGAGAGAAAGCATGTAAGTTATTAGGGAGGGTAGATCTGATTCAAAACACATTGCGAAATTGCTCTAGAAACTAATCTGTTCTGACACATGAGAACTAATAAAGGTAGCAGCCCCCTGGATAGAGACAAATCTTCAATCTAGCATGTATTACTATGAGGGACACGTCCATAAGAGAAAAGTCTGAAACTTGGAGCCATGTTTCAAACTATCAGTTTATTGAATATCATGATAACTGAATGGAGAAATTCAGATTGCTGTCTGAAACACAAGGGCAGGCATACCATTGGTGCACCCTGAGCAGCTGCACAGGGGCTCAAGGTGTGAGGGAGCTATTTTCACCTCCAAAGTAGCAACCAGGTCTTGTTACAGCCACATTTATTGTTCTAGCACAGGGGCTCTCTTCTGTATGTGACCACCATTGCTGAAACATAATATAACTTGTTTTTATCTTAAATCAAACCCCACAAAATTGAAGAGGGGGATAATTCATGCAAGGAAAAAGAGACTTCCTGCTTCTACATAGAACTTAGAAGGATTTAGCTCGTCAGTTTTAAATCACATGATGTCATAGACTTGACCCTGCATGAGTTATCCTCCTCTTCAACTCCTGTCATGCATCTGGGCTCAAACCCTTGGTCCTGCACTTTGGAGTAGTCTTCTCTATCCGCTGAGCCACAGCAGCCACACCTTTTCTCCGGGTGTTTCTTGTCTGTTATCCTTGCGTTAGACATTTTAAGCTAACAGGTGTTTTCATTTATCTGCCCTATCACATTGTGGGTGCGGCTATATATACTTTCCTCCTGCTGGTGATAGCCTAATTTGGATGTCCAGCCATACTGCCATTGTTTATGCTAGTCAGTGGAAGACCAGCAAGGGTTTATCTGTCTGCTGATTATGTTTTTCACCCTGCACCTATGTTCTGTTTCTTGTTTAGGAAGTAGGCGGCATACTCAGTTTGTATTTTGTGGTTTGTTTTAACTCACTCTTTAACTCACTCTTTCTATTTCAATACACCTTCCCTTCTGTAGGTAAACCGCACTCTGCTCTGCCCTTCAGTTCCTTGGGAGGAACATGAAGCACTTGATGGCCTTTCAGGCAGCAGAGGTCCGAGCTGCCATCATTTAGTCTATTGTTTGGGCTGTTCCAACCTCTAGGGACTGAATTCCTAGTCTGTACAGGAATAGGCTGGGTCAGCTACAGTTTCTAGTGTTTTACCTATTTTCCTCTGTGAATTGTTACACAGTGCTATATAATATGATGATTGCAATATATTAAGAGGATAAAAAAGTTGATGGTAATGCTTCTTTAATTTATTAAGTCCTCATATGTGTGGAACAACACATGTTTATTATGTTCTACCATTCGCCCTGTTTATGGGCCGGGTAGATGGATTTGTTATTGCATTCCACAATACCGAGTATATGTAATAGAATCAGCACTTATAAAAGTTAAGCATCTAATATGGTCCGCGAGTTCAGGAAACAAAGATGGATTGTCTAACTAGGACAAAATGTACTTTATCTGCATTTAACTAAACACAAAGGCATTACATGAAGGGGAGGTGAAACGAAAGAGAAAGGACGAAATAATGAAAGAGACAGCCGGTTTGAAAAGATAAAACAAAATTACTGGATGTGGTTAAACAACCTAAAAACATGTCTGAAATGCAGAATTATTTTAATCGTCGGTGGAAGCAGCTGTGGTTTGCTGCACACACTGCTTATTTGAAGTAATTCTGCTGTACTGGGATCCCTGTGGAATCTGTACCATAGCACAGAAAACTGATGTATTGGTTATTATGGGTCCTCTTGAAACAAATCACATCCAATTCCTACCTTATCCTTTCATCCTCTATTTCACCAGACGTTCATAAACCTCTTAGATGTCTCTAACAGGAGCAACTGTTTAACCCCATATCTACCAGGTTTTATTGCAACTGACGTAACCATAGATGTAGAATTGATCTTTCATTTATTCTGTAATGTGTAATAGATATGAAGGAAAAAAGAAATAGCAAAGGAGTTGGGGGTCATGGAAGAATTCTTTAGTCTCAATGGATGCTGGTAATTACCATTATCTACAAATAATTCTACCATTTGAGCCTATCCTTCAGACTAACCATAGTAGTACATATCAAGATTGTCGACCAATTGTTTGCATTGTTTCTGAAAATTTATTAGAGTCTTGGGCAAAAGTCTATTCACCATCATTCCATAAAAATATTATGGATATAGATGTTACAACATGATACTACATATAAAGACTATGCATTCTGTAAAAAAAAAAATAGATACATACCTTCATTATTGGATTCTGCCCGTATGAGCCAGACACATAATGTGTGTATCAGGAGCACCAACAGCCTTATAGCAAGTCATTGGATTTACTTCTAAGTCATTTTATGGGACAGATGACTTCCGGTGAACACCCACTTTATTAAGTCTCAGAAAAATTGAATCCAGGCATTTACCACAACTAACAACCCAACAATTCAGCTTAAATTATATAAATATATATGTACTAGATTGTGGCCCGATTCTAACACATCGGGTATTCTAGAATATGCATGTCCCCGTAGTATATGGACAATGATGATTCCAGAATTCACGGCAGACTGTGCCCGTCGCTGATTGGTCGAGGCAACCTTTATGACATCATCGTCGCCATGGCAACCATTATGACATCTACGTCGATACTGTGCCCGTCGCTGATTGGTCGAGGCAAATTCGCGGCAGACTGTGCCCGTCGCTGATTGGTCGAGGCAACCTTTATGACATCATCGTCGCCATGCTGTGCCCGTCGCTGATTGGTCAAGGCCTGGCGGCCTCGACCAATCAGAGACGCGGGATTTCCAGGACAGACAGACAGACGGACAGACAGAAAAACCCTTAGACAATTATATATATAGACTAGATTGTGGCCCGATTCTAACGCATCGGGTATTCTAGAATATGCATGTCCCCATAGTATATGGACAATGATGATTCCAGAATTCTCGGCAGACTGTGCCCGTCGCTGATTGGTCGAGGCAACCTTTATGACATCGTCGTCGCCATGGCAACCATTATGACATCTACGTCGATACTGTGCCCGTCGCTGAATCAGAAACGTGAGATGTCTACGTCCTTTATGACATCATCGTCGCTGTGCCCGTTGCTGATTGGTCGAGGCCTGGCGGCCTTGACCAATCAGAGGCGCGGGATTTCTACGTCGATGCTGTGCCGGTCTCTGATTGGTCGAGGCCTGGCGGCCTCGACCAATCAGAGACACGGAATTTCCAGGACAGACAGACAGAAAGACAGACAGACAGACGGAAAAACCCTTAGGTAATTATATATATAGATGACATGTAGAAATGCATAATCATTATATATATATATATATATATATATATATATATGTGTATATACACATATATACAGTATATATATACAGTTAAGTCCATATACTTTTGGACAGAGACATTTTTCTAATTTTGGTTATAGACATTACCACAATGAATTTTAAACAAATCAAGTCAGATGCAGTTGAAGTTCAGACTTTCAGCTTTCATTTGAGGGTATCCACATTAAAATTGGATGAAGGGTTTAGGAGTTTCAGCTCCTTACATGTGCTACCCTGTTTTTAAAGGTACCAAAAGTAATTGGACAGATTCAATAATTTTAAATAAAATGTTCATTTTTAGTACTTGGTTGAAAACCCTTTGTTGGCAATGACTGCCTGAAGTCTTGAACTCATGGACATCGCGAGACGCAGTGTTTCCTCCTTTTTAGAAGCTCTGCCAGGCCTTCACTGCGGTGGTTTTACTGCAGCGCCCCTTCCCAATTTTGGGATGCTTTATGATGTCTTCCGCCCCACCCCTATATTGTCTTGGTGAGTGGTATGTTCCTTGTAAGGTGGCTAATAAGAGCCAGAATAGTCAGTACAACTTCTTTGTCTTGCTTTCATGTTCACCCATAGCCAGCCTCATCCTCTTTTAATTTTGGGTCCCTTAGGTGCTCATTTCACCCTTGCTCCCCTCTCTTTGTGTGTGTTTTTAAGTTTTGCTACTTTGTTATAGAAATTCAAGTCCATCGGCTGTTTAATTAAAGAAATGGAGCGCCGGGATGTTTTATCTACGTAGGCTGACTTGCCTGTTGAAGTGCTACAGGACATTTGGCTACTAGCCCAGTTCTTCAAAAGTTTTAAATGCCATCCTTATTATTGTTACACTACAATATATATATATATATATATATATATATATATATATATATATATGTTAAGGCTAGTGGAACATACCGAGTAAAGAGAGATAGATGCGAGGTGCGTCCACAGCCTGGGGTCCACCTTGCAGAGATACCTGCTGCTAAGTAATGGTGGATGGACACTGAGCTCACACGTGGGTTAACCTCACCTCGTGTGAAATGTAAGCGACCTCTGTTGCTTCACAGATTCACGCTGTACACAGAAAACTATTACCCTAACTAGGGTTGTGCTTGCTCTGGAACTCTTCTGTGCTAACCGCACACATGAAGGAACCAGATGCTAAGCCAAGGCTAATGGCCCCCACTGACGCTAGCTGCCTGCCTGAGTGTACAGCCCCAGAGCTAAACAGACTCTCCACATATGACTGAGTGGTAGAGTATTCACTGGCAACAGCCAAACACAATTGATACAAGCGCATGGCCGTGCGGCCAAGCAAACCTTGTATAGTTGTAGCTTCTTCAGGACCTTCCTAGTGGACCAATAGGAGCCGCAACAGGACCTGAGCAGAAGGAGAAAAGCAGGACTTAGTCCCAGAAGCGTCTGCTTGCCGCTGACAAGTACTGGCTACAATGGCTGAGCCTGGAAGGGCAGCAGTAACCCAGTGCACAGTATTAACCTGAGCCAGACGCTGGGACGGACTTCTCCGCTGAGCAGGCTCCACTGCGGCTGGAGAAAAATGGGAGACCACAGCGGAGGTGGCTCGAGATTCCCCCTGTGCAGCGGCGGGAACTCGAGACCTAATGTATATATATAAATATATATACAGTACAGACCAATGACTGAAAATTGTACATACACAATGAAGACATCAAAAATATGAATTAAGACATGTGGAATTATATACTTAACAAAAAAGTGTGAACCAACTGAAATTATGTCTTATATTCTAGTTTCTTCAAAGTAGCCACCTTTTGCTTTGATGACTGTGTGGCACCCCTAGGGGTATTTGCCACAAAAATAGTTACTGACAGTAAGTACAAATACTAAAATAGCAAGACTGCACTACCACCTCCGGCCAGAAGGGGGAGCTCCAGAGACTCCCCTTGATCCATTCTGGTCTGAGAGAAGAAATGGCAGTTGGGCCAAGGAGCTGATAGTGAGAGGTCATACAGTTGAATCTCTAACAGCCCTGTGACTGTTACCAGGCCTAAATCACCGGCCTGAGGAGAAGAGGGATAGAGAAAAAGGACATTGTGAGAACCGGGTAGCATTAATCACTACCCAGAACAGGCGCAAAGACGGATACCGGATCCGTGGCTGTATTCATTATATATAATACAGCAACCGGAAAAACGTGAGGTGATATCAGCTTCACTAGGGTCGGATGCAGCAACAGACACAGAGTTCAGCGGTACTCCCAGAGGGGGTAAACCGATAAAAGGACTCGGGTTGCCCGTCGAACCAGGACCCGGAGGGGACAGATTGGGCCGGCAGCCAGTTCACATACAGCAGCAGGGCCACACAGAAATTGCGCACAATAAGAGGCGAAGACCCCGGCAGGGTCAAAGTAACTCAGAGTTCCCATACAGACTCCGGTGACAGGACTGGTTGTAAATCCTTTTATGTTAAAGTAAACTGGTTAAACGTTTCAGTGCCTCAGTCTTTCATTTGGACAATAGCCATCTATCCAGGATCGAGATCGTCACCGCTGGGAGAACCTGCTGCTGATCAAGTAAGTGCCTGTCCCCTCACGATACCCCTTACACTGTGCATTGCCTGAGGCCACAGCACCGGGTCAAGCCACCCGTGACATCCCCCTCAAGAGACAGACTCCATTGTTCCGGTGCTGGGTATCCCGGTCTCCTGGGCGTCACAATTGGTGTCACGAACAGGATCTAGCCAGCCCGTATACCGGGTATTGTGTGCCGTGATTGGAGCCCAAAACTGTGAAAACTGGGATGAAAAATCTTGAAAATTGACTTTATTAAAGAAAAATCCATTCCCCATTGAAAACTATTGAAAGTGACTTTTCCCCATTGGTTATAATGGAGTAAAGATGGCCGCCATCCCCTGAGGTAATCACTTCATAACCGTTAGGCACGAGACTGTTAATTGAGCTACGCCATCACCTGAGCCCCAGTCTAACTGAAAAACTTCAGAATCCGCCATTACAGAGCGCGGTGGGTGGGAGCAGCAGGGGGCGTGTCATTGTGGGCGGCACCAAGCTGAGCGCTCTGACATCAGAGCAAGGGGAAAATCGATCCTGCTGCACAGCGGAACGAATCTACACTATCCCGATGGAAGCGGAGGACCGGAAGGGTCCGGATTAACTAAGGGGGCACAGTATGTCGCAGCACGGAGACGCCGCAGCACTCGGCAACGCTAATGCAGCTGAAAGACAGAGTGTCAATAGAGAGTCCGGCAGCGCAGCGGTGCAAGGAGTGGCGCCCATCATGCCGGTGCTGATGCCATATACCCCGGGTGGCCCATGGCTTCCAATGTATGAAGGTGAGCCTAATACCCTTGACGATTTCAGAGAAAAGATGCTGGCCCATTTTGACATGTTCCCTGTGGGTGAAGTTCAGCGTGTTAGTCTCCTGATGATGCAGTTAAGTGGCCATGCTAAGCGAGAAGTCACAGCATGGGCAGCTGATCTAAAAGGCACTGTTGAACGCATATTTGCTGGATTAAAAGCTACATTTGAAACCACGGCCAGCAGCAAAGCTAAAATACGATTCTTTAGTTGCAAACAAAAAGCTAATGAGGGCGTGAGAGACTTTGCCTTAAACCTGCAGGAAGCCCTTAAATCACTTACACTGGCTGAACCCATTTTTAACACCGGAGCGGATAAACTGCTAAGAGATCAATTTATTGAGGGACTCTACACCCCTTCTCACCGGGGGCATGTGAGCATGCTTGTTTTTAAAAACCCTGAATTGACATTTGCCCAATTAAAGGAGAGCGCTATACGTCTCCAGCTGGCAGAGGCACCTCGGGATCAGGATCCTGCGCAACCAATGGCAGAGGCACCTCAACAACAGGGAGTGCCAGTGACATCAGCTATGTCTGGGGCCATTGCTAAGCCCCTGGGGCCCAGTACTAATGAGGCTCTTCAACAAAAGCTTGACTCTTTAGCTGATGTTGTTGCTTCAATGGCTAAAACCATGCAGGAGATGAGAGGACACAAGATGGAGTTGGCAAACTGTAGAGAGGATGTTCCATGGATGAGACCCCGGAGATACCCGACATGGAGAGGACAACCCCGCGACCGCTACCAACCGGATGGACAGCCCATTTGCCGCCGTTGCCAGCAGCCGGGCCACTTTGCACGAGATTGTGATTTAAACGGGAATCCCCTGGGAATGCGGGCCGCTTCGCAGGAATGAACTTTCAAGGCCCAACACCCTGGCACGACAGGTACATCGGAGGACGACCCATTATCCCTATCGTGCTGGACGGAATTCCCCTCAACGCTTTGCTGGACACAGGTTCCCAGATTTCATCTATACCGTATATCCTTTATAAGAGGTACTGGGCTGATGCAGATATTGATAAAGGGCCCTCTGATGTTGAACTAGATATATGGGCCAGTAATGGTAAGTTGGTACCGAAACTAGGATTCAGGGAGATGACCATAAAGATTGGTAAAGTAGAACTGAAGAAACAGGGTATAATTGTTGTTGATGTTGACCGGCGGAACTGTGAACCAACTGTATTGATAGGAATGAATGTGTTAGAGAACTGCTTTTCCGAAGTCATTTCTGTCTTACAGCAAATTGCTGAAACTGCCCAATCCTGCCAGCAGAGAGTTCTCCGGAGGGAAATAAAAGTATTGATGTTAAGGCAACAGGTAGAAGTTGCAGGTGGAGAAATCGGCAGTGTGAGGGTAAGTGATCCAACGTCTATTGTAATCCCACCAAAAACAGAAATGCTGGTATGGTGTAGAGCAGCCATTGGTACTAAGGGACGAGATTATCAAGCCTTAATAGAACCAGTGTACACCGACAGCAGGCCCACTATACTCACAGCACAAGGGATAGTCGAGGTACACCGGGGACGAGTGCCGGTACGACTTTTGAACTGTGGAGAGGAAGAGGTCACTTTGCCAAGGTATGCTACAATGGCAAAGCTATATACTGTTGACAACAATGCCATCACAACCATTGAGCCCTTAGAACCAACCTGTCAGGTGGAAGGCAATGGCTCAGATGGAGAAATGGAGGATTGGTGCCAACAGCTACACGTGGGCATAAATTCAACACCTACCCATCAAAAACAAGGGGTGTATAGGCTAGTGACGGAATATGAACAAGTCTTCAGTAAACACCCATTGGACTTCGGACGGATAGAAGGGGTAGAACACACAATCCCCACAGGTGACCATCCCCCAATAAAAGAAAGATATAGACCCATACCGCCCGCTCACTATCAATGTGCAAAAGATATGCTGAGGGAAATGAAACAGGCCGGGGTAATAAGAGACAGCTGTAGCCCCTGGGCGGCCCCTCTAGTGATTGTCAAAAAAAAGGACGGAACCATGAGAATGTGCGTAGACTACCGGAAGATTAATAACATCACCCATAAAGACGCCTACCCCTTGCCTAGGATAGAAGAGTCCTTAACTGCTTTGAAATCTGCTAATTATTTTTCCACCTTAGACTTAACAAGTGGGTATTGGCAAGTCCCTGTGGCTGAGAGAGATAAGGAAAAGACGGCATTCACCACACCAATGGGTCTATGTGAATTTAATCGCATGCCGTTCGGACTCTGCAACGCATCCGGTACCTTCCAGCGGCTGATGGAATGCTGCCTCGGACACAAGAACTTCGAGACCGTCCTCCTGTACCTAGATGATGTGATCGTCTACTCAAAGACTTACGAACAACACTTAATAGACCTGGCAGAAGTGTTCGAAGCCTTATCCAGGTATGGCATGAAAGTCAAGCCATCCAAATGTCACCTTCTCAAGCCAAAGGTACAGTACCTGGGACACATCGTGAGTTCGGAGGGAGTAGCACCAGATCCCGAGAAAATAAGCGCCATAAGGGATTGGCCAAGACCTACCAGCGCAAAAGAAGTGAGACAATTCCTGGGATTGGTGGGTTACTATCGCAGATTTATAAAAGGATTTACCAAGTTGGCAGCACCCTTGCAAGACACCTTGGTAGGGCAGACGAAGAAACCTTCAAACCGAAACCCTCCTTTTCAGTGGAACGACGAAAGGGAAGACTCCTTTGAACAACTAAAGAAGGCACTAACCGGAGAAGAGGTTCTGGCATACCCAGATTACCATAAACCTTTCATCCTCTACACCGATGCCAGTAATGTGGGACTAGGAGCGGTGCTGTCACAAAAGCAAGAAGGTCGGGAGAAAGTCATCGCCTTTGCAAGTAGAAAGCTCCGGCCTACTGAAAGAAATTCAGAAAATTACAGCTCCTTCAAATTGGAACTACTGGCAGTAGTTTGGGCTGTGACGGAGCGTTTCAAACACTATCTGGCCGCTGCAGAATTTATTGTCTATACTGACAACAATCCGTTGACCCACCTGGACACAGCCAAATTAGGTGCGTTAGAACAGCGATGGATAGCCCGGTTATCTAATTACAACTTCATAATCAAGTATCGAGCAGGTCGCAAGAATGGAAATGCCGATGCCCTATCCCGGATGCCACACTTGAGAGATGTAGAAGAGGAAACGGGGGAGCTTGAAGAAATTGAACTACCAGCCTTCCATCGTCCCAAGGCAAAACATCATCAGTCAAGTACCTATCAGAAACAACAAGAGGTGAATTTTAATCTGTTAGCACACCATAGATGGGCTGACACCCAAGACAGCAATCCGGCTGTGAAGTTGGTGAAGGAACTGTTGACTGAGCAAAGTGCATATCCCTATGAGGATGCCCCAGAAGAGACGCATCAACTCTGGAAAGAGAGAGGCAAAATGTTCCTGTATCAAGGGAAGCTCTGTAGAAGATACACCAATCCGAAAACACATGAATTGGTTTGGCAGATTATTGTGCCTAAACAAGATGTGAAGATGGTCCTCGAAGCTTACCATAATGGTGCTGGTCACTTCGGTTGGAAAAAGTTAGAAGTACTTCTAAGAGAAAGATTTTATTGGGTCGGGATGAGAAAATCAATCGAACAGTGGTGCAGAAATTGTGGCCCGTGCAACCTCAGAAGAAACGATCAAAAGAACCAAAGAGCACCACTGCAGCCCATAATCACCAAACAACCACTTGAACTTGTAGCCATGGACCACGTGAAGTTGACACCAAGCCGGTCCGGCTATGTCTATGCCTTGACCATCGTGGACCATTATTCACGTTTCTTGGTAGTAGTACCCGTAAAAGATCTGACAGCAAAAACAGCAGCCAAAGCGTTCCAAACGTACTTTTGTAGACCCCATGGATATCCGGAACAGGTTCTCACCGACCAAGGTACAGCCTTTGAATCAGAGATCTTCAGAGAATTCTGTAATATGTATGGTTGCAAAAAGATCCGGACGACGGCCTATCATCCACAAACAAACGGCTTATGCGAGAAGATGAACCATATTGTAATAGACCTACTAAAGACTTTACCTGAGACAGAAAGGAATCAATGGCCAGAGAAATTGCCTGACTTGGTGGATCTGTATAATCATGTCCCGGTGAGCTCCACCAACTGCACCCCAGCTTACCTTATGCGTGCAAGACCCGGCCAATTACCAATCGATCTAGAAATGGGAATTCTGAAACCAGACGCAGAAGTTCAAGACTCTAATTGGGATATCATACGGCAAAAGCAGTATCGCCAAGTGCAAGAGAGTGTGGAAAGAAGCCTTCAGCAAACTAGAGAAAGACAAGAGCGAACTTTCAACCAGAATGCTCTAGCAACCCCATTAAGACCGGGTGACCAAGTGCTCAAGAGAAATCGTCGAACCAATAAACTGGACAATCAGTGGGAAGCCGTACCCTACACAGTTTTACCAACAAGAGTGGATAATCCTAAAATGTCTCTCATTAGCAAAAACGGAGGCTTAACATCTGTACTAGTGTCAAGAGACAATCTTAAATTATGTCCGGAAGCATTGAAAGAGCCAGACGTTGTCCAGCCAGAACCAGAAGTTATTCAACCCATACAGGTTCAACCAGTAAAGGAAAAAGAAGAGGAAGTGTATCACACCTGTATAGGAGACTTTCCCAAAACCCTACTAACATACCATGGTGCAGTAGTGGTTCCCATGGTGGCCTTTTACCCAACACCGAACCCAATACCAGAAGTCCCAAGACAGGAAGAGGCTGACCCCGTACTACAGGAGGTTCCAGGCCAGGAAGAACAGATTCCTGGTCAGAGTAATCCCATTCACGGTGGACTTGTCAACTCCATAGTCGTGGAATTATCTTTAGCAGAGCGGGCAGATACTACATCCGCAGTAGACAGTAGTACACCACATGAAGAGACACCGCTATTACGTAGATCACAGCGTAGTACCCAGGGTCAATTACCGGCCAGGTATGCAGATTACCAACTATAAAGCTCATAATGTGAATTGTATATATGTTATGCCGTATATAGTTAAACAGAAAATGTAGTATAGTCATTGCTATCAGTCTGCAACGTTTAAGCCCAGTGCCTACAGAGACTTGTCTGTATGAACTTATTGCATATTCTTGAACTTTTTATCAGCCCGGAGGCACTAAATCAAAGCTCCGGAAAGACTGCTTTTTGAACTTTGCTTTTTGCTCTTTTTGAACTTTCTTTAGACTTTATATTGATAACTCCGTTGGAAAAATGGAACTAAATTCCTGGACACTAAGTACAGTGCCGTTCCTAATACCTTCAAGGATAGAACTGTATTAATGGACGCTATTTGAAGTGACTTTTTACAGAACTCTATTTTTGTTTCCTTGAGTGGTTTTTGTAACTTTTCATTTTTAAGACTCTGTACATATTAATTGTTATTTCAAAATGTTATTGTCCCACAGTCCCGGAGTACTGTTCTTAACTAAGGGGGAATGTGGCACCCCTAGGGGTATTTGCCACAAAAATAGTTACTGACAGTAAGTACAAATACTAAAATAGCAAGACTGCACTACCACCTCCGGCCAGAAGGGGGAGCTCCAGAGACTCCCCTTGATCCATTCTGGTCTGAGAGAAGAAATGGCAGTTGGGCCAAGGAGCTGATAGTGAGAGGTCATACAGTTGAATCTCTAACAGCCCTGTGACTGTTACCAGGCCTA
Organism: Ranitomeya imitator; assembly: GCF_032444005.1. Taxonomy (NCBI): domain Eukaryota; kingdom Metazoa; phylum Chordata; class Amphibia; order Anura; family Dendrobatidae; genus Ranitomeya; species Ranitomeya imitator. Next base: position 105,860,415 of record NC_091283.1, on the reverse strand, counting down.
AATCACTGGCCTGAGGAGAAGAGGGATAGAGAAAAAGGACATTGTGAGAACCGGGTAGCATTAATCACTACCCAGAACAGGCGCAAAGACGGATACCGGATCCGTGGCTGTATTCATTATATATAATACAGCAACCGGAAAAACGTGAGGTGATATCAGCTTCACTAGGGTCGGATGCAGCAACAGACACAGAGTTCAGCGGTACTCCCAGAGGGGGTAAACCGATAAAAGGACTCGGGTTGCCCGTCGAACCAGGACCCGGAGGGGACAGATTGGGCCGGCAGCCAGTTCACATACAGCAGCAGGGCCACACAGAAATTGCGCACAATAAGAGGCGAAGACCCCGGCAGGGTCAAAGTAACTCAGAGTTCCCATACAGACTCCGGTGACAGGACTGGTTGTAAATCCTTTTATGTTAAAGTAAACTGGTTAAACGTTTCAGTGCCTCAGTCTTTCATTTGGACAATAGCCATCTATCCAGGATCGAGATCGTCACCGCTGGGAGAACCTGCTGCTGATCAAGTAAGTGCCTGTCCCCTCACGATACCCCTTACACTGTGCATTGCCTGAGGCCACAGCACCGGGTCAAGCCACCCGTGACATCCCCCTCAAGAGACAGACTCCATTGGTCCGGTGCTGGGTATCCCGGTCTCCTGGGCGTCACAACTGCTTTGCACACTCTTGGCATTCTCTTGATGAGCTTCAAGAGGTAGTCACCAGGAATGGTTTTCACTTCACAGGTGTGCCCTGTCAAGTTTAATAAGTGGGATTTCTTCCCTTATAAAAGGGGTTGGGACCATCAGTTGTGTTGTGCAGAAGTCTGCTGGATACACAGATGATAGTCCGACTGAATAGATTGTTAGAATTTGTATTATGGCAAGAAAAAAGCAGCTAAGTAAAGAAAAATGAGTGGCCATCATTACTTTAACCCCTTCATGACCGTGGGATTTTTCATTTTTCCGTGTTCGTTTTTCACTCCCTTCCTTCCCAGAGCCATAACTTTTTTATTTTTCCGTCAATTTGGACATGTGAGGGCTTATTTTTTTGCGGGACGAGTTGTACTTTTGAACAACATCATTGGTTTTACCATGTCGTGTACTAGAAAACGGGAAAAAAATTCCAAGTGCGGTGAAATTGCAAAAAAAGTGCAATCCCACAATTGTTTTTTGCTTGGCTTTTTTGCTAGGTTCACTAAATGCTAAAACTGACCTGCCATTATGATTCTCCAGGTCATTACGAGTTCATAGACACCTAACATGACTAGGTTATTTTTTACCTAAGTGGAGAAAAAAAATTCCAAACTTTGCTAAAAAAAAAAAAAAAAATGTGCGCAATTTTTCGATACTCGTAGCGTCTCGTAGCGTCTCCATTTTTCATGATCTGGGGTCAGTTGAGGGCTTATTTTTTGCGTGCCGAGCTGACGTTTTTAATTATTCCAATTCGGTGCAGATACGTGCTTTTGATCGCCCGTTATTGCATTTTAATGCAATGTCGTGGCAACCAAAAAAACATAATTCTGGCGTTTCGATTTTTTTTCTCATTACGCCATTTAGCGATCAGGCTAATGCTTTTTTTTATTGATAGATCGGGCGATTCTGAGCGTGGCGATACCAAATATGTGTAGATTTGATTTTTTTTTATTGATTTATTTTGATTGGGGCGAAAGGGGGGTGATTTAAACTTTTATATTTTTTTTATTTTTTTCACATTTTTTTTAACTTTTTTTTAACTTTTGCCATGCTTCAATAGCCTCTATGGGAGGCTAGAAGCAGGCACAGCACGATCGCCTCTGCTACATAGCAGCGATCTGCTGATCGCTGCTATGTAGCAGAAATGGAGGTGTGCTGTGAGCGCCGACTACAGGGTGGCGCTCACAACCACCGGTGATCAGTAACCATAGAGGTCTCTAGGACCTCTATGGTTACCATCCTGACGCATCGCCGACCCCCGATCATGTGACGGGGGTCGGCGATGACGTCATTTCCGGCCGCCCGGCCGGATGCGGTAGTTAAATGCCGCTGTCTGCGTTTGACAGCGGCATTTAACTAGTTAATAGCGGCGGGTGAATCGCGATTTCACCCGCCGCTATTGCAGGCACATGTCAGCTGTTCAAAACAGCGGACATGTCCCGGCTTTGATGCGGGCTCACCGCGGAGCCCTGCATCAAAGCAGGGGAGCTGACATCGAACGTACTATACCGTCCGATGTCAGTAAGGGGTTAAGAAATGAAGGTCAGTCTGAAAAATTGAGAAAACTTTGAAAGTATCCCCAAGTGCAGTGGCAAAAACCATCAAGTGCTACAAAGAAACTGGCTCACATGAGGACCGCCCCAGGAAAGGAAGACCAAGAGTCACCTCTGTTTCTGAGGATAAGTTTATCCGAGTCACCAGCCTCAGAAATTGCAGGTTAACAGCGGCTCAGATTAGAGACCAGGTCAATGCCACACAGAGTTCTAGCAGCAGACACATCTCTACAACAACTGTTAAGAGGAGACTTTGTGCAGCAGGCCTTCATGGTAAAATAGCTGCTAGGAAACCACTGCTAAGGACAGGCAACAAGCAGAAGAGACTTGTTTGGGATAAAGAACACAAGGAATGGACATTAGACCAGTGGAAATCTGTACTTTGGTCTGATGAGTCCAAATTTGAGATCTTTGGTTCCAACCACTGCGTCTTTGTGCGACGCAGAAAAGGATTGACTCTACGTGCCTGGTTCCCACCTGACACTGTTGGGGATTTATTCAAAATTGAAGGCATACTGAACCAGCATGACTACCACAGCATCTTGCAGCAGCATGCTATTCCATCTGGTTTGCGTTTAGTTGGACCATCATCTATTTTTCAGCAGATCAATAACCCCAAACACACCTCCAGGTTGTGTAAGGGCTATTTGACCAAGGGCTATTTGCCACGCCAGATGACCTTGCCTCCAAAGTCACCAGACCTGATCCCAATCGAGATGGTTAGGGGTGAGCTGGACCGCAGAGTGAAGGCAAAAGGGCCAACAAGTGCTAAGCATCTCTAAGAAGTCCTTCAAGATTGTTGGAAGACCATTCCTGGTGACTACCTCTTGAAGCTCATCAAGAGAATGCCAAGAGTGTGCAAAGCAGTCATCAAAGCAAAAGGTGGCTACTTAGAAGAACCTAGAATATAAGACATAATTTCAGTTGTTTTACACTTTTTTGTTAAGTATATAATTCTACATGACTTAATTCATAGTTTTGATGCCTTCAGTGTGAATATACAATTTTCATAGTCATGAAAATACAGAAAAATCTTTAAATGAGAAGGTGTGTCCAAACTTTTGGTCTGTACTGTATATTAATAAGAAAAGCTGTGACTGACCTTGACCCATCAATTTGTGTGTCTTTATTTGTTCTACAGGGTATTGGTAGCTTCGTTTTGGGTTCTCTGCAGTCAAATCAACAGGGTCACAAAAAAAGTTGAGAAAAACACATGCACATTGACTGCCAAAGATTTGAGAAAAATCAAATGTGAAGGAACCCATTATCCTCCAGTGCTGTCATATTCCAGAACTGCAAACACCCTGAAGTGCCCAGAAATAAAAGGTGTTCAGTGCTCAGAGACACGGCCGAGGTAAGGAAGGCTGAAATCCGATTACCACTGAACAAGACACAGAATTGGACACGTCAAGACTGGGCCAAGAAATATCTCAACACAGATTTGAAAGGTTTTATGGACTGATGAGATGAGAGTGACTTTCGACAGACCAGATAGATGGGACAGTGATTGAATCAGTAATGGGTTGAACCCTCCAATTCGAATCAGACACCAGTATGGTGGAGTTGGGTACTGCTGTGGGCTGGTATTATTAAAGATGAGCTAGCTAAACTAAAACCTTTGAGCTCTTCTTAAACAGGAGATTTACAGGGAAAGAAAACAGTCACCTCTTTGATCGTTGTCCCGGAGGTTGTGATTGGAGATGCCCAAAAAGTTGATCAACAGATTAAGAAACTGACCAACTCCACAGATGGAAGGCTTATGACTGGAATTGAAAAAAAGGGAGGCTATACTGGTCACTGATTTTTTTTTTTTTAATTGTAAGAAATTTATTTTTGGACATTTTAAGTTGATTGGTTATTAGTCTCATTTTAATGGATAAAGACAAACAATTGAGATGGAAAAATGTACGCTTTTCATTTAGTTGAATAATAGTTCTGCACACCGATATTTTCCTATGTAAACAAAACCTCAGTTTTTCTTCCTTGAATATCCAGGTTTATTATCCTTAGATTGACCACCATCACTATGTTCGCTCAATAATAACATGAATCATCATATGTATTATATAAATATGTATTTCTACACTATACATACAGTATATATTAATGTACTATAATACTATTTTACGACTTTAGGAAGATTGCAGAAATAATTAATAAACCCTTAAATGCTCTATGCTTTACAGCATATTAAAGTAAGTATAGTGGAGGATTTTGAGAGAGGTATAATTTTGAATTAATAACATACAGTTAGTGTTCCATCTAGAGTGGTGACAATTCTTACTAAGGATAGGAATCATGCAGATTGTAACCAGCAAATAAAAGAATAATGAAGTGCTGATAAATATTTGGCATCGACCCCCTTCCAATGTGGAAATATGTATTTGCAAGCATTTTAAGGCCAATGCATTTTGTTTGTGTAAGCTTTTTACATGATAATCATTCTTACTGCAGAGCTAATTATTTGAGTTTAATTGTATGCTGCAAAATATTATTCAATGCTTTCCAATTATCTACTAATTTTTCATTCCTATCCACCCCTGCTCCAGTAGAGCTTATAGTTTTTCGCCATTAGAGAAAATCTGAATAACCTGCTCCTACTATATTGGACTGTAAGAAGAAGCACTAAATGCAGATAAAACCCTTAAAGGGGTTGTCAGGCACTTTAACATTGATGGCCTATCCTTAGGATAGGAGTTTAGCGATGAGTCCTAATTCAATAAGATAAAATCTAACCTTTAATAACAAATATTAAAATTAAATTTCCTCCGGACCAACAATAACAGTGACACAAAAGACAATACCAATAAAGTGCTCGTGAGTATCAGTGCTCAATTAAAAAATTGCAATATATGTTTTCCCATAGCAGGTTCAGCCTGGACAGGAGCAGGATACATGATCCAATATATTTGCTTGGGAGGGAAGAAGATATTTCTATTCTTCCCTGTCGTGCCCTTGTATTGCTCCCGTCCTGACAAGGACGGTCCCCAAGTATACACTGCTATGGGGTGCCCACCATTACTCTATAAATGTGTATTCCCTATGCGTTTCTTCCACAATAAGGGGGATTCATCAGGGGAATCTAAAAGTCATGCATTAAGTGGGAAAAAGATGTAGATTTCTCCAATAAGAAATACATAGAGTAAAATCCTGCTGTGGCAGGTATTCTACTGTCTAGGTGTGACCATCTGTGTCACAGATCCTATTTGAGTGAGTGGCATAAATGGATTACTCCATCAGGAGTTTCTTAAATGAGAGTGTCTTTTACCCTCGGCGTCTGACCTCATGCTCCCATTTCCGGTCCCGTATCTCCTCGTTGCACAGTTTCAAAGATGCAAAGCACAGCTCCATCAACTGAATAGTGGTCGCTGCCAGGTACTGCATATCCGCCACCTATTCAAATCAATACGGTATGCATGTGTAGTACCCAGCTGCGTCCACTATTTCATTGGCGGCTGATCAACAGGGACTCCTGCCCGTCAGACATTGATGACCTAGCCTAAGGAAAGACCATTAATGTTAAAGTCAAGGACAACCCACTTAAGTAAATGCTACTCAGGATGATGGTACCTATTAAGTTGACACTGTGCCACAACTGTTGTAGATTTGCAAAGAAAGAACAATATTGATCTTAACCCCCTTTAGAAAACTGACCTTAAATTCCTGTTTATCCAAGCACAATAACCCCAGTTACCTCCAATGGTTCTGACCTAAATGCGTCTTATAATATAACCAAAATCCAACCTGTCCAGCCATAGATACAGTTTTTTAGTTTGTACTTCTTCCCTTCATGCTCTATACCCATCATCATCTGTGTACCACTGGGCATCAATCATAAATTCCCTTTTCCCTACGTCATCAAGAAATCCATACTTTTTTTCTGATGTCATAATTTCTGTCTTTTCAGTGACATTGGTAGAGATACTGGGCATCATATATATATTGACAGGTAACGCTTCTGGTCCTCCAAACATCTGACTTGGCAGTCGTCAATTTGTGGAGCCGTTTAGTGGACGAATCTCAGTGTGTGTTCAGTGTTTTTTTTAGAGTTTCTATTTAACTCCTATCTAAGGGGTAAGGTTTGTCCTTGTGGAGAGTGACATGCCAGGTCTGGCATGCCAGTATGAGGAGATTTAAATGTCTTGCAAGCTCCTCTGGGAAATTAAATATGCAAATGATCTCTTCTGAGAGGAAGAGGACTTGAACTGTAATGCCACCTATTGGAAGTAGCAATCCTACAAGTCATTATCGACCCTTTAACGAGCCTTGAAATATGACTGAGGATAAAAGCCAAATAGGTGGCACTAGAGTTCAAGTCCTCTTCCTCTCTGAAGAAAAGGTGCATATTTAACTCCTAATCTCTGTGCCACCTTTTGTATTTTCTATACTATGGTGGTACACAAATTAGATTATTATTCTGCTGTTGCGACCTGGCTTTATTCACGATTATTCTTTTGGATTAACCCATGGTTGCACATTCTGGATTGATTTAGATTGGTCTCACTAATTCCTATTTATCCTTCACTTTGTTTTTAGTTCTCAGTCTGCACTGGTTGATGATATGGTTTTGGCCTTGGCTAGTTTAATTTTGATTCAAGGCTACTTAGCAGGCAAATCTGGGAAGGATTGGGAAGGTAGACTTACAGGAGTGGCCCTGCCACCCACTTAGGTGAAGTTTCTGTCATAGTACACTTGATGAAACATGTACAGACAATTGCAGCATCCTATCATTCATTTAACAAATTACCCAGATTATTATTACAGAGAAACATATACAAATTCATGAACAAGGATTAAATAATATTGCATGTAGGTGATCAGCGGACCATCAGAATTAATGTCACTGATGGGCCCTTCGCACCCCTGTCCAAAACTGTTTTCGGCCGGCAGCAAGACCAGATGGTTATATAGAGGTTGTAGGGCAAAAGCCAAAAAGAACCTAATTCTGTGCTAAACAAAGAATCGAGCACAAAACCTGACTGTCAAAGACCATTTTCAGCTGAGAAATTGTTACCAGATCTGAGAGAGCTTGAGGTTATCTATATACCTTAGTCAAAACTATCTCTATAAAGAAACCAAGGGTTCATCTTTCTGTGCTTGGTACTATCTTCAATTTTAATACTAAATTCTGTAATGTTAGAATGTTAGATCAATGAAAGCTAGAAGAATGTATGTAAGGTATGCTATATTGTATGATGTTCAAAACGACCATTTCTCCAAGAGTCTCATGAAGATTTACTTCATTGTATTTTTGTTGCTTGTATTTATAATGTTTCAGAACAGAATATTTACAGAGTGCCCTGTAAGTGTTTGTGCTGTGGATGGCAATTATTTTAGCATTAGGGATTCACAAAATTATTTCCAATAGTCTTTCAGCATGGTGTTTTTAGCTTTTTTTTTTTTAGGCAGAGCCAAAATACGAAATAGCACCAAACAGTTAGCCCAATTGGAGGTTGAAAATGAAGATATTATGCCAGATATAGTATATTTGCAGTTAGAGAAGGGTATTGTCTGAGAAGTTTTCACTTTTCATAATGGATGATGCGCTTCTACCTCTCAGGAGCCCCCAAAACACCTACAAAACATTTTGATTACCGTTAATTTATTTAATGTATTTGTAGGATATTTAGGCATAGATCGTGAGGAAGCTTCTTGTTTCTGAGTTAATACCTGGAATATGTTAGTTATTGAAAGGAGTGATATGACCATGTTAGGCTTTTCCACGTTCAGCCATTAAAGGCTATGTGTCTTGAAACTATTGACTGATTATTTAATTTTTAAATGAGGACTAATTCCTGCAGCTTGTATACCAAACATGACAACAAGTCTATATAGTCTAGACTAAATTCAACTCTGCCATGCCCAGCAGTTATCTAGTCTTCCTATCTCCATAAACTGCATTATTCTCATTGAACAGATGATTGCCATCTCTATTTGTTCATCAAAGTGGTATTCCTGTCAAATGCATCATCTCATTTTATTATTCGAGTTGCAGCAGTTATTGTTTTTTAACTATCCACTTTAGTAATGAGATTTTATGTCCTGCATTTGTTCTGAATTTTAATCTAGAAACATGTTCACTGAACCCCATCTACATGAAAATCAGAGCATCTTTGCTCATTACTAAGACAATTTGTTTACAAAATTAAATCACACAGTATTTTTTTTTATTGTAATGTATCTCTGCCAAAATGTTACTATATGTGGCCATGATTCTGCAGTATGCATAATGCATAATTTATTATTCTACAATACAAAATAATGAATTATAATAGTATCCCAGTGCAGAAGACAAAGCATTTCAGCTTGTATATATCTTTTAAAGCTAAGGTCTAAGGCCAGGACCACCTAAAAAGCATGAAGATTTATTTTGTATTATATATGTTACACATCTGTCCCGGGTTTCTGCGGTTCCGCTTCCTTCCCCTGCCTCCACTGCTCTGTGTTGTGCTCCACATGAGGCATTGCAAGTTGCTCGGCATGTAGCAATGCCACCATCTCCCTAGACATACAGTATTTAAGGCCCATTGACACACACAACTTTGTATTGGGATTAAGACTCCTTTATTTCTTTGTCAGGTGTGCTCCACCATGTGTGCTGTGTGTGCATCCATCCTGTTAATCCTGACATTCCTGGTGTACATTTACAGTCCTCAATGCCAAAATGCCTTTTTGATTGGAACATCAATGCCCAGGGTCCATGTGCCCACCCAGACCTAAGACTTAGTGATTTCAACTCACCTGGTGAGCCTTAACAATATAATTGTATTTCACATAAAATAAAGCAAATATCGGTTGTTTATTTTTTTAACTTCTACCTTGTGAAGTTCCTGTTTTTGAGTCCTTATCAGCAGCACAGTCGATGATACCTCCTTCTTACTTTTTATTCACCCTGGGCACATTGTGACCTGTGTCCTGCAGCAGCTGAAATACGTGTTTATCTCTTGTTGCTATTTGCAACTACATCAGATGAGTGGTCTCATATTACTTATTCTACCAATGCCATTGGATAAGACCCTATTGTGCTCCTTTTGGTCTCCTAGCACTTTTTCTTCCAATACTAGGATATGTCATAGAGTTATAATTATAAGGCGGTTCAACATTTTTGGTAAATAAAGCAGAATATCTTGCCTCCCAATGGTGCCATACAGTGATACAGTAACATGAACACAGAGATTCTATAAATCACCATATTTAGGTCCATATTACACGTGATTTTTCCAAGATTGTAGCTTGATCTTACATTTTATTATGTAAAACTGCCCAGTTTATGCCTGTGTTTTGATCATATGACTAATTGTATGGATTTCAATATTTATTTATTGGATGACCCAACCATTAAAGGGGTACTTGGCTGGAATTATAGTATATTTATGCCAACATAACATCTACTTGCCTCCTCACATTCTCTGTCCTTCCTGTCTGCTTCATTACAGCTTGTATGTGAAATGTCAAGAAGCGTGGAGTGATTGCAGAGGAAACAGCTACTTCACATTCCTTAACATCTATATATATAATTGTCTAAGGGGTACTTCCGTCTTTCTGTCTGCAACTTCCGTAACGGAAATCCCGCATCGCTGATTGGTGTCGCCAGCTGCCTGTCATGGCTGCCACGACCAATCAGCGACGGGCACAGTCCGATTAGTCCCTCCCTACTCCCCTGCAGTCAGTGCCCGGCTCCCGCATGCTCCCCTCCAGTCACCACAATCAGTGCCTGGCGCCCGCATGCTCCCCTCCAGTCACCGCAGTCAGTGCCCGGCACCCACATGCTTCCCTCCAGTCACCGCAGTCAGTGCCTGGTGCCCGCATGCTCCCCTCCAGTCACCGCAATCAGTGCCTGGCGCCCGCATGCTCCACTCTAGTCACCGCAGTCAGTGCCCGGCGCCCACATGCTCCCCTCCAGTCACCGCAGTCAGTGCCTGGTGCCCACATGCTCCCCTCCAGTCACTGCAGTCAGTGCCCAGCGCCCGCATGCTCCCCTCCAGTCACCGCATGCTCCCCTCCAGTCACCGCTTACACAGGGTTAACGGACCGTGTTATGCCATGGGTAACGCACTCCGTAACTGCTATTAACCCTGTGTGTCCCCAACTTTTTACTATTGATGCTGCCTATGCAGCATCAAGAGTAAAAAGATGTAATGTTAAAAATAATAAAAAAACAAAAATCCTGCTATTCTCACCCTCCGTAGTCCGCCGAGCCGTGCGCGGCCTCCGTCATCTTCCGTTCCCAGAGATGCATTGTGAAATTACCCAGAAGACTTTAATTTCGCAATGCATCCTGGGAACGGAAGATGGCAGCAGCCGCGCACTCATCGCCTGCGCCAAAGCTTCCCTGGATTGGATCCCGGCAGGTGAGTATATAACAATTTTTTATTTAAATTATATTTTTTAACAGGGATTTGGTGCCCACACTGCTATATACTATGTGGGCTGTGTAATATACAGCGTGGCTGCTATATACTACCTGGTCAGTGTTAGATGCTATGTGGGCTGTGTTATGTACTGCGTGGACAGTGCTATATATTATGTGGCCAGTGTTATATACTGCGTGGGCTGTGTTATATATTACGTGGCCAGTGTTATATACTGTGTGGGCTGTGTAATATACCGCGTGGCTGCTATATACTACCTGGCCAGTGTTAAATGCTATGTGGGCTGTGTTATGTACTGCGTGGGCCGTGCTATATATTACGTGGCCAGTGTTATATACTGCGTGGGCTGTGTTATATATTACATGGACAGTGTTATATACTGCATGGGCTGTGTTATATATTACGTGGCCAGTGTTATATACTGTGTGGCCTGTGTTATATACTACGTCACCTGTGTTATATACTGTGTGGCTGCTATATACTGCGTGGGCTGTGTTATATAGTGCGTGGGCTGTGTTATATACTGTTTGGGCAGTGTTATATACTGCGTGGCCACTGTTATATATTGTGTGGCCTGTATTAACGCATCGGGTATTCTACAATATGTATGTATGTTTGAATATAGCAGCCACAAAGTATATAGCACAGGCCACATCGTATTTGTCTGCTATATACTGCATGGCTCCTATATACTACGTGGCCTGTGCTATATACTATGTGGCTGCTATATACATACATACTGTGGTGTAGTGACCAATGGTACAGCCAGTGGGTGTTGTGTGTGCGCTGCAAGATGCACTTGGAGGCATAATTCTGATGAGACAAAGTCCGGCAGTGTTGTGAATGGCCGATATGTGTCGCAGAGGGAGTCTGCGTGGTAAGTCTGATGCAATATTGTTGTTCTGGGACCTGTAGTCCCTCAAGAGTGTGTATATGTATGGTGTAGTTGTAAGGGAGACTTACTAGGTTAGTTGTGTGAGATGGGCGGGACAAACTAGCCACACATCCACACTCCCACCTGTGGGAGTGGTTAGTACTATATAATGTGACTGAGGTCTGGTCACATGGTCTTGAAGTGTGGACCTGAATGATCTATGCCGGAAGGTCCTGGAAGCCTGTGTTGGAAGTCCTGGAGAATAGGATTCCTGAAGAGCACATGGCAGGGCTCTTGGACCTAGCACATGCCAGTGTGTGGAACGGATGGAGATCCGTGTTGTACTGACTGGGGTCAGAGTGAGAAACGTCTGAAGGATACCTCTGTGGAGGAGAGGTATCTGAGAAACCTGTGCGGCACCAACAGGTAACGGAAAGGGGTCCGTGTTATGCTAACCGGGGTTAGAAGAGAGAGTCATTGTGTATGGGGCACCTCTGAGGCCAAGAGGTGTCCAGGAACCTGTGAAGGTTGCCCACAGGTAACGGATAGGGATCCGTGTATTATGCTAACCGGGGTTAGTGACGAACTGTGGTGAAGTTGAATATGTCCAGATGGTGTTCAAGCTGTTGCCAAGTTCCTGAGGATGTGCTTTATGTCATGTGAAATAAACCTAAAAGACTCTGTTTTATAAGAAATACGTGCCTGAGTGCGTTAATCCCGTGCCAAGCGAGTGTCCCCCAAGACACGTAGTAGGCTCTATGCTACAATACATACATATTCTAGAATACCCGATGCGTTAGAATCGGGCCACCATCTAGTGTTACATAAAAGCTGTGAAAGTGCAGGCAGGGAGCACAGGAAGGGTGGGAGGCAGAGATCTAGGCATGACAATACAAACAGGCTACTATCAGAGTCAGGACTTTGTCAGGAACATGACTTGTATGGGACAACACAACAATCTACACCTCTTGATATGTGACTTCTAGGAAGGATGCTTTGTCAGGGGGCTGGTTGCATAAAAGGTGGCAGAAGCAAGCCATGCTTCGTGATTTGTCACACAGCATGCCAGAAGGGAGGGGGAACACTCAATAAAGTTGCAATTAAAATCAGTAATATAGATATGAGCCTTTAGAGTTTTTATTTTATGTTGATGAAAATACATTTTAATCTCCATGGACTACCCCTTTAATTTATTCTATACATGCTTCTTTGACAGAGAAAATGTTTCTACTCATGGTGTGGTGTGTTGGCAATTGCGGCATGGTGGCTTAGTGGACATGTGACAGGCTCAGCATTTACTTTCGAACCACTTATAGGAATCCAACGTGTCTAATAAATTATGTGCCCCAGCAGGACCAACTCTAAGTGCAATATTTTCTTCTCCGAGATTTTATGGATAAGATGTGTCCATCTTAATTTGGCATCTTGGTTATGTGAGCACTTTGTGAGAATTGGACTAAAGTGCAGAATTGCAGGATTTTCATCTTACTCTGCTTTTTCTATGGCACTATTATTTTATTAATTATATTTAAAGAATGATTAATTTATTAAATCACTTTTAGCTATTTCCTTGGTCAGAAGTTACTGGAGACTCAGCCGTCAGCGGGTGTCTATTGTTTCAGCACAAATTGGGCACTTGGCAAAAATACTGGGTCCTCCATATGACGGCTCTTTCCTCTCATTGCTGGTCGCATATGGAGCCCCCTACAGTTTACACCAAAGCCAATGTTCTCAATTTACATGGCATTTGAGGAACATTCTGGAATACACAAGATCTCTGTTTGTCTCCTATAATAAAGCACAACAAGTAAAGAATTCTGTTCTGTGCATATTATATTATTTTTAACAGCTAAGCACTACTCCCATATTCTGCTGAATTATAAACATTAATGCGAGCCTATTTATGGCCATCGGCTTTTAATTATTAGCTTTTATTGTGCATCTCTATAAATGTTTGAGTATCATAGCAGTTCGTTACAGTGTGATTCCCAGGCAGGCTATGGTTTTCTGATTGTGAGAAATCCAGCACTAATATATTCCTTTGCCACTTCAGTATAAATCACATACTTTTTTAATCAAATATTTATTTAAATTAGTTGTTCTACAGGGACCTGCAAACATTTCTTATTTATGTGCCCAGTTCACTTGGCTGTGGTATGTATTTTTTTTCTGTTAAATAAAATGTAAAATGAGGTTTACAACTTCTTTTGAACATTTTGCTGAGATGAATATGTTTTGAGACAGGTCTAAATAGCTTGTAGATAATTCCAATTGCACAAGTGGTTTAAATAAGACTGATTGTAGAAAGTGGGCATAACATTATACAAATATAGGCATAACTTGGATTAGTCAAAAGAAATAGAAGGTACCGTGCTACAAATACCTGGCTGTAAAGATGCGTATGATTAACTCATGCGCTGCCCCCTTGCTAAACAGCTTGTATAATTAATCCAGAAGCAATAGAACAGAAATGTTATATTGGAGCAATTGTTAGAAACACTACATAGCTGCATAGTGCATGACCGAAAAAATGATAATGATGCTGGCATTAATACTAATAATAATAATGTAACTGCTTTATTTTATCTTCTACCTAATTCTGTTTTGATGAATCTTTGAAAATACCCAGTGCATGCTCGGATATTCAAACAGAACGTCATCAGGGGCGGAGGCGGCGGTCACTGCCACAGCCTCTGTCCCCACCCTCTGTCCCCACCTCTGTTTTAGGGGCTCGACTAGTGCTTGCTCTACTGAGCAGACGTTGGTTGTCAGTTCTCATGTGGTCGCACTGTGACTGTATATGAATAAGGAAAGGGGCCCTGAACAGTCCTTAGGACTGGGGCCCTAACTATCCCTGTTCCCAAAGGTACCTCTAAAGATGAGAAGGTTTGGGTCACTAGCCATACTGTTCTCCGGTTATAGGATGTTTCGCCCCCGGTAGTTTGCCGCCGGGTACATTTCGCCCACGCACATTTTGTCCCCAGCATTTGGTCCCCAGGATGATACTTACCTGTCGCTACTGCAGCTCCTTGAGTTACGGAGTGCAGTCCAGCGGTTCCCCGTGACGTCAGATGGAAACAGTTGATTTAACATGTCACAAAAGTGCAGTTCTCTGTTCAGTACTTTTGTGACATGTGGATTGATGACGGATTGCAATTCATGAACCACAAGGACAAACTGGCAAAACATCCAAACACAAAATTCTGGGGACAAAACAGGGTACAAGGGTGAAATGTACCCGGGGGCGAACTGCTGGAATCGAACTGCTGGGGGTGAACAGCTGGGGCGAACTTCTGGGGGCGAAACATCCAAATCCCCTGTTCTCCTGTTATTCCCTAAGTTGTCCCTTCCCTCTTCCCCAGCAGGACTGGGACAGATATATTAGTGTTTTAGCATGTAAGACAGATAGGGATAATAGAGGGCAACAAACATACAAAACACCAAAGGTACAGAGTTATATAGGGAGGGATAGGAATGCACCAACCAAATGCAAATAGGACACTGAGGAAAGCATACACCCAAAACCATGTGTGAGTACTGTATGTGTGCATGTCTGCGTATGTGTGTAGATGTCTTCGTATTGTATGTGTGCATATCTTCATATGTGTGTGCATGTCCACATATGTGTGTGAATGTTTGCATGTCTGTGTACTGAATGTGTGCATGTACAGTGAACATGTGCAAGCTGCCAGACTGCATTATATAGAAAAAAGAAAGCATAGCAGCACTACGTATAAGTTTAGGTTATGTGAAAACACAGAAAAACATTAAAAACATATAATCTAGATTTTACTACTCAAATATATTTTTTTTCAATAATTTTCTTTTTAAACTTACGGAAATGAATGAAAATGAATGTTCTTAGCGCATAAATTGGCCAATTCATGTATGCCCATCAACCATGGCAAGGTAACCCCCCTTTGCTGGGTTCCTGCTCTACTGTACATGCCTTCTCTTTGACTATCAACCTTCAATTTTGGACACTCATGTCTGCTCCTGGGTTTAGCCTACAATTTATGGGCAAGTAGAGCTGATTATGGCCACCGGCAGGTCAATGGGAGGAGTGCAGAATAAGGCTGGATGCAGCCAACATCCCATAGTCAAATATACAAAAAGACTAACCAGCACCTCCTAAGTATGAATATGTGCAAGCTGCCAGACTGCATTATATAGAAAAAAGAAAGCACATCAGCACTGTATACTGTATGTGTGCATGTCTGTGTATGTGTGCTTACTGTTGGGGTTCCTCAAGGATCAGTCCTAGGCCCCCTCCTCTTCTTTGTATACTGCCCCTATTAGACAAGCAATCAGTAGATTTAGGTTCCAGGACCATCTCTATGCTGACAACACCCAATTATACACTTCTTCTCCTGTTATCACGCTGGCCTTTTTAGTAAACACCAGTGATTGTCTTACTGCTGTCTCTAACATCATGTCCTCCCTCTATCTGAAACTGAATCTGTCAAAAACTGAACTCCTCATGTTTTCTCCCTCTATTAACCTACCTTTGCCTGACATTGCCATCTCCGTGTGTGGTTCCACCATTACTCCAAAGCAACATACCCGCTGCCTTGGGGTCATACTTGATTCCGAGCTTTCATTCACCCCCCACATCTGATCACTGGCTCGCTCTTCTTATCTGCATCTCAAAAACATTTCTAGAATTTGCCCTTTTCTTACTTTCGACTCTGCAAAACTCTTACTGTTTCACTTATTCATTCTCGTCTGGACTATTGTAACTCTCTACTAATTGGCCTCCCTCTTACCAAACTTTCCCCTCTCCAATCTGTCCTGAATGATGCAGCCAGGATCATATTCCTCACCAAACGTTACACCGATGCCTCTACCTTGTGCCAGTAATTACACTGGTTACCCATCCACTCAAGAATCCAGTACAAAACTACTACCCTCATCCACAAAGCACTCCATGGCTCAGCACCACCCTACATATCCTCTCTGGTCTCAGTCTACCACCCTTCCCGTGCCCTCCGCTCCGCTAATGACCTCAGGTTAGCATCCTCAATAATCAGAACCTCCCACTCCCGTCTCCAAGACTTTACACATGCTGCGCCGATTCTTTGGAATGCACTACCTAGGTTAATACGATTAATCCCCAATCCCCACAGTTTTAAGCGTGCCCTAAAAACTCATTTGTTCAGATTGGCCTACCGCTTCAACGCATTAACCTAACTTTCCCTGTGTGGCCATTCAAAAAGAAAAAAAAAAAAACATAATTGGGTTCCTCACATCATGTTCTCATACACTTTATGCAGTTAATAGCCCTCTGTGTCTGTATGGCTACATACTTAGGCAGTTAAATGGTTCATGCAGCTTTACATGAACACCTGAGTCTTACTCTATGGCTGGTCCGACTAACTAAAGCAATTGTTGCCATCCACCTATCGTGTTTCCCCTTTTCCTCATAGATTGTAAGCTTGCGAGCAGGGTCCTCATTCCTCTTGGTATTTATTTTGAACTGTGATTTCTGTTATGCTGTAATGTCTATTGTCTGTACAAGTCCACTCTATAATTTGTTAAGCGCTGCGGAATATGTTGGAGCTATATAAATAAAATTATTATTATTATTATGTGTGTGCATGTTTGTGTATTGTATGTGTGCATGTCTGCGTATGTGTGTTCATTAGTGATGAGCGAGCATTAAAATGCTTGGGTGCTTGTTGCTCGGGTCGAGCAGATTGGAATACTCGAGTACTCGGCCAGAACAACGAGCCCAATGTAAGTCTATTGGAGACCCGAGTATTTTTACCGCGATCCCCCCCCCCCCCCGGGTCCTTTTAAGGTCTACAAACGTCTGAAAATGATGGAAACACTGCTCAAATGACACAGGGACATCATGGGGATCGCCCCTGGAAGCATTCCTGACTCCTAGTTCACAGTTTTAATCAATTTTTTCCTAGATTGATGCCATTTTTCCCGCTGCCACAAAAAACATATTAAAACGAAACCAAAACGGGTTTTGCTGGGAAATATGTCAAGGTACATCCTTTGCAGGATAATAACTTGCCTGTAAGGCCAAATATTTAACCCCAGACCAAAATTTCTTCCCCCAGTTAGGCTTAGTTCAGATGCAGCGTTTTTTAAGCGTTTTTCAACTTTAACATTGCTTTCAACCAATACAAATGCATTCACTGGGAAATGTCATTGTAACATTTAACACCCCTAGCTGGCCATGTGGTGTGTGACTCATAAGCAGACCCATCTTGTTTCGTTTATGAAGGAGGGACTCAAAGTCATAGAGCCTATTTTTACTGGTGAATCTGGCGGCATTAATTTTCTTAAAGGGCCATTATGAAACAGTGGGTCTCCTAAGCTGTTGTAGCTTAGGCTGTGGGTGGATGCGCTGCCAAGAATTACGACGCACTACAATACCCCTTTCATAAGATGTCCAGGGTGGAGTCCTGAAAAAATGTTGCATTGAATTCAAGGCCTCCCCTTCTAGCAATTCATATGCACCCCATTATGCCTTTGAACATACATACTGGATGTGCCCAGGAAAATCAACTTCAAAATATGCATTTTGTACTCCCGTACTCCTTTGTTTTACACATTGGCAGCCGGGACCACCGCTGCTCCCCCCGCTCATACTTACCCGCTGCGGCGCACTCCTCCTGCAGGCGCGCGTCCTCTCCTTCATTCTTCTCCGCTCCTTGGATCTCGTCAGGTGCGCGTATGCACCGCCCACTCCAGCACTTCCTCTTACTGATTTACAGGCGCTCTGTATCTCCTCTCTGTGATCCTGGAGGACCGTGACCCAGAAGTCCTTCAGCATTCCATGCATTTAAGGCGATTCTTTCCTCTGCTCCTTGCCTGTCTGTCATTTGTGCTTCTGTGACTCAGGTCCACCTTTGTCTTTGCACTGCCTGTTCTGAGTCTCCACTCTGTCCAGCCAGTTCAGCTTCTCTGCCTTTCCCAGGCTTCCTTGTCTCCTCGTCCAGTCCAGCCTTCCTAGTGTCCGCTCCATACTCTGTTAGTCTGGTGTCTCTGTCCTGTCCTGCTTCCTTTTAGCAGAAAAAAGAAAAAAATATATACCAGCTCACCTGTCGGCATGTGTTGTGGGGAAGCACGGATAACGTGTAGTCATCACGTGAGCAAGCAATCCAAAAAAAGAGAAAAAAAAATCCAGCTTCCAAAAACTTACAAATTTATTCAGGATAAAAGGCAAAGTCCAGTCCAATCCAATAAATCACATAGTGAAGATTAGCAAGCTACGCGTTTGGAACAATGGTATGTTCTTTCTCAAAGCCTTTTGAGATTTTTTTCTCTTTTTTTGGACTGCTTCCTTTTAGTCTTTCCCTTCCCAGTGCTCCTTTGGTCTCACCTGTACTCGGCTCTTACCAAACTGTACTTCATCTTTCCCCGCTCTGTCCGTCCAGCTTCTCTATTTTGTACCTCCTACTACCTGTCTCCGGGTTCCAGCTTCTGCAGCAATAGTCTCCCTTGGGTCTGCCCCTAACGCTCCCTGTATGGGGGGTGGTGTACGTGGTCAGCTCACCCTTGGGAGGTCTGGTGTCATGAATCTGCGGGTCCACTCCAGGTGTTCCGAAAGATCTCACAGTACAGACAGGCCATGGACCCCGCTGGTACCCGGTCTCCTACCCAGAAGGAATTATTGTTCCTTAGTGAGAATCAGTCTAGGATTATGTCCTTTTTGAAAACCCTGGAATCTCATCTCTCGTCCCTGCAGGCCTCCGATCCTGGGAGCGCTTCGCAGTTAGCAAGTCTCCAACAGGAGCTGGCCCAACAGCGTGACACTCAAGCTCATATTCTAAATTTTATGGCTTCTGTGGAGCGCCCTCCAGTCTTCGGCTCCCGTATCTTCTCTGGTCTCGGCTCCTCACCCACCTCCCCATCTGGCTAAACCTCCTCGCTATATTGGGGATCCAAAATTGTGCAGAGGGTTTTTAAATCAATGCCAGCTTCATTTTGAGTTACTTCCCATGCAGTATCCCACTGACCATTCTAAAGTGGCATTTGTAATTTCTCACTTAGAGGGTGAGGCATTGGCGTGGGTTAATCCTCTCTGGGAGCGGGATGATCCCCTTGTTTCTCAACTCTCCACCTTCTTTGATACTTTTCACAAAGTGTTTGATGAACCGGGTCGTTTGGCCTCTACCACCGAGTCTCTGTTCAACCTTCAACAAGGTACGCTTTCGGTGGGACAATACGCTATCCCGATTCGCACCCTTTCATCCAAATTAGGATGGAATAATGAGGCTTTGGTGGGAGCCTTCTGGCAGGGGCTTTCTCCTCGAATTAAGGATGAGTTGGCAGGTCATGATACTCCGACTTCCTTGGAGGATCTCATCTCGTTGGCAACCCGCATTGACTTAGGTTTTCAAGAACGTTCTCGAGAATCCGCTAGAGAGAGATTTCCTCGACTTCCTCCTGTTTCTCTTAGCTCTTCCCATCCTCGGTCTTCTTCTGCTAATTCTGCCCCAGAACCCATGCAGGTGGATCGTCTTAAGCCTGTGTCATTTTGGTGCTGGTGCTGTGTGGCGGCCATTGTTGCCGTGGCATTGTGCTGGTGGGACGGCGTGGTCTGGAGTTATGGGGGCTCAGTCTTGCAGCATGGGTGCTGTGGGGCAACAAGCTGTCTGCCCTGCTGGTGCATTGCCACTGTGACGGTGGTCGCCGCACATCTCCGCTCCGTTAGGGTGGTAGGACCCACTACGAGGTTTGCTGTGGCATGGCGGTGGGCTTCATACAGTCTGATCAGAATGTTCATGCTCTTGTTTTCTTTTTGTACAAAGCATGTTCTAGTCTTTCTTGGACCAGCACTCCTCCCATTTAGCACAGGTGATTTTAATTAGCAGGAGACTGCAAAGTAAGGGGTCTAGCCCATTTTGTCTCTCACTGAAGTGCTGGACGAAGGCGAGTTTCAGTGCTCCTTTCATTTTGGTGCTGGTGCTGTGTGGCGGACATTGTTGCCGTGGCTTTGTGTTGGTGGGGCGGCACGGTATGGAGTGGGGGCTCAATCTTGCAGCTTGGGTGCTGTGGGGCAACAGGCCATCTGCCCTGCTGGTGCATTGCCGCTGTGATGGTGGTCGCCGCACGGCTCCGCTCCGTTAAGGCGGTAGGGCCCACTACGAGGTTTGCCATGGCGTGGAGGTGGGCTTCATACAGTCTGATCAGAATGTTAAACTGAAAACCTCATGTTCAGTATATAAATTTTTACCTAGTGGCTTTAGATCAACATATGACATTGCAGGAGATAGAGTTAAGAAGTAAGTCCAATGTAGTGGTGTGGGTCACTGAGACTTAAAATGGAGTGCATGAGCTGCCAAACAATTCCCCAATGGGGGTACCTTTTTTAAAAATAGACTATTGCCATCGCAGACCCCTTGCCCAAAATTCACCGGCCTATAACAGTACTGAGCATGTTCACCCTGGTCATCTAATGGCAGTTAAAGGACACATTGCAGGAGACAGAGTTAAGAAGTAAGCCCAATGTAATGTAATGGCCAATTCCCCAATGTGGGGTCCTGTTTTTACTAAATAAAATAGTGCTTTCACAGCCCCCGTGCCCCAAATTCTCCGGCCTATAACAGTACAGAGCCCGTTCACCCTGGTCATCTAGTGGTTCTGGATGATGAGGACCAAACAACAAACAACAAACAGACCAAATCAGGAAACGTATACCCATGTGTGGTTGTGAAGAGGTGCATGAGAATACACCTCCCCAAAAGAGAGAATGTATTTGAGGTTATGTTTAGCTCTTTTCACTTGGTGGTGTACAGAAGTCTTTCCCAATCCAGCATTTGTTCATTTTTATAAGAGTCAGCCTGTCAGCATTATCAGTTGACAAGCTGATGCGCTTATCTGTTATAATTCCACTAACGGCACTAAAAACCCGCTCTGACAGAACGCTAGCAGTAGGGCAGGCCAGGACCTCCAAGGCGTAGAGTGTTGTGAATTCCGCTCTTGGGCTCCCTCCGGTGGTTGTAAGTGGCACTTTTGTGAGTTCTGCTCTTGGGCTCCTTCCAATGGTTTTAAGTGGAATGGCTGCTCCTTGGATTTAGCAGCTGCTTCCACTGATTGTCTTTTTGCTCGGCTATTTATGCCTGGCTCTTTCCTTCAGCCAGTGCCAGTTGTCAATGGTTCCTGGTTGGATTCACATCTCTCTTGGATTTCCCTGATATCCTGACCAGTTCAGCAAAGATAAGTCCTTTCTTTGCTCTTTTCTGTCCACATGTTGTGGACTTATTCGTTCTGTACTTTCTATGTTTTGTCCAGCTTGTCAGTATGGATTAATTCAGTTAAGCTGGAAGCTCTGGGAAGCAGATTTATCCTCCACACCTTTTGTCAGGTGTGGAGATTTTTGTAAACTCTGTGTGGATTTTTGTAGTTTTTAATACTGACCGCACAGTATTCCGTCCTGTCATATCTATCTAGCTAGACTGGCCTCCTATGCTACATCCTGGTTTCATTCTACGTATGTCTTTTCCCTCTCCACTCACAGTGATTACTTGTGGGGGGCTATCTATCCTTTGGGGATTTTCTCTGAGGCAAGATAGAAACAGGAAAACTATCTTTAGGGGTAGTTAGTTCTCAGGCTGTGACGAGGTGCCTAGGGAGTGACAGGAGCATCCCACGGCTACTTCTAGTGTTGTGTTGAGCTTAGGGACTGCGGACAGTACAGGTACCACCTCCTTCAGAGCTCGTCCCATGTTGCTCCTAAACCACCAGTTCATAACAGTAGAGAGCCAGTTCATGCCACTTGTCCAGCTTGGATACCCAATAATTAAAAGGCACGGAGGAATCGTGGAGGACGTTTGTACGATCTGCAAGGTACTCCCTCACCATCTTCACAAACATTGCACTTCTTGTGACAGCACCCCTTGCCTCTGTGCCATCACGATGGGAGGGTCTGAGAAAACTGTCCCAGAACTTTGTCATTGTTCCCCTGCCGGAGCTGGATTGCACTTCCGTCTCTCTCGCTTGGACTCCTTGGTTGTACAACAAACTCTGACGTCAGCTGCCAGCATTCTCACATGGGAATTTTCTAAGTAATTCCACTACAATGGCCCTCTGGTACTGCAACCAACATTTTAGTACACCTCTCTGCCTCTGGTAGAAGAGATTGAAAGTTCTCCTTGTAGCATGGGTCTAGAAGTGAAACCAACCAGTAATGAGTGTCACCCCAAATTTTTATAATGCAAGGGTAACGTGAAACGCAGTGCAACATAAAGTTAGCCATGCGTGCCAGACTGCTAACAGGCAAGACATCCGTGTCCTCACCAACAGGATGACTGACCATGCTGTCCTCCTCCTCCTAATCCTCCTCCTCCCAGTCCTCAGGCCATGCCCGCTGAACAGACGGTATGACAGCTGTGTTTGTAGTACCGTCTATAGCGCATGAGCATAGCTCCTGTTCTTCCTCCTCCTCCTCCTCCTCATTGACTACCAATCCTTGATGAGAAGACATGAGGCTTGGCTGAGTGTAATCTCCCTGTATGGTTCCTTGCTCCATGTCCAAGTGCTCTGCCTGTAATGCATCCTCTTTAATTGTGAGCAGACAAGTTTTCAGAATGCAGAGAAGCGGGATGGTGACGCTATTTATGGTGTCATCTCTGCTCACCATCTTGGTGCAGTTCTCAAAGTTTTGGAGGATGGTACATATGTCGGACATCCATGTCCACTCCTGAGGAGTCTAAACTGAATATCGGTGGCATTGTTGATGTTGATAGTCAACAACTGCCCTCTTCTGCTCACAAAGCCTATCCAACATAAGCAGCTTAGAGTTCCAGCGCATGGGGACATCACGCACCAGCCGGTGAGCTGGAAGCTGCAAACACTGCTGAAGCACGGCAAGGGCGGCTGACGCTGTAGCTGACTTTCTAAAATGGGCATACAGATGGCATACTTTCACTAGCAGATCCAGCAGCTTCGGGTAGCTTTTCAGAAAATGTTGAACCACGAGGCTAAGCACATGTGCCAAGCAAGGTATGTGTGTGAGCTCACCTTCCCTCAGAGCTGCCACCAGGTTACTGCCATTGTCACACATGACCATGATTGGCTGTAGGTTCAGCGGTGTCATTCAAACATCTGACTGCTCTTTCAGCGCTGTTGAGAACTCTTCTGCATTATGTGGTTTGTCACCAATGCAGATTAGCTTCAGCACAGCCGGTTGCCACTTAGCTGAGGCAGTGCTGCAGTGCTTCCAGCTTCTGACTGATGTGTTGATTTCACAGATGGAGGATGAAGGGGAGGAGGTGCAGGAGCTGTAGACTGTGGGGGCAACCCTGATTGACATAGGGCCAGCAATCCTCGGCATGGGGAGGATGTGTTCCATCCCAAGGTACGACTGGGTCCCAGCTTCCACTATGTTAACCCACTGTGCCGTCAGTGAGATGTACCATCCCTGCCCACAAGCACTTGTCCACGTGTCCGTGGTTAGGTGAACTTCCCCTTTAACAGCACTGTTGAGGGCACGGGTAATGTTGTGGGACACATGCTGGTGTAATGCCGGTACGGTATACCGTGAGAAATAGTGGCGACTAAGGATCGAGTACCTTGGGACAGCCACCGTCATCAGGTTGTGGAAAGCTTCCATCTCAACGAGCCTAAAAGGCAGCATTTCTAGCGCAAGCAGAAGAGAAATATTAGAATTTAGGACTGTCGCCTGTGGGGCATTGGCGGGGTATTTCTGCTTGTGTCCAAAGACTGGGTTATAGACAACTGAAGGCTGTGCTGGGACAAGGACAGGCTTGATGATGGTGCTGCTTGATTGTGGGCCACAACAGGTGCAGGGCTAGAGGCATCTTCACATACACAGTGTACTGGGGACTGGCTTCTCGGCAAACAGTCAAAGAAGCAGTGGTGTGACCTGCAGGCAGTGGTCCTGGAGCCTAGGGTTTGGCCCACACAGTCAGGTGTCTGATCATGCTGGTGGTGGTCAGGCTGGTTGTTTTGCTACCCCTGCTGATGCGCGCATGGTAGGTGCTGCAAATGGTCTGTTTGGGGTTATCGGCAGACTCTTTAAAAAATAACCAAACTTGGAAGATCTAACAGTTGGAATGGTACTTCCCTTATGTTGGTGTTACGGGGAACGGATGCATGCCTTCTGTCTGTGGCCACCACACTTCTTCTTCCGGCCTGTTGTGGTGATATGCCTCCTTCTCCATGTGTGCTGCTGCCCTCGCTCTGCATGTCCTCCTGCCAGGTTGGGTCAGTCACTATGTCATCCACCACCTCATCTTCCACATCCACACCCTGCTCCTCCTCCTGACTTTCTGGCAATTGTGTCTTATCATCGTCCACCTCTTCTGACACATTCCCACCATTGTCTTTGTGTGACTGGGGCTGGTCAAAGCTTTGGGCATCTGTACATGCGATCTCATCTGTCCCCACTTCAAATTGACCAGCCGAGAGTTCAGAATCTTGAAATGGAAAACTGAACAGCTCTTCAGAGTGTCCAAGTGTGGGATCTGTTTGTCTCAGGGCACTCGGCATGGTGGGAGGAAGGAGGATCATGGTGAGGAATATCCGGGCCACACTCACGGCTACTCATACTTGACCGTGTGGAAGACATGGTGGTGGTGGTGGTTAAGTGACAGAAAGGATTATCCGCTATCCAACCAACAACCGTTTCACACTGCTCTGGCTTCAATAGTAGTGTGCTGCGGTCACCTAGAAACTGGGAAAGGAAGGTCGAGCGAGAAGATGTGGGTCTTTGTTGTTGCCCACTTTCACCTTGGCCCCGGCCACGTCCTCTGCATGCACCATCATCATCACGTCCAATACCCGGCCCTTGCCTTGCCCATTTTAAATGGACTACTGCACTATTTCAAATGCTCAACACAAATATATTTATTAGAAGCGAAATAATATCTGATCAGTATGCCTGCAAATCTACGATTTTTAAAACCCAAACACCAGGCAGGCCTCAGCCTGATATAACAGACTGTATTCAATTTTGGGGGGCTTTTTTGTGAAGTAAATTTATGCAAAGTAGTGCTGTATAGAATTAGAGTATCAGACAGAAAAAAAGGGGTACAGTGGCCTACAATGCCCAAACTTGGACCACGCAGATATGAGGGCTGTCACAGAAATACCACACTGGCAGATATGTGGCCTTTTTATAATTTTTGAAGCTACATATTGCTGTATAGAATTAGAGTATCAGGCAGCAAAAAAAGGTGTACACCGGCCTACAATGCCCAAACTTGGACCACGCAGATATATGAGGGCTGTCACGGAAATACCACACTGGCAAATATGTTTTTTGTTTTTTTTTAAATGCCAAATAGTGCTGTATATATAGAGTAACAGATGGCAGAAACAGTGACAAAACGGCCTAAAATACCAAAACTTGGAGCACGCAGATATATTATTATTATTATTTATATAGCACCATTAATTCCATGGTGCTGTACATGAGAGAGGGGTTACATACAGAGTTATAGATATCGTTTACAGTAAACAAGTTTACAGTGACAGACTAGTACAGAGGGGAGAGGACCCTGTCCTTGCGGACTTACATTCTATGGGATAGTGGGGAAGAGGCAGAAGGTAGGGGCGAGGCGGTGGCTCTGGCGATGGAGAGGCGGCGGTTCTGGCAATGGCGAGGCGGCGGCTCTGGCAATGGCGAGGCGGTGGCTCTGGCAATGGCGAGGCGTCAGAATGGTTATTGCAGGCTGTAGACTTTCTTGAAGAGATGGGTTTTCAGGTTCCTAGGGTGGTGGATAGTCGGATGTGTTGAGGCATGGAATTCCAGAGGATGGGGGATATTCGGGAGAAATCTTGGAGGCGGTTGTGTGAGGAACGAATAAGTGTGAAGGAGGTCTTGGGAGGATCGGAGGGAAGATATTGGGAGATTAGTTCAGAGATACAGGGAGGGGACAGGTTGTGGATGGCTTTGTAGATCAGTGTTAGTAGTTTGAACTGGATTCGTTGGGGAATTGGGAGCCAGTGGAGGGACTTGCAGAGGGGAGAAGCAGGGGAGTAGCGAGGAGAGAGGTGGACTAGCCGGGCAGCAGAGTTGAGGACAGACTGGAGTGGTGCAAGAGAGTTAGCAGGGAGGCCACAGAGGAGGGTGTTGCAGTAGTCGAGGCGGGAGATGATGAGGGCATGCACAACAATTTTGGTAGATTGTGGGCTGAGGAAGGAATGGATTCTGGCAATATTTTTGAGTTGGAGGCGACAGGAGGTGGCAAGAGTTTGGACGTGCGGTTTGAAGGACAGGGCAGAGTCGAGAGTTACCCCGAGGCAGTGGATTTCAGGTGCGGGAGAGAGCGTGATGCCATTTACCATAATAGATATGTCAGGTAGGGGGGATACGTGAGATGGGGAAAGATGATGAGTTCGGTTTTGTCTACATTGAGTTTTAGGAAGCGAGAGGTGAAGAAGGAGGATATGGCTGACAGACACTTTGGGATTCTGGACAGCAGAGAGGTGACATCTGGGCCAGAGAGGTAGAACTGAGTGTCGTCCGCATACAGGTGGTACTGGAAGCCATGGGACTTTATGAGTTGTCCTAGGCCAAGAGTATAGATGGAAAAAGTAGGGGCCCTAGGACAGAGACTTGAGGGACTCCAACAGAGAGGGGGCAGGATGAGGAGGTAGTGTGGGAGTGGGAAATGCTAAATGTGCGGTCAGAAAGGTATTAAGCAATCCAGGACAGGGCAAGGTCTTTGATGCCAAGGGAAGCAAGAATCTGTAGCAGTAGGCAGTGATCGACTGTGTCGAAAGCAGAGGACAGGTCAAGAAGGAGGAGGATGGAGAACTGTCTGTTAGCTTTGGCTGTGAGTAAGTCATTAGTAATTTTTGTCAGGGCAGTTTCGGTGGAGTGTGGTGGGGGCGGACGCCAGATTGGAGGTTGTCAAGGAGAGAGTTAGATGAGACGTGGGAGGAAATTTGAGCATGGGGCATATATGCATATATGAGGAGCATATATGAGGACTGTCACGGAAATACCACACTGGCAAATATGTGGCCTTTATATTTTTAAAATACCAAATGGTGCTGGATATAATTAGAGTAACAGACAGCAAAAACAGTGGCAAAACAGCCTAAAATGCAAAAACTTGGAGCACGCTGATATATTTTCGGTGAATTTAAAGCACAAAAAAAAGTGGCACAAGGCTAGCACACACAGGTGGGAAGGTATATGCTAATAAGGTAAGCTAGAAGCATCTGTCCAGTACCCGGTTCCCTCTTTGTGGCATGTGCGCTGTACTCAAGGTCACGAAGCACAAGGCACCTCGCTCTCTGTCAGCCACCGGGCATGCTGAACTTCTCTCTCTGTGCTACGTGCTGCCTGTTCCCACAAAGTCTGTAATGCCGACAACAGCTGGCGTGAGGTTTCTCCAAAAAGGTCCTGTAGACAATGGTCCAACAACGAGAGCAGCAGCGAACAATCCAACTCCTGAACTCTGCCCTGGCACTTAGGCTGGCGTGCGGCGCTTAGCTGAACAGAGCTTCCGGCTTTTTCCTTATTATTGCGGTGGGCTCCAGCAGCATCCTGGCATCGGATCAGCCGCGTGTCGTTTTGGCCTGGCTGCACACCCTTTGGAGCCCGCTACGCACGCACCTTGCCTATGTCACCGCTGGCGAGAAACTGTCCGATGCTGCACACGCTTTTACTTCTAACTGCGCCCCCCAGCTTCCGGGTCAGGGAACCTGTCCGGGCCTTTTTGCCTTTCCCCGGACAACATGGGATGCAGCCTCAACAGTTCCGGAACCGGTCAGGCACAGGTACCTGCAGTCCGGTCTTCCTCCTTACTGTATCAGTATTAGGTCTAGTTTAGATGGTCAGCAAAAAGTACCCTGATCCAATAACAATGGTCAGTGTGAAAAAAAACCTCACAGAATGCATTAGTCTGATCTGATTTTTGGATTTTTGCTGATTGGCGGTCATCTAGTAAGCCTGTTTACACAGGCAGACTGTCCTTCTGATGCACACTGCACAGCCTGTAATAGATCAGCAATATATCACTCAATGCACACAGGCTGAAATTGTTCTTGACAGTTCAAAGTCCTGGCTACATAGGACGATGTGCTGTTGAGAACGATGATCTTTGAGGAATCCAAAAGATCATTTCACCCAATGAATGAGCAGTTTGACCGTTAGTCCAGTGATTGGCAGATTGTTTTCAATACAAG
Source organism: Ranitomeya imitator (assembly GCF_032444005.1). Classification (NCBI taxonomy): domain Eukaryota; kingdom Metazoa; phylum Chordata; class Amphibia; order Anura; family Dendrobatidae; genus Ranitomeya; species Ranitomeya imitator. Next base: position 105,831,803 of record NC_091283.1, on the reverse strand, counting down.
ATTATCATGAAAAAAAGTATTCCTAGAACCACTCGATCACTATAATCATGCAATGAAAATGGACCATAAGTTCATTTGGTGCAACTCCCCATTAATGAATTATAATGGGAGGGTTACTATAGGAAACCACTAGGAATCTTTAGAATCTATCCCTACAATATAAACTTCTAGGAATCTTTAGAATCTATCCCTACAATATAAAATATACATATATATATTCAGTACAGAGCAAAAGTTTGGACACACCTTTTCATTTAAAGATTTTTCTGTATTTTCATGACTATGAAAATTGTACATTCACACTGAAGGCATCAAAACTATGAATTAACACATGTGGAATTATATATAAAAAGTGTGAAACAGCTGAAATTATGTCTTATATTCTGGGTTCTTCAAAGTAGCCACCTTTTGCTTTGACTGCTTTGCACACTCTTGGCATTCTCTTGATGAGCTTCAAAGTGGCCACTATACTGACTGCAATCCTGAACTTAAGACCGCAACCAGAAGTAGCCGTGGAGTGTACCTAACACACCTAGACACCTCGTCACAGCCGGAGGACTAAATACCCCTAAAGATGGAAATCGGAATACTATCTTGCCTCAGAGAAAATGCCCAAAGGATAGACAGCCCCCCACAAATATTGGCGGTGAGTCGGAGAGGAAAAAACATACACAGGCAGAAAAACAGGATTTTAGCACAGGAGGCCACTCTAGCTAGATAGGACAGGATAGGACAGAGTTCTGTTCGGTCAGTATTAAAACCCTTCAAGAAATCCACAGCAGAATATACAAAAAACTTCCTACATCTAGCTAAAGATGCAGGAGCGTATATCTGCAACTCCAGTGAATCCTACAAACAGAGCAGGAATAAAACTGAAACAAGCACACAGCAGTGTGCCACAGATACAAAAACAAAACACTTATCTTTGCTGAATTTGCAGTTAAGCAGGAGAGGCCAGGCAGAGATCCAATACTTCCAAAGAAACATTGACAACTGGCAAGGGCTAAAGGATCCTGCACACCTAAATATCCCAGTCAGAATTGTAATTATCCGATACACCTTGCCAGGACTGCGAGTCAGAGACAACTGCATTCCCACCAACAACCACTGGAGGGAACTCAAGAGCAGAATTCACAACAGTTCAGGTCTGTTGACTGTGGAGGCCAGGTCATCTAGCGTAGCACCCCATAACTCTCCCTCTTGGTCAAATGGCCCTTATACAGCCTGGAGGTGTATTTGGGATCAGTGTCCTGTTTAAAAATAAATGATAGTCCAACTAAACGCAAACATGATGAAATAGCATGCCGCTGCAAGATGCTGTGGTAGCCATGCTGGTTCAGTATGCCTTCAATTTTGAATAAACAGTGTCACCAGCAAAGCACCCCCACACCATCACGCCTCCTCCTCCATGCTTCACGGTGGGAACCAGGCATGTAGAGTCCATCCGTTCACCTTTTCTGCGTCGCACAAAGACACGGTGGTTGGAACCAAAGATCTCAAATTTGGACTCATCAGACCAAAGCACAGATTTCCACTGGACTTTGGACTCATCACACCAAAGCACAGATTTCCACTGGTCTAATGTCCATTCCTTGTGTTCTTTAGCCCAAACAAGTCTCTTCTGCTTGTTGTCTGTCCTTAGCAGTGGTTTCCTAGCAGCTATTTTACCATGAAGGTCTGCTGCACAAAGTCTCCTCTTAACAGTTGTTGTAGAGATGTGTCTGCTGCTAGAACTCTGTGTGACATTCACCTGGTCTCTAATCTGAGCTGCTATTAACCTGCAATTTCTGAGGCTGGTGACTCGGACAAACTTATCCTCAGAAACAGAGGTGACTCTTGGTCTTCCTTTCCTGGGGCGGTCCTCTTGTGAGCCAGTTTCTTTGTAGTGCTTGATGGTTTTTGCCATTGCACTTGGGGACACTTTCAAAATTTTCCCAATTTTTCGGTCTGACTGACCTTCATTTCTTAAAGTAATGATGGCCACTCGTTTTTCTTTACTTAGCTGCTTTTTTCTTGCCATAATACAAATTCTAACAGTCTATTCTGTAGGACTATCAGCTGTGTATCCACCAAACTTCTGCACAACACAACTGATGGTCCCAACCCCATTTATAAGGCAAGAAATCCCACTTATTAAACCTGACAGAGCACACCTGTGAAGTGAAAACTAGGGTTGAGCGAAACGGGTCGTTCATTTTCAAAAGTCGCCGACTTTTGGCAAAGTCGGGTTTCATGAAACCCGATCCGACCCCTGTGCGGGGTCGGCCATGCGGTACGCGACTTTCGCGCCAAAGTCGCGTTTCAATGACGCGAAAAGCTCCATTTCTCAGCCAATGAAGGTAAACGCAGAGTGTGGGCAGCGTGATGACATAGGTCCTGGTCCCCACCATCTTAGAGAAGGGCATTGCAGTGATTGGCTTGCTGTCTGCGGCGTCACAGGGGCTATAAAGGGGCGTTCCCGCCGACCGCCATGTTACTACTGCTGATCTGAGCTTAGGGAGAGGTTGCTGCCGCTTCGTCAGAAGCAGGGATAGCGTTAGGCAGGGTCCATTAACCACCAAACCGCTTGTGCTGTAGCGATTTCCACTGCCCAACACCACCTTCGGTGTGCAGGGACAGTGGAAGCTACATTTTTTTTTTTCCCCCTCAGCGCTGTAGCTCATTGGGCTGCCCTAGAAGGCTCCCTGATAGCTGCATTGCTGTGTGTACGCCGCTGTGCAAACCAACTGCTTTTTTCAAAGCACAAATCCTCTTGTTCCTTCCTTTCTGCACAGCTATCTTTTTGGTTTGTACACACTTTTTATTTAATTTGTGCATCAGTCCACTCCTTATTGCTGCCTGCCATACCTGGCTGAGATTACTGCAGGGAGATAGTAATTGAAGGACACTCCCTGCTTTTTTTTTTTTTTTTGTGGGAGATTAAGATTGACATTTCTGCTAGAGTGCCATCCCTGTCTGTGTCATCTCGCACTCAGTGGGCCATAGAAAGCCTATTTATTTTTTTGCTTGATTTGGGTTATAAAATCTACCTGAAAAAATCACTACATCAATCAGTGGGAGAAAAATATTGGCCTCAGGGCTTGTGTGCCACTCTTGACTCCTGTGTGCATCATCACTCACTCAGTGGGCCATAGAAAGCCTATTTATTTTTTTGCTTGATTTTGGTTCTAAAATCTACCTGAAAAAATCACTACATCAATCAGTGGGAGAAAAATATTGGCCTCAGGGCTTGTGTGCCACTCCTGACTCCTGTGTGCATCATCACTCACTCAGTGGGCCATAGAAAGCCCATTTTTTTTTTTTTTGCTTTATTTGGGTTCTAAATTCTACCTGAAAAAATCAATAAATCAATCAGTGGGAGATTAATATTGGCCCTTGGGCTTGTGTGCCAGTCCTAAACGTGCCATCTCTCTCTCTCAGATAGTGGGCCATAGAAAGCCTATTTATTTTTATTTTTTTTATTGGGTTTATAAATTTTCCCTGGAAAAAAAAAAAAAAGTGGGAGATTAATATTGGCCTCTGGGCTTGTGTGCCACTCCTGACTCCTGTGTGCGTCATCTCTCACTCAGTGGGCCATAGAAAGCCTTTTTTTGTTTTATTTGTTTTCTAAATTCTCCCTGAAAAAATCATTTTATTTTCTTTGGTTTCTAAATTCTTCCTGAAAAAATCATTTTATTCTATTTTTTTTTTCCTAAAGTCTCCCTGAAAAAAAAAAAAAAAAAAAAAAATCAGTGGGAGATTAATATTGCCCTTTCTGCTTGTGTGCCAGTCTTGACTCCTGGGTGTGCCATCTCTCTCTCTCTCTCCAATTGTGGGCCATAGAAAGCCTATTATTTTTTTAGCTTGATTTGGGTTCCAAAATCTACCTGAAAAAATCACTACATCAATCAGTGGGAGATATATATTGGCTTCTGGGCTTGTGTGCCACTCCTGACTCCTGTGTGCGTCATCTCTCACTCAGTGGGCCATAGAAAGCCTTTTTTTGTTTTATTTGTTTTCTAAATTCTCCCTGAAAAAATCATTTTATTTTATTTGGTTTCTAAATTCTTCCTGAAAAAATCATTTTATTCTATTTTTTTTTTCCTAAAATCTCCCTGAAAAAAAAAAAAAAAAAAACAAATCAGTGGGAGATTAATATTGCCCTTTCTGCTTGTGTGCCAGTCTTGACTCCTGGGTGTGCCATCTCTCTCTCTCTCTCCAATTGTGGGCCATAGAAAGCCTATTATTTTTTTTAGCTTGATTTGGGTTCCAAAATCTACCTGAAAAAATCACTACATCAATCAGTGGGAGATAAATATTGGCCTCTGGGCTTGTGTGCCACTCCTGACTCCTGTGTGCGTCATCTCTCACTCAGTGGGCCATAGAAAGCCTTTTTTTGTTTTATTTGTTTTCTAAATTCTCCCTGAAGAAATCATTTTATTTTCTTTGGTTTCTAAATTCTTCCTGAAAAAATCATTTTATTCTATTTTTTTTTTCCTAAAGTCTCCCTGAAAAAACAAACAAAAAAAAACAAATCAGTGGGAGATTAATATTGCCCTTTCTGCTTGTGTGCCAGTCTTGACTCCTGGGTGTGCCATCTCTCTCTCTCTCTCCAATTGTGGGCCATAGAAAGCCTATTATTTTTTTAGCTTGATTTGGGTTCCAAAATCTACCTGAAAAAATCACTACATCAATCAGTGGGAGATAAATATTGGCCTCTGGGCTTGTGTGCCACTCCTGACTCCTGTGTGCGTCATCTCTCACTCAGTGGGCCATAGAAAGCCTTTTTTTGTTTTATTTGTTTTCTAAATTCTCCCTGAAAAAATCATTTTATTTTATTTGGTTTCTAAATTCTTCCTGAAAAAATCATTTTATTCTATTTTTTTTTCCTAAAGTCTCCCTGAAAAAAAAAAAAAAAAAACAAATCAGTGGGAGATTAATATTGCCCTTTCTGCTTGTGTGCCAGTCTTGACTCCTGGGTGTGCCATCTCTCTCTCTCTCTCCAATTGTGGGCCATAGAAAGCCTATTATTTTTTTTAGCTTGATTTGGGTTCCAAAATCTACCTGAAAAAATCACTACATCAATCAGTGGGAGATAAATATTGGCCTCTGGGCTTCTGTGCCACTCCTGACTCCTGTGTGCGTCGTCTCTCACTCAGTGGGCCATAGAAAGCCTTTTTTTGTTTTATTTGTTTTCTAAATTCTCCCTGAAAAAATCATTTTATTTTATTTGGTTTCTAAATTCTTCCTGAAAAAATCATTTTATTCTATTATTTTTTTTCCTAAAGTCTCCCTTAAAAAAAAAAAAAAATCAAATCAGTGGGAGATTAATATTTACATTTGTGCTTCAGTGACAGTCCTGCGTGTGTGGCATCTCTCTCATTTGTTGCCACCAACAACAGAGTGTGTAACATTGTGCCTGATTTTCGTTGTGGTCTCACTCACCTGTAAAGGGGTAGCTAAATCATACTGAAGTTATAGCTCACCGTGTAATTTGTGTGACAGCAACAAATACCGTTAGTTTGTTTACGTTTTTAAAACAATGAGGAAGTATGGTGGAAGAGGTCGTGGCCGGGGGCGTTCATTGTCAGCTGGTAATGAGGGTAGTGGTAGTGGTGGAGCATCAGCTGGTCGTGGGAAAAAAAATATTGCACCTAAGTCTGGAGCTGTGGAGCCAGGTTCGTCGTCTGGCTACACAAGGCCTCGAACGCTCCCTTTTCTGGGAGTAGGAAAACCGCTTTTAAAGCCGGAGCAGCAAGAGCAAGTTTTGGCTTATCTTGCTGACTCAGCCTCTAGCTCTTTTGCCTCCTCTCGTGAAACTGGTAAATGTCAAAGCAGCGCGTCGTTAGTGGATGTTCACGGTCAGGGACAAGTCGCTTCCTTGTCCTCTTCAGCAAAAACAACAACAGAGAAGAATGCAGCAGGCGACACAACGGGTTACTCCATGGAGCTCTTTACACATACCGTCCCTGGCTTAGAAAGTGAAGCAGTTAACAGTCCATGCCCATTACAAGTTGAATCTGACATGGAGTGCACTGATGCACAGCCACAGCCAGACTACTATGCTGGTCCTTTGACTCAGACCACAACATTGCCCTCGCAGGGTGCTGATCAAGAATCAGACCCTGATGAGACTATGTTGCCCCATCACGAACGCTATACCACCGACCGACACGGTGACACAGACAAAGTTGCACACGAGCTACAAGAAGAGGTAATAGATGACCCAGTTCTTGACCCCGATTGGCAGCCATTGGGGGAACAGGGTGCAGGCGGCAGCAGTTCTGAAGCGGAGGAGGAGGGGCCGCAGCAGGCATCAACATCGCAACAGGTTCCATCTGCCGGGTCCGTATCTTGCCCAAAACGCGTGGCAAAGCCAAAACCTGTTGGAGGACAGCGTGGCCATCCAGTTAAAGCTCAGTCTGCAATGCCTGAAAAGGTATCCGATGCTAGAAAGAGTGCAGTCTGGCATTTTTTTAAACAACATCCAATTGATCAGCGCAAAGTCATCTGTCAAAAATGTTCAACTACCTTAAGCAGAGGACAGAATCTGAAAAGCCTCAATACAAGTTGCATGCATAGACATTTAACCACCATGCATTTGCAAGCCTGGACTAACTACCAAACGTCCCTTAAGGTTGTAGCACCCTCGGCCAATGAAGCTAGTCAGCAACGCAACATCCTTTCCGGCAGTGTAGGGCCACCATTTTCCGCACCACCTGCAGTATCTGTGCAGGTTTCTTTGCCAGGCCAAAGCAGTCAGGGTCAGGGAATCACCAGTTTCGTAGTAGGAAACACTGCATCTAGGGCACCGGTGGCAACAATACCATCTCCCACCGTCTCTCAGTCTGCCATGTCCACCGGCACCCCCGCTAGTTCCACGATCTCCAGCTCTCCAGTCCAGCTCACCCTACATGAGACTATGGTTAGAAAAAGGAAGTACTTAGCCTCGCATCCGCGTACACAGGGTTTGAACGCACACATAGCTAGACTAATCTCGTTAGAGATGATGCCCTACCGGTTAGTTGAAAGCGAAGCTTTCAAAGCCCTGATGGACTACGCTGTACCACGCTACGAGCTACCCAGTCGACACTTTTTTTCCAGAAAAGCCATCCCAGCCCTCCACCAGCATGTTAAAGAGCGCATCGTCCATGCACTCAGGCAATCTGTGAGCACAAAGGTGCACCTGACAACAGATGCATGGACCAGTAGGCATGGCCAGGGACGTTACGTGTCCATCACGGCACACTGGGTAAATGTGGTGGATGCAGGGTCCACAGGGGACAGCAAGTTTGGGACAGTTCTGCCTAGCCCACGGTCTAGGAAACAATTGGCTGTAGCCGTTCGCACCCCCTCCTCCTCCTCTTCGTCCTCCTGCAGAAGCGAGAGCTCGTCCACAGACCGCAGTCGCACAACCACTCCATCCGCAGCTGCCACTGTTGCACACCAGGTCTCCCATTATGGGGCAGCTACTGGCAAACGTCAGCAGGCTGTATTGGCTATGAAGTGTTTGGGCGACAACAGACACACCGCGGAAGTTCTGTCCGAGTTCTTGCAGAAAGAAACGCAGTCGTGGCTGGGCACTGTAGATCTTGAGGCAGGCAAGGTAGTGAGTGATAACGGAAGGAATTTCATGGCTGCCATCTCCCTTTTCCAACTGAAACACATTCCTTGCCTGGCTCACACCTTAAACCTGGTGGTGCAGTGCTTCCTGAAAAGTTATCCGGGGTTATCCGACCTGCTCCTCAAAGTGCGTGGACTTTGCTCACATATCTGCCGTTCGCCCGTACACTCCAGCCGTATGCAGACCTATCAGCGTTCTTTGAACGTTCCCCAGCATCGCCTAATCATAGACGTTGCAACAAGGTGGAACTCAACACTGCACATGCTTCAGAGACTGTGTGAACAGAGGCGGGCTGTTATGTTTTTGTGGGAGGATACACATACACGGGCAGGCAGTAGGATGGCAGACATGGAGTTGTCAGGTGTGCAGTGGTCGAAGATTCAAGACATGTGTCAAGTCCTTCAGTGTTTTGAGGAATGCACACGGCTGGTTAGTGCAGACAACGCCATAATAAGCATGAGCATCCCCCTAATGCGTCTGCTGATGCAAAGTTTGACGCACATAAAGGATCAGGCGTCTGCAGCTGAGGAAGAGGAAAGCCATGATGACAGTCAGCCATTGTCTGGCCAGGGCAGTGTACAGGACGAGGTAGCGGGCGAAGAGGAGGAGGAGGACGAGGAGGATGATGGGGATGATTATATTTTTAATGAGGAAGCTTTTCCGGGGCCACTGGAAATTGTTGGCGCGGCAAGGCCGGGTTCTGGTTTTTTGAGGGACACAAGTGACGTGGATTTGCCTGAAACTGCCCCTCAACCAAGCACAACCGCAGATTTGAGAACTGGAACTTTGGCCCACATGGCGGATTATGCCTTACGTATCCTCAAAAGGGACACACGCATAACTAAAATGATGAATGATGACGATTACTGGTTGGCCTGCCTCCTTGATCCTCGCTATAAAGGCAAATTGCAAAATATAATGCCACATGAGAACTTGGAACTAATATTAGCAACCAAACAATCAACTCTCGTTGACCGTTTGCTTCTGGCATTCCCTGCACACAGCGCCCGTGATCGTTCTCACACGAGCTGCAGGGGCCAGCAGACCAGAGGAGTTAGAGGGGCAGAAATCAGAAGTGGCGTTGGCAAGAGGGGTTTTCTGACCAGGTTGTGGAGTGATTTTGCTATGACCGCAGACAGGACAGGTACTGCAGCATCAATTCAAAGTGACAGGAGACAACATTTGTCCAGTATGGTTACAAACTATTTTTCATCCCTTATCGATGTTCTCCCTCAACCGTCATTCCCATTTGATTACTGGGCATCAAAATTAGACACCTGGCCAGAATTGGCAGAATATGCATTGCAGGAGCTTGCTTGCCCGGCAGCTAGTGTCCTATCAGAAAGAGTATTCAGTGCTGCAGGTTCAATACTAACAGAAAAAAGGACTCGTCTGGCTACCCAAAATGTAGATGATCTAACCTTCATTAAAATGAACCACAACTGGATTTCGAAATCTTTTGCCCCACCTTGCCCGGCTGACACCTAGCTTTCCTATGAAAAGGTCTTGCCTGTGGACTATTCTGAATGCCTTTTCCAATCTCGTAATTTTCTGCACCTGATTGTCCAGCATACGACATGTTTACACCTCACTAAATGGCCAAACTCCCCACACGGGGCCGTGGTATCGACACTTGGCGACAGCACCCATGAGAGTGCAGTTTGTCTGAAGAGGTGGGTGAGCCCGCTTTTGGTCGACGGCACTGCCACTGGGTCCCTCCTAGTACAATAAAGTGTCTCTGGCGGTGGTGGTGCGCACCCAACGTCAGACACACCGTTGTAATATGAGGGGCCCTGGGCCTGTACCGCCAGCCACAAGACAGTTTCCCCCCACCCCAGCTCAAACAGTGCTCTACCACTTGCAAAATTATCTCACAGCTCCACCAATGTTTAGTCTATGCGCTGACATCCTTCAATGCCTGCCACTGACAATACCATTGTATTGACATTTTTGTTATGTTAGGCCTTCGATGCCTGTCTGTGGTCACTCCTTCCACTAGGCCTCCACTGACCACACCACTGCTGCCCGTGTACCCCTGGAACCAATTTAAAATTGCCTACAGCCATGTGTTATTATTTTAGGCCTTCGATGCCTGTCTGCGGTCACTCCTTCCACTAGGCCTCCACTGACCACACCACTGCTGCCCGTGTACCCCTGTAACCAATTTAAAATTGCCTACAGCCATGTGTTATTATTTTAGGCCTTCGATGCCTGTCTGCGGTCACTCCTTCCACTAGGCCTCCACTGACCACACCACTGCTGCCCGTGTACCCCTGGAACCAATTTAAAATTGCCTACAGCCATGTGTTATTATTTTAGGCCTTCGATGCCTGTCTGCGGTCACTCCTTCCACTAGGCCTCCACTGACCACACCACTGCTGCCCGTGTACCCCTGGAACCAATTTAAAATTGCCTACAGCCATGTGTTATTATTTTAGGCCTTCGATGCCTGTCTGCGGTCACTCCTTCCACTAGGCCTCCACTGACCACACCACTGCTGCCCGTGTACCCCTGTAACCAATTTAAAATTGCCTACAGCCATGTGTTATTATTTTAGGCCTTCGATGCCTGTCTGCGGTCACTCCTTCCACTAGGCCTCCACTGACCACACCACTGCTGCCCGTGTACCCCTGGAACCAATTTAAAATTGCCTACAGCCATGTGTTATTATTTTAGGCCTTCGATGCCTGTCTGCGGTCACTCCTTCCACTAGGCCTCCACTGACCACACCACTGCTGCCCGTGTACCCCTGGAACCAATTTAAAATTGCCTACAGCCATGTGTTATTATTTTAGGCCTTCGATGCCTGTCTGCGGTCACTCCTTCCACTAGGCCTCCACTGACCACACCACTGCTGCCCGTGTACCCCTGTAACCAATTTAAAATTGCCTACAGCCATGTGTTATTATTTTAGGCCTTCGATGCCTGTCTGCGGTCACTCCTTCCAATAGGCCTCCACTGACCACACCACTGCTGCCCGTGTACCCCTGGAACCAGTTTAAAATTGCCTACAGCCATGTGTTATTATTTTAGGCCTTCGATGCCTGTCTGCGGTCACTCCTTCCACTAGGCCTCCACTGACCACACCACTGCTGCCCGTGTACCCCTGGAACCAATTTAAAATTGCCTACAGCCATGTGTTATTATTTTAGGCCTTCGATGCCTGTCTGCGGTCACTCCTTCCACTAGGCCTCCACTGACCACACCACTGCTGCCCGTGTACCCCTGGAACCAATTTAAAATTGCCTACAGCCATGTGTTATTATTTTAGGCCTTCGATGCCTGTCTGCGGTCACTCCTTCCACTAGGCCTCCACTGACCACACCACTGCTGCCCGTGTACCCCTGGAACCAATTTAAAATTGCCTACAGCCATGTGTTATTATTTTAGGCCTTCGATGCCTGTCTGCGGTGACTCCTTCCACTAGGCCTCCACTGACCACACCACTGCTGCCCGTGTACCCCTGTAACCAATTTAAAATTGCCTACAGCCATGTGTTATTATTTTAGGCCTTCGATGCCTGTCTGCGGTCACTCCTTCCACTAGGCCTCCACTGACCACACCACTGCTGCCCGTGTACCCCTGGAACCAATTTAAAATTGCCTACAGCCATGTGTTATTATTTTAGGCCTTCGATGCCTGTCTGCGGTCACTCCTTCCACTAGGCCTCCACTGACCACACCACTGCTGCCCGTGTACCCCTGGAACCAATTTAAAATTGCCTACAGCCATGTGTTATTATTTTAGGCCTTCGATGCCTGTCTGCGGTAACTCCTTCCACTAGGCCTCCACTGACCACACCACTGCTGCCCGTGTACCCCTGTAACCAATTTAAAATTGCCTACAGCCATGTGTTATTATTTTAGGCCTTCGATGCCTGTCTGCGGTCACTCCTTCCACTAGGCCTCCACTGACCACACCACTGCTGCCCGTGTACCCCTGGAACCAACATCAGAAAATATAAAAATAAGTATGTTGCTTATAAAAAAGAAAATACTGGAGAGATATCAAATGCAGACATTTTAACATTAAAAACAAACACATACAACAAAAATCTGGTACAGTACTAAAAATGGCCACCAGCTACAATAACTTTCTCCTGCAAGTAGTTAACTGAAAGGTTTTTTCAATTTTAAACACAGATATGGCATCCACCGAGTGTTGTCCTGTCGCGTCTTCTTTATATTATTGCCAAGAAGATGCAAAACAATGAAAATAATAAAATCATTATTTACCAAAAAAATAGAGTAAGTCAAAACCACATTGCAAATAAACATTCATTACAAATAAAGAAGCAGGGCGCGTCCGAGGGTGAGTATATACCTAATAAGAATATAATCACCCTCGGATGCGCCCTGCTTCTTTCCGACAGCCTTCCTTCCTAAGAATCAGCCCTTCCGTGGTGTAGAGAGAGGGTTTGTTACACTCCAAGGTGTTCCCCAGGTTGCCTTTCCTGAGCTTCGATCTTCCGGCTCTCGTTTAGTAGTTGTTGGAAACTACGCTGCATTGGGCCTACAAATTGGGTATGGGTAGCCACCACAACCTCTTTGACATAATTCTGTCAGCATAGAAGGCTAAAATTAGCCCATACAAAAAGAAAGTATACCCACTCAAACAAACATACTTACAGGGAGAAACAAGAGTTTTCTTGGGTAAACAGTAAAAGGTCAAAATTTATTGATAGTTCACATTACATATCATAAATAATTTTCAAAGAACAATCAGATAAAGTGATACATGTGCAGATATAATACCGGGGTAACCAGGAATCACCGGTTGCATTTGCCCCTTAGTGCAAAATAATCCATTTAGACATAAAGTGCATGTGCATTAGGGTATAGCACCAGTAAGTAGCCTTGCCCAGAATCGATCTTATATATATAGTAACAAGGGGTCTATATAATATAGTACCCTACAGGGCCGGTACACACTTACCACGGGCAAACGCTGAAGGGGACCTGGGGCGGGTGTAGAAAAAGCCCGACGCGCGTTTCGCGTCTCCAATAGAACGCTTTCTCAAGGGAAGTGAGAATAACATATGCAGGAGGACCTTTTAAGGTCAAAGAGTGCATCACATGCCCATCAAGGGCCAATCAAAGGTGGCCGAATAGCGGCGCATGCGCACCGCGTGTCACAGGTCCTGGCAGTGCAAAGGAGCGTCAACGTTACTGCGCACGCGCGGGGAGTAAATAATAATCCCCAGGCGTGCGAGCAAGGTAATAAGACGCGCCGTCGCTCAGCAGGAATCCCGGGCACTGGCGCGCATGCGCACAGCCACTATATCACCAACGTAAAGAGGAGAAACCTCTACATTGCACCGGAAGTGCAGAAAACGTATAGTACCAAGTACGGTACCTAAGAGAAATTGAACATATATATGACATCATAAGAACCACAATATATCAATAATTATATCACAGATCACAAGTAACACAGTAATCAAGTTTAGTTCGATCCAAAAAGTGGTTCTCAGTCCATCAATTTCACATGATATTGTCTTGTGCATCTTCCGGCAGTTGATAAGTAGCACAGATGGTGACAGTTAGTATCCTGAATCCAAAATAGATGAAAGAAGGGGCCACAGACTTTTGAGGTCCCACTGCAAGGTTATAAATGTAACAGAATTACACAAAACATAAAAAGAAATTAAAAACAATAAAAACATAGACACCCTAACCAAATGTCCATAGGACCATGACAGGAGCAAAAACCAATAGAATATAAGGAATAGATAATCAGGATCCCAAAAATGAGGCAAAAGAAAGGGACTCATTCAGCCCCCTAGGGGTCAGTGTATCCAATAATGTGATCCATTTCGCCTCGACTTGTGCCAAGGTTTTCTTGTAGTCCCCCCCTCTTATACCAAGATGAATTACATCTATCCCCCTCACCTTAAATGAAGATGGTTCACAATTATGGTATTGTCTAAAGTGACGGGGGATGGTTTTGAGGAGGGTAACATCGGTCGCTGTCCTGGCCGCACAAATGTCCCGCACATGCTCCCGCACCCTTATTCTAAGCTCTCTTGAGGTGAGTCCCACGTAAATTTTGGAGCACCCACATGTAGCATAGTAGATCACATTTGTGCTGCTACAAGAGATCCGATGTCTTATATCATAAGTTTTTTTACCGTCTGAAGAACAGAAGGTAGAGCAGCGCAGGACATTTGTGCAGGCAAGACAGCGACCGCATGGTATGGATCCCAATGTTGGACCCCTAGAACTGAATGGGTGCTTCGTGGTAGGCACATAATGGCTTTTTACAAGGAGATCCTTTAAATTTTTGGATCTCCGTGCAGTCATTAGGGGGTAATCACCCAAAGATGTTCCCAGGGAGGGCTCAGTATTCAAAATTGACCAGTGTTTAGAAAGGATCTGCCGCATATCCTCCCATTCATGATTGAATATTGATATAAACCGAATAGGTCCATTCTCGATTGTACGTGGCCGAGCCCTGGTAGCTTTGAGGAGATCGCCACGTGGAGTCGCCCGTGCCCTCCGATATCCTTGTTTGATGCACCGGTTAGAATAACCGCGTGCAGCAAATCTGGATTTAAGATCGGAGGCCTGTACTTCAAATTTTGCATCAGACGAACAGATCCGCCTCATCCGGAGGAACTGTCCGACCGGGACGGCCCTAATAGTAGAGGAAATGTGAGCTGAGGACGCATGAATCAAAGAATTCACAGATGTCGGTTTACGATATACATCTGTTTGAATGGACCTATCACGGTCCACTTCAAAGGTAACATCTAAAAAATTAACCCTCTTGACATCATAATTATAGGTCAAAAATATATTCAAAGGATTCCGATTCAGCGTCCCCATAAATTCCTCGAGTTGCTGCACCGTCCCATCCCACAAAAAGAAAACATCATCCAAATACCTATGCCAGCACAGCACATGGGAGGCGGCCCGTGGGCCCTCGTCGCCAAAGATTGATCTCTCCCAGGCTCCCAAGAAGAGATTAGCATACGAGGGCGCACAGGCCGCGCCCATGGCTGTGCCACGCCTCTGTAAATAAAAACAGTCCTTATAGACAAAAAAATTATGGGTAAGGACATAGTGCAGCAACTCGAGGATAAAATCGCATAAAGGGCCGTCACGGTCGGAGGCCCCCAGGAAGAGGCGGACTGCCTCCATGCCATGTTGATGGTCAATACAAGTGTAAAGGCTCTCCACGTCGGCGGTCACCATCAAAGTATCATGGTCCACAAGAATGCCGTCAACCCTCGCCAGGGCGTCCGTTGTGTCCCGTACATATGACGGTAATGTCTCCACTAGGGGTTTAAGGTAAAAGTCAATGAATTGACAGATCGGATTGCAGAGACCCCCGATGCCAGACACAATGGGACGCCCTGGGGGGTCGAGGGCATTCTTGTGGATCTTAGGTAACAGGTAGAAGGTTGGAATTTTAGGGAATTTCACCGTTAGACCCTCTAACACCTGTTTAGTAATAACATCTCTGTCCAAGGCTCGGACCAAAATGCCCTGTAGATCGAGAGAGAAGCCAACCAGAGGACTGCAGGATAATCTGGAGTATGTGTCGGGGTTCCTCAATTGTCTGAGGGCCTCACGCTCGTATTTATCCTGAGGCCAGATCACAATGTTCCCCCCCTTGTCTGCTGATTTAAAGACAATATCAGGCAAAGATTGTAATTGAGATAAAGCCAGGCGTTCCTTATGTGTCAAATTATCATAACGTCTCCTTGTTGAAAGTTTCTTGAAGTCCTCACTAACACATCTAGTGAAGACCTCAATCGCCGGGCTCAGAGACAAGGGGGGGAACCTGGTAGATCTGGGTAAGGATGAAGTAGGAAATTTATTGGTGTCTGAACCAACCTGTTCATCCAGAAGATCCTCCAGATTCTGGAGAGCCTCCCTCTCGATCTCAGTCATGGGTTCACAAAAATTCTTTTTCTGATGTAATTTCTTTAATAGAAGCTTCCGGGAGAATAAGTGCAGATCCTTTATAGCTGTAAAATAATGAAATGAGTTAGTAGGAGAAAAAGATAATCCCTTAGATAAGAGTTGTAACTGAACATCTGTAAGTTGATAGGATGATAGATTAACTACCTGGAGCCCCCCCTGGGAATCGGATGATGCCCCTGTGTTGGCCTTAGATTTAACAATCTGTCTCGTTGTCCGTTTATAACTTGATGTGCCTCCCGAAGTCCCACTCAGTTTGGTGTTTTTAGATACCATCTCCTCCTCTCCTGAAATATTAGATCTAGCGGATGTCGATCGTGACCTTGAATATGACGAATTTCTAAATTGTGGCCTAGACCGATCATTACCACTCCGCCACCTATAGATCCGTGAGAGCCTCTTATCTTCCACATCCCTCTGAAATTTCTTACTTTTCGTAGTCTGGATTTCATTCGCCCATTTTTGGGAGAGCGAGTCCATCTCCTCATTTAGCTTTTTGAGGGCGTCAGTCGTCATATCCCTACGTAGAATAACCTGTAACTCCTCAATTTCGACCTCCAAAGAGGTCAGGGAATCCTGGTTCATATTTTTCAGGAGTTCCAGGAAACCTCTAGAGCATGTGTTAGTCAAGGTTTCCCACTTGTTTTTAAATGTTTCGTCTTCAACAGGAAAGGATGGGAAGACCTGCACCCGTAAACCTCGGGGTATCAGATCTTTTTGTATATATTTCTCTAGGAACGCATGGTTCCACCAAATACGTGTCCGTCTCCTTAATAGATCTTTAAATTTGTTAATAGCATCTTGTATGCTCCTGTCAGATCCCACCGAACAACCCTCTGCATCATCCTGCACAGTATCATTAATTAGTGCGCGCCACGTCTGATCGCGCGCACGGAAATCCATATTACCATAGAGGTCCACTGTGAAAAACACAGAAATAATTAGTAGCCACCACAACCTCTTTGACATAATTCTGTCAGCATAGAAGGCTAAAATTAGCCCATACAAAAAGAAAGTATACCCACTCAAACAAACATACTTACAGGGAGAAACAAGAGTTTTCTTGGGTAAACAGTAAAAGGTCAAAATTTATTGATAGTTCACATTACATATCATAAATAATTTTCAAAGAACAATCAGATAAAGTGATACATGTGCAGATACAATACCGGGGTAACCAGGAATCACCGGTTGCATTTGCCCCTTAGTGCAAAATAATCCATTTAGACATAAAGTGCATGTGCATTAGGGTATAGCACCAGTAAGTAGCCTTGCCCAGAATCGATCTTATATATATAGTAACAAGGGGTCTATATAATATAGTACCCTACAGGGCCGGTACACACTTACCACGGGCAAACGCTGAAGGGGACCTGGGGCGGGTGTAGAAAAAGCCCGACGCGCGTTTCGCGTCTCCAATAGAACGCTTTCTCAAGGGAAGTGAGAATAACATATGCAGGAGGACCTTTTAAGGTCAAAGAGTGCATCACATGCCCATCAAGGGCCAATCAAAGGTGGCCGAATAGCGGCGCATGCGCACCGCGTGTCACAGGTCCTGGCAGTGCAAAGGAGCGTCAACGTTACTGCGCACGCGCGGGGAGTAAATAATAATCCCCAGGCGTGCGAGCAAGGTAATAAGACGCGCCGTCGCTCAGCAGGAATCCCGGGCACTGGCGCGCATGCGCACAGCCACTATATCACCAACGTAAAGAGGAGAAACCTCTACATTGCACCGGAAGTGCAGAAAACGTATAGTACCAAGTACGGTACCTAAGAGAAATTGAACATATATATGACATCATAAGAACCACAATATATCAATAATTATATCACAGATCACAAGTAACACAGTAATCAAGTTTAGTTCGATCCAAAAAGTGGTTCTCAGTCCATCAATTTCACATGATATTGTCTTGTGCATCTTCCGGCAGTTGATAAGTAGCACAGATGGTGACAGTTAGTATCCTGAATCCAAAATAGATGAAAGAAGGGGCCACAGACTTTTGAGGTCCCACTGCAAGGTTATAAATGTAACAGAATTACACAAAACATAAAAAGAAATTAAAAACAATAAAAACATAGACACCCTAACCAAATGTCCATAGGACCATGACAGGAGCAAAAACCAATAGAATATAAGGAATAGATAATCAGGATCCCAAAAATGAGGCAAAAGAAAGGGACTCATTCAGCCCCCTAGGGGTCAGTGTATCCAATAATGTGATCCATTTCGCCTCGACTTGTGCCAAGGTTTTCTTGTAGTCCCCCCCTCTTATACCAAGATGAATTACATCTATCCCCCTCACCTTAAATGAAGATGGTTCACAATTATGGTATTGTCTAAAGTGACGGGGGATGGTTTTGAGGAGGGTAACATCGGTCGCTGTCCTGGCCGCACAAATGTCCCGCACATGCTCCCGCACCCTTATTCTAAGCTCTCTTGAGGTGAGTCCCACGTAAATTTTGGAGCACCCACATGTAGCATAGTAGATCACATTTGTGCTGCTACAAGAGATCCGATGTCTTATATCATAAGTTTTTTTACCGTCTGAAGAACAGAAGGTAGAGCAGCGCAGGACATTTGTGCAGGCAAGACAGCGACCGCATGGTATGGATCCCAATGTTGGACCCCTAGAACTGAATGGGTGCTTCGTGGTAGGCACATAATGGCTTTTTACAAGGAGATCCTTTAAATTTTTGGATCTCCGTGCAGTCATTAGGGGGTAATCACCCAAAGATGTTCCCAGGGAGGGCTCAGTATTCAAAATTGACCAGTGTTTAGAAAGGATCTGCCGCATATCCTCCCATTCATGATTGAATATTGATATAAACCGAATAGGTCCATTCTCGATTGTACGTGGCCGAGCCCTGGTAGCTTTGAGGAGATCGCCACGTGGAGTCGCCCGTGCCCTCCGATATCCTTGTTTGATGCACCGGTTAGAATAACCGCGTGCAGCAAATCTGGATTTAAGATCGGAGGCCTGTACTTCAAATTTTGCATCAGACGAACAGATCCGCCTCATCCGGAGGAACTGTCCGACCGGGACGGCCCTAATAGTAGAGGAAATGTGAGCTGAGGACGCATGAATCAAAGAATTCACAGATGTCGGTTTACGATATACATCTGTTTGAATGGACCTATCACGGTCCACTTCAAAGGTAACATCTAAAAAATTAACCCTCTTGACATCATAATTATAGGTCAAAAATATATTCAAAGGATTCCGATTCAGCGTCCCCATAAATTCCTCGAGTTGCTGCACCGTCCCATCCCACAAAAAGAAAACATCATCCAAATACCTATGCCAGCACAGCACATGGGAGGCGGCCCGTGGGCCCTCGTCGCCAAAGATTGATCTCTCCCAGGCTCCCAAGAAGAGATTAGCATACGAGGGCGCACAGGCCGCGCCCATGGCTGTGCCACGCCTCTGTAAATAAAAACAGTCCTTTTTTTTTTTGTCTATAAGGACTGTTTTTATTTACAGAGGCGTGGCACAGCCATGGGCGCGGCCTGTGCGCCCTCGTATGCTAATCTCTTCTTGGGAGCCTGGGAGAGATCAATCTTTGGCGACGAGGGCCCACGGGCCGCCTCCCATGTGCTGTGCTGGCATAGGTATTTGGATGATGTTTTCTTTTTGTGGGATGGGACGGTGCAGCAACTCGAGGAATTTATGGGGACGCTGAATCGGAATCCTTTGAATATATTTTTGACCTATAATTATGATGTCAAGAGGGTTAATTTTTTAGATGTTACCTTTGAAGTGGACCATGATAGGTCCATTCAAACAGATGTATATCGTAAACCGACATCTGTGAATTCTTTGATTCATGCGTCCTCAGCTCACATTTCCTCTACTATTAGGGCCGTCCCGGTCGGACAGTTCCTCCGGATGAGGCGGATCTGTTCGTCTGATGCAAAATTTGAAGTACAGGCCTCCGATCTTAAATCCAGATTTGCTGCACGCGGTTATTCTAACCGGTGCATCAAACAAGGATATCGGAGGGCACGGGCGACTCCACGTGGCGATCTCCTCAAAGCTACCAGGGCTCGGCCACGTACAATCGAGAATGGACCTATTCGGTTTATATCAATATTCAATCATGAATGGGAGGATATGCGGCAGATCCTTTCTAAACACTGGTCAATTTTGAATACTGAGCCCTCCCTGGGAACATCTTTGGGTGATTACCCCCTAATGACTGCACGGAGATCCAAAAATTTAAAGGATCTCCTTGTAAAAAGCCATTATGTGCCTACCACGAAGCACCCATTCAGTTCTAGGGGTCCAACATTGGGATCCATACCATGCGGTCGCTGTCTTGCCTGCACAAATGTCCTGCGCTGCTCTACCTTCTGTTCTTCAGACGGTAAAAAAACTTATGATATAAGACATCGGATCTCTTGTAGCAGCACAAATGTGATCTACTATGCTACATGTGGGTGCTCCAAAATTTACGTGGGACTCACCTCAAGAGAGCTTAGAATAAGGGTGCGGGAGCATGTGCGGGACATTTGTGCGGCCAGGACAGCGACCGATGTTACCCTCCTCAAAACCATCCCCCGTCACTTTAGACAATACCATAATTGTGAACCATCTTCATTTAAGGTGAGGGGGATAGATGTAATTCATCTTGGTATAAGAGGGGGGGACTACAAGAAAACCTTGGCACAAGTCGAGGCGAAATGGATCACATTATTGGATACACTGACCCCTAGGGGGCTGAATGAGTCCCTTTCTTTTGCCTCATTTTTGGGATCCTGATTATCTATTCCTTATATTCTATTGGTTTTTGCTCCTGTCATGGTCCTATGGACATTTGGTTAGGGTGTCTATGTTTTTATTGTTTTTAATTTCTTTTTATGTTTTGTGTAATTCTGTTACATTTATAACCTTGCAGTGGGACCTCAAAAGTCTGTGGCCCCTTCTTTCATCTATTTTGGATTCAGGATACTAACTGTCACCATCTGTGCTACTTATCAACTGCCGGAAGATGCACAAGACAATATCATGTGAAATTGATGGACTGAGAACCACTTTTTGGATCGAACTAAACTTGATTACTGTGTTACTTGTGATCTGTGATATAATTATTGATATATTGTGGTTCTTATGATGTCATATATATGTTCAATTTCTCTTAGGTACCGTACTTGGTACTATACGTTTTCTGCACTTCCGGTGCAATGTAGAGGTTTCTCCTCTTTACGTTGGTGATATAGTGGCTGTGCGCATGCGCGCCAGTGCCCGGGATTCCTGCTGAGCGACGGCGCGTCTTATTACCTTGCTCGCACGCCTGGGGATTATTATTTACTCCCCGCGCGTGCGCAGTAACGTTGACGCTCCTTTGCACTGCCAGGACCTGTGACACGCGGTGCGCATGCGCCGCTATTCGGCCACCTTTGATTGGCCCTTGATGGGCATGTGATGCACTCTTTGACCTTAAAAGGTCCTCCTGCATATGTTATTCTCACTTCCCTTGAGAAAGCGTTCTATTGGAGACGCGAAACGCGCGTCGGGCTTTTTCTACACCCGCCCCAGGTCCCCTTCAGCGTTTGCCCGTGGTAAGTGTGTACCGGCCCTGTAGGGTACTATATTATATAGACCCCTTGTTACTATATATATAAGATCGATTCTGGGCAAGGCTACTTACTGGTGCTATACCCTAATGCACATGCACTTTATGTCTAAATGGATTATTTTGCACTAAGGGGCAAATGCAACCGGTGATTCCTGGTTACCCCGGTATTGTATCTGCACATGTATCACTTTATCTGATTGTTCTTTGAAAATTATTTATGATATGTAATGTGAACTATCAATAAATTTTGACCTTTTACTGTTTACCCAAGAAAACTCTTGTTTCTCCCTGTAAGTAAAATTGGGTATGGGGTGTAGAGAGATGGTGTGTTCCACTCCAAGGTGTTCCCCAGGTTGCCTTTCCTGAGCTTCGATCTTCCGGCTCTCGTTTAGTAGTTGTTGGAAACTACGCTACATTAGGCCTACAAATTGGGTATGGGGTGTAGAGAGATGGTGTGTTCCACTGTAGAGAGATGGTGTGTTCCACTCCAAGGTGTTCCCCAGGTTTCCTCGCCAATGCTTCGATCATCATGCTCTCGTTTAGTAGTTGTTGGAAACTACGCTGCATTAGGCCTACAAATTGGGTATGGGGTGTAGAGAGATGGTGTGTTCCACTCCAAGGTGTTCCCCAGGTTTCCTCTCCATTGCTTCGATCTTCATGCTCTCGTTTAGTAGTTGTTGGAAACTACGCTGCATTAGGCCTACAAATTGGGTATGGGGTGTAGAGAGATGGTGTGTTACACTCCTAGGTGTTCCCCAGGTTTCCTCTCCATTGCTTCGATCTTCATGCTCTCGTTTAGTAGTTGTTGGAAACTACGCTGCATTAGGCCTACAAATTGGGTATGGGGTGTAGAGAGATGGTGTGTTACACTCCAAGGTGTTCCCCAGGTTTCCTCTCCATTGCTTCGATCTTCCGGCTCTCGTTTAGTAGTTGTTGGAAACTACGCTGCATTAGGCCTACAAATTGGGTATGGGGTGTAGAGAGATGGTGTGTTACACTCCAAGGTGTTCCCCAGGTTTCCTCTCCATTGCTTCGATCTTCCGGCTCTCGTTTAGTAGTTGTTGGAAACTACGCTGCATTAGGCCTACAAATTGGGTATGGGGTGTAGAGAGATGGTGTGTTACACTCCAAGGTGTTCCCCAGGTTTCCTCTCCACTGCTTCGATCTTCCGGCTCTCGTTTAGTAGTTGTTGGAAACTACGCTGCATTAGGCCTACAAATTGGGTATGGGGTGTAGAGAGATGGTGTGTTACACTCCAAGGTGTTCCCCAGGTTTCCTCTCCATTGCTTCGATCTTCCGGCTCTCGTTTAGTAGTTGTTGGAAACTACGCTGCATTAGGCCTACAAATTGGGTATGGGGTGTAGAGAGATGGTGTGTTCCACTGTAGAGAGATGGTGTGTTCCACTCCAAGGTGTTCCCCAGGTTTCCTCGCCAATGCTTCGATCATCATGCTCTCGTTTAGTAGTTGTTGGAAACTACGCTGCATTAGACCTACAAATTGGGTATGGGGTGTAGAGAGATGGTGTGTTCCACTCCAAGGTGTTCTCCAGGTTGCCTTTCCTGAACTTCTATCTTCAGGCTCTCATTAAATTGTGGTTAAACGGAACAACTGCATTTGGCGTACTAGTTGGTTTGGGGCCTACTATCGGTGTCTGCCGCTCCTTGCTGTTCTCCTGGTTTCCTGTCCTGAAATTCCGTTTTCAGGCGCTCATTAAGTAGTTGTTAATGTTAGACTGCATTTGGCCTACTAGTTGGGTTGGGGCCTACTATCGGTGTCTGCCACTCCTTGCTGTTCTCCTCCACTGAACAAAGCTGTGCCGCCTGTTTACTACTGTTGCCAATTTTGAACTGCATTTCGACTACTTACTGATTTGGGCCTACTCTCTGTGTCAGCCTCTCATTCCAGTTGTCCTCCACTGCAATGCCCCCTGATTAGTCCTGTGTTACCAATTTTGAACTGCATTTAGCCCACTTTATTCTTTGGGCCTATATCTGTGTTTCCTCCTCATCCTGCCCATTGCCCAGCCAGTGATAGATGAGTCTGCTGGTACATTGACCCATAACGCAACATTTCCCGTGCACGCTACACTGCAAGATTGTGACCCTGCTGAAAGTCAGGTCCCCCTTCCCGCATACCATACCACCTTACACGGGGACAAACAGGAAGGTGCAGATGAAAGTGCAGGTTCCTTCATCAGGTGGGGGGAGGAATACTAGTTGGCGACGTCACTGGCACAGGGCCTCTCATGGTACGCAAAAGTGTTGCTGCCGGTGGGAGGCGCCCCCGCCGTGCAAACACACCGCTGTACTTTGAGGGGCCCTGTGCCAGTGCCAATGCCAACGAGTGGGCCCCCCCTGCTTGCTCAGGTTCACAGCACTTGCAAAGTTGAAATACTTACCTCTCCCTGCTCCACTGCCGTGACGTGGTCCAGATTTCCTGGGCCCACTAATTACTTGAACCAGCCCTACCCACCACAACTTTAGCCAAATGACCCCCAATTTCAAATGCCTTCCAATTATTATAAGGTAAATTACGCTTGACAAGCTTCATTAAGAAGAATGGATGGTTTTGACATTAAAATGGGCACTCTAGGTGTTTTCCTGGCCCCCACTCACTGCCGACTATGCTGCCCCATTGACTTGCATTGGGTTTCGTGTTTCGGTCGATCCCGACTTTACGTCATAATCGGCCGATTTCACTCGACCCGACTTTTGAGATAGTCGGGTTTCGCGAAACCCGGCTCGACTCTAAAAAGGTCAAGGTCGCTCAACTCTAGTGAAAACCATTCCTGGAGACTACCTCTTGAAGCTCCTCAAGAGAATGCCAAGAGTGTGCAAAGCAGTCATCA
This sequence comes from Ranitomeya imitator, assembly GCF_032444005.1. Lineage (NCBI taxonomy): Eukaryota > Metazoa > Chordata > Amphibia > Anura > Dendrobatidae > Ranitomeya > Ranitomeya imitator. The sequence continues at coordinate 105,807,843 of NC_091283.1, read as the reverse complement.
AAGCAAAAGGTGGCTACTTTGAAGAACCTAGAATATAAAACATAATTTCAGTTGTTTCACACTTTTTTGTCAAGTATATAATTTCACATGTGTTAATTCATAGTTTTGATGCCTTCAGTGTGAATGTACAATTTACATAGTCATGAAAATACAGAAAAATCTTTAACCCCTCTGTGACCTTAGACGTACTATCCCGTCGAGGTGCCCTGGGCTTATCTGACCCTGGACGGGATAGTACGTCATAGCCGATCGGCCGCGCTCACGGGGGGAGCGCGGCCGATCGCGGCCGGGTGTCAGCTGCTTATCGCAGCTGACATCCGGCACTATGTGCCAGGAGCGGTCACGGACCGCCCCCGGCACATTAACCCCTGGCACACCGCGATCAAAGATGATCGCGATGTGCCGGCGGTGCAGGGAAGCACCGCGCAGGGAGGGGGCTCCCTGCGGGCTTCCCTGAGCCCCCCGCAGCAACGCGATGTGATCGCGTTGCTGCGAGGGTCTCCTCACCTCCCTCCCTGCTCGAGCCCCGGATCCAAGATGGCCGCGGATCCGGGTCCTGCAGGGAGGGAGGTGGCTTCACAGAGCCTGCTCAGAGCAGGCACTGTGAAGGCTGCAGCGCTGCATGTCAGATCAGTGATCTGACAGAGTGCTGTGCAAACTGTCAGATCACTGATCTGTGATGTCCCCCCCTGGGACAAAGTAAAAAAGTAAAAAAAAAATTTTCCAAATGTGTAAAAAAAATTAAAAAAAATATTCCAAAATAATGAAAAAAAAAAAAAAATATTATTCCCATAAATACATTTCTTCATCTAAATAAAAAAAAAAAAACAATAAAAGTACACATATTTAGTATCGCCGCGTCCGTAACGACCCAACCTATAAAACTGTCCCACTAGTTAACCCCTTCAGTAAACACCGTAAGAAGAAAAAAAAAAAAACGAGGCAAAAAACAACGCTTTATTATCATACCGCCGAACAAAAAGTGGAATAACACGCGATCAAAAGGACAGATATAAATAACCATGGTACCGCTGAAAGCGTCATATTGTCCCGCAAAAAAAGAGCCGCCATACAGCATCATCAGCAAAAAAATAAAAAAGTTATAGTCCTGAGAATAAAGCGATGCAAAAATAATTATTTTTTCTGTAAAATAGTTTTTATCGTATAAAAGCACCAAACCATAAAAAAATGATATAAATGAGGTATCGCTGTAATCGTACTGACCCGAAGAATAAAACTGATTTATCAATTTTACCAAACGCGGAACGGTATAAACGCCTCCCCCAATAGAAATTCATGAATAGCTGGCTTTTGGTCATTCTTCCTCACAAAAATCGGAATAAAAAGCGATAAAAAAAATGTCACGTGCCCAAAAATGTTTTCAATAAAAACGTCAACTCGTCCCGCAAAAAACAAGACCTCATATGACTCTGTGGACCAAAATATGGAAAAATTATAGCTCTCAAAATGTGGTATTGCAAAAAATATTTTTTGCAATAAAAAGGGTCTTTCAGTGTGTGACGGCTGCCAATCATAAAAATCCGCTAAAAAACTCACTATAAAAGAAAATCAAACCCCCCTTCATCACCCCCTTAGTTAGGGAAAAATAAAAAAAAATGTATTTATTTCCATTTTCCCGTTAGGGCTAGGGTTAGGGGTAGGGCTAGGGTTAGGGCTAGGGTTAGGGCTAGGGTTAGGGCTAGGGCTAGGGTTAGGGCTAGGGTTAGGGCTAGGGCTAGGGTTAGGGTTAGGGCTAGGGTTAGGGCTAGGGTTAGGGCTAGGGTTAGGGTTAGGGTTAGGGCTAGGGTTAGGGCTAGGGTTAGGGCTAGGGTTAGGGTTAGGGTTGGGGCTACAGTTAGGGTTGGGGCTAAAGTTAGGGTTAGGGTTTAGATTACATTTACAGTTGGGAATAGGGTTGGGATTAGGGTTAGGGGTGTGTCAGGGTTAGAGGTGTGGTTAGGGTTACCGTTGGAATTAGGGTTAGGGGTGTGTTTAGATTGGGGTTTCAGTTATAATTGGGGGGTTTCCACTGTTTCGGCACATCAGGGGCTCTCCAAACACGACATGGCGTCCGATCTCAATTCCAGCCAATTCTGCGTTGAAAAAGTAAAACAGTGCTCCTTCCCTTCCGAGCTCTCCTGTGTGCCCAAACAGGGGTTAACCCCAACATATGGGGTATCAGCGTACTCAGGACAAATTGGACAACAACTTTTGTGGACCAATTTCTCCTGTTACCCTTGGGAAAATACAAAACTGGGGGCTAAAAAATAATTTTTGTGGGAAAACAAAAAGATTTTTTATTTTCACGGCTCTGCGTTATAAACTGTAGTGAAACACTTGGGGGTTCAAAGTTCTCACAACACATCTAGATAAGTTCATTGAGGGGTCTAGTTTCCAATATGGGGTCACTTGTGGGGGGTTTCTACTGTTTAGGTACATTAGGGGCTCTGCAAACGCAATGTGACGCCTGCAGACCAATCCATCTAAGTCTGCATTCCAAATGATGCTCCTTCCCTTCCGAGCCCTCCCATGCGCCCAAACGGTGGTTCCCCCCCACATATCGGGTATCAGCGTACTCAGGACAAATTGGACAACAACATTTAGGGTCCAATTTCTCCTGCTAACCTTGGAAAAATACAAAACTGGGGGCTAAAATATAATTTTTGTGGAAAAAAAAATATTTTTCATTTGCATGGCTCTGCGTTATAAACTGTAGTGAAATACTTGGGGGTTCAAAGCTCTCACAACACATCAAGATGAGTTCCTTAGGGGGTCTACTTTCCAAAATGGTGTCACTTGTGGGGGGTTTCTACTGTTTAGGTACATTAGGGGCTCTGCAAACGCAATGTGACGCCTGCAGACCATTCCATCTAAGTCTGCATTCCAAATGGCGCTCCTTCCCTTCCGAACCCTCCCATGCGCCCAAACGGTGGTTCCCCCCCACATATGGGGTATCAGCGTACTCAGGACAAATTGGACAACAACTTTTGGGGTCCAATTTCTCCTGTTACCCTAGGGAAAATACAAAACTGGGGGCTAAAAAATAATTTTTGTGGGGAAAAAATTTTGTTTTATTTTTATGGCTCTGCATTATAAACTTCTGTGAAGCCCTTGGTGGGTCAAAGTGCTCACCACACATCCAGATAAGTTCCTTAGGGGGTCTACTTTCCAAAATGGTGTCACTTGTGGGGGGTTTCAATGTTTAGGCACATCAGTGGCTCTCCAAACGCAACATGGCGTTCCATCTCAATTCCTGTCAATTTTGCATTGAAAAGTCAAACGGCGCTCCTTCCCTTCCGAGCTCTCCCATGCGCCCAAACAGTGGTTTACTGCCACATATGGGGTATCAGCGTACTCGGGACAAATTGGACAACAACTTTTGAGGTCCAATTTCTTCTCTTACCCTTGGAAAAATAAAAAATTGGGGGCAAAAATATAATTTTTGTGAAAAAATATGATTTTTTATTTTTACGGTTCTGCATTATAAACTTCTGTGAAGCACTTGGTGGGTCAAAGTGCTCACCACACCTCTAGATAAGTTCCTTAGGGGGTCTACTTTCCAAAATGGTGTCACTTGTGGGGGGTTTCAATGTTTAGGCACATCAGTGGCTCTCCAAACGCAACATGGCGTCCCATCTCAATTTCTGTCAATTTTGCATTGAAAAGTCAAACTGCGCTCCTTCCCTTCCGAGCTCTCCCATGCACCCAAACAGTGGTTTACTGCCACATATGGGGTATCAGCGTACTCAGGACAAATTGGACAACAACTTTTGAGGTCCAATTTCTTCTCTTACCCTTGGAAAAATAAAAAATTGGGGGCAAAAATATAATTTTTGTGAAAAAATATGATTTTTTATTTTTACGGTTCTGCATTATAAACTTCTGTGAAGCACTTGGTGGGTCAAAGTGCTCACCACACATCCAGATAAGTTCCTTAGGGGGTCTACTTTCCAAAATGGTGTCACTTGTGGGGGGTTTCAATGTTTAGGCACATCAGTGGCTCTCCAAACGCAACATGGCGTCCCATCTCAATTCCTGTCAATTTTGCATTGAAAAGTCAAATAGCGCTCCTTCCCTTCCGAGCTCTCCCATGCGCCAAAACAGTGGTTTACTGCCACATATGGGGTATCAGCGTACTCAGGACAAATTGGACAACAACTTTTTGGGTCCAATTTCTCCTGTTACCCTTGGTAAAATAAAACAAATTGGAGCTGAAGTAAATTTTTTGTGTAAAAAAGTTAAATGTTCATTTTTATTTAAACATTCCAAAAATTCCTATTAAACACCTGAAGGGTTAATAAACTTCTTGAATGTGGTTTTGAGCACCTTGAGGGGTGCAGTTTTTAGAATGGTGTCACACTTGGGCATTTTCTATCATATAGACCCCTCAAAATGACTTCAAATGAGACGTGGTCCCTAAAAAAAAATGGTGTTGTAAAAATGAGAAATTGCTGGTCAACTTTTAACCCTTATAACTCCCTAACAAAAAAAAAAATTGGTTCCAAAATTATGCTGATGTAAAGGAGACATGTGGGAAATGTTACTTATTAAGTATTTTGTGTGACATATCTCTGTGATTTAATTGCATAAAAATTCAAAGTTTGAAAATTGCGAAATTTTCAAAATTTTCGCCAAATTTCCGTTTTTTTCACAAATAAACGCAGGTACTATCAAAGAAATTTTACCACTATCATGAAGTACAATATGTCATGAGAAAACAATGTCAGAATCACCAGGATCCGTTGAAGCGTTTCGGAGTTATAACCTCATAAAGGGACAGTGGTCAGAATTGTAAAAATTGGCCTGGTCATTAACGTGCAAACCACCCTTGGGGGTAAAGGGGTTAAATGAGATGTGTCCAAACTTTTGGTCTGTACTATATATATATATATATATATATATATATATATATATATATATATATATGTGTGTGTATATATATATATATATATATATACATATATATATATTGTAGCTATTCATGCTCATCAGTTTCATTTCCACAGGTAGCACAGCACTGAAAACAAAACCATAAATCTTTGTCTAGACACCAACTAAACAATATAGACCCTGGCTACTTCAGACACCACTGAGCTAGTACCAGTTTGGTCCCACAGAACAGCTATCATCCATAGCAAACCACTGATACTTGCAGTTTCATGCACACGGCCTTTACAGACTTTTCTGATAGAGAGAGTTTTGCTTGTCTTTCTTTAGCTCCAACACAATCTGGTCTGCTCAGCTTCCCACAGCTGACTGATGAAGGTGAACACCTAGCCTGGAAATATGTAGAGATAGCCAGGTGCACCCATTCAGAGCCTCTAGTGCTGGGACGCTAGGATTGAACCCGAGCCTACCTGGCTTAGCTACTATATATGTAATTACACATGTACTGTATATACACATGCAAACTATAAAACCTCATTATAAGAAATTAAAATATATGTTTCAATGAAAAAAACTGATGAAAAGATTATATGGGGCTAGGATACCATAGGTAACCCCCTAACGTCTACTAAAGTTGTGTGATATTTGCTCATAATGCTGTGTAATGCGACGATCTGTGTATACAATGTAAATTCCTACTGTATCATTATCATAAAGCCATGATATGTGATTTTGTTTTTTAGAAAATTCCATGTGTAATTAATATGTAGTGACTGTTTTAGTGTAAGGGATATGATTATTATAGCAGCTTGTCGCTGTACTTGGATTTGGCTGTCACTTTGCAGTATGCCATCAAGCACAATTTTCTATTAAATGTGCTCACGTTTGTCTCTTGTAACCAAGGACCCTTAGGCTATTATCAGCCAAATGCATGTCAAAAGTGTGTCGTTGTATAGATTTAGCTGGTAAACAACAGTTTACATTCGTCTCAACTGTAGTGGGAAGTGCAACAATTTTCAATCAAAAACATAATATATAAATATATGTAAATATATATACACACACAAACAAACTTCTGGAGCCTATGCTTCAAAAAGTTAATTGAATGTAAAGGGATGTGGACACAGTCTTATCTACTGTAGTAAAAATTAGAAGTATCCTTTATACTGAACTTCTTTCGGAAGAATTACCGTAGATGGTGCCGAGAAAGATATATGTCTTCTTGAAATTATGAATATTCTTCAATTTAAAGAACTTAATTAACTGTTTTAGTACTTAGAAATGTTGAATTCCACCATTATTAATGCTTTCTATATATTCTCTCCTATATTAATAATTTTTCATTTTATGCTTTGGTTTTTAGGTACTATTTTCATTTCTTCAATGTAGCCAAATGAGAGTGTGTTTTTGGGAGGACAAGTTGGAGTTATGAATGGCATGATTCATTTTACCATATAATGTACTGACAAGTCAGACAAAATCCAAGTAGAATTAATTGGTGAAAAACAAAAATGCAATTCCGCCATTGTTTTTTGGGTTTAGTTTGTATAAAATTCAGTGTATGGTAAAAATGACATGACAATATATTCTTCAGTTGTTAATAGTGTCCTGATAAAGTTACATACAACTTCAAACTTACCATGGAACAATGTTATTTTAAGACATAAAACAAATTTTAAAAAAAGAAGTGAACTATGGAATAATGAAAAATGGGAATATGCCACTCTCCGTGTCTATGGAAGAAGCAAGGCGAAACACGCGTCAGGGTGTAGGGACACAGAGCTGGACATATTCCCATCAGAGGTGATTTTATTATTATGGGCAGAGACATTGCCGCATCGCATCGGTACCTCTCCTGACCCTAGCATGGCAGCATGATGGATTACTAGGCAGCTGTCAGGCTCAGGTCTGGAGAGCCAACAGCCAGTACGGGTTTTACGATGCGATTCTCCCACGAGAAATACGGCAGTGTTTCTCTGCCCTAAGAATTATTTACACCTATAGAATAATTAATTTATATATAGGTAGCATTGGGTACTATTATCTATTCAGTGCATATTACTCTAGATAACAATAGGAGGAGGACATTTTCTATACTTTGCACTGGCACATTTACAAATTTTCTTCTCCATATGTTTCTATGCAATGCTATTTGTTTCTTATTTCTACAGGGTATTTTCCAGGTACATTCCATGCCCCTACCAGAGACAATTTCTGTTTTATTCTTACTATTTTTAAAAATAGTAATTTAATAAAGCTATAGTTACTTAATTTTCATTATTCCATAGTTAAATACTTTTTTATTAAAGATTTCATTTATATCTCAAAATAATGTTGTTCAACATATTCTTCAAGTCAGTATGAATATGGAGATACCAAGCTTGTATAGTTTTTTTTAAATTATATTAGTAACTTTCATAATGCATAACTGTGCAAAAAATACAAATTTATCAACATTTTCTGAGATTTCTGTCTCATATTTCTAGCAATGGAACTGTTAGGCTATGTGCATATGTATTCTGGCCCACTGCGGATTTTTCCGCAGCGGATTTGATAAATCTGCAGGGCAAAAACGCTGCGCTTTTGCTGCAGATTTATCACGGATTTACCGCAGATTTACCATGGATTTTCTGCAGTTTTCACTGCGGTTTTACAACTGCAGTTTTCCATAGGAGCAGCTGTAAAACCGCTGCGGAATCTGCAGAAAGAAGTGACATGATGTGGAATGTAAACCGCTGTGTTTCCGCGATTTTTTTCTGCAGCATGTGCACAGCGTTTTTTGTTTCCCATAGGTTTACATTGTAATGTAAACTCATGGGAAACTGCTGTGGAAGCACTGCGGATCCGCAGCGTTTTCCGCATCGTGTGCACATACCCTCAGATGCCTTTTGCATGGCAGGCTGGTGTTTTTGAAACTATTTTGGGACGTGTAATTGTTTCAATTATTTGTTATGGCATGCAACCTAAATCTGAAATTCTAGTATCTGCATGTTTTTTTTTCTCTTTATGGAGTCTATGGTATGGATTCTTTACCTTTACAGCTGCAGTGACACCAAATATGCTTTTTTGATTTTTATTTTAAACTGGAAAAAAAGGATGTTTCAAATTTTGTACATTTTTTTATTTTATTTTTTGTTAGATTTTATCAACTTTTTTTTTTTTTTTCATTTTTTCTTAATCCCCTTAGGGGAATGGAACCTGCAATCATTCCTTTGATTGTTTGTCTGTTTTATATTTTGCAATGCTTCAATATTGCAGCATTTACTGTGGCTGGATTTCCCTGGAATAGCAAGATGGTAGCCATGGACGCCTTTGGCAGGCCCATGGTTGCCATGATAACCTATCGACACCCTGAGATCGCATTGCAGGGGGTTGATAGGAAATGGTACATCACTCCAATTAAATGCAGTGATATTGGTGTTTGATAATGGTATTAAGATTAGTGATGAACGAATATACTCGGTACTCGAGATTTTCCGAGCACGCTCGGGTGTCCTCCGAGTATTTGTAAGTACTCGGAGATTTAGTTTTCTGTGCCGCAGCTGAATGATTTACATCTGTTAGCCAGCATAAGTACATGTGGGGATTCCCTAGCAACCAGGCAACCCCCACATATACTTATGCTGGCTAACAGATGTAAATCATTCAGCTGCGGCGCAGAAAACTAAATCTCCGAGCACTAAAAAATACTCGGATGACTCCCGAGCGTGCTCGAGAAATCTCGAGTACTGAGTATATTCGCTCATCACTAATTAAGATCAAACAACAGTAATCGGATGTAGCTCTGATCGCTGCCGTTACACACAGATGCCGGATGTAAAGCACAGCCATCATCTGACATGTGCGAACTGGGAAGCTTCCCTTCATTGTATCATGAAAAATAGCAGTAAAATGCCAAGTAATCATTTTACTTTTTCAGCTAAAGACCGAGCAGAACTCGACCGACAGTGACAGCCTGCATGACATGAGTTCGATTTTTTTGTGAAGATCGATACAGATTTAGCAACCAGTCGGTTAAACGCCATCAATTATTGCAGTTCTTTAAAGACTGGGAGTTTTTGCAATTGAAAACAATATGAACAACAAAATCGATCCTAAGAGCCAAACACAGAGTAAGTGGAGCCATTGTCATTATCTGCCAGGACGTTACGCGCCGTAGTGTCATTGTGCAGGGAGAGCTACAGCACTATCGACTAAATGAAAATAAAAGGAAATAATATGCAAGAACATTAATCTTCTTCTAAATCTGTACACTTCATTGATCTTAATAATTTACTACTTCGAACAGAATAACTTTCAATGCTTTTTTTGTTACAAGCTACAGTATAATTTTTTTGCATAAAGGTTTTATTAAAAAACTAGATGGTGGCCCGATTCTAATGCGTCGGGTATTCTAGAATATGTATTTATGTATGTATATAGCAGCCACATACTATATAGCACAGGCCACGTAGTATATAGGAGCCATGTAGTATATAGCAGACAAATACTACGTGGCCTGTGCTATATACTATGTGGCTGCTATATACATACATATTGTAGAATACCTGATGCGTTAATACAGGCCACGCAATATATAACAGTGGCCACGCAGTATATAGCACAGCCACGTACTATATAACACAGCCCACGCAGTATATGGCAGCCACGCAGTATATAACACTGGCGACATAATATATAACACAGGCCACGCAGTATATAACACTGGCCACGTAATATATAGCACAGCCCACGCACTATATAGCAGCCACGTAGTATATAACACTGCCCACGCAGTATATAACAGTGGCCACGTAATATATAGCACAGCCTACGCAGTATATAGCACAGCCCACGGAGTATATCACACAGTCCACATAGTATATAACACGGCCTATGTAGTATATAGCAGCCACTCGGTATCTAACACAGCCCACGTAGTATACAGCAGTGTGGGCACCAGATCCCTGTTAAAAAAAATAATTAAAATAAAAAATAGTTATAAACTCACCCCTGGGATCCAGCGAAGCTCCGGCGATACGCACCCGGCTGCCGCCATCTTCCATAACCAGGATGCATTGCGAAATTACCCAGATGACTTCTTCTGGGTAATTTCGCAATGCATCGCCGGGAACAGAAGATGGCGGCCGGCACGAGCACATCGTCATACTACAGAGGGTGAGAATAGCAGTTTTTTTGTTTTTTTTATTATTTTTAACATTGTATTTTTTTACTATTGATGCCGCATAGGCAGTATCAATAGTAAAATGTTGGGGACGCACAGGGTTATTAGCAGCAGTTACGGAGTGCGTTACCCGCCGACATTAACCCTGTGTGAGTGGTGACTGGAGGGGAGTATGCGGGCACCGGGCACTGACTGCGGGGAGTAAGGAACGGCCATTTTCTTCCAGACTGTGCCCGTCGCTGATTGGTCGTGGCTGCTTTGCCGCGACCAATCAGCGACTTGGATTTCCATGACAGACAGAGGCTGCGACCAATGAATATCTGTGACAGAAAGACAGACAGAAGGACAGACAGAAAGACGGAAGTGACCCTTAGACAATTATATAGTAGATGCGTACTTGTGTTTTCATCTAAAGCCTGTAGATTAGTATAGCCTCATTCTCTACAACAAAGCACATTGCCTTTGCTTCAAGTGCCAGTCCAGTAAGAACTGTCCTCATACTCAGGCCTTTTACCTTGCTACTGAGTCTTCTTTAGTGGGCGATTCCTCTTTATCAACATTGTGCCGCACTATAGGTGCAAGAACTTCTTTTCCCTCACTCCCAGCATGTCTTTCTCCTGTCATTCTCTTGACTATTCTATAATACAGTGAAGGAAATAATTTATTGATCCCTTGCTGATTTTATAAGTTTGCCCACTGACAAAGACGTGAACTTATCTGTAATTTCAAGGGTAGGTTAATTTTAACATTGAGAGATAGAATATCAAAAATAAAATCCAGAAAATCACATTGTATAAATTACATAAATTTATTTGCATTTTGCAGTGAGAAATAAGTATTTGTTCCCTCTGGCAAACAAGACTTAACTTAATACTTGGTGGCAAAACCCTTCTTGGCAAGCACAGCAGTCATACATTTTTTGTAGTTAATGATGTTGTTTGTGCACATGTCAGGAGGAATTTTGGTCCACTCCTCTTTTCAGATCATCTCTAAATCATAAAGATTTTGAGGCTGTCACTTGGCAACTCAGAGCTTGAACTCCCTCCATAAGCTTTCTATGGGATTAAGGTCTGGAGACTGGCTAGGCCACTCCATGACCTTAATGTGCTTCTTTTGAGCCACTCCCTTGTTGCTTTGGCTGTATGTTTTGGGTTATTGTCCTGCTGGAAGACCCAGCCATGACCCATTTTTAATGTCCTGGTGGAGGGAAGGAAGTTGTCATTCAGGATTTTATGGTAAATGGCTCCATCCATTGTCCCATTGATACGGTGAAGTAGTCCTGTGCCCTTAGCAGAGAAACCCCCCAAAACATAATGTTTCCACCTCCATGCTTGACAGTGGGGACAGTGTTCTTTGGGTCAAAGGCAGCATTTCTCTTCCTCCAAACATGGCGGGTTGCGTTAATGCTAAAGAGCTCAGTTTTTGTCTCATCTAACCACAGCACCTTCTCCCAATGACTCAGAGAATCATCCGGGTTTTTATTGGCAAACTTCAGACAGGCCTGCATATTTGCCTTCTTGAGCAGGAGGGCCTTGTGGACATTGCAGGATTTTAATCCCTTTCCAACATTGGGCGGAAAAGTACGCCGATGTCGAACACCCTCCCTTTGATGTGGGCTCCGGCGGTGAGTCCACATATTTCCTGGTATGTCAGCTGTTTTGAACAGCTGACATGTGACCGAAACAGCCATGGGTGGAATCGCGATCCACCCACGGCTATTAACCCGTTAAATGCTGCTGTCAAACATGCACAATCGAGCCGGAAATCCGCCCATTGGTGGCCCTCGTCACGTGATTGCGGGTCACTGATAGGTTGGCATGACAACCAGATTTCTCCTGGAGACCTCTATGGTTCACTGCCGGCTTGCTGTGAGTGTCACCCAGTGGTCAGCGCTCATAGCAAGTGAGTAATTCAGCTACATACAGGTGAACTGATCATCGCCTGCATGTAACAGAACTGATCAGGTTATGGCAACTTCTAGTGAGACAATTGAAGCATTGCAAAAGTAAAAAAATGTTTTAAAAAATATAAAAAATTTTAAAAAATAAAAGTTCAAATCACCCCCCTTTCGCCCCATTCAAAGTAAAGCAATAAAAAAATCAAACATACCCATATTTGGCATCGCCGCATTTAAGATCGCCCGATCTATCAATAAAAAAAAGGATTAACTTAATTGCTAAAGTCAGAACACCAGAAATACATTTTTTTTGGTCGTCGTGACATTACATCAAAATGCAATAACGGGTGATCAAACGATCGTATCTGCACCAAAATGGTATCATTAAAAATATCAGCTCGGCACTAGTGTTGAGCAATACCTTCCGATATCAGGAAATATCGGATCGGATTGGATCGGACCGATACCCAAAAAATATCGGGTATCGCCGATTCCGATACCGGAAACCAATGCAAGTCAATGAGACACAAATATTGGAATGAAAATAAACCCTTTCTTTCCTTGTACATCCCTGTCAGGAGGGGGGGAGAATGTGGGCGGTGCGTGGGCAGACACTGTACGTGTCTGTGTGTGCGGGCGGGGTCTGTACGGCCTCTTGGGGTCTGTGCGGGCCTGCCAGGGCCTGTACAGGCCTCTCAGGGGTCTGCACGGGCCTGCCGGGGGCCTGTACAGGCCTCTTGGGGGTCTGTGCAGGCCTGCCGGGGGTCTGTACAGGCTTCTCAGGAGTCTGTGCGGGTCTGCCGTGGGTCTGTACGGGCCTCTCGGGGGGTCTTTGTGTCTGTGTGCAGGCATTGTCCGATGGGACTACAAGTCCCATCGGGCTATGCCTGCTACAATGACAGTGATTGACACATTAGCCAATGATGGGACAGTAGTAGTCCCATCATCCGGCTTATGTTTTGAATGTAAAAAAAAACAAACAAAAAAACATACATACTACATACTGTACATACTACATACATACTACATACATACATACTACATACATACTACATATATACATACAACATACATACTATATACATGCTACATACATAATACATACATACTACATACAATACATTCATACATTACATACATATAGACATACAGTACATATAACAGAGTACATACTTACCATCACTTGTCACTTTGATCCCCAAAGCCAGTGTCATCTGTAAAAAATATTAAAATAACAACCAAACAATATACTCCCTGTCCGCAGAAATCCACGAGTGTCCCACGACGATCTCCCGTGGAGAACGGCAGCATCAGCTGATGCGACCGCTCTCTAAGGGCTCCAGGAATACAATGACGAGAGGAAGGTATCCTTCCGCACTGTATTCCTCCACCGCTGTAAAAAAATAGCCCCTAGTCTCACTTTTGGCATTGCTATGTGAGAAGATTCCCACGCAGCTTTTGCCGTAAAGTGAGACCCTGAACTATAGTAACCTCTCAGTGATGCACTGCAGGAGCCATTGTCTCCTGTCAGTGTGTCACTGAGGGTCCAATAGAGCAGTGACATCACCCGATGTCACTGTTTTATAGGGGAGATCTTCATGGGACACTCGTTATTAATTGGACTACGGCAGACAGGTAGTATACGGTTTATTATTTTGCGTTTTTTGCAGGCGCTGAAGTATGGTAAGTATGGTTAAATTAAGAATATTAAAATACTTTTTTTCTGGCTGTGTCTTTATTTTTTTTTTAACTCTTTCACTACTGTAGGATTAATACTGGATAGGCATCTTATTGACGCCTCTCCATTATTAACTCGGCTTAATGTCACCTTACAATAGCAAGGTGACATTAACCCCTTATTACCCCATATCCCACCACTACACGGGAATGGGAAGAGAAGGGCTAAGTGCCGGAATTGGCGTATCTTACAGATGCGCCATTTCTGGGGTGGCTGCGGACTGGTATTTGTAGCCGGGCGGGCAATATCCATGGCCCCTCTCTAGGCTATGAATATCAGCCTGCAGCTGTCTGCGTAGCCTTTCTGGCTATAAAATATAGGGGGATGACGAGGAAAAAGCTAACATATTAAACACCTTCTTCTCCACGGTATTCACGGCAGAAAATGAAATGCTAGGTGAAATCCCAAGAAACAATGAAAACGCTATATTAAGGGTCACCAATCTAACCCAAGAAGAGGTGCGAAACCGGCTAAATAAGATCAAAATAGATAAATCTTCGGGTCCGGATGGCATACACCCACGAGTACTAAGAGAACTAAGTAATGTAATAGATAAACCATTATTTCTTATTTTTAGGGACTCTATAGCGACGGGGTCTGTTCCGCAGGACTGGCGCATAGCAAATGTGGTGCCAATATTCAAAAAGGGCTCTAAAAGTGAACCCGGAAATTATAGGCCAGTAAGTCTAACCTCTATTGTTGGTAAAATATTTGAAGGGTTTCTGAGGGATGTTATTCTGGATTATCTCAATGAGAATAACTGTTTAACCCCATATCAGCATGGGTTTATGAGAAATCGATCCTGTCAAACCAATCTAATCAGTTTTTATGAAGAGGTAAGCTATAGGCTGGACAACAGTGAGTCATTGGACGTTGTATATCTCGATTTTTCCAAAGCGTTTGATACCGTGCTGCACAAGAGGTTGGTACACAAAATGAGAATGCTTGGTCTGGGGGAAAATGTGTGTAAATGGGTTAGTAACTGGCTTAGTGATAGAAAGCAGAGGGTGGTTATAAATGGTATAGTCTCTAACTGGGTCGCTGTGACCAGTGGGGTACCGCAGGGGTCGGTATTGGGACCTGTTCTCTTCAACATATTCATTAATGATCTGGTAGAAGGTTTACACAGTAAAATATCGATATTTGCAGATGATACAAAACTATGTAAAGCAGTTAATACAAGAGAAGATAGTATTCTGCTACAGATGGATCTGGATAGGTTGGAAACTTGGGCTGAAAGGTGGCAGATGAGGTTTAACAATGATAAATGTAAGGTTATACACATGGGAAGAAGGAATCAATATCACCATTACACACTGAACGGGAAACCACTGGGTAAATCTGACAGGGAGAAGGACTTGGGGATCCTAGTTAATGATAAACTTACCTGGAGTAGCCAGTGCCAGGCAGCAGCTGCCAAGGCAAACAGGATCATGGGGTGCATTAAAAGAGGTCTGGATACACATGATGAGAGCATTATACTGTCTCTGTACAAATCCCTAGTTAGACCGCACATGGAGTACTGTGTCCAGTTTTGGGCACCGGTGCTCAGGAAGGATATAATGGAACTAGAGAGAGTACAAAGGAGGGCAACAAAATTAATAAAGGGGATGGGAGAACTACAATACCTAGATAGATTAGCGAAATTAGGATTATTTAGTCTAGAAAAAAGACGACGACTGAGGGGCGATCTAATAACCATGTATAAGTATATAAGGGGACAATACAAATATCTCGCTGAGGATCTGTTTATACCAAGGAAAGTGACGGGCACAAGGGGGCATTCTTTGCGTCTGGAGGAGAGAAGGTTTTTCCACCAACATAGAAGAGGATTCTTTACTGTTAGGGCAGTGAGAATCTGGAATTGCTTGCCTGAGGAGGTGGTGATGGCGAACTCAGTCGAGGGGTTCAAGAGAGGCCTGGATGTCTTCCTGGAGCAGAACAATATTGTATCATACAATTATTAGGTTCTGTAGAAGGACCTAAATCTGGGGATTTATTATGATGGAATATAGGCTGAGCTGGATGGACAAATGTCTTTTTTCGGCCTTACTAACTATGTTACTATGTTACTATGTCAATAGTGAAAGAGTTTAAAAAAAATAAAGACACAGCCAGCAAAAAGTATTTTAATATTCTTCATTTAACCATACTTACCATACTTCAGCACCTGCAAAAAACGTAAAATAATAAACCGTATACTCCCTGTCCGACGCAGTCCAATTAATAACGAGTGTCCCACGATGATCTTCCCTATAGAGCAGTGACATCGGGTGATGTCACTGCTCTATTGGACCCTCAGTGACACACTGACAGGAGACAATGGCTCCTGTAGTGCATCACTGAGAGGTTACTATAGTTAAGGGTCTCATTTTATGGAATTGCTGTGTGGGAACCTTCTCACACAGCAATGCCAAAAGTGAGACTAGGGACTATTTTTTTTACAGCGGTGGAGGAATACAGTGCTGAAGGATACCTTCCTCTCGTCATTATATTCCTGGAGGCCCTAGAGAGCGTTCGCATCAGCTGATTCTGCTATTCCCCACGGGAGATCATCGTGGGACACTTGTGGATTTCAGCGGATCAGAGAGTATATTGTTTGTTTGTTATGTTAATATTTTTTACAGATGACACTGGCTTCGGGGATCAAAGTGACATGTGATGGTGAGTATGAACTCTATGTTATATGTACTGTATGTCTGTATGTATGTATTGTATGTTATGTATGAATGTATTGCATGTAATGTATGAATGTAGTATGTATGTAGTATGTATATAGTATGTTGTATGTATGTAGTATGTATGTCGTATGTATGTAGTATGTTGTATGTATGTATGTAGTATGTATGTTGTATGTATGTAGTATGTATATAGTATATTGTATGTATATAGTATGTTGCATGTATGTAGTATGTATGTAGTATGTATGTATGTATGTAGTATGTACTGTATGTTGCATGTATGTATGTAGTATGTATGTAGTTTTTCACATTCAACACATTAGCCGGATGATGGGACTACTACTGTCCCATCATTGGCTAATGTGTCAATCACTGTCATTGTAGCAGGCATAGCCCGATGGGACTTGTAGTCCCATCGGACAATGCCTGCACACAGACACAAAGACCCCCCGAGAGGCCCACACAGACCCACGGCAGGCCCGCACAGACCCCCGACAGGCCCGTACAGGCCCCGGCAGGCCCGCACAGAACCCCGAGCGGCCCGTACAGACCCCCGGCAGCCCCGCACAGACACCAAGAGGCCCGTACAGACCCCTGGCAGGCCCGTGCAGACCCCTGAGAGGCCCGTACAGGCCCCGACAGGCCCGCACAGACCCTGAGAGGCCGTACAGACCCCGCCCGCACACACAGACACGTACAGTGTCCGCCCACGCACCGCCCACATTCTTCCCCCCTCCCGACAGGGATGTACAAGGAAAGAAAGGGTTTATTTTCATTCCGATATTTGTGTCTCATTAACTTGCATTGGTTTCCGGTATACACAACACCCAAGAGGCCCGCACAGACCCCCGGCAGCCCACACAGACCCCCGGCAGGCCCATACAGACCCCCGGCAGGCCCGCACAGACCCTCGACAGGCCCGTACAGGCCCCGGTAGGCCTGCACAGAACCCCGGCAGCCCTGCACAGACACCAAGAGGCCCGTACAGACCCCTGGCAGGCCCGTGCAGACCCCTGAGAGGCCCGTACAGGCCCCGACAGGCCCGTACAGGCCCCGGCAGGCCCGCACAGAACCCCGAGCGGCCCGTACAGACCCCCGGCAGCCCCGCACAGACACCAAGAGGCCCGTACAGACACCTGGCAGGCCCGTGCAGACCCCTGAGAGGCCTGTACAGGCCCCGACAGGCCCGCACAGACCCTGAGAGGCCGTACAGACCCCGCCCGCACACACAGACACGTACAGTGTCCGCCCACGCACCGCCCACATTCTTCCCCCCTCCCAACAGGGATGTACAAGGAAAGAAAGGGTTTATTTTCATTCCGATATTTGTGTCTCATTAACTTGCATTGGTTTCCGGTATACACAACACCCAAGAGGCCCGCACAGACCCCCGGCAGCCCACACAGACCCCCGGCAGGCCCATACAGACCCCCGGCAGGCCCGCACAGACCCTCGACAGGCCCGTACAGGCCCCGGTAGGCCCGCACAGAACCCTGGCAGCCCCGCACAGACACCAAGAGGCCCGTACAGACCCCTGGCAGGCCCGTGCAGACCCCTGAGAGGCCCGTACAGGCCCCGACAGGCCCGCACAGACCCTGAGAGGCCGTACAGACCCCGCCCGCACACACAGACACGTACAGTGTCCGCCCACGCACCGCCCACATTCTTCCCCCCTCCCGACAGGGATGTACAAGGAAAGAAAGGGTTTATTTTCATTCCGATATTTGTCTCATTGACTTGTATTGGTTTCCGGTATACACAACACCCGAGAGGCCCGCACAGACCCCCGGCAGGCCCGCACAGACCCCCGGCAACCCGCACAGACCCCCGGCAACCCGCACAGACCCCCAGCAGGCCCATACAGACCCCCGGCAGGCCCGCAAAGACCCCGCAGGGTCACGCATAGACCCTGCCCGCACACACAGACATGCAGTCTCCGCCCACGCACCTCCCACACTCCATTACATGACATCATGACATCATTTCAGCAGCCAATCACAGCCATGACATTAGTTAACATGGCTAACATGCCTAACAGGATGTGTCCACACTTCTTAGGATCCTCAACTGGCTCATTGCATTATGGGAACTTCCGATTCCGGTATTCGATATTGTAAAAATATTGGAACTCATTATCAGAACTCCGATACACTGAATATTGGCCGATACCCGATATTTGCAGTATCGGAATGCTCAACACTACTCGGCACGCAAAAAATAAGTGCACACGTAACCCGAGATCACAAAAAATGGAGATACTATGGGTATCAGAAAATGGAACAATTTTTTATTTTTTTTTAACAAAGTTTGGATTTTTTTTTCACCACTTAGATAAAAAAGAACCTAGACATGTTTGGTGTCTATGAACTTGTAATGACCAGGAGAATCATATCGGCAGGTCAGTTTTAGCATTCAGTAAGACTAGTAGAAAAGCAAAACAAAAAACAAGTGTGGGATTGCACTTTTTTTTTTGCAATTTCACCGCACTAGGAATTTTTTCCCGTATTCTAGTACACGATATGGTGAACCAATGGTGTCGTTCAAAAGTTATGGCTCTGGGAAGAAGGGGAGCAAAAAGTGAAAATGCAAAACCAAAAATACCTCTGGTTGTAAAAGGGGTTAAACCTTTACGGCGTAATGTGTGACAAATGGTTTTCTTGATGACAGTGGTCCCAGCTGCCTTGAGATTATTAACAAGTTCCCTGGTGTAGTTTTAGTCTGATTTCTCACCTTCCTCATGATCAATGATACCCCACGAGATGAGATTTTGCATAGTGCCCGAGATCACTGTTGATTGACAGTTATTTTGTATTTCTTCCATTTTCTTACTATTGCACCAACTGACCCCTTTCACCCAGCGCTTTACTTATGGTTTTGTAGGCCATTTCAGCTTTGTTCAGGTCTATGACTTTGTCCCTGTTATCCTTAGAAAGCTCTTTTGTCTTGCCCAGGTAACGAGTTGATTAGGAGCGTCTAAGGCTGGCGTCACACTGGCGTATTGCACCGATGCGAGATCATCGGATGCGATATGCTAATGACACTCGGCTCCTGCTCGCAGCAGAGCAGGAGCCGAGTGTCATGCGTCTGTGCTCCGATTTTCTCACACCGGGAGGATCGGAGCACAGCTGCGGAGGAGGCGGAGAAACTAATTTCTCCATCTCCTTCATTGCTGGGGTCCCCTTATAACGCACATCACTCGGATGATATCTGAGTGGTGTGCGCTGTCTCACTCGCACCCATAGGCTTATATGGGTGCGAGTGAGCCGAGAGTTTTCCTTGGTCCGAGACAATCGCAGCATGCTGCGATTGTCTCGGACCGAGGAAAACGGCCGACAAAAAGTCGGCTGGTGGGAGCTGCCCCATAGCTTAACATTGGTCCGAGTGCAATGCGATTTTTTTATCGCATTGCACTCGGCCATTTAAAATGCCAGTGTGACGCCGGCCTTACTGGTCTGTAGGAGCTAGAACTCGTAATGGTTGGTAGGGGATCAAATACTTATTTCTCAATGCAAAATGCAAATAAATTTAAATAATTTTTACAATGTGATTTCCTGGATTTTATTTTTGTTATTCTATCTCTCAATGTTAAAATTAACCTACCCTTATAATTATAGACTGTTCATGTCTTTGTCAGTGGGCAAACTTACAGAATCAGCATGGGATCAAATACTTATTTCCTTCACTGTAAAAGCCCTCTTTTCTGTTATGCCTCCATGCAGTTTAATAGACAGAAGAGAAGGAGCAGAGAATTAAAGCCCCACCACAATTCCTGTAATCCATCTCAGATATCTTTTATGCTAACACAGATTTCCTATATAATAGGCAACAAGCAGCTAGTTAGTCAAAAGAGAGACATCGAATAACCATTACCTTGGAGTGACCTTTAGTGGTTTGCAGACTGTCTATTAAACAGATTTCCTGTTAAAGGGAATCTGTCACCAGATTTTTGCTACCTCATCTGAGAGCAGAATAATGTAGGAAAAGAGACCCTGATTCCAACAATGTATCACTTAGTTTTCTAGGTCTAGCAGTTGGGACACAATCAGAGTTTTTAAGATGTAGCATGTAGCAAAGCTGAGAAAGCTAACCCCACCCACAATTCTCATTAGCAGCTTTCAGTGTACATTTTAAATTGATAGTAAGCTGATAATCAGTGGAGGGGCGGAGTTGGACCAGGATACACATGAGCTGTAGTCCTGTAATGATAATCTTCTGCTAATAAAACAGTTATATTGAAACAACAGTAAACAGCTTAAAAAGTGTACCATCACTGAAATCAGTGTCTCAGCCCCTATGTCACGCTGCCCTTAGATTATATAGCAAAAATCTGCTGACAGATTCCCTTTATATAAGATCAAGTTTCCTGGAAATACAATAGTCATTTAAGACCTCACAAACAGTAACTTTGTAGAGGCCTTATGTATTTTAAGGGATTGTCCTAGACCTAGAGTGTAATGAAAGTACCTGCAGAAAATGTTATACAAAAATTGTCGATTACTCATCAAATCCATGTGGTCCATGATGGTCTTTGTTGAAATTTTGTCTACTAATAATGCTGCAACTAATCACTCACCTCAGTAGTATTAACGGTATATACAGCAGATAACTACCGTACTTACCGGTATCACTGGTGTGGCACGTTATCACTGCAGGGACCACTGGGACATCAGAGTTGGGGCAGCACTGGATATGATATTTGAGGCATGGTTGTTTGTTATTTTATAATGTCCCCAAAAGGTTCATTCATTTGACATATTGATGGACAACCCCATTAACCAGTGCATGAGAGAAAAGTTCTACATATTTCTAATATACCTGGTATTTCACATTTGTGCACTTGACAGAATGAAAGGGGGAGTTACCAGTGTGAGACATACAACTAAAACAGAATAGTAGAGCCGAACATTGTCTCCTTACAAACACGTTAGCAACTGAGGTTCTCACAGCTCTGCTGAACTGTACTGGCCGACTGCGAGATGGAAGCGGAAGCTGAGAGGAACCTGCAAGATGTGTTGGCTATAATCACACACCGCTCTGCAGTGAGATTAGGAGAGCAGAGAGCGGCCATTACACATCACACCGGTAACACTCCCTTTCATTTACAATAATCTCTGGAGGCAGATTCTCGTGCAGATCTTTGTCCTGCCCATAGATCTTAACGGCTCATTTGCATATTAAGAAACACTTTGATTTCTCTGGAATAAGACATTGGATTGCAGATATTAAGGTATCATTTTATTCAGCTTCCTATGCCCTACATGTCCATATAGATTGCTTAAGAGGGTTGATCTTACTGACAGATTCCCTTTAAACATCATCTGGGAGCAATAGGTTAAAGTATGATTCTTTCATGCCTAAATTCTCAGAATAACACTGAATAGGATACAGTCTAGGAACAACAAGTACATTTCAGATATCTGTTTCCCTGGACGTAAGTCATTGTCACTTTTCCGCAAATCCTGACATGCTTATGTCATAGCTTTTCCTCAGAGCCCTGACATTTTAAAACTACGAAGGCCGCACCTCAGCAAGTTCTTCTAACACCGAGCATTACTTCTTGAAACTATGATATTTGCTAATAATACATTTCAAGGCCTCACAGCCACAGAGAATCCCTGCAATAAGTCTGGCGGATGGAGATGAAGCTTTTCAGCAGCTCCAGATGAATACATTTAATACTTCTAAATTGGGACGGAGCTCCTTGTGGCTCCAGACAGGTATCATTGCTTATCCTGTGAAGCTAGGTTTCTAAGTGTTTGCTTTGTGCTTCTCTGCACTGCCTCTGGCCAGACCCCAGGATCTATTGTTCTTGCTCTATTTAAAGACTGGTTAAATCCATTTTTGTCTTTTATTTTTTGGCAGCTGTCAGGTTTGTGTGCGTTGGATGATTTCCGGAGACGTGTCAAGCACCAAATTAAAATCAGTATAGAAAATCACAGATTATCTAATTATCTAACATATTATGATGGTATAATGTAAATAATGTATAATAATTATGGGTCTAAGTGTCAAATGGGGAAATCTTTTGACCTATCTATATAATCATCTTTGTCTGTCTGCCTGTTTGTCTGTTACGGACATCCCATGTCGCTGATCAGCGACAGGCACAGTCCGGCCACGAATTCACCCCTCCCTACTCCCCTCCAGTCAGTGCCCCCTCCATACTGCCCTCCAGTCAGAGCCCACATTGCGTTAATGGACTGCGGCACAACGCGGTGTAACGCAGTCCAGTCACACTGCCATTAACCCTATAAGTGTGACCAACTTTTCACTAGCGATGCTGCCTATGCAGCATCAATAGTAAAAACATATAATGTTAAAAATAATAATAATAAAAAATCATTATATTCTCACCTTCCGCCGTCCGCATCAGTCTTTCCCACTCCTCGTGACGCTCTGGTCCCAAGAATGCATTGCAGCAATGACCGGAGATGACGTAGCGGTCTCGCGAGATCACTACATCACAGGTTATTGCCGCAAAGCATTACTGGGAACAGAGCGTCGCTGGATCCAGGGGCCGCCAGAAGGTGAGTATATAACTATTTTTTTATTTTAATTCTTTTTTTAAAAGGGATATGGTGCCCACATTGCTATATACTATGTGGGCTGTGTTGCATACTGTGTGGGCTGTGCTATATATTGCGTGGGCTGTGTTATATACTATGTTGCTGTGCTATGTACTACGTCGCTGTGCAATATACTACGTGGGCTGTGCTATATACTACGTTGGCTGTGCTATATACTACGTGGCTGTGTTATATACTACGTGGCTGTGCAATATACTACACAGCTGTGCTATATACTATGTGGCTGTGTTATATACTACATGGCCTGTGTTATATACTGCGTGGGCTGTGATAAATACTATGCGGCTGCTGTGCTATAAACTACGTGGCTGTGCAATATACTACGTGCCTGTGCTATATACTACATAGCTGTGCTATATACTACATGGCTGTCCTATACACTACGTGGCTGTGCTATACACTACGTGGGCTGTGCTATATACTATGTGGCCTGTGTTATATGCTACGTGGCTGTGAGACTCTTTCGCCCGGAGTCCTCAAAAACCTGGAGTTCGCCCTGGCTCCACTGATTAGTCGTGCCCGGCCGGCCGCAAACAATCAGCGACAGATGCAGTCCGGCCACCAATTGGCGCGGGATTTGAACCACGCTTCACTAATTGGTCGCACCCGGCTGGCCGGCCGAATCCTGTGTATTCATTGCATTATTCTCAAATCTTCATAAATAAACTACATACATATTCTAGAATACCCGATGCGTTAGAATCGGGCCACTATCTAGTCTAAATATATTTGATAGATATTAATATTACTAATATTAAGAGAATATAAGTAAATTTGTTCATTATTGCTCCTTGCTTTATACTTCCAGTTTGTCAAAACTAAAGTAGAGTGAAAAAAGAAGACTTAAAAAAAATAGGCAGGAAGTATTTTGTTTTCTATTAATTATGACGGTTTTGTTATCGGTTAGGACAAATAACAGATCACTAAGTAGTAAATCACATTATCATAATTACTAGCCATACAGAAGCGGCAATAACATGAAAACACCATTAAAGGGACACTGTCACCTGAATTTGGAGGGAACAATCTTCAGCCATGGAGGCGGGGTTTTGGGGTTTTTGATTCACCCTTTCCTTACCCGCTGGCTGCATGCTGGCTGCAATATTGGATTGAAGTTCATTCTCTGTCCTCCATAGTACACGCCTGCACAAGGCAAGATTGCCTTGTGCAGGCGTGTACTACGGAGGACAGAGAATGAACTTCAATCCAATATTGCAGCCAGCATGCAGCCAGCGGGTAAGGAAAGGGTGAATCAAAAACCCCAAAACCCCGCCTCCATGGCTGAAGATTGTTCCCTCCAAATCCAGGTGACAGTGTCCCTTTAAGTATTAAACAGGTGCAGGAGAGAAAGCAGGAATAGCTGCTAAAAATACAAATGAATCTGTCAGGTAATGGTAGTGATATAGGCAGGCAGTGTTTGGCACGTACTGGATAGATGACTTAAAGGGAATGATCTAATATTTAAATCAGGCTTTTATGTTACATTTATTTTTATTTTTTTTTATGATCTGTATTAAAGCGAATTTTTCACCAGATTTCACCTAATCTGGGAGCAGAGTAAAGTAGAGACAGAGACCCTGATTCCCATGATGTGTCACTTACTAGGCTGCTTGCTGTGCCTTTAACACAATCACTGATTTATGTGTGTTATGAACGTGTTCACACTCACACCCATTTGGTCCCTGTACAGACTAGAGAGGCCCTAGCCACACAACTAAAAAACACCACCTCGGACCTGGCTCCCTAAAAGGCCTTCAAGGAATTTCTCGTACCCCCTGAGGAACCAGAGTGGAGGCCGAAACACACTACCAATAAGGGGAAAGGCAAGTGTGAGGAGAGATACAAGAACCCAAGGTGAGACGCTAAGACAGATTCAAATAAGGTGAAGGAGCAACAAATAGAAGGAACCAGTTAGTCCTCCCAGATAAAAGTAAAAAAGTATGGGAGAAAAGTAAACCTGCTGCCATTTTGCCAGAGGGGAATTGTGAGCTCACCATGCCATATCGTCCGATGTTTAGGGTTGAGATCTGTATGTCGGGTGTCGGTCCTGCTGGTGAAGTTCAGCCAAAGGTTCAAGGATACGAGGAAATGAGCGGCACATCCGTCCAACAAAAAGAAAAAATTCTTTCATGCTTTATTAAAAATTCATTAAAAACATGTAATACAAAAAATATATAAAACCCGACGATGCGTTTCTGGCGTCCAAGCGCCCTTAGTCATAGGATGTCTAATGATTAAGTGCACTTGCTCCAGAATCGTATCAGGTTTTATATATATTTTTTGGATTCCACATCTTTAATGCATTTTGAATAAAGCATGAAAACATTTTTAATTATTGTTGGACGGATGTGCCGCTCACATCCTTAAACCTGCTGCCATATAGTCAGTATTCATGAGCTCTGTATAACCCTGCCCCACCACTGATTGCAGCTTTCTGTGTACACTGTGCATAGGCCTGATCACCCAAGCGTCCCCTCACCCCGACGCACGTTTCACCACCAGCTTCTTCCGGGTGTGCACATTGAGTTGAGGGGACGCTTGGGTTATCACGTGGATCTCATAACCATATTTAGATCCATGTATATGACTCACTACCTTACCCCATTTGATTTGCAGCAAATAATTTGCATGAATCTCAATACTGGAAAGCTTAAAATTGCTCAGAAAATAAACATCAGAGAGAGAAGAGAGATCACCTTACTGACCATAGGAGCCTACACTCTACAGGAGGGAGGGAGAGAACAACGCTGGCTATTAGAGCTTACACTCTATAGGAGAGAGAAAGAGTTCCATCATAAGAGCTTACACTCTATAGGACAGAGAAAGAGAGGTCCA
Source organism: Ranitomeya imitator (assembly GCF_032444005.1). NCBI lineage: Eukaryota > Metazoa > Chordata > Amphibia > Anura > Dendrobatidae > Ranitomeya > Ranitomeya imitator. The sequence continues at coordinate 105,782,054 of NC_091283.1, read as the reverse complement.
TCATAAGAGCTTACACTCTATAAGACAGAGATAGAGAGGTCCATCATAAGAGCTTACACTCTATAGGACAGAGAAAGAGTTCCATCATAAGAGCTTACACTCTATAGGACAGAGATAGAGAGGTCCATCATAAGAGCTTACACTCTATAGGACAGAGATAGAGAGGTCCATCATAAGAGCTTACACTCTATAGGACAGAGAAAGAGTTCCATCATAAGAGCTTACACTCTATAGAACAGAGAAAGAGAGGTCCATCATAAGAGCTTACACTCTATAGGACAGAGAAAGAGAGGTCCATCATAAGAGCTTACACTCTATAGGACAGAGATAGAGAGGTCCATCATAAGAGCTTACACTCTATAGGACAGAGAAAGAGTTCCATCATAAGAGCTTACACTCTATAGGACAGAGATAGAGAGGTCCATCATAAGAGCTTACACTCTATAGGACAGAGAAAGAGAGGTCCATCATAAGAGCTTACACTCTATAGGACAGAGAAAGAGAGGTCCATCATAAGAGCTTACACTCTATAGGACAGAGAAAGAGAGGTCCATCATAAGAGCTTACACTCTATAGGACAGAGAAAGAGAGTTCCATCATAAGAGCTTACACTCTATAGGACAGAGAAAGAGTTCCATCATAAGAGCTTACACTCTATAGGACAGAAAAAGAGAGGTCCATGATAAGAGCTTACACTCTATAGGAGAGAGAAAAAGTTCCATCATAAGAGCTTACACTCTATAGGACAGAAAAAGAGAGGTCCATGATAAGAGCTTACACTCTATAGGACAGAGAAAGAGAGGTCCATCATACGAGCTTACACTCTATAGGACAGAGATAGAGAGGTCCATGATAAGAGCTTACACTCTACAGGAGAGATAGAGAAAAGACCCTGCTGATCATAAGAGATTATGCTCTACAGGAGAGAGAGGACCCCACTGACCATAAGAGCTTACACTCTACAGGAGAGAAAGACTTACCCAGTGACTCTCGAGATGGAAAATGACTCTGCCGTACAAAATGTTCTCCATGGGAAACCGCTGATCGGCAATGGCCCTGGTACTGTCCCCCACTGTACAAGATATGATAACCCACTAGATGTCATGATTGCAATGCATCATAGCTTCAGCAGTATGGGAAGTGATGATGGGGAAAGGTTTTTTTACAAACTACGACTCAAATTTCACATAGTTTCATATAAATAGTCATAATTTGACTCGATCTCAATCATCCGCAGATCAATCTGCTCATCTCTACTATTTAAGACCAAAATTTCTGCCATTTTCAACAGTTTTATGACAGATGTATCAGTCATGTGTCTGGCGTGAGATAAGTACCTGCAGCAACTGAATGTTACACCAAAATACCTGTCTAACCCCATCTTTTTGTCTGACAGCCAAAAATGCATAAAATCTAAATAAAATGAACTCCTTTTTGTACTCTTGGAAGTTTTTTGCCTTTTCGACATAAATATAATCCAGTAGACTGACAAACAAACTAGGCAAGATTATTGCTATTTGTTTTTATCATTCATTTCTTCTATGTTGAATGTTCTTTACATCCCTTCCCATACAACCTCTTGTATTTATTAGACATCTAGCTTATAGTACTAACAAAAGACTTCCCCTTCTTAAAATTACATCAGCACACCAAAGTAGAAAACAGAGTGAAAGTAAAAAAAAAAATTCTTATTCCCAGTGTTGGTTTTTCCAGGACGTAAAATTGATAACATAGGTTTGTTAGGGTGATAAGTAAATAATAGGAATTGAGCTTGCTAGATGACCATTATTATTTCATGGACCTATAAACTGGTCCCTCGGGAATCCCTTAAAAGCAAAGGTTTGTATATACATGTATGACAGAAAAGATGAATCAGTCTAACTATAGATACGAGCACACGCTTCACCAGAGACCTCCTCCATTAGGTAATATAAAGTTCCTGAAATATTGGCTGCTGTCTAGAGACCGGTCTGAGGAGGTGAAAGAGAGGCCATGTCATGCAAAGTTTTTAAGGATTGTCTATTAACAAGGTCATCGATTTTATTCCCTCAAGCTTCATGAGCGGTTTGAAGACATTTCTTCATCCACCGTGACTATAATAAGTAGCATATGATAAGTAGCGACTTTCATCTGTGGCAAGAAAAGGGCAGCACAGTCTGGCAAATTATTATCAAAGCACTCACATGGAAGATTGAAGCAATTTTCGGATATGTTATTTACAGGAGAAACAAATAATATTTTTTTACAGTATTGTATAGGTTTTAAAGGCATGTGATCATCACATTTCTGAATGTATACTAGAAGAAAAAGAAACTTTCAAAGAAGAATCTATATCAATTCCACAAGTAATGAAGGTCTGATCGGGTCAGATTCCGCACCTATCTGGAGAACAGGGGTCTTACATTGATTTTCAAATCATTGACCTGCATCCACTTTTACATGATGTGTCCAGCTCAATATGAATAATGTGGTGAAAGGTCCTATTCAAAGCAGTTCTTAATCCTTGAGTAAATTTTCGCTAGCTTAATTGTAAAGTGCTGCGGTATATGTTGGCACGATGTAAGTACATTTTTTTGTATTATTAGCTTGTTGAATAGTAATGGTTTGTACTGTCCATTTGCCAGTTCCAGAGGTCGTCGCTCAACCATGGAGATGTGATTGCCAGGCTTGTGGTCATCTGCTGACTAGAGTCTCTGCCCACTTCATTCGATAGAACATTGAGACAAACGGCGAAGATTCTGAGGGTTCACTCAAACTAGCGTACAGCATCTGATGAGTCTCTCATGCCATAAGGAAACGACCCTCGGCTCAAACTCAGCGGTGAGCATGAGCGGAGTGTAACTTTACTGTGATCCGGTTGTCTCTCATGGAAGAATCAGAGAACTTAGTTTCTCCATCTTCTCCATTCAGCGAGTGGCGTTTTTCAGCCTGCAATCAGATAATATCAGAGTGTAGTCCGATGTTTTGCATGCACCTATAAACTTGTATGGGTGCGCGGTATCTGATATATGCTACCAATCGCAGCATGCAGCTATTTTTTTCTCATGCCGAATCGGCAAGTAAAAATAAAACCAGTAGTTCTGCTCCAGGCGACTGTCAGATCTCTCGCTAAGTACACACAGGAAATAGGTCTGTCGATCACCTAGAGAAGTGCTGGGAGTAGCCGGCCAGGGCTAGTCTCACCTCACCCTATGGTTTTTAGTCTGCTACTTAGGCTTCTTTCACACTTCAGTTTTCACGCGTCAGTCACTTCTGACATAGTGACGGATCGACGGATCCGTCACAATTGTTGAGAAAACGGTTCTAACAGATCCGTTTTTTTGACGGATCCGTTACTTGGGGGTTGTCTGGGAAAAGTATCTACTTTTTGGAGCATGCGCAATTGAAAAAGCGGATTGGGGCGACGGATCCGCCGAAATGACGGTCGCGACGGATCCATCGCACATAGGAGGGCAATCTATGGAATGGCGGACGCGACGGATCCGTCGCGATCCGCCATTTCGGCGTTGACAAAAAACGTTATAATGTCCGTCTATCTCTAGATGACGTCCGCCAAATTTCGACGGATCCGTCGCATGGCGGATGGAACGGACGACCATCCGTCACAATCCGTCGCTAATGCAAGTCTATGGGAAAATAGCAGATCCGTCAAAAAAAAATGACGGATCCATTATTTGAGGAAAATGGCGGTTTTAGACAGACGCCAAACAACTGAAGTGTGAAAGAGGCCTTAAACAAAATGTTCTCTGAAATGATAGGCTTCCTCTAAAAAAAACAAATACCTAGCGAATATTTGCCTATGAGAATTTGACTCTGAAATCACATTGATTTGAAAGCATATTTAAATCCAATTTTAATTTTGTAAAAAATTAAGTATAAAACCTAATTAATTAAATATTAACTTTTTAATAGTAGCATGATGAGCCTGACACTTTAGGGGTACATTAATGTGCGGCCACAATATGACCGGACTGTGTGAATAAGCTGTAATAAAAGGCATTTCAGCCATAATAAACACTTGCTTCATTGTTATAAAGCCTTGGTGACAAATTGTTAATATGTCCATTTGTTGAATCCGATATCCAGATGTTTAAAGGTCGCGTAAAGGACAATTCTGTTCTGAGGCAACAACCTGAGCTCATATGGCCAATTAAATTAATTAAAATCACTGAGAACCAATGCTGATTATATGCACCTGACACTGGAACTAAGAGCATGAATTTCAAAATGTATTTTCGGCCCCCCTCCCCCGCACTCTGCACTGCTCCAGATTATTACATATCTCGCAGGGGTTAATTATATCCCCCCATTGTAGCGGCTTATAAAAATGCATCCTGCAAACAGACCCGATAGATCAATAGCTATTCTTTTTCTGCCTTAATAGGATCATTAGTGGTTTTCGTTACCATCTAGTCTTCAGTCAGGGGAAGACATATTGGGTATCTGATTCTTCGTGTCATTGGTAAGTTACATAACGAACATATGTGATTCTATAACACAAACTAAGCTTTCCCTTTTCTGAAAGAAGAGGAATAATAAGAAATAGAAGATTGGTGGGTTGTGTCTCCTATTGCTATCTCTGCAAAGAATCTTATTCCTTTTCCTTAAGGACAGTCAAACCACCGGAGACAATGTTATTGAATATCACCTTGCATATTGATTTTTGTTCCCCACTTGTCTCAAGATTTATGAGGTTGATGTAACCTGCCATTAACGTCTATTGCAGATACGTATCCTTGCTAAATTGTAATTCCCAGGGTCCATGGCGCCCACTCAGTCATACTCAATCAAACACTAGTACAATAAATTCTATGCACACTCTTTATATTGTAGCCGTCATGAGATATGCTCTTTTTAGTGCGCTTTCTTCTCGGTTTGCATTGTTGTTCCTCTACCCTCTGAGCTCCATAATTTCTTCTATTTCTTCCTACTGCATACTGATTGGTAACCAAATACCATTTAAAGGAGCTGTCCAATAAAGACAACCTCTGTCTTCAGGAGCGCTGTGAGCCGGTCAGAGGTGGGAAGTGGTGGGTCCGCTGCAGCTCCAGCCGTGTACCCTCAGAAGGGGGAAGGATGACTGAAAAACAAAAAGACAAGGTCAAAGGTGCGCTAAGGATCAGAGGTTAAAATGATGACTCTTTTTTCCACTACGTGGCTACCCATTGCCACCTAATGAAGATGGCGTTGTCCGTTGAAACGCCTAGTGGAATAAAGATTCATCATTTTAACCTCTGATCCTTAGCGCTCTTTTGACCGTGTCTTTTTGCTTTTCATTTTTCCTATTGAGCATACAGACCCGGTTATGGAGGGCCCCCTGCTTTGAACCTTCCCCTATAAGTCAGAACAGAGCAACAGTTTGGTGATCTTGATCTGTTCATGAATGGCCATCATGTAATGTATAGTAAAGTATATTAGTAGTGATGAGCGAGCGTGCTCTGATACAGCGTTATCTGAGCATGCTCCGGTGTTATACAAGTATTGCGGAGGCTCGAGTAATATGTTCAAATCCCCACGTCTGCATGCCTCATGGTTGATAGGCAAACCTGCATGTGTTGCAGCTGTCTATCCGCCTCAAATCATTCAGCCGTGGGGACTTGAACATAGTACTCAAGCCCCCATGATACTCAGCTAACACCCTAGCATGCTCGGTTAATGCGCCATCAGTTTTTTTGCTATCTCATCTGCTAGTTGCATGATGAAGGGGCAGAGACCCTGATTCCAGCAATGTATAACTTACTTGCAGCAGTCTTTATAAAATCCCTGTTTTATCTGCTGTGGAGCTACCAGTTCTCTGAATGCTAAGCTCTGTATAACCCCGCCCTTACCACTGATTGGTAGCTTTCTATGTACACTGTGCATAAGCAGAAAGCTTTGGTGGTGGAGGGGTTATACAGAGCTAATGAATATGAAGAACTACATGGCAGTATGTTTACTAGTCCTCTTGTGAAAAGCAAACAGACTAGTAAGTGATATATCACTGGAATGAGGGTGTCTGTCTCTACATTAGGCTGGATTCTCTTTAAAGAGGGACCTATCATCGTCTGAGAAACGTTAAAAAGTAAACAAAGACCATGTATGGAACCAGGGCCACACCACACCCGACGCGCGTTTTGCAATGAAATGCTTTGTCCCTGGAGAGTAGGGTGTGGTGGGTCCCTGGTTCCATACACTGCTGGTAATGTTACCTTTATTTTTAGTCCTATATGTGTAGCCTATATATTGCTCGATAGATTGGTGCTATGCAGGATCGTCACTGTGACTTATTCGCGCTTTACATAGCACCTCTTCTGATTTGCCATATGGACACTATGTTTTGTCTGGCACAATGCTTATTTGCATTTGCCGGATTTCATATGGACTGTACAGTGTATCATACGGTATACTACCCAGGTGTACCCACCCTTTTCCTGCACTTGTTTCTCCCTTTCTTGTTAATTTATTGTGATATTGGTTTTATATACAGCACTGGCAAAAATTAAGAGACCACTGCAAAATGTTCAGTTTGTCTGTTATAGGTATATTTTTAATATTAACACAAAACAAATGCCCCAAAAAGGTCTAGTAGGACAAAAACTCAAATACGTATTAACATATCAAAAGGCGGTACATAATGACCACAAAAAGAGTATAATCCTTAAATAAACATTTTATTGAATAACATAAACATAAAAAAAAACCCCGAACAATGGATAAAAAGGAACTACTGGAAACCACTAGTCAAAGGGAGCACTGTGACCAGCACACAGCCAATGCCTATGTAAACACTATCACTCAATACCTCTCAAATGTTAATGTGCAAGGTACAGACATAGCGGTCTGCACAAATGGCTTTGGATTAAATAGCAGCATTTCATTATATCTAAAGTGCATAATGCATCATGTCCATAATGGACCGTTTTTGGAATGCATAAACCAAACATAAAAGAGAGGTATGAAATACTTACAGACTTAAGCAGGCATGATGCTGGTAATATGCATGGTTTATGCATTCCAAAAACGGTCCATTATGGACATGATGCACTATGCACTTTAGATATAATGAAATGCTGCTATTTAATCCAAAGCCATTTGTACAGACCGCTATGTCTGTACCTTGCACATTAACATTTGAGAGGTATTGAGTAGGGTTGAGCGACCTTGACTTTTTTAGGGTCGAGCCGGGTTTCGCGAAACCCGACTATCTCAAAAGTCGAGTCGAGTGAAATCGGCCGATTATGGCGAAAAGTCGAGGATCGACCGAAACACGAAACCTAATGCAAAGCCAATGGGGATTTTTTTTTCTTTCTTTCTTTCTTTCTTTCTTTCTTTCTTTCTTTCTTTCTTTCTTTCTTTCTTTCTTTCTTTCTTTCTTTCTTTCTTTCTTTCTCTCTCTCTCTTTCTCTCTCTCTCTCTCTCTCTCTCTCTCCTCCGTCCGTCCCTGAACTGAAAAGCTGGTGTTACACAGTGCAAATCGCTACAGCGCACAAGCGACAACATGGCAATAGGCGTCCACGCCCCTAAGACCTATGTCATCACTCTGCCCACGCCCCTTCATTGGCTGAAAAAAATGGCGCCAAGCGCGTCATACGAAACGCGACTTTGGCGCGAAAGTCGCGTACCGCATGGCCGACCCCACACAGGGATTGGGTCGGGTTTCATGAAACCCGACTTTGCCAAAAGTCGGCGACTTTTGAAAATGAACGATCCGTTTCGCTCAACCCTAGTATTGAGTGATCGTGTTTACATAGGCATTGGCTGTGTGCTGGTCACAGTGCTCCCTTTGACTAGTGGTTTCCAGTAGTTCCTTTTTATCCATTGTTCGCGATTTTTGTGATGTTTGTTATTCAATAAAATGTTTATTTAAGGATTATACTCTTTTTGTGGTCATTATGTACCGCCTTTTGATATGTTAATAGGTATATTTTTAAGTAAAATGTAAATTGTTCTTTTATTCTATAAACTTCTGACAACATGTCTTTGAAGTTCCAAGCAATACAATAATATTTTTTTTCTGAAAAGGTAAAATTGTCAAAATTAAAAAAAAAACAACAACAGTGCTTTCAGACCTCTAATAATGCAAAGAAAACAAGTTCATAATCATTTAGAAATAACAATATTAATGTTTTAACTCAGGAAGAGTTCAGAAATCAATATTTTGTGGAATAACCATGATTTTTAATCACAGCTTTCATGCGTTGTGGCATGCTTTCCACCAGTCTTTCACACTGCTTCTGGTGCAGAAATTTAAGAAGTTCTTCCTTGTTTGATGGCTTGTGACTATCCAATCTTCCTCTTGATTACATTCCAGAGGTTTTCAATGGGGTTCAGGTCTGGAGATTGGGCTGCCCATGACAGGGTTTTGTTGCGGTGGTCTCTTAATTTTTGCCAGAGCTGTATATGTCTTTTTAACTACCTTTTTACAATAAAGATGTTTTTTCAGCCTTTTATAAAGAAGTTTCACATCCTTAAGTGTTTTTATGTTTGATAAATAACAATAGTGAGGGTAAAGTAAAGTCATGGCTCCTGGCTGAAGGGGAGAAAAGTTTTCGATGATTTGTATCTCACTCATTATCTGATCATTTGGTTTTGTTTGTGAAAATGATCATTATGTTTGTGAAAATGATCATCATGTTTGTGAATCTTAGGAGAATTTAGGATAAAAAGTTATACATTTACCATTGAGACCAATAGATAAGTAACTTGACAAAACAAGGGAATTGACAAAGTCACCCTAAATCCTGAAGATCTAAGCACAAGGCTCCCTTTCACATTGAAGTTGCACCCATATCAAAGTTGTAATCCTCTTAATATATTGCAGTCATCATATTATATAGCACTGTGTACTTACAATTGCTCGTTTTGCCTTTCTACCCAGCTAATATTTCTCTTTTCTCTGCTCTATGTAGAAACAAGAAGTCTCTTCTTATTCCCCTCTTCAACTCCTGATCCACTTGTTTCCCCCAGTCCTCTACTAGGGAATTTTGCAGTGACTCATGAATCATAGATGGAAAAGTGACCTCCTTTTTCTACATAGAGATTAAAAGGATTCAGCTAGTCACTTTTTAATCACTTGAAGTCTTAGACCTAATGGAAAAGAGATTAATTCTCTGGGTAGAAAGTCAAAATGAGCAATTGTAAGTAAACCGTGCTGTATAATATGTGAATGCAATATATTAAGAGGATAAAAATTTTGATGGGAGGAAGAGTGCTTCTTTAAGATGCTGTATACTATTGTCCCCCCTCTCAAAGTTAGTACATACCAACCTCTCCAGATTTTGAGCACTGTAACTTCTTGCATTTTTCTCTACATTAATAAGTCCTCTTTAACTGCCACTGTCAGTCCTTAGTGTAGTGAAGTAGTGTGTTCCTGGCAGCTTGCTGATTACTAGAGTTGAGCGACCTTGACCTTTTTAGAGTCGAGCCGGGTTTCGCGAAACCCGACTATCTCAAAAGTCGGGTCGAGTGAAATCGGCCGATTATGACGTAAAGTCGGGATCGACCGAAACACGAAACCCAATGCAAGTCAATGGGGCAGCATAGTCGGCAGTGAGTGGGGGCCAGGAAAACACCTAGAGTGCCCATTTTAATGTCAAAACCATCCATTCTTCTTAATGAAGCTTGTCAAGCGTAATTTACCTTATAATAATTGGAAGGCATTTGAAATTGGGGGTCATTTGGCTAAAGTTGTGTGGGGTAGGGCTGGTTCAAGTAATTAGTGGGCCCAGGAAATCTGGACCACGTCACGGCAGTGGAGCAGGGAGAGGTAAGTATTTCAACTTTGCAAGTGCTGTGATCCTGAGCAAGCAGGGGGGGCCCACTTGTTGGCATTGGCACTGGCACAGGGCCCCTCAACGTACAGCGGTGTGTTTGCACGGCGGGGGCGCCTCCCATCGGCAGCAACACTTTTGCGTACTATGAGAGGCCCTGTGCCAGTGACGTCGCCAACTAGTATTCCTCCCCCCACCTGATGAAGGAACCTGCACTTTCATCTGCACCTTCCTGTTTGTCCCTGTGTAAGGTGGTATGGTATGCGGGAAGGGGGACCTGACTTTCAGCAGGGTCACAATCTTGCAGTGTAGCGTGCACGGGAAATGTTGCGTTATGGGTCAATGTACCAGCAGACTCATCTATCACTGGCTGGGCAATGGGCAGGATGAGGAGGAAACACAGATATAGGCCCAAAGAATAAAGTGGGCTAAATGCAGTTCAAAATTGGTAACACAGGACTAATCAGGGGGCATTGCAGTGGAGGACAACTGGAATGAGAGGCTGACACAGAGAGTAGGGCCAAATCAGTAAGTAGTCGAAATGCAGTTCAAAATTGGCAACCGTAGTAAACAGGCGGCACAGCTTTGTTCAGTGGAGGAGAACAGCAAGGAGTGGCAGACACCGATAGTAGGCCCCAACCCAACTAGTAGGCCAAATGCAGTCCAACATTAACAACTACTTAACGAGAGCCTGAAAATGGAATTTCAGGACAGGAAACCAGGAGAACAGCAAGGAGTGGCAGACACCGATAGTAGGCCCCAAACCAACTAGTACGCCAAATGCAGTTGTTCCATTTAACCACAATTTAATGAGAGCCTGAAGATAGAAGCTCAGGAAAGGCAACCTGGGGAACACCTTGGAGTGTAACACACCATCTCTCTCCACCCCATACCCATTTTGTAGGCCTAATGCAGTGTACTTTTCTACAACTACTAAACGAGAGTCGGAAGACCGAAGCAATGGCAAGGAAACCTGGGGAACACCTTGGAGTGTAACACACCATCTCTCTCCACCCCATACCCAATTTGTAGGCCTAATGCAGTGTAGTTTCCAAGAACTACTAAACGAGAGCCGGAAGATCGAAGCTCAGGAAAGGCAACCTGGGGAACACCTTGGAGTGTAACACACCCTCTCTCTACACCCCATACCCAATTTGAAGGCCTAATGCAGCGTAGTTTCCAACAACTACTAAACGAGAGCCGGAAGATCGAAGCTCAGGAAAGGCAACCTGGGGAACACCTTGGAGTGGAACAAACCCTCTCTCTACACCCCATACCCAATTTGAAGGCCTAATGCAGTGTAGTTTCCAAGAACTACTAAACGAGAGCCGGAAGATCGAAGCTCAGGAAAGGCAACCTGGGGAACACCTTGGAGTGTAACACACCCTCTCGCTACACCCCATACCCAATTTGAAGGCCTAATGCAGCGTAGTTTCCAACAACTACTAAACGAGAGCCGGAAGATCGAAGCTCAGGAAAGGCAACCTGGGGAACACCTTGGAGTGGAACAAACCCTCTCTCTACACCCCATACCCAATTTGTAGGCCTAATGCAGCGTAGTTTCCGACAACTACTAAACGAGAGCATGAAGATCGAAGCTCAGGAAAGGCAACCTGGGGAACACCTTGGAGTGTAACACACCCTCTCTCTACACCCCATACCCAATTTGAAGGCCTAATGCAGTGTAGTTGCCAAGAACTACTAAACGAGAGCCGGAAGATCGAAGCTCAGGAAAGGCAACCTGGGGAACACCTTGGAGTGGAACACACCATCTCTCTACACCCCATACCCAATTTGAAGGCCTAATGCAGCGTAGTTTCCAACAACTACTAAACGAGAGCCGGAAGATCGAAGCTCAGGAAAGGCAACCTGGGGAACACCTTGGAGTGTAACACAACGTCTCTCTACACCACGGAAGGGCTGATTCTTAGGAAGGAAGGCTGTTGGAAATAAGCATTGCGCGTCCGAGGGTGATTATATTCTTATTAGGTATATACTCACCCTCGGACGCGCCCTGCTTCTTTATTTGGAATGAATGTTTATTTGCAATGTGGTGTTGACTTTCTCTATTATTTTGGTAATTAATGATTTTATTATTTTCATTGTTTTGCATCTTCTCGGCAATAATATAAAGAAGACGCGACAGGACAACACTCGGTGGATGCCATATCTGTGTTTTCAATTTAAAAAACCTTTCAGTTAACTACTTGCAGGAGAAAGTAATTGTAGCTGGTGGCCATTTTTAGTACTGTACCAGATTTTAGTTGTGTGTTTGTTTTTAATGTTAAAATGTCTGCATTTGATATCTCACCAGTATTTTCTTTTTTATAAGCAAAATACTTTTTTTTTTATTTTATGATGTTGGTTCAAGGGATACACGGGCAGCAGTAGACAGGTCAGTGGAGGCCTAGTGGAAGGAGGGACCGCAGACAGGCTTCGAAGCCCTAACATAATAAATTGGGCTGCCTGTAGGCAATTTAAAATTGGTTCCAGGGGAACACGGGCAGCAGTAGACAGGTCAGTGGAGGCCTAGAGGAAGGAGGGACCGCAGATGCGCCAATGTTTCCCCCATACCAAATTTGTAGGCCTAATGCAGTGTAGTTTCCAACAACTACTAAACGAGAGCCGGAATATCGAAGCTCAGGAAAGGCAACCTGGGGAACACCTTGGAGTGTAACACACCCTCTCTCTACACCCCATACCCAATTTGAAGGCCTAATGCAGTGTAGTTTCCAAGAACTACTAAACGAGAGCCGGAAGATCGAAGCTCAGGAAAGGCAACCTGGGAAACACCTTGGAGTGTAACACACCCTCTCTCTACACCCCATACCCAATTTGAAGGCCTAATGCAGCGTAGTTTCCAACAACTACTAAACGAGAGCCGGAAGATCGAAGCTCAGGAAAGGCAACCTGGGGAACACCTTGGAGTGTAACAAACCCTCTCTCTACACCCCATACCCAATTTGTAGGCCTAATGCAGCGTAGTTTCCGACAACTACTAAACGAGAGCATGAAGATCGAAGCTCAGGAAAGGCAACCTGGGGAACACCTTGGAGTGTAACACACCCTCTCTCTACACCCCATACCCAATTTGAAGGCCTAATGCAGTGTAGTTTCCAAGAACTACTAAACGAGAGCCGGAAGATCGAAGCTCAGGAAAGGCAACCTGGGGAACACCTTGGAGTGTAACACAACGTCTCTCTACACCACAGAAGGGCTGATTCTTAGGAAGGAAGGCTGTTGGAAATAAGCATTGCGCGTCCGAGGGTGATTATATTCTTATTAGGTATATACTCACCCTCGGACGCGCCCTGCTTCTTTATTTGGAATGAATGTTTATTTGCAATGTGGTGTTGACTTTCTCTATTATTTTGGTAATTAATGATTTTATTATTTTCATTGTTTTGCATCTTCTCGGCAATAATATAAAGAAGACGCGACAGGACAACACTCGGTGGATGCCATATCTGTGTTTTCAATTTAAAAAACCTTTCAGTTAACTACTTGCAGGAGAAAGTAATTGTAGCTGGTGGCCATTTTTAGTACTGTACCAGATTTTAGTTGTGTGTTTGTTTTTAATGTTAAAATGTCTGCATTTGATATCTCTCCAGTATTTTCTTTTTTGTAAGCAAAATACTTATTTTTATATTTTCTGATGTTGGTTCCAGGGGTACACGGGCAGCAGTGCCCTGGTCAGTGTAGTAGTAGTTGAAAGAATGGACCGCAGACAGGCATCGAAGGCCTAAAATAAAAAAATTGGGCTGGCTGTAGGCAATTTTAAATTGGTTCCAGGGGTACACGGGCAGCAGTGGTGTGGTCAGTGGAGGCCTAGTGGAAGAAGTGACCGCAGACAGGCATCGAAGGCCTAAAATAATAACACATGGCTGTAGGCAATTTTAAATTGGTTCCAGGGGTACACGGGCAGCAGTGGTGTGGTCAGTGGAGGCCTAGTGGAAGGAGTGACCGCAGACAGGCATCGAAGGCCTAAAATAATAACACATGGCTGTAGGCAATTTTAAATTGGTTCCAGGGGTACACGGGCAGCAGTGACCTGGTCAGTGTAGTAGTAGTTGAAAGAATGGACCGCAGACAGGCATCGAAGGCCTAAAATAAAAATATTGGGCTGGCTGTAGGCAATTTTAAATTGGTTCCAGGGGTACACGGGCAGCAGTGGTGTGGTCAGTGGAGGCCTAGTGGAAGGAGTGACCGCAGACAGGCATCGAAGGCCTAAAATAATAACACATGGCTGTAGGCAATTTTAAATTGGTTCCAGGGGTACACGGGCAGCAGTGACCTGGTCAGTGTAGTAGTAGTTGAAAGAATGGACCGCAGACAGGCATTGAAGGCCTAAAATAAAAAAATTGGGCTGGCTGTAGGCAATTTTAAATTGGTTCCAGGGGTACACGGGCAGCAGTGGTGTGGTCAGTGGAGGCCTAGTGGAAGGAGTGACCGCAGACAGGCATCGAAGGCCTAAAATAATAACACATGGCTGTAGGCAATTTTAAATTGGTTCCAGGGGTACACGGGCAGCAGTGGTGTGGTCAGTGGAGGCCTAGTGGAAGGAGTGACCGCAGACAGGCATCGAAGGCCTAAAATAATAACACATGGCTGTAGGCAATTTTAAATTGGTTCCAGGGGTACACGGGCAGCAGTGACCTGGTCAGTGTAGTAGTAGTTGAAAGAATGGACCGCAGACAGGCATCGAAGGCCTAAAATAAAAAAATTGGGCTGGCTGTAGGCAATTTTAAATTGGTTCCAGGGGTACACGGGCAGCAGTGGTGTGGTCAGTGGAGGCCTAGTGGAAGGAGTGACCGCAGACAGGCATCGAAGGCCTAAAATAATAACACATGGCTGTAGGCAATTTTAAATTGGTTCCAGGGGTACACGGGCAGCAGTGACCTGGTCAGTGTAGTAGTAGTTGAAAGAATGGACCGCAGACAGGCATCGAAGGCCTAAAATAAAAAAATTGGGCTGGCTGTAGGCAATTTTAAATTGGTTCCAGGGGTACACGGGCAGCAGTGGTGTGGTCAGTGGAGGCCTAGTGGAAGGAGTGACCGCAGACAGGCATCGAAGGCCTAAAATAATAACACATGGCTGTAGGCAATCTTAAATTGGTTCCAGGGGTACACGGGCAGCAGTGCCCTGGTCAGTGTAGTAGTAGTTGAAAGAATGGACCGCAGATAGGCATCGAAGGCCTAAAATAAAAAAATTGGGCTGGCTGTAGGCAATTTTAAATTGGTTCCAGGGGTACACTGGCAGCAGTGGTGTGGTCAGTAGAGGCCTAGTGGAAGGAGTGACCGCAGACAGGCATCGAAGGCCTAACATAACAAAAATGTCAATACAATGGTATTGTCAGTGGCAGGCATTGAAGGATGTCAGCGCATAGACTAAACATTGGTGGAGCTGTGAGATAATTTTGCAAGTGGTAGAGCACTGTTTGAGCTGGGGTGGGGGGAAACTGTCTTGTGGCCGGCGGTACAGGCCCAGGGCCCCTCATATTACAACGGTGTGTCTGACGTTGGGTGCGCACCACCACCGCCAGAGACACTTTATTGTACTAGGAGGGACCCAGTGGCAGTGCCGTCGACCAAAAGCGGGCTCACCCACCTCTTCAGACAAACTGCACTCTCACGGGTGCTGTCGCCAAGTGTCGATACCACGGCCCCGTGTGGGGAGTTTGGCCATTTAGTGAGGTGTAAACATGTCGTATGCTGGACAATCAGGTGCTGAAAATTACGAGATTGGAAAAGGCATTCAGAATAGTCCACAGGCAAGACCTTTTCATAGGAAAGCTAGGTGTCAGCCGGGCAAGGTGGGGCAAAAGATTTCGAAATCCAGTTGTGGTTCATTTTAATGAAGGTTAGATCATCTACATTTTGGGTAGCCAGACGAGTCCTTTTTTCTGTTAGTATTGAACCTGCAGCACTGAATACTCTTTCTGATAGGACACTAGCTTCCGGGCAAGCAAGCTCCTGCAATGCATATTCTGCCAATTCTGGCCAGGTGTCTAATTTTGATGCCCAGTAATCAAATGGGAATGACGGTTGAGGGAGAACATCGATAAGGGATGAAAAATAGTTTGTAACCATACTGGACAAATGTTGTCTCCTGTCACTTTGAATTGATGCTGCAGTACCTGTCCTGTCTGCGGTCATAGCAAAATCACTCCACAACCTGGTCAGAAAACCCCTCTGGCCAACGCCACTTCTGATTTCTGCCCCTCTAACTCCTCTGGTCTGCTGGCCCCTGCAGCTCGTGTGAGAACGATCACGGGCGCTGTGTGCAGGGAATGCCAGAAGCAAACGGTCAACAAGAGTTGATTGTTTGGTTGCTAATATTAGTTCCAAGTTCTCATGTGGCATTATATTTTGCAATTTGCCTTTATAGCGAGGATCAAGGAGGCAGGCCATGTGGGCCAAAGTTCCAGTTCTCAAATCTGCGGTTGTGCTTGGTTGAGGGGCAGTTTCAGGCAAATCCACGTCACTTGTGTCCCTCAAAAAACCAGAACCCGGCCTTGCCGCGCCACCAATTTCCAGTGGCCCCGGAAAAGCTTCCTCATTAAAAATATAATCATCCCCATCATCCTCCTCGTCCTCCTCCTCCTCTTCGCCCGCTACCTCGTCCTGTACACTGCCCTGGCCAGACAATGGCTGACTGTCATCAAGGCTTTCCTCTTCCTCAGCTGCAGACGCCTGATCCTTTATGTGCGTCAAACTTTGCATCAGCAGACGCATTAGGGGGATGCTCATGCTTATTATGGCGTTGTCTGCACTAACCAGCCGTGTGCATTCCTCAAAACATTGAAGGACTTGACACATGTCTTGAATCTTCGACCACTGCACACCTGACAACTCCATGTCTGCCATCCTACTGCCTGCCCGTGTATGTGTATCCTCCCACAAAAACATAACAGCCCGCCTCTGTTCACACAGTCTCTGAAGCATGTGCAGTGTTGAGTTCCACCTTGTTGCAACGTCTATGATTAGGCGATGCTGGGGAAGGTTCAAAGAACGCTGATAGGTCTGCATACGGCTGGAGTGTACGGGCGAACGGCGGATATGTGAGCAAAGTCCACGCACTTTGAGGAGCAGGTCGGATAACCCCGGATAACTTTTCAGGAAGCACTGCACCACCAGGTTTAAGGTGTGAGCCAGGCAAGGAATGTGTTTCAGTTGGGAAAGGGAGATGGCAGCCATGAAATTCCTTCCGTTATCACTCACTACCTTGCCTGCCTCAAGATCTACAGTGCCCAGCCACGACTGCGTTTCTTTCTGCAAGAACTCGGACAGAACTTCCGCGGTGTGTCTGTTGTCGCCCAAACACTTCATAGCCAATACAGCCTGCTGACGTTTGCCAGTAGCTGCCCCATAATGGGAGACCTGGTGTGCAACAGTGGCAGCTGCGGATGGAGTGGTTGTGCGACTGCGGTCTGTGGACGAGCTCTCGCTTCTGCAGGAGGACGAAGAGGAGGAGGAGGGGGTGCGAACGGCTACAGCCAATTGTTTCCTAGACCGTGGGCTAGGCAGAACTGTCCCAAACTTGCTGTCCCCTGTGGACCCTGCATCCACCACATTTACCCAGTGTGCCGTGATGGACACGTAACGTCCCTGGCCATGCCTACTGGTCCATGCATCTGTTGTCAGGTGCACCTTTGTGCTCACAGATTGCCTGAGTGCATGGACGATGCGCTCTTTAACATGCTGGTGGAGGGCTGGGATGGCTTTTCTGGAAAAAAAGTGTCGACTGGGTAGCTCGTAGCGTGGTACAGCGTAGTCCATCAGGGCTTTGAAAGCTTCGCTTTCAACTAACCGGTAGGGCATCATCTCTTACGAGATTAGTCTAGCTATGTGTGCGTTCAAACCCTGTGTACGCGGATGCGAGGCTAAGTACTTCCTTTTTCTAACCATAGTCTCATGTAGGGTCAGCTGGACTGGAGAGCTGGAGATCGTGGAACTAGCGGGGGTGCCGGTGGACATGGCAGACTGCGAGACGGTGGGAGATGGTATTGTTGCCACCGGTGCCCTAGATGCAGTGTTTCCTACTACGAAACTGGTGATTCCCTGACCCTAACGGCTTTGGCCTGGCAAAGAAACCTGCACAGATACTGCAGGTGGTGCGGAAAATGGTGGCCCTACACTGCCGGAAGGGATGTTGCGTTGCTGACTAGCTTCATTGGCCGAGGGTGCTACAACCTTAAGGGACGTTTGGTAGTTAGTCCAGGCTTGCAAATGCATGGTGGTTAAATGTCTATGCATGCAACTTGTATTGAGACTTTTCAGATTCTGTCCTCTGCTTAAGGTAGTTGAACATTTTTGACAGATGACTTTGCGCTGATCAATTGGATGTTGTTTAAAAAAATGCCAGACTGCACTCTTTCTAGCATCGGATACCTTTTCAGGCATTGCAGACTGAGCTTTAACCGGATGGCCACGCTGTCCTCCAACAGGTTTTAGCTTTGCCACGCGTTTTGGGCAAGATACGGGCCCGACAGATGGAACCTGTTGCGATGTTGATGCCTGCTGCGGCCCCTCCTCCTCCGCTTCAGAACTGCTGCCGCCTGCACCCTGTTCCCCCAATGGCTGCCAATCGGGGTCAAGAACTGGGTCATCTATTACCTCTTCTTGTAGCTCGTGTGCAACTTCGTCTGTGTCACCGTGGCGGTCGGTGGTATAGCGTTCGTGATGGGGCAACATAGTCTCATCAGGGTCTGATTCTTGATCAGCACCCTGCGATGGCAATGTTGTGGTCTGAGTCAAAGGACCAGGATAGTAGTCTGGCTGTGGCTGTGCATCAGTGCACTCCATGTCAGATTCAACTTGTAATGGGCATGGACTGTTAACTGCTTCACTTTCTAAGCCAGGGACGGTATGTGTAAAGAGCTCCATGGAGTAACCCGTTGTGTCGCCTGCTGCATTCTTCTCTGTTGTTGTTTTTGCTGAAGAGGACAAGGAAGCGACTTGTCCCTGACCGTGAACATCCACTAACGACGCGCTGCTTTGACATTTACCAGTTTCACGAGAGGAGGCAAAAGAGCTAGAGGCTGAGTCAGCAAGATAAGCCAAAACTTGCTCTTGCTGCTCCGGCTTTAAAAGCGGTTTTCCTACTCCCAGAAAAGGGAGCGTTCGAGGCCTTGTGTAGCCAGACGACGAACCTGGCTCCACAGCTCCAGACTTAGGTGCAATATTTTTTTTCCCACGACCAGCTGATGCTCCACCACTACCACTACCCTCATTACCAGCTGACAATGAACGCCCCCGGCCACGACCTCTTCCACCAGACTTCCTCATTGTTTTAAAAATGTTAACAAACGAACGGTATTTGTTGCTGTCACACAACTTACACGGTGAGCTATAACTTCAGTATGATTTAGCTACCCCTTTACAGGTGGGTGAGACCACAACGAAAATCAGCCACATTGTTACACACTCTGTTGTTGTTGGCAACAAATGAGATGGCACACACGCAGGACTGTCACTGAAGCGCAAATGTAAATATTTATCTCCCACTGATTTGTGTTTGTTTTTTTTAAAAGGGAGACTTCAGAAAAAAAAAAATTAAAAAAAAATTATTTTTTACAGAAGAATTTATAAAACAAATAAAATGAAATGATTGTTTCAGGGAGAATTTAGGAAAAAAAAAAAAAAAAAAGGCTTTGTAGGGCCCACTGAGTGAGAGAGGACGCACACAGGAGTGGCAATATGAATCTCCCACAGATTTTTTTTTTTTTTTTTTTTTTTTTAGGGAGACTTGAGAGAAAAAAAAATACCAAAAAAATGATTTTTTTCAGGAATAATTTAGAAACCAAAGAAAATAAAATGATTGTTTCAGGGAGAATTTAGAAAACAAATAAAACAAAAAATAGGCTTTCTAGGGCCCACTGAGTGACAGATGACGCACACAGGAGTCAGGAGTGGCACACAAGCCCAGAGGCCAATATTAATCTCCCACTGATTGATTTAGTGATTTTTTTTGGTAGATTTTGGAACCCAAATCAAGCAAAAAAATTAATAGGCTTTCTATGGCCCACAATTGGGGAGAGAGAGAGAGATGGCACACCCAGGAGTCAAGACTGGCACACAAGCAGAAGGGGCAATATGAATCTCCCACAGATTTTTTTATTTTTTTTTTTCAGGGAGACTTGAGAGAAAAAAAAATACAAAAAAAATGATTTTTTTCAGGAATAATTTAGAAACCAAAGAAAATAAAATGATTGTTTCAGGGAGAATTTAGAAAACAAATAAAACAAAAAATAGGCTTTCTAGGGCCCACTGAGTGACAGATGACGCACACAGGAGTCAGGAGTGGCACAATATTAATCTCCCACTGATTGATTTAGTGATTTTTTTTGGTAGATTTTGGAACCCAAATCAAGCAAAAAAATTAATAGGCTTTCTATGGCCAACAATTGGGGAGAGAGAGAGAGATGGCACACCCAGGAGTCAAGACTGGCACACAAGCAGAAGGGGCAATATGAATCTCCCACAGATTTTTTTTTTTTTTTTCAGGGAGACTTGAGAGAAAAAAAAATACAAAAAAAATGATTTTTTTCAGGAATAATTTAGAAACCAAAGAAAATAAAATGATTGTTTCAGGGAGAATTTAGAAAACAAATAAAACAAAAAATAGGCTTTCTAGGGCCCACTGAGTGACAGATGACGCACACAGGAGTCAGGAGTGGCACACAAGCCCAGAGGCCAATATTAATCTCCCACTGATTGATTTAGTGATTTTTTTTGGTAGATTTTGGAACCCAAATCAAGCAAAAAAATTAATAGGCTTTCTATGGCCAACAATTGGGGAGAGAGAGAGAGATGGCACACCCAGGAGTCAAGACTGGCACACAAGCAGAAGGGGTAATATGAATCTCCCACAGATTTTTTTTTTTTTTTTTTTTCAGGGAGACTTGAGAGAAAAAAAAATACCAAAAAAATGATTTTTTTTCAGGAATAATTTAGAAACCAAAGAAAATAAAATGATTGTTCCAGGGAGAATTTAGAAAACAAATAAAACAAAAAATAGGCTTTCTAGGGCCCACTGAGTGACAGATGACGCACACAGGAGTCAGGAGTGGCACACAAGCCCAGAGGCCAATATTAATCTCCCACTGATTGATTTAGTGATTTTTTTTGGTAGATTTTGGAATCCAAATCAAGCAAAAAAATTAATAGGCTTTCTATGGCCCACAATTGGGGAGAGAGAGAGAGATGGCACACCCAGGAGTCAAGACTGGCACACAAGCAGAAGGGGCAATATGAATCTCCCACAGATTTTTTTTTTTTTCAGGGAGACTTGAGAGAAAAAAGAATACAAAAAAAATGATTTTTTTTCAGGAATAATTTAGAAACCAAAGAAAATAAAATGATTGTTTCAGGGAGAATTTAGAAAACAAATAAAACAAAAAATAGGCTTTCTAGGGCCCACTGAGTGACAGATGACGCACACAGGAGTCAGGAGTGGCACACAAGCCCAGAGGCCAATTTTAATCTCCCACTGATTGATTTAGTGATTTTTTTTGGTAGATTTTGGAACCCAAATCAAGCAAAAAAATTTATAGGCTTTCTATGGCCAACAATTGGGGAGAGAGAGAGAGATGGCACACCCAGGAGTCAAGACTGGCACACAAGCAGAAGGGGTAATATGAATCTCCCACAGATTTTTTTTTTTTTTTCAGGGAGACTTGAGAGAAAAAAAAATACCAAAAAAATGATTTTTTTCAGGAATAATTTAGAAACCAAAGAAAATAAAATGATTGTTTCAGGGAGAATTTAGAAAACAAATAAAACAAAAAATAGGCTTTCTAGGGCCCACTGAGTGACAGATGACGCACACAGGAGTCAGGAGTGGCACACAAGCCCAGAGGCCAATATTAATCTCCCACTGATTGATTTAGTGATTTTTTTTGGTAGATTTTGGAACCCAAATCAAGCAAAAAAATTAATAGGCTTTCTATGGCCCACAATTGGGGAGAGAGAGAGAGATGGCACACCCAGGAGTCAAGACTGGCACACAAGCAGAAGGGGCAATATGAATCTCCCACAGATTTTTTTTTTTTTTTTCAGGGAGACTTGAGAGAAAAAAAAATACAAAAAAAATGATTTTTTTCAGGAATAATTTAGAAACCAAAGAAAATAAAATGATTTTTTCAGGGAGAATTTAGAAAACAAATAAAACAAAAAATAGGCTTTCTAGGGCCCACTGAGTGACAGATGACGCTCACAGGAGTCAGGAGTGGCACACAAGCCCAGAGGCCAATATTAATCTCCCACTGATTGATTTAGTGATTTTTTTTGGTAGATTTTGGAACCCAAATCAAGCAAAAAAATTAATAGGCTTTCTATGGCCCACTATTTGTGAGAGAGATGGCACGCTCAGGACTGGCACACAAGCCCAGAGGCCAATATTAATCTCCCATTTTTTTTTTTTCCAGGGAAAATTTATAAACCCAATAAAAAAAATAATAATAAATAGGCTTTCTATGGCCCACTATCTGAGAGAGAGAGAGATGGCACGCTTAGGACTGGCACACAAGCCCAAAGCCCAATATTAATCTCCCACTGATTGATTTAATGATTTTTTCAGGTAGAATTTAGAACCCAAATCAAGCAAAAAAATTAATAGGCTTTCTATGGCCCACTGAGTGAGAGATGGCACACACAGGAGTAAGGAGTGGCACACAAGCCCTGAGGCCAATATTTTTCTCCCACTGATTGATTGATTGATTTTTTCAGGTAGAATTAGGAACCCAAATCAACCCAAAAAATAAATAGGCTTTCTATGGCCCACTATTTGTGAGAGAGATGGCACGCTCAGGACTGGCACACAAGCCCAGAGGCCAATATTAATCTCCCACTTTTTTTTTTTCCAGGGAAAATTTATAAACCCAATAAAAAAAATAATAATAAATAGGCTTTCTATGGCCCACTATCTGAGAGAGAGAGATGGCACGCTTAGGACTGGCACACAAGCCCAAAGGCCAATATTAATCTCCCACTGATTGATTGATTGATTTTTTCAGGTAGAATTATGAACCCAAATCAACCAAAAAAATAAATAGGCTTTCTATGGCCCACTATTTGTGAGAGAGATGGCACGCTCAGGACTGGCACACAAGCCCAGAGGCCAATATTAATCTCCCACTTTTTTTTTTTTTCCAGGGAAAATTTATAAACCCAATAAAATAATAAAAAAATAGGCTTTCTATGGCCCACTATCTGAGAGAGAGAGAGATGGCACGCTTAGGACTGGCACACAAGCCCAAAGGCCAATATTAATCTCCCACTGATTGATTTATTGATTTTTTTCAGGTAGAATTTAGAACCCAAATCAAGCAAAAAAATTAATAGGCTTTCTATGGCCCACTGAGTGAGAGATGGCACACACAGGAGTAAGGAGTGGCACACAAGCCCTGAGGCCAATATTTTTCTCCCACTGATTGATGTTGTGATTTTTTCTGGTAGATTTTGGAACCCAAATCAAGCAAAAAAATAAATAGGCTTTCTATGGCCCACTGAGTGAGAGATGACACAGACAGAGATGGCACTCTAGCAGAAATGTCAATCTTAATCTCCCACAAAAAAAAAAAAAAAAAAAAAAGGAACTGTCCTTCAATTACTATCTCCCTGCAGTAATCTCAGCCAGGTATGGCAGGCAGCAATAAGGAGTGGACTGATGCACAAATTAAATAAAAAGTGTGGACAAACAAACAAGATAGCTGTGCAGAAAGGAAGGAACAAGAGGATTTGTGCTTTGAAAAAAGCAGTTGGTTTGCACAGCGGCGTACACACAGCAATGCAGCTATCAGGGAGCCTTCTAGGGCAGCCCAATGAGCTACAGCGCTGAGGAAAAAAAAAAAAAAGGAGCTTCCACTGTCCCTGCACACCGAAGGTGGTGTTGGGCAGTGGAAATCGCTACAGCACAAGCGGTTTTGTGGTTAATCGACCCTGCCTAACGCTATCCCTGCTTCTGACGAAGCGGCAGCAACCTCTCCCTAAGCTCAGATCAGCAGCAGTAACATGGCGGTCGGCGGGAACTCCCCTTTATAGCCCCTGTGACGCCGCAGACAGCAAGCCAATCACTGCAATGCCCTTCTCTAAGATGGTGGGGACCAGGACCTATGTCATCACGCTGCCCACACTCTGCGTTTACCTTCATTGGCTGAGAAATGGCGCTTTTCGCGTCATTAAAACGCGACTTTGGCGCGAAAGTCGCGTACCGCATGGCCGACCACGCACAGGGGTCGGATCGGGTTTCATGAAACTCGACTTCGCCAAAAGTCGGCGACTTTTGAAAATGTTCGACCCGTTTCGCTCAACCCTACTGATTACAGTTTCTTTTGCCCTCCTCATTGTCAATGGGTTGCTCTGCCAGCCAGATGGCTACTGAGAGACTCGGTCACTGCCATTTTCTGGTCTTTCAAAGTTTAACTTAATAGGAGACTGATAAATTACCTATATTCTGCAATGCTGCAGTATTATAGTATATAGTATATGCAATACCATGACCACACATTTATGTTTCTTTGGGTAAGTAAAAAAAAAGTGTTTTCAAAAATTAAAAAATAAAAACACACCTATCAAAAATTGCCAAGCATTGCTCCTTTTTTAGCTTTCTATAGAAGTAGAGAGAGTCACATCTGTAGACTCAGCAGTAGAAATGAGCGGATCGCTTGGTCAAACCTGGTCCATTATCCAGATTAGTGCTGTCTGGCCTTGGACAGGAGCTGCATGAATTTCCTACCCCTCTGGGATCCCAGGCTCAGCTTATGATTAGCCCGGCAGGAGAGACATCATCTGTGTATCACACTCTGCACAAATGACTTCACGCCAAGCCACTGATACATTACTGCGCTGGGGAATTCAGAAACTCTGGAGATTCGGGCAGCTCCTGTCCACCGCCAGAGATCACTGACTTTGACCGTGGACCAGATTATGAGAAGTAATCCATTCAGGTCTACTTAGCAGCATGAGACAGGGACCTGTTCTGAAGATACGTGGTGGTCCGAGAGGTGAGGTCCACGTCTATCAGACCGAGATCCACAGATATTAGTCTAATGTGTTTGAGTTTAAAGGGTTTTTTCACATTTTTGATCTGATATACTTTTATATACTCTTGAATTTAAAAGCAGTAGAAGAAAGAGGAATGATGATTAGGAATGGTGATGGGGAATGGGGAATCATACCAGCATGTGGTGTGCCAAGGAGACACTATTGGTATTAGTTTGAGCAATTAGTCATGAATGCACCAATACATTTCCAGATATTTTTAGAACGGTATGTGTTTTCATTTACCATTATATTGAGTCGGTGTATGGCATGCAAAAAATGGAAGATCTACAAGTTAGATTATTCTCCGCACTTCTATTCTACTTAAAGAATAATTCCCAAGAATAATAACATGTACAAATTAGATATTAGAAAAAAAACTTTGACAGTGAGGGTGATCAATGAGTGGAACAGGCTGTCACGAGATGTGGTGAGTTCTCCTTCAATGGAAGTCTTCAAACAGAGGCTGGACAGACATCTGTCTGAGATGGTTTAGTGAATCCTGCATTGAGCAGGGGGTTGGACACGATGACCCTGGAGATCCTTCCCAACTCGAACATTCTATGATTTTATGTACAGGGGATAAATTACTTGATAAGATATATGTTTTTATCTTGGAAATAACCCTTTAACTATTTCAGACATAATAAAAAAAAATCATGTCTAAGGCAGGATCTACATATATCCATTGCATCAGGCTCAGCGTTTTAAACCAGAACAGAACTGATGCAAATTTACATATGTTGCCATTGGGCCTTTTTCTCAATTACTTCTAGGAGCTGTTCCAAATCTGGATCACGATGTTATATGAAACGTAGTGTGCCAGAACATCCGCACCTATCAAGCACAACAACTCATGTGCAGGACAAAGGGCAAATTATTCCATTGCCAAAAACGTGATTAGTTCTTTCATCAGTTTCTATCTGGTGTTTTTGTTAAATACTGGATATTAACAATGACGCAGGGCTGGATATGGATAGAAATGGCGACGCAGGGCTGGTTATGGATAGAAATGATGACGCAGGGCTGGTTATGGATAGAAATGATGACGCAGGGCTAGTTATGGATAGAAATGATGATGCAGGGCTGGGTATGGATAGAAATGGCGACGCAGGGCTGATTATGGATAGAAATGATGACGCAGGGCTGGTTATGGATAGAAATGGCGACGCAGGGCTGGTTATGGATAGAAATGATGACGCAGGGCTGGTTATGGATAGAAATGATGATGCAGGGCTGGTTATGGATAGAAATGATGACGCAGGGCTGGTTATGGATAGAAATGATGACGCAAGGCTGGATATGGATAGAAATGATGACGCAGGGCTGGATATGGATAGGAATGACGACGCAGGGCTGGATATGGATAGAAATGATGACGTAGGGCTGGATATGGATAGAAATGATGACGCAGGGCTGGATATGGATAGGAATGACGACGCAGGGCTGGATATGGATAGAAATGATAACGCAGAGCTGGATATGGATAGAAATGGGAACGCAGGGCTGGTTATGGATAGAAATGATGATGCAGGGCTGGATAAGGATAGAAATGATGACGCAGGGCTGGTTATGGATAGAAATGATGACGCAGGGCTGGGTATGGATAGAAATGGCCAGAACATCCGCACCTATCAAGCACAACAACTCATGTGCAGGACAAAGGGCAAATTATTCCATTGCCAAAAACGTGATTAGTTCTTTCATCAGTTTCTATCTGGTGTTTTTGTTAAATACTGGATATTAACAATGACACAGGGCTGGATATGGATAGAAATGGCGACGCAGGGCTGGTTATGGATAGAAATGATGACGCAGGGCTAGTTATGGATAGAAATGGCGATGCAGGGCTGGTTATGGATAGAAATGATGATGCAGGGCTGGTTATGGATAGAAATGATGACGCAGGGCTGGGTATGGATAGAAATGGCGACGCAGGGCTGGTTATGGATAGAAATGATGACGCAGGGCTGGTTATGGATAGAAATGATGACGCAGGGCTGGTTATGGATAGAAATGATGACGCAGGGCTGGTTATGGATAGAAATGATGACGCAGGGCTGGTTATGGATAGAAATGATGATGCAAGGCTGGATATGGATAGAAATGATGACGCAGGGCTGAATATGGATAGGAATGACGACGCAGGGCTGGATATGGATAGAAATGATAACGCAGGGCTGGATATGGATAGAAATGGGAACGCAGGGCTGGTTATGGATAGAAATGATGACGCAGGGCTAGATATGGATAGAAATGATGACGCAGGGCTGGTTATGGATAGAAATGATGACGCAGGGCTGGTTATGGATAGAAATGATGACGCAGGGCTGGTTATGGATTGAAATGGCGACGCAGGGCTGGTTATGGATAGAAATGATGACGCAGGGCTGGTTATGGATAGAAGTGATGACGCAAGGCTGGATATGGATAGAAATGATGACGCAGGGCTGGATATGGATAGGAATAACGACGCAGGGCTGGATATGGATAGAAATGATAACGCAGAGCTGGATATGGATAGAAATGGGAACGCAGGGCTGGTTATGGATAGAAATGATGACGCAGGGCTGGATATGGATAGAAATGATGACGCAGGGCTGGTTATGGATAGAAATGATGACACAGGGCTGGGTATGGATAGAAATGGCGACACAGGGCTCGTTATGGATATAAATGATGATGCAGGGCTGAATATTGATAGAAATGGCGACGCAGGGCTCGTTATGGATATAAATGATGACGCAGGGCTGGATATGGATAGAAATGACGACACAGGGCTGGTTATGGATAGAAATGACGACGCTGGGTTGGTTATGGATAGAAATGATGACACAAGGCTGGATATGGATAGAAATGACGATGCAGGACAGGATATGGGTAGAAATGATGAGACAGGGCTGGATATATGTAAACCCAGCCTCAATGTATAATAGGATTTACTCTATCCACTTGCTATACTGATAAAATCTCTGTAAGAATGATACCTATAACTAGTATTGTAATCATTATATTGGAATATTAGGGGGTAGATCTTGAAATTCATACAGCCTTGTCTTAGTCAGTGTGTCAGCAGACCCTATAATTTAAGAGCTGAAAAGGATAAAGATTACCTTGTGTCTATGAATTGATACTGAAATGTACCTGTGAGCGAAATTCTAAAGGTTAGCACTGTTCTGTTAAACTGCTCACAATGACACCCAACATTTATTATTACATCTTTCAATTTATACTGCCAACAGCTGAGCT
The DNA here is from genome assembly GCF_032444005.1 of Ranitomeya imitator. Classification (NCBI taxonomy): domain Eukaryota; kingdom Metazoa; phylum Chordata; class Amphibia; order Anura; family Dendrobatidae; genus Ranitomeya; species Ranitomeya imitator. Next base: position 105,754,015 of record NC_091283.1, on the reverse strand, counting down.
TTTCACAGACTGTAATCCTCAGGCATTAAAGGGAAAGCAGCGACTTCGTTAGAAAGAAATTCTTTGCTCAGTCAATCTCTTTACCCTCCCGAAAGCCAATGAACGATTAATCCTAACTATAAATACTGTTATTCTGGGCTTTAATAAATACAGAGGATATAACATTTCACTTTGTAATGTACAAATGTTAACATTGTTACAAAATAGCAGATGTGGAACTGCCGCTTTGTGATTGTAGCTTATTTGTTTCTGTTTCTATCTTTTTGTTTGATTTTATATTTAAGTGTTGTAGAGAGTACTGTTTATAAAAAGCTGCAAAATGGTACCTTTCCTATTGATAAAATCAACGAGATTATAGGGAGTCTGTCATGACAAAATAACTGTTCAAACAAATCATAGGTGCTCGGTGCACCCTTAGTGGGGCCAAACAATTCAGTGCACCTTCCCACTGCATCCTTGGAGACAAGAGACACACTGCCACGAGTTTGCAGGGAGGCAGCAACGAGGAAAGGAGAGGCCGCATGTGTAGAGCCAAGGGCGCTCGGTCCCTGGATGCCTGGATCCAAAATGGATGGCGGCGCTAAAAAAAAGTGTGATGTCACACAGTATGGTGTCCCGTAGGAGCCAAAAAGGAAACCAGCGCGTTTCGGAGAATGCTTCGTTCCCTGTTATGATCCGGTGACCTTGGAGCAGCATGAGAACTTTCACTGGAGAAGGTGGTCACTATACTGACCGCAATCCTGAACTTAACACCGCAACTAGAAGTAGCCATGGAGTGTACCTAACAATCCTAGACACCTCGTCACAGCCGGAGGACTAAATACCCCTAAAGATGAAAATAGGAATACTATCTTGCCTCAGAGCAGATCCCCAAAAGATAGACAGCCCCCCACAAATATTGGCGGTGAGTCGGAGAGGAAAAAACATACACAGGCAGAAAAACAGGATTTAGCACAGGAGGCCACTCTAGCTAAACAGAACAGGATAGGACAGAGTTCTGTGCGGTCAGTATTAAAACCCTTCAAAAATATCCACAGCAGAATATACAAAAACTTCCTACATCTAACAAAAGATGTAGGAGCATATATCTGCAACTCCAGCGAATCCTACAATCAGAGCAGGAATACAAAAAAAAACAAGCACACAGCAGTGTGCCACAGACACAAAAAACCTAACACTTATCTTTGCTGAATTTGGCAGCTAGCAGGAGAAGCCAGAATCCTGCACACTTAAATATCCCAGTCAGAACAGATATTAGCAGATACACCTGGCCAGGACTGTGACTCAGAGACAACTGCATTCCCACCTACAACCACTGGAGGGAACCCAAGAGCAGAATTCACAACAGTTCCCCTTCGTCAGGGTTTTTGCTCCAGGCTGTACATAGAGGGCCTTTTATGATCGGGGACTGTCAGCCTCCTTTATGAAAATTCCTTAACCCCACAAATGCCACCTTCCTTTGCTTGCTCTAGAACATACCTTGTTGCATTATGAATACTCAGTATGTCTGTATTAAAGGAATTCATTAATCATACCTACAGTATGATATGACTGAATATACCACTTGAACATGTGAGAATATGCAATTTATTCTGTAAGAATATGATTTTTTTAAAGTATATATATTTATTAGTATCATCATTAAAAAATAGATATATTCAATATGATTAAAAATAATATATAAGTGTATTTTGATAAAATTATGTGTTTACAAAAGATGGGATATATAATAATAAAATTAATATGATTAACGTAATATAAGAAAATGGAGAGGATACGTAAAACAACGGGGGAAATGGAACAAATAGGGAAATTATGAGAAACAAAAGAAAATGGAGAGGAAAAAAAGGGGGAAGATACAACGGGGATTATACAGTATATTGCATTGAAAGGCTGTAAGACAGCGCTTACTGCATGTATTTAGGGACACTCGCTTAGCAACGGGATTCAGTCACACAGGCACGTTTTTCTCACATAAACAGTCCATGCGGTTTATTATGCAGTCATAAACGAGGTTATGCACAGGTTACTGTATACTTCATAGAACACAATAGGCACCAACAGATAACATTAAGTTGCAGTCTCTAAACATGCTGGACCTTAATCCGTCCAGTTACCATGGGTGACTGCACAGTTCATTAACTGACCCCCTGTCAGTGCACACAGTTCCCCATACTCTGGGTTACCTTCCTGGAGCTCCTGCTCCACACGCTGACTCCTCCTCAGTCCTTGTTCCCAGGGAAGCTGTGGAACTGGGATCACCGTCCCAGACAATGCCTTGCTCACCAGGCCACCTGACAGTCCAGATCCTCAGACGGGCTGTAGCTCCCCCAATGCAGTGCCGTTGCAGACTCTGCATACATTCAGCCTTTCCATGCATTTTTCAGGACGTCCGTCCCCACGTGGGACCATCCAACACACAGGCCACTGCGTGTGCTATTCAGGACGTCCGTCCCCACCTGGGACCGTCCAACACACCAGTCTCTCAGTGCACTATTCAGGGATCCGATCCTAGTCCCAGTATCTCTCAACACACAAGTCTTCAGATCCACAGCCTCTCAATGTGCTATTCAAAGATCTGGTCAACACACAGGACCTCCCAACACACAAGCCTTCCCGGATGTACACACTCTCCCTTACAGAGACCATGTTACCACACCATGGTCACATTATGTACCTGTAACCACTCACATAGGTAGGAGGTGTGTGGTTAGTTTGACCCGCCCAGCACTCAAACTAACCCTGTAAGCCTCCCTTTACAACTATACAAACACTTGTGGGACTACAGGTCCCAGAACAACAACATTACTTCAGGCTTACAGCGCAGACTCCCTCCGCGACACATACCGGCCATTTACAATAATGCCAGTCATTATCTCATTATCACCATTACAGTTACGCCTCCATGCATATGCTGAGGTGCACATACAGCGCCCCCTAGCAGCAGCATGGGTCACTGCATCACAAGGCCTATAGCTCAATTTCAAAGTTCAGGCCTTTTGGTGCCAGGTTATCTAGAAGGAAGATCCATTTTGATTCTACTCTTGACATGGGGCTAATATGGTCACCCCCTCTCCAATGTGTAAGAATAATTTGGATGCCAACAAATTCCAGGTCCTTACATTGATTGATTGATTATGTAGGTCCTTAAATAGCTTTGACAATGGATGCCCTTCAAAGAACGTTTTAATATTCTTAAGGTGTTCATTTATCCTTTGTGATGATTTCCGTTTTGCACATCCTGCATACATTTTATCACACTGGCATTTAAGAATATAAATGACACCAGTAGTGGAACATGAGATTTTATCCCTAATGGAGTACATTTTGATAGCTTCTGAATTTTGAAAGTCAATTCTACCGGGGTTCCTTCTTGATAGTTGTCTACAGCAAGTGCAAGGAACCACATGGAAAGAAGCCCCCCACAGTTTGTTGTTTATTAGTTTCTTTGGATACAGTTGGGCATATGCCCTTATTAGTGGGGGCTTTAAACCTAAATTTGGTGCTCGTCTATATACACATTTTGGAAATGCTGGTAACAGGTCCCCAATAATCTTGTCCTCTTTGAGAATGTGCCAATATTTCTTAATAATCTTTTTTAATAAACATTATTTGTGTGATATTGGGTAATAATAGGTACTTTCTATATTTGTTGTTTCAACTTAGGAGGTATTTGTATTAGATTAGTTTTATGGATCAGTGATGATCTTATATCCTGGACTTCGAGTGAGAATCCCAGCCTTTCCATAGGGTAACCTTTAACAATGAACTGGTTCTTCAAAAATTGGGCCTCCTCCATGTAGTCCGTAATCCGGCTGCAATTTCTCCGGATTCGAGTGAATTGACTTTTTGTTATATTAAGCAGCCATGATGGAAGATAACAACTGGTTATTGGTATGTAACTTTTTGAGTCGACCTCTTTCGGGAAATTTCTTGTTACTAACTGACTTTGATCTACTGAAATAGTGAGGTCTAAAATATATTTAAAAATAAAATCACATTCTTATAGAATAAAATTGCCTATTCTCACATATTCAAGTGGTATATTCAATCATATCAATTAATTTAATGCAGACATATAAAGTGTTCATAATGCAACAAGTTATCTTCTATAACAAGCAAAGGAAGGCTGCATTCCCGATCATAAAAGGCTCACTATGTACAGCCTGGAGCAATTACCCTGACGAACAGGAATGAAGCATTTCCCGAAACGCGTTGGTTTCCTTTTTGGCACCTAGGGGACTCCGTACTGTGCGATGCCACACTTTTTTTCAGCTCCGCCGTCCGTTTTGGATTCAGGTATCCAGGGACGCTACCGGCCGGAGCACCCCTGGCTCTACACCCGCGGCCTCTCATTTCCTCATTGCTAGGTCCCTGCAAACTTGCAGCAATTTGTCTCCCACCTCCATTGATGCAGTTCCAATCTTAACCACCACCTTCCACACTGGACTTAATAACAACACCAACATATGGGCTGAGTAAGTACCGCTTATTTCAAGCACAATAACACTGCATCACCAATGAGAGCTACTTATTGTTAATGCAATCATTAGCCTGGAAAGTACAGAGTGCATCGTCCATTTCTATTTCCACACCATATTAACACTATGTCACCAATGAGAGTGTTTTTGGTGTTGTTTTTCAGGTGGTTTTGAATTGTTACATGATTCTTTAATCATTAAACTGATTTTGAGCTCTTGGTTTCTTGTGGATTCACCCCTTTCTAACCAAAGCTCATTTTTTGTCCATTTTTTTGCCTGATATATTTGGACCTGGTCTACTCTGCTTCTTCTGAAACACCTACGTGGTCGTTCCTGCCGGCCTGCCACACCGAACACTAGCCATTCCTATGGCCCCAGCCCAGGAGTCTCTGTGTAAGGGCCCCTTTCCACTTGTGAGAAAAAAAACGGTCCGATTTACGGACCAAAAAAAACGGATGTAACGTGTGCGATTGTCATGCGAGTGTCATGCGAGTGTCATGCGAGTGCCATGCGATTTTTTTATCGCAACATCCGTATGACATCCGTATTGCTGTCCGATTTTTACGCACAGGTCTCCTTTGAAAAGCCGGTAATTCACCGCAGTGTACAGTAAAATCATACTGACAGGTTAGATTAGAGTAGATATATACACATAGAATAGTTATATATATATATATATGTCAGGGAGACACTTATATATATATATTTATATTTCATACAGCGCTAGATAGCTTAAAAGCCTGTAATTCAATTGCCGGCTTTTGCTATCTCCTTCACAAACCTGACATAATATGAGACATGGTTTACATACAGTAAACCATCTCATATCCCCTTTTTTTTTGCATATTCCACACTACTGTTAGTAGTGTGTATGTGCAAAATTTGGGCGCTCTAGCTATTAAATTTAAGGGTTAAATCGCAGAAAAATTGGCGTGGGCTCCCACGCAATTTTCTCCGCCAGAGTGGTAAAGCCAGTGACTGAAGGCAGATATTAATAGCCTGGAGAGGGTCCATGGTTATTGCCCCCTTCCTGGCTAAAAACATCTGCCCCCAGCCACCCCAGAAAAGGCACATCTGGAAGATGCACCTATTCTGGCACTTGGCCACTCTCTTCCCATTCCCGTGTAGCGGTGGGATATGGGGTAATGAAGGGTTAATGTCACCTTGCTATTGTAAGGTGACATTAAGCCAGATTAATAATGGAGAGGCGTCAATTATGACACCTATCCATTATTAATCCAATTGTCTGAAATGGTTAAAACACACACACACACACATTATTACAAAGTCTTTTAATGAAATAAAGACACAGGTTGTTGTAATATTTTATTAGACTCTTAAGGTACCTTTACACTGAGCAACTTTAGAACGAGAACGACAGCGATCCGTGATGTTGCAGCGTCCTGGATAGTGATCTCGTGTTTGCCACGCAGCAGCGATCAGGATCCCGCTGTGACATCGCTGGTCGTAGCTAGAAGTCCGGAACTTTATTTGGTCATCAGGTCGGCGTGATTCGTCATGTTTGACAGCAAAAGCAACGATGCCTGCAATGTTTTTTCATGGAGCGAACAACCAGCGAGAACGATAAGTACGTCACTGGATCGCTCCTGCATCGTTCAGCTGTTGCCGTGTTTGACGTCTCCTAGCGACCTAAACAGCGACGCTGCAGCAATCGGCTCGTTGTCTATATCGCTGCAGCGTCACTTAGTGTAACGGTACCTTAAAGGTACCTAATAATTTTACACCCAGGAGCTCTGCTAATGCAGCTGTGCTCGTGGCTGTAAAACCCCAGCGAATGAACGGAATGTAGGTCAATGACCTGTAGTTACCTTAAGTTGCGGTGATGCGCCCTCTGCTGGTTGTCCTCATATGAACTCGAGCCTGGGAACTTTTCTGAATATTTTCCCACACTCGAGTTCATATGAGGACATCCAGCAGAGGGCGCATCACCGGAACTGAAAGTAACTACAGGTCATTGACCTACTTTCCATACATTTGCTGGGGTTTTACAGCCACGAGCACAACTGCATTAGCAGAGCTCCTGGGTGTAAAATTATTTAACCCCTTCAGATGGATTTACATCGTGGGACGTGACAGCTCATCGGAAGGTATGAGATATTGTTGTTTTTTTATTTTTCCTTTGTTACAGAGCGAGGGTCTTCAGGTGGATTAAGAGTCTAATAAAATATTACAGCAACCTGTGTCTTTATTTCATTAAAAGACTTTGCAATAATGTGTGTGTGTTTTTTAACCATTTCATACAATTGGATTAATAATGGATAGGTGTCATAATTGACGCCTCTCCATTATTAATCTGGCTTAATGTCACCTTACAATAGCAAGGTGACATTAACCCTTCATTACCCCATATCCCACCACTACACGGGAATGGGAAGAGAGTGGCCAAGTGCCAGAATAGGTGCATCTTACAGATGTGCCTTTTCTGGGGTGGCTGGGGGCAGATGTTTTTAGCCAGGGGGAGGCCAATAACCGTGGACCCTCTCTAGGCTATTAATATCTGCCCTCAGTCACTGGCTTTACCACTCTGGCGGAGAAAATTGCACGGGAGCCCACGCCAATTTTTTCCACGATTTAACCCTTAAATATAATAGCTAGAGCGCCCAAATTTTGCACATACACACTACTAACATTAGTAATGTGGAATATGCAAAAAAAAAGGGGATATGAGATGGTTTACTGTATGTAAACCATATCTCATATCCTGTCGGGTTTGTGAAGGAGATAGCAAAAGCCGGCAATTGAATTACCGGCTTTTAAGCTATCTAGCGCTGCATTAAATATAAATATATATATAGGTGTCTCCCTGACATATACAGTGGGGCAAAAAAGTATTTAGTCAGTCAGCAATAGTGCAAGTTCCACCACTTAAAAAGATGAGAGACGTCTGTAATTTACATCATAGGTAGACCTCAACTATGGGAGACAAACTGAGGAAAAGAAATCCAGAAAATCACATTGTCTGTTTTTTTATCATTTTTTTTGCATATTATGGTGGAAAATAAGTATTTGGTCAGAAACAAACAATCAAGATTTCTGGCTCTCACAGACCTGTAACTTCTTCTTTAAGAGTCTCCTCTTTCCTCCACTCATTACCTGTAGTAATGGCACCTGTTTAAACTTGTTATCAGTATAAAAAGACACCTGTGCACACCCTCAAACAGTCTGACTCCAAACTCCACTATGGTGAAGACCAAAGAGCTGTCAAAGGACACCAGAAACAAAATTGTAGCCCTGCACCAGGCTGGGAAGACTGAATCTGCAATAGCCAACCAGCTTGGAGTGAAGAAATCAACAGTGGGAGCAATAATTAGAAAATGGAAGACATACAAGACCACTGATAATCTCCCTCGATCTGGGGCTCCACGCAAAATCCCACCCCGTGGGGTCAGAATGATCACAAGAACGGTGAGCAAAAATCCCAGAACCACGCGGGGGGACCTAGTGAATGAACTGCAGAGATCTGGGACCAATGTAACAAGGCCTACCATAAGTAACACACTACGCCACCATGGACTCAGATCCTGCAGTGCCAGACGTGTCCCACTGCTTAAGCCAGTACATGTCCGGGCCCGTCTGAAGTTTGCTAGAGAGCATTTGGATGATCCAGAGGAGTTTTGGGAGAATGTCCTATGGTCTGATGAAACCAAACTGGAACTGTTTGGTAGAAACACAACTTGTCGTGTTTGGAGGAAAAAGAATACTGAGTTGCATCCATCAAACACCATACCTACTGTAAAGCATGGTGGTGGAAACATCATGCTTTGGGGCTGTTTCTCTGCAAAGGGGCCAGGACACCTGATCCGGGTACATGAAAGAATGAATGGGGCCATGCATCGTGAGATTTTGAGTGCAAACCTCCTTCCATCAGCAAGGGCATTGAAGATGAAACGTGGCTGGGTCTTTCAACATGACAATGATCCAAAGCACACCGCCAGGGCAACGAAGGAGTGGCTTCGTAAGAAGCATTTCAAGGTCCTGGAGTGGCCTAGCCAGTCTCCAGATCTCAACCCTATAGAAAACCTTTGGAGGGAGTTGAAAGTTCGTGTTGCCAAGCGAAAAGCCAAAAACATCACTGCTCTAGAGGAGATCTGCATGGAGGAATGGGCCAACATACCAACAACAGTGTGTGGCAACCTTGTGAAGACTTACAGAAAACGTTTGACCTCTGTCATTGCCAACAAAGGATATATTACAAAGTATTGAGATGAAATTTTGTTTCTGACCAAATACTTATTTTCCACCATAATATGCAAATAAAATGTTAAAAAAAACAGACAATGTGATTTTCTGGATTTTTTTTTCTCAGTTTGTCTCCCATAGTTGAGGTCTACCTATGATGTAAATTACAGACGCCTCTCATCTTTTTAAGTGGTGGAACTTGCACTATTGCTGACTGACTAAATACTTTTTTGCCCCACTGTATATATGTATATATACCTATTATATGTGTATATATCTACTCTAATCTAAGCTGTCAGTGTGATTTTACTGTACACCGCGCTGAATTGCCGGCTTTTCAAAGGACACCGGTGTGTAAAAATCGGACAGTACTCGCATGGTGCGAGTGCTGTGCAATTTTTTTTCTCGCACCCATTTACTTGCATTGGCGAGTCTCGTCCAAAAATTGCAGCAATACGCAGCATGCTGCGATTGTTTTCTCAGTCCGATTTCAGCTGAGAAAAAAATCGCTAATGGAATGTCACCTATTGAATAACATTGGTCCGAGTGCAATCCGATTTTTTAAGTGGAAAGGGGCCCTAAGACTGTGGCCACACTATCAGTATTTGGTCAGTATTTCACATCAGTATTTGTTAGCCAAATCCAGGGGTGGGTCAAAAATACAGACTTGGTGACATGTTTATATGATAGCTTTCACCTCTTTGTTCCACTCCTGGTTTTGGCTTACAAATACTGATGTAAAATACTGACCACATACTGATAGTGTGACCGTACCCCTAAGACCAGATCTCTGTACAGGGGTTCACGGATAAAGGCCAGGGCAACCCCTGGGAATTTGTAGACTGAACAATGCCACCATTTTAAGGGAGTTTCCATTGTGGCAGTCACAGTTGCTCCACAATTGCTTCATCATACTGATTTGCAGGAGTCCCAGTGGTCTAAGCTGCACCAATTAAACATTGATGTCCTGTCCATGAGCGTTTTGGAGAATTCCTTTGGCTATGATTGCAAACTGATTTTGCTAAAATATCTCTACAGCTTGCACAGAAGGTGTCCAAATTTTAGTGATTGCTTTTAAATTTTTGGGAAAAAGTGGAAAATATTAAAGATGAGCAACTCGAATAAGTATCGAATTCTCGGAAATCCTCTCTGTGCAAACTGTCTTAATTATCTGCTCACATTTTACACATTGCAGAGACTGCATCATCCAGAGAAGGCTTCCATGACCTTGATCATGTTTTCCCCATAATTACTTGCACCTATCACAAAACAAGGTGGAGCACAGTCTACCATGATGACCTTGGAAAAACTCCACTTCTCACCTATAATAATCTTTATTTTTATATAGCGCTAACATATTCCGCAGCGCTTTACATTTTGCACACATTATCATCACTGTCCCCGATGGGGCTCACAATCTAAATTCCCTATCAGTATGTCTTTGGAATGTGGGAGGAAACCGGAGTGCCCGGAGGAAACCCACGCAAACACGGAGAGAACATACAAACTCTTTGCAGATGTTGTCCTTGGTGGGGTTTGAACCCAGGACTCCCGCGCTGCAAGGCTGCTGTGCTAACCACTGCGCCACCGTGCCGCACCTATCACACATTAACAGTTCCCATCACCAGATCACACATATAGCCAGCAGCTTTTGTTTTGGCCAAAAGATTTTTTAAGCCGCCACCATAACACGGTAGACACTTTTGGCCGGGCCCTACTGTACTGTAACCTACTAAATATTTGTTAAAATATGCAATACAATTTAGGTATATTTTAATTTATTTTTCAATTTTTTAAATGACCAATAATATCCCATACAAAGAACAAATACCGCTACACCATGACCAGACCGCATATTACCACTATATAGTGACTGAATACTACAATTCTGATCAGTAATAAAAAAAAAGCACCATACTATCACCATAAGTGCCATTATACACAGGAGATCTGTACTTAGTATGCAGTGTCTGTGTACAGATAATACAGTGATCACTAGTGAAATTATACACAGGAGCTCTGTATACAGTGTATAGTGTCAGTGTATAGGTAACACACTGACTCACCAGTGACATCTCTACGTGAAGTCCTTCATCTTTCATCTAGCACAGACCGCCATCATTTCATCCAGCCAGGACTCGTTTCTGCAGGAAATAACACAGTTATCTCGAGCTCTGCTTGTAGAATACATTACTTAATTTTTCCATCTTCTACATTACACCACATGAAGAAAAAGAGGCGACATAGTATCACTCTATACAGTAACAGGACCGCCCCCTCATTTAAAACAGAATCCTCAAAAAATAAAATAAATACATCACTGCAGTAATAATATCCCTAAATTAGTCCCTATGGTAATAATATTCCCCATCCTGGCCCCGTGTGTCTCATTCCTGGCGTCAGCCATATGTTCTCCCATCCTGCCCTCATGAGTATCCATTCTGCCCCATATGATCTCCCCATCCTGACCCATTTGTCTCCATCATATCCATCCTGCCCCATGATCCTGCAAGATCTGTTTCCAATTCTGCCCCAGTGTCTCCAATCATGCCCCCATGTCTGCAATCCTGCCACTTGTCTCCAATGATGCCTCCTGTGTCTCCATTCTGCCCCATCTGTCTCCAATCCTTCCACATCTGTCTCCAGTCATGCCCCCATGTCTTTCATCATACCCCGTATCTCCATTCTGCCCATGTCCAGCATTCTGCCCGTGTCCAGCATCTCTGCCCCTGTCCAGCATCTCTGCCCCTTTGTCCAGCATTCTGCCCCTTTGTCCAGCATACTGCCCCTGTGTCCAGCATACTGCCCCTGTGTCCAGCATACTGCCCCTGTGTCCAGCATTCTGCCCCTGTGTCCAGCATACTGCCCCTTTGTCCAGCATACTGCCCCTTTGTCCAGCATTCTGCCCGTGTCCAGCATTCTGCCCCTGTGTCCAGCATACTGCCCCTCTGTTCAGCATACTGCCCCTTTGTCCAGCATACTGCCTTTTTGTCCAGCATTCTGCCCGTGTCCAGCATTCTGCCCCAGCATGTCCAGCATTCTGCCCCTGTGTCCAGAATACTTCCCCTTTGTCCAGCATAATGCCCGTGTCCAGCATAATGCCCCTGTGTCCAGCATAATGCCCGTGTCCTGCATCTCTGCCCCAGCGTGTCCAGCATTCTGCTGCTGTATAGCATTCTGCCCCTGTGTCCAGCATCTCTGCCCCTGTGTCCAGCATTCTGCCCCTTTGTCCAGCATTCTGCCCCTTTGTCAAGCATTCTGCCCCTTTGTCCAGCATAATGCCCCTGTGTCCAGCATCTCTGCCCCAGCGTGTCCAGTATTCTGCCCGTGTAGCATTCTGCCCGTGTCCAGAATACTGCCCCTTTGTCCAGCATAATGCCTGTGTCCAGCATTCTGCCCCTGTGTAGCATTCTGCCCCTGTGTCCAGAATACTGCCCCTTTGTCCAGCATTCTGCCCCTGTGTCCAGCATAATGCCCCTGTGTCCAGCATAATGCCCCTGTGTCCAGCATAATGCCCCTTTGTCCAGCATAATACCCCTGTGTCCAGAATACTGCCCCTTTGTCCAGCATAATGCCCCTGTGTCCAGCATTCTGCCCCTGTGTCCAGAATACTGCCCCTTTTCCAGCATAATTCCCCTGTGTCCAGCATAATGCCCCTGTGTCCAGCATAATGCCCCTTTGTCCAGCATAATGCCCGTGTCCAGAATACTGCCCCTTTGTCCAACATTCTGCCCCTGTGTCCAGCATAATGCCCATGTGTCCAGCATTCTGCCCATGTGTCCAGCATAATGCCCCTGTCTGTGTCCAGCTTTCTGCCCCTTTGTCCAGCATTCTGCCCCCGTGTCCAGCATCTCCTCTGCCCGTGTCCAGCTTTCTGCCCCTTTGTCCAGCATTTTGCCCCTGTGTCCAGCATCTCCTCTGCCCAGCTTTCTGCCCCTTTGTCCAGCATTTTGCCCGTGTCCAGCATCTTCTCTGCCCAGCTTTCTGCCTCCAGCATGCCCAGTATTCTGCCCCCGTGTCCAGCATACTGCCCCGGGCCCCCTCCCTTGGTTCGCCGCTACCAAAAAAAAAAAAAAATACTTCTTACCTGGCCGTGTGCTCCTGCGGCGGGCGAAGCTCCTCCACGCAGGTGAAGGACGCACTCGCCGGCGGCTGACGATGACGTCAGACGCCGGCGAGGTGCGACTGCGCACTGCGGCCGTTCAAGTCAGCTGCCAGCCTCCGACTGGCTGGCGGCGACGTTTAACTATTGACGTGCGGGCACGGGCCCGCACGTCAATAGTGTGCCGCAGCGCTTGCAGGGGGGCCTGGTGAGCAGATGAGACGGGGCCCGATGCGGGCCCCCTCGGCCCACCGGGCCCCATACGCCAGTCATGGCTGTCATGCCCTGATGGCGGCCCTGTTTACATACTCCATTGAAGAATAATGTTTACACACACGGATAGGTAGATAGATAGGTCTATAGATAGCTAGATGGGTAGATATACTGTATCTATAGATATATATATATATATATATATAGATAAATAAATATATATATTTATAGATAGATAGATAATACCAAGCCTGATGTTTAGTAATGAACATAATAAAATGGTACATAAAGAGTCAAATAAAGACACACACAAAATCTGTGTTAGGCTGGAGTCACACTGCAGTATTTCTCCTGCGAGAATCGCATGGTAAAACTTGTACTCGCTGACGGCTCTCCTGACCTGATCTTGACAGCTGAATAGTAAACCATCATGCTGTCATGCTTGGGTCAGGAGAGGTGAAGGCCAGTCCGTGCAGTGCAATGCGATTATTGCACGAGAAAATGGCAGTGTGAATCCAGCCTTAGGCTGCGGTCACACTTGCGAGAAATTTGCACGAGTCTCGCACCTCAGTACCCGGCACTGCCACCGGCACTCGACCGGATCATTCAGCTGCATAGAAATACATGCTGCCGCACACTCCGGTCCCGGCGGCAGTACCGGGTATTGAAATGCGAGATTCATGCGAGTGTCTCGCAATTGTGACCCCGGCCTGTAGATAGATAGATAGATAGATAATACCAAGCCTGATGTTTAGTAACAAGCATAATAAAATAGTACATAAAGAGTTAAATAAAGACACACACAAAATCTGTGTTAGGCCGGGGTCACACTTGCGAGAAACATGCACTATAGTCTCGCACCCTGGTAAACTGGAACAGTTAATATCTGTTTGATGTTTAATTTCTAAGTTTAGCTGGGAGCCTACTATAAATGGAAACTATTTGTCATATTGATTTCTTCAGCAGGTAATATATTACTGTCTCTAGAGAACAAGGTCTCATAAACAAGGAAACGTATTCTAAATATTTCTCCTGCAGAGGACTTCTAAACTACAATATTCAATATTGATTTCTGACTCATGTACAGTGGTGCTGGGAACTTTGTGAACCTCTCAGAATTTTCCACATGTCTACATAAATTTGGTGAAAAATTAGAAAGATTTTCACGAGTCCTAAAAGTAGATAAAGAGAACCAAATAAAACAAACGAAATGAACGGTGCAGAGCACTGTATGGGGTACAGCAATAGGGCAATAATGAACGGTGCTGAGCACTATATGGGGCAGCTATGGGGAAATAATGATCTATTTTTATTATTGAAATTCACCGGTAGCTGCTGCATTTCCACCCTAGGCTTATACTCGAGTCAATAAGTTTTCCCAGTTTTTTGTGGCAAAATTAGGGGGGTCGGCTTATACTCGGGTTGGCTTATACTCGAGTATATACGGTAAATAGATATCGTACGGCTATCGTAGTGTATTAAAGTGAATAAAATAGATATTATACGATGATCGTATAATAGCCGTACAATATCTATTTAATTCCCTATAAGATCAATTTGATACAATTTGATATCAATTTGATAGTGGGCGGGGCACCTGTCAGATTTCTTTTTGACAAAACATACCTCCCCCTTACTACTGTAAGTAAACTGTAAAGTAAACTGTAAGTCGTCGCTGTTATACTGGTTAAAAGCATACCTGTGGTGCAAAAATCCATCTTGTAGTCCTTGTGTAATCAGTGTTAGAAGTTTTCAGTTAATGAGATGCCCATGCTCCGGGGCAGGACTGTAGGCAGAGTCTTATCCTCCTGCTCTAAGCCAGAGAAACCAAGGAAAGACCTGCCCACAGGCCGCCCCGAATCACAAATATATTCCTTATCATAGAGACAGACTGACTGTGCTTCGGGGCGGCCTGTGGGCAGGTCTCTCCTTGGTTTCTCTGGCTTAGAGCAGGAAGATAAGACTCTGCCTGCAGTCCTGCCCTGGAACACAAGCATCTCATTAACTGGTATTAACTTGGTATTAACTTATACCAAGGAAGGTGACGGTCACAAGGGGGCATTCTCTACGTCTCGAGGATAGAAGGTTTTTTAATCCAACATAGAAGAGGATTCTTTACTGTTAGGGCAGTGAGAATCTGGAATTGCTTGCCTGAGGAGGTGGTGATGGCGAACTCAGTCGAGTGGTTCAAGAGAGGCCTGGATGTCTTCCTGGAGCAGAACAATATTGTATCATACAGTTATTAGGTTCTTAGAAGGACGTAGATCTGGGGATTTATTTTGACGGAATATAGGCGGCACTGGATGGACAAATGGTTTTTTCGGCCTTGCTAAATATGTTACTATCTTACTATTCCTCCCATTCTGTAAATGTAGTAGTAGTAGTAGTAGTAGTACGAGCAACATGTGTTTTGGCATAGCTGTGTTAAAAAAAGGGTCCTGGGAACATTGGAGAAATGGCTGTACCACTGGTTCTACAACCAAATCAATGTAATATCGAGCTGCATTGATTGGACAGCACACAAATATTAACATGCTCAGGTCTTTTTGAAGTATCTGCAAAACTACTACAGCACATTTTGATTATGTCCTACTGCAGGGTGAAAGGTGTGATGACAAGGGGAAAATTACTTACTATATGTCTGATTGTAACACTCATATTCTTAACCAGATTCTTTTTTCCAATGATCTTATTTTACAAATGCTTTTTATGGCAATGTCTCTGCAATATCCTTTCTTGGTAGCAGGCCTTTCCTGATGTTGCATCGCACACTGAAGGGTCTCTATGTAGGTGAGGCAAAGATTTCTTCTAATGTCATTGTCAGTATCTGTCTTGCTGTCAGCCTTTTTACAGCTTGCATCCCTTAGTTCGGAATAATTTCCCATGATAATTGTCAGCTATGGTATGCTGTCATTTTTGACACATAGAAAGTAGTTTCATTCTAATTTCAAAGAAGGTAAGACCGGGTAACAATTTATATTTCTTTTTCAAATAAGGGAAGATATACTTAAAAAGGTAGAGAAACGTACACGTTTTAAAAAGAAAGGTAGTTTCATAATTTAAAAAAATTCTATATCAGATTTAAAAAAATACATTATTTGTATAGGTATAACTTAAATATTTATCCATACCTCATACTCTTTTTCCACTAAATCATTAAATACATTTTATTATCACGTTATATACTGGCAAGGGATTTACATAATTGGCTGTGGACGATCTCCATTAGGGCTCATGCAAACGACCGTAATAATCAGATGAGTGCTATCCATTGTTTTGACGTATTGCACTCATCAAAATCGCAGCATGCCAGAGTTTGATATGATATTGAGATCACACTCAGCCATGCAAGTCAATGCGTTCATGAAAACCATCAGACTGCACTTGGATGACATTTGAGTACAGTCCCATGCTCACAGACTGACTAAATGGAGATTTTTTTTCTCCATCTTCTCGCTATTGAGAGAATTGGATCACATTATAATCAGTGTGATTTGTAATCGATTCTCAGATAGGAGAATACACGGTTGTGTGCATCTAGCCTCAGTGCCATAGAAAATTAAGGGAATGATGGTTATGTATGGACACTACTGCTCCATTCACACAGCGGACTGCTGTTTTTATGAATTGGACGATCAGAGATCATTATACACTGCTCAAAAAAATAAAGAGAACACTAAAATTACACATCCTAGATATCACCGAATTACATTTTTTTGTTACAAATCTTTATTCATTGTATAGTTGAATGTGTTGAGAACAATAAAACATAAAAATGATCAATGTATATCTAAATGAATATCCCATGGAGGTCTGGATTTGGTATACTCAAAATCAAAGTGGAAAATCAAATTACAGGCTGATCCAAATTCAGTGGAAATTCCTCAAGAAAATGAAATGATGCTCAGTAGTGTGTGTGGCTTCCATGTCCCTGTATAACCTCCCTACAATGCCTAGGCATGCTCATAATGATGAGGCAGATGGTCTCCTGAGGGATCTCCTCCCAGACCTGGATTAAAGCATCAGTCAAATCCTGAACAGCCTGTGATGCAACATGGCATTGGTAGATGGAACGTGATATGATGTCCCAGATATGCTCGATTGGATTCATGTCGAGGGTAACGGGCAGGCCAGTCCATAGCATAAATAACTTCTCCATGCAGGTTTTGCTCACACACTTCAGCCATATGAAGCCTAGCATTGCAATGCATCAGAATTTACCCAGGACCCAATGCACCCGAATATGGTCTCATTATGGGTCTGAGGTTCTCATCCCGATACCTAATGGTAGTCAGGTTACCTCTGGCTAGCACATGGAGGGCTGTGTGGCCCTCCAAAGAAATGCCACCACACACTATTACTGACCCACTGCCAAACCGGTCATGCTGGAGGATGTTGCAGGCAACAGAACATTCTCCACGGCGTCTCAAGACTCCATCACATCTGTGACATGTGCTCAGACTGAACCTTCTCTCATCTGTGAAGAGCACAGGGCGCCAATGTCGAATCTGCCAATCTTGGTGTTCTCTGGCAAATGCCAATTGACCGGAACGGTGTTGGGCTGTTATCACAACAACCACTTGTGGACGTTGGGCCCTCATTCCATCCTCGTGGAGTCTGTTTCTGATATTTTGAACATACACATGAATGTTAGTGGCCTGCTCCTTGTGTTCCTCCTTGCACAAAGGAGGAGGACGTAGCAGTCCTGCTGCTGGGTTATTGCCCACCTAAGGCCCCCTCCATGTCATCTCCTTGTGTACCGGCCTGTCTCCTTGTATCTGCTCCATGCTCTTGACACTGTGCTGACAGACATAGCGACCCTTCTTGCCACATCTCGCATTGATGTGCCATCCTGGATGAGCTGCACTACCTAAGCAACGTCTGTGGGTTGTACTGTAGACAATGCCTCATGCTACTTTACCTCCAGGGGTGAGAGCAATGACAAAATGTAAAAGTGACCAAAACAACAGCCAAAACAGATGAAAACAGAGAAATGGTCTATGGTCACCATATGCAGAACCATTCCTTTATAATGGGTGTCTTGCTAAATGTCTACTTGTTGTCTGTTCTATTTGCACAACAGCAGGATAAGTTGATTCACAGTCAGTGTTGCTTCACAATTGGCAGAAGTGTGATTAACTTGGAGTTATAGTTTTAAGTGTTCCCTTTATTTTTTTGAGCAGTGTATTTATCAATTATCCTGCAGTTAAGTGAAAATGTATTTAATGTAAAAACCCCTTTTCAGAAGTTGTTTTATTATCACAGTCCGAGAGCCATTATTTACTTTTCTATCAATGTAGATGTGTAGGGGTTTGTTTGTTTTTTTCTAAGACAAGTTGTATTTTTAGTGGCATTGTTTTGGGGTACTTGATGTACAATAACAAATTGTATTGTGGTACCTATTTGTAATCTTGCCAGAAGAAGGAGCCACTGTGCTCTGATAGCTTGCAAACATATTATTTTCTGGTTAGCCAATAAAGGTATCACTCATAGAATACTTCTGTCATCATTGGGCAGAAAAGTATTCACATCAATTTTGGGGTACTTATAAGTTATTGATTAACTTTACTATTTTGGTAAGAAGGAGTGCAAAAAACAGCAACTCTACATTTGTTGTTTTATTTTATTTCGTTGTAAACTGCATGCAATGCCGGTGTTTCTACATCCCTCTACCCTCTTCCCCCGCAGGGACGCCGACATGCTCACTTTCATGGCTGCTCTGCTTTTCCGCCTGCCTGCTTCTTAAAGGGACAGCAAGTGCACTCCAAAAGTGTCTCCAGCCTATTGCTGGTAGGTATCATGTATTTAAGGCACCCTCCTCTGTAGGGAGGTGCCGGGGCAATTTTAGTTTCTAACTTGTCTTCTAAACTTCTAGTTCATTGTCAGGTCCCCATCCAGTACCTGAATCTGTACCTATGGTCCTGATCTCATCCTGTTTAAACCAGCTGCCCTGCCTGAACCAGTACATGTGATCCTGAACTCATCCTGTCTGAACCAGCCATCCTGTCAGAATCAGTACCTATGATTCTGAACCTGTCCTGTTTATATCAGCCTCCCTTTCTGACCCAGTGCCAGTGATCCTGAACCCATCCTGTTTAAACCAGCCATCCTGTCTGACAGTTTTCCTGTCTTTGTCCTGCCAGACACTCCAACCCCGTACCTGCATTCCTGACCCCTGCTGCAGTACTGGGGACTTAAGCTGCTGCAGTAACAGGGACTGCTTTGGAATGGTGCCTGGTGGCTAGCCGCAGCTCAAGCTTAACCTCACTATCAGAGTGAGTGACCAGGTAGCAGCTTAGTTACACCCTTCCAGGCTAATCCTGGCCCGTGGTGCAGTGCTTATACACCCATCAGAGTGAAACTGTGCAATTATTGAAACTTCATTATATGGGTTGGTACAAATTAGGTGATGCCAAATATGTGGTGGTTTTTTCCTCATTCGAGTACTTTTTTATTTGCTTATGAACATCATCCTGGGGGATTGTTTTGTCTGAAATGAGTTGTACAGTTTTGGTGTACACATACCCTATTGTATATTTCTGCACATTTTGTTGGCAAGGGAGTTAGAGAAATGGGTAAATAATGGAAAAAACAGCAAAAATGTCTTACAAGAGCCCCTAGCTGGCTGTAAGCAGGGCACTTATTCACATGACATTCATCCCTTTTGTTTTCCCCATAATAAATCCACACTCAACTTCATTGGGTAGACTTATATTTCTAATCACAAGAAGGCAATAAACTTCTGTCAGATGCCTTTTGCAGCGGCTTATCTCACACTGGATCAAAGGATTGGGCAGTTCGAAATCCCATATAACATCCTTCATTTCTCCGATATCAGGGAAAAGACTGCTGACCCACATACTGATTATGTGGTAGCCCATCCAGCAGAAATAAGCTGATTTGGCAAACATTTACCTTATGTGTATAGGCAATTTTAATTTTAGCTGGTAGAAAATAAAATGATGCATATAGAGATGGCATTTGTTTGTATAGTGTTGACCTGGTTTATCAAGCCTCCAGCAGCTAAATGGTGCATTTATCTGTCATCCTTCGCTGACTCTGTCCCAGTCTACAAAGCAAAGTTGAAAAATAAGCTGTACAAAAAACCTTTGAGTATGGTATACTATTAATGCTTCAAATTAATAATAATAAAAAAAGATATAGGGCACAGGTGTGGTCTAGTGCTATTGGGAAAAACTCTTTTTTACTGGCATCTTCTTTGACCGTGACGTTAATGAAGGCCTTTGATTTGACAGACGTTAGTCCTTTGGGCAGTGCTTGCTTGTCCTACCTCTCTGAATATTGTCTTAATTTACCTTGTTTTGACAGAAGACGAGTTACATGCTATTATAAAACAAGATGAACTTGAGAAAGGTATCACTCACATCCAAGGTGACCTTATCTAATTTAGAAAGAAACATATGGGGCTGCAAATCCTTCGGGTGAACTTAGGAACCTGGACTACATAGGGAGGCAGAAAGATCAACCGACACAATGAAGTCTGCATACATTGTGTCTGGTAAATTACCTTGCACAGCAGAACATCGAGACAATCTGCTTTCAACCCATTTTCGGCTAAGGCAACATGAAATAACTAACCATACAGATGAGGAAATACTGTTTCCAAAGACAACAAAAACTGGCTTGTGAAGTCACCTAGGTCATAACAGACCCATGGGGCTTCTCTAGAATGTTTATTCAGCTGATAATTTCAGTTTATATCCACCGTGAAGACTAGATCCTTTCCTTGAATGCACAAGGTTGCCATAATGTGTCCTGACATATATAGTCATTAGGTGGAAAAGACGACATAAAGCATTTCAAATTTACCCTAAACCAATGCATGGATTCTGGCTCAAGATGCAAAATAATAATATTAAAACCTTCAGTAAAAATGAGTGTTCTTGATGATTGGGGTCATCGGAAAGTAATAGAGAAGAAGCGACTGTACATAAACAGAGAATACAAATACATATACTTGAGTTAAAGGTTTGGAAGGATAGCAACCGCTGTGAGGATTCTCCGGTGTCAGCGCCAAGAGTAGTGGGTCATGTGACCCCAAGTATGTGATTTGCATATTTCTGGCCACATTATACTAGACTGTATCTGTCCTTGCTCAATACACTTACAATGAACAAGGCCAAGTCTATCTATTATATTCATGAGCAGATTAACGTCCTAATATTACATTTATGAGCCCGATATACACTATGAAAAGTTCATTGACTGCTACTGGATACATTAAAGGGTTATTGATAAAATAGTAATTATTCCTTATTCAATGCATAGGGGATTACTTACTGATGATTGAGGGCCAACTACTGGAACCCCAAATATGATGCACTAGACCCCGGGAAGAGATCTTTGCACGGCCCTTTCTTCAATGGAGCGGAGGTACACAGGTATATGGGACTCTAAAGGGATAACTTACTTTTCTGGGAACAACCTTATAATACACAATCCTACTCCAATGTATCCGACCCCACAACCCTATAGCTTAGATGCTCCAAATCAATGTTCCACTCTAGAATCAAATACTCTTATCACATAGTTAACTGGCTTCTTGCTATGAAGTGAATTCCTGGCTTAGGCTACAAAACTCTTTTTGAAGGGAAATACTGATATACCAAAAATCTACAGAACAAGGAAGTAGATGCCCAAACGCAAAAATATAAATCTTTATTAATACACAAAAATACAATGTATACAAATACCAAAAAGAGACAAACTGCAGAGTTACCATGTCATTCAGAGAAGTGCTAAAGACCTTTCACAGATGTACTATCCCTAAGGTACATAAAAAATAATAGAAATAAAAAAATAAGACTTTTTTAAAAAAAATAATAACGAACGAAAAATAAAAAAAAAAAGAAAGGGAAAGAATAACATAATAAAAAAATATAAATGAGCAGGTGAGAGTGGACTGACCATTTGGACACAGTCCTAGAATAGAGTATACTTATACTTTTCCTTGAAGAAGTCATTCCTGGAAATATTGTCTGAAATCTTTTTCTCAATTATTCACTATTCAAGTGACGAAAATTCAGCTCCATTTGCAATCAAGTGATGTGTCAGGATTCCTGTTGTCTTTCTGTGGGCTGACCACTAGTGGCTGCCATTGATAATTATGATGCAGTTCCATTCTTTACCACTAGAGGCTGCTGTTGTGTTCCGCAATCGCTCTTTACTAAGATGGCAGATTGTGAGCCTGTGGAAGCCATCTTGTTTCCTGTTTGGACCTACCTAAAGCCACATGGATCCCTCACTCATGCTTGAGCATTGTGTCTAGCTGCTTGTCTAGTTCAAGTCTCCAGCTCCTGAAAATTGTCTTTCCCAGACTGTTCCCACCCCTCTCTGGAGTGTTTCCTACAACTCCTATTGCTACCTCCACCACCGTCTGCTGTTCCCCGCTAATGCTCCTCCAGCCATTGGATTCCAGCCATCCTTCACCGGTATCGTAAGATTATGCAACTAAATTTCTGCCAAGGATCTTCATGGCTTCCAATGGTTGACATCATAAAACCATCTGTGTCTGTGGAAAAATCTACAAGGAAAACTCAAAGCGCTCCAAGGACCAGCATGTTAATAAATTACCCCTTGTTATAATAATTCTGTTTTAGAGACTTGCCATTGTAGGAATTTACTAATACGTTCTGTAAAGTGGCTCCATGATGGAGAATTTACTTTAATTCCCTCCTCCTTCTGGTTTATATGAGAAGACATCCATGCTTCTGGGACCCGCTACAAAATATTTTTGGTGATTCAGATCCCTAGTTATTGTTAGGTTAGAGAAGCCGCAGTGAAGCACCAGAAAGCCTTTGGGTATCGTCGGAGAATTCTGAAACTTGATTCTTTTGACAATTCTCCTGATACAACTCCACTGAAATGAACGGAGCAGGTTTTACAGAAATCAGGCAGTAATTCGGCAATTCGCCCAGGTTTATGGATCTCATCGATAACATGTCATAATGTGTTAATGGCTAATAAGAAAACCTTTTAGTATGGCTTTAAGTATTACATTACAGCCATTCATGGGAAATGCCAAAAAAAAGAAAAGAGAAGATAAACTTCCAAAAGGATTCCTGATTTGCAGCTGCCGTCTCCTATGTTTAGCCATGTGCCAAATATTTCATTTTTCCTTCAATTAACTCCAAAAATTGAACCAAATGGCGTTAAATTTTTATGATTAAACTAAGTATAATTTGTGGAAAGAATTAGATTCTGATTTTCAGGTTTACAGGCTGAAGAATCTCTTGGTGGCACATTTTAGGGCAAGATGAATCTCACACGTAAAAAGATTTAAGTCGGGTCCCAGTCATAATTTTGGCCTTCAAGGCTTTTTCCCTCTCTGGAGCAATGTAACTTTATTTGTCACAGGGAAAAAAATGTTGTATTTTTCCCCCGATTACATAGTAGAGCAAGAACTGCGCAATAAGATTACTTTCTAATCGCCTTCCCTGCTGCGCTGCCTGGTTTTCTGAGCACAGTGGAGCCGTATTACCTGCAGGTTGGATCATTTTCCCTTATTAAATGCTATCACTTAGATCTAGTAAGATATAAAGGCTTCAATTTAAAGGAATAAGAAAGAATATTTACAAGAACATAACAAAACTAAATATTCTCTTAAAATAATTGATAGATGACTTCAATGTCAAAAAATGATATTCTGCAGATATGGGGTTAATCTACAGGTTAACAGCATTTTAAAAACTGCACTGAAAGAATGCTGCTGAAATAATGAAAGGAACTGTAATCCTCCCAGCAGCATCGAGCTTTCAGTCATAGAGGCGTGGCCAGCACGGCTTCAGTTGCTGCTCAGTACATAGTGAGCGGCGGATGTAACTACTCCTCGGCACTGACTGACAGCCAGCTCTGTACTGATTCACTCGCTGAGCTGGCTGTCAGTCAGTGCTAGGGGCGAGATTACAGGCATGGTTCACTATGCACTGAACGATAACTGAAGTCACACCGATTGTGCCTCTATGACTGAAAGCTTGAGGCTGCCGGGAGCAATAAAGTTAATTTACTCCTTGGTATATCAGTTTGTGGCATGGCTTTAGAACGCTATGAACTGGCAGATTAACCCAATATCTGCAGGATAATACCGTTTTGGGACATAGCAGATTCACTTTAATAGCAATAATGATACAGTGACGTTAAAGTGGTTTATAGACTGCTAGATGGTGGCCCGATTCTAACGCATTGGGTATTCTAGAATATGCATGTCCACGTAGTATATTGCCCAGCCACGTAGTATATTGCCCAGCCACGTAGTATATTGCCCAGCCACGTAGTATATTGCCCAGTGACGTAGTATATTGCGCAGCCACGTAGTATATTGGCCAGTTTTGTAGTATATTGCCCAGTCACGTAGTATATCGCCTAGTGACGTAGTATATTGCGCAGCCACGTAGTATATTGGCCAGTTACGTAGTATATTGCCTAGTCACGTAGTATATTGCCCAGTCACGTAGTATATTGCCCAGTCACGTAGTATATTGCCCAGCCACATAGTATATTGCACAGCCACATAGTATATTGGCCAGTTACGTAGTATATTGCCCAGTTACGTAGTATATTGCCCAGTGATGTAGTATATCGCACAGCAACATAGTATACAGCACAGAGCCACGTAGTATATTGGCCAGTCACATAGTATATTGCCCAGCTACGTAGTATATTGCCCAGCCAGGTTTGTCACAGGTGAAAAAATAAACATATACTGACCTTTCCGAAGGCCACGGCAGCTTGCGGTCCCAGGGTTGGTATCACAGCGCAGGACCTGTGATGACGTCGCGGTCACATGACTGTGATGTCATGGCAGGTCTTCCTAGCGCAGGCGCGCAGGGCCTGTGATGATGTCGCGGTCACATGACTGTGACGTCATGGCAGGTCCTTGTCGCGCAGGCGCGCAGGGCCTGTGATGACGTCGCGGTCACATGACCGTGACGTCATGGCAGGTCCTTCTGCCATACCATCTTTGCCACCGGAAACTGCAGCGGAAGATGGCGGCCGGCGGGAGTGGCTCAGCGTACAACGGAGGGTGAGTATAGCAGGTTTTTTGTTTTTTTTAATTATTTTTAACATTACTTTTTTACTATTGATGCCGCATAGGCAGCATCAATAGTAAAAGGTTGGGGACACACAGGGTTAATAGCGGCGGTAACGGAGTGCGTTACCCGCGGCATAACGTGGTCTGTTACCGCCGGCATTACCCTGTGTTAGCGGTGACCGGAGGGGAGCATGTGGGCGACAGGCACTGACTGCGAGGAGGAAGGAGCGGCCATTTTCTTCTGGACTGTGCCCGTCGCTGATTGGTCGCGGCAGCCATGACAGGCAGCTGGTGAGACCAATCAGCGAATGAATAACCGTGACAGAAGAACAGACAGAAAGACAGAAGTGACCCTTAGACAATTATATAGTAGATGAAGGACAGAATACTGATTTACAAATGTAAAAAAGAAGAGGTGAAAAGACTTTATACTGGTGCAAATAATGGATGATATGCAGGGTTAGATTATTCACATTTCAGGAGTTTATTAGAAGCTAGGCACTAGATGGTCTCATTTGATTATAATTGTAACTTAAGACACATGATGATTGGAAAGATTTTACCAAATACAGTATTCTATAGGTGGAATACTGCTGACTGTATTTTACTATATGTAGCCAAGTAATTCACATTCGTGAATCTGTGGGAGAACCCTTGAACATTTTACTCTTATTTCCCAGTTAATAACTTGTAAACATTTAATAATATGAGATTCTAATAAATTTATCAAATATGAGACATAGTATATTTAAAGAAAATCGGTCACCAAGCTTTTGGCATCTAATCTGAGAGCAGCATAATGAAGAGGCAGAGACCCTGATTCCAGTGATGTCACTGAGCTGCTTGCCCCAGTTTTGATAAAATCACTGTCTTATCAGCAGGAGATTATCATTACAGGACTAGTAAACCTGCTGCCATGTAGACCAACCCTACCACTCATTGTCTGCTTTCTGCCTATGCACAGTGTACACCGAAAGCTGCCAATCAGTGGTGTGGGCGGGGTTACACAGAACTCTGTATTCAGAGAACCATAGCCAATAAAACTGTTATTTTATGAAAACTGCAGCAACAAGTCCAGCAAGTGACACAATACTGAAATCAGGGACTCTGCCCCAAAATCATGCTGTTCTCAGATAGGGAAGCCAAAACCTGATGACAGATTCCCTTGTCACATGACTTCTAGTGAATATAGTGTATTAAATAATGAAGACAAAATAAGGGCACAAGGTTCTCACTAATGGCGGTTCACCCAAAGTGTCAGCATTTGGGCATAGTGCCTAATTTAAGGCAGTCAGCAAGTAGTTAAAGGGAAATAAATGCTATAAATCAACCAGTGTGATGAAAAGTCTCATTTCTGGGGGGTGTCAAGTATATATTGAGCATATAGTTGCTCCTTGGTATCCACCTACCTCCCGGTCCATGCAGCAGTAATTACTGATTACTCAGGCGGGAACGACATGTCCAAGGCAATGCGTCTTGGTACAAATCCATATTGTGATCCCTATTCGTTCCCTTTGACTATAGCGCTTTAATATTGATTATGTCTAATATTGAGGGACATGTTTCAAGAATATGACATGGTTTTCCCTAATTATATTATAGATAATATATATCGCACATTATAAATAGGCCATACTGGTTAAGTTGCAATGCCATTACCTTCTGGAGAAGTCTGCAGCCACGGCAATGGGAAATGTGTCATTGAGTCCTCCCTGTAGCCTCTGTGAATGTCACTGAGAGAAGTAGCTTGGATCATCTCTTTCTACCTGGCATACAAGCTTCTAGACAACTTTTCTTCTTCACAGACAGTGGATTAGCCAGTTATATATCTTTCTATACGAGTCCCCAGTGACTTACCAGGGTCATTAAGGCCGGCGTCACACACAGCGTAAAACAATACGGTCCGTATATTACGGCCGTAATACGCTGAAAAGTCCCGAAAAAAGTGGTCCGTAGCTCCTCCGTAGGCAGGGTGTGTCAGCGTTTTTTGCGCATGGCATCCTCCGTATGTAATCCGTATGGCATCCGTACTGCGTGGTTTTCTCGCAGGCTAGCAAAACCAACATACCGCTATAGAAGTGATCCATGTGTCCCAAAAAGAAAAGAAAATATATATATACTGTCTATATATATATATATATATATATATATATGTGTCAGTAGACACATATATTAGAGAGAAAAGCCGGTAATTCAGTGCGGTGTACAGTAAAATCACACTGACAGCTTACAGTAGAATAGGTAGAATAAATGTGTACACATAGAATAGGTATATATATATATATATGTCAGTGAGACACATATATGTATATATATTAATATTTATTCCAGCGCTAGACAGCTTGAAAGCCGGTAATTCAATTACCGGCTTTTTCCTTCTCCTTCCTAAAACCCGACATGATTTGAGACATGGTTTACATACAGTAAACCATGTCTTCTCTCCATTTTTTTTGCAGATTCCACACTACTAATGTCAGTAGTGTGTATCTGCAAAATTTGGCCGTTCTAGCTCTTAAAATAAAGGGTTAAATGGCGGAAAAAATTGGCGTGGGCTCCCGCGCAATTTTCTCCGCCAGAGTAGTAAAGCCAGTGACTGAGGGCAGATATTAATAGCCTGGAGAGGGTCCACGGTTATTGGCCCCCCCCTGGCTAAAAATATCTGCCCCCAGCCACCCCAGAAAAGGCACATCTGGAAGATGCGCCTATTCTGGCACTTGGCCACTCTCTTCCCATTCCCGTGTAGCGGTGGGATATGGGGTAATGAAGGGTTAATGCCACCTTGCTATTGTAAGGTGACATTAAGCCTAATTAATAATGGAGAGGTGTCAATTATGACACCTATCCATTATTAATCCAATACTAGTAAAGGGTTAAATAAAACACAAACACATTTTTTAAAATTATTTTAATGAAATAAAAACAATGGTTGTTGCAGTATTTTATTCAACGCCCAATCCAGTCACTGAAGACCCTCGTTCTGTGAGTAAAAAAACATAATAAACCAACAATATACTTACCCTCCGCAGATCTGTAACGTCCAACGATGTAAATCCTTCTGAAGGGGTTAAAACATTTTGCAGCAAGGAGCTGTGCTAATGCAGGCTGCTCCTCGCTGCAAAACCCCAGGGAATGAGGCTAAAAATAGATCAATGATCTATATTTAGCTTCATTTGCGGTGAGGCGCCCTCTGCTGGCTGTTCATAGATCGTGGGAAATTACCTAGAAAGCTCCCAGGCTTTCTAGGCAAGTTCCCACGATCTATAAACATCCAGCAGAGGGCGCCTCACCGCAAATGAAGCTAAATATAGATCATTGATCTATTTTTAGCCTCATTCCCTGGGGTTTTGCAGCGAGGAGCAGCCTGCATTAGCACAGCTCCTTGCTGCAAAATGTTTTAACCCCTTCAGAAGGATTTACATCGTTGGACGTTACAGATCTGCGGAGGGTAAGTATATTGTTGGTTTATTATGTTTTTTTACTCACAGAACGAGGGTCTTCAGTGACTGGATTGGGCGTTGAATAAAATACTGCAACAACCATTGTTTTTATTTCATTAAAATAATTTAAAAAAATGTGTTTGTGTTTTATTTAACCCTTTACTAGTATTGGATTAATAATGGATAGGTGTCATAATTGACGCCTCTCCATTATTAATTAGGCTTAATGTCACCTTACAATAGCAAGGTGGCATTAACCCTTCATTACCCCATATCCCACCGCTACACGGGAATGGGAAGAGAGTGGCCAAGTGCCAGAATAGGCGCATCTTCCAGATGTGCCTTTTCTGGGGTGGCTGGGGGCAGATATTTTTAGCCAGGGGGGGGCCAATAACCGTGGACCCTCTCCAGGCTATTAATATCTGCCCTCAGTCACTGGCTTTACTACTCTGGCGGAGAAAATTGCGCGGGAGCCCACGCCAATTTTTTCCGCCATTTAACCCTTTATTTTAAGAGCTAGAACGGCCAAATTTTGCAGATACACACTACTGACATTAGTAGTGTGGAATCTGCAAAAAAAATGGAGAGAAGACATGGTTTACTGTATGTAAACCATGTCTCAAATCATGTCGGGTTTTAGGAAGGAGAAGGAAAAAGCCGGTAATTGAATTACCGGCTTTCAAGCTGTATAGCGCTGGAATAAATATTAATATATATACATATATGTGTCTCACTGACATATATATATATATATATATATATATATATATATACCTATTCTATGTGTACACATTTATTCTACCTATTCTTCTGTAAGCTGTCAGTGTGATTTTACTGTACACCGCACTGAATTACCGGCTTTTCTCTCTAACAGCGCTGCGTATTTCTCGCAAGTCACACTGCTTGTCCGTGTGTAATCCGTATTTTTCACGCTTCCATAGACTTTCATTGGCGTATTTCTTGCGCAGTACGGTGACAAACGCAGCATGCTGCGATTTTGTACGGCCGTAGAAAGCCGTATAATACTGATCAGTAAAATACGGCAAATAGGAGCAGGGGCATAGAGAATAATTGTGCCGTATTTTTTGCGAGTTTTACGGACGTAGATTCTGCGCTCTTACGTCCGTAAAACTCGCATGTGTGACGGCGGCCTAAGGGCAATGGTAGTCTTGCTCCACTGGAAATGTCCAGAGCGTTAAAAAGTGTCTGTGAAAACCACTGAGATCCATTTACTACTGCATACATGATCTAGTATTAAAGAAAAGTACATGATGTTCTTTGCGGTCTGTCAATACTCGCGTCTCATGGCTGGAAGCTGTCAAATAAGTCTATACTGTGCATTAATCCAATTAAAAGGCAGAAAATGCCTAGTGGTGTGGTGATATACCTATCAATCAGTGCACCGAAAGAAAAAAAAGTCAATACAATGTTTGATCCAAGGTCCCTTCATCTTTTCTAATTCATTTTTCTAATTTTAGACTGTAACATTATTAGATGAAACACAGGCCTATTTTTTGTGAACGCCTTTTCTAGGGGCATGTTCACACATTGAGCTTTGCAGCATTATGTGTAATATGTGTGTTTTTGTTGCATTTTCATTGCATTTTTGTTTGTTTTTTTATGCATTCATTCGAATTTTAGTGAAAAGCGCTGAAAAAAAAAAAACACTGAAAAAATTGCGGCAGATTTGGAAAAAGGCATTGATGGATAAAATACACCAGAAAAAAAAAAAAAAAAGAAGCATGTGGGTGAGATTTCAGAAATCACATTTTTTCCTGGTACTTTAAAACAGACAAAAAATGCACTGAAAAGAACAATGCACAAAACGCAGCGTGTGAACATACCCTAACCTATTTTATTCTCTGTTAAATTGACCACGGTCATCATTTTTTTTTTTTATACACAGACATGGCACAAACAGTCCGTCAGAACTATCCCAAAGAAAATACATTTCTTTACCTTTTTAAACAATTAATTTGTTTCACAGCATATACAAAATAAATCCACAGTTCCAGTCTCTCTGCATATCTGCACCAAATGTGCACAAGTCAGCAGAATCCTCAGCTAGAACAATACTGCAATGCAAGTCACTTCCGTAATATCTTAAGTACAGAGGTTGTTTCTCATCCAAGGAAATTTTATTCTGCATTGACAACAGTTTTAATAGATTTTTTTTTTGTTTCTGAAGGAAGGTTAAAAATGTAAGGCAAGCAGACAGAATTTTGGCTGAAAATAAATAAGAAACTAAGCCGGAGTTCTTCCTTCACATCATCTAATCTGATTTCATACAGAATGGGCAGCAAAAATGACTATGCAGTTAAATTGGGCAGATTTTAGATACGGTAAATTATGGTAAGTCTTAGGGTATGTGTCCACTTTCAGGATGGCCGGCGGCATCGTCGGAGCGGCTTTGCAGCTCTGCGGTAAGCCCCGCCCCCTTTCTGGGACGCGATGATGCCGGATGTGTTCATAGCACACATCCGGCATCATCGCTCCCCACCATAGGGCCCTGTGCTATATCTTGCAGCGACGCAGCGTCGCCGCAAGATATACGGACATGCTGCGATCTGAAAAGACGCGCAGCATGTCCGGAGTCGCAGGGCCGCCGCGTACGTGTTACCACGCATAGTGGAGACGGGATTTCATTAAATCACCTCCACTATGCTGTAACAT
This sequence comes from Ranitomeya imitator, assembly GCF_032444005.1. Classification (NCBI taxonomy): domain Eukaryota; kingdom Metazoa; phylum Chordata; class Amphibia; order Anura; family Dendrobatidae; genus Ranitomeya; species Ranitomeya imitator. The sequence continues at coordinate 105,722,857 of NC_091283.1, read as the reverse complement.
CTGGACGCTGCGTGTCTGACGCTGCGGCTCTATGCAGCGTCAGACACGCAGCGTTTCCTGCACGTGGACACATACCCTAAGAAAACTTCTTAAAGTTCTTCAAACATTCCCAATCTTTTGCTACAATGTAAAGCTATGTCCACACGTTGCGGATTAGCCTCTGGAATTTTTTGTGCGGATTCTGCATCTCTTGGCAAAAAACGCAGGTGCGGATTTGATGCATTTTTTGTGTGGATTTGCTGCGGATTTACTGTGGATTTTGTGCGGCTTTCTTGCGTTTTTACCCCTGCGGATTTCTATAATGGAATGGGTACAAAAATGCTGCAGATCCGTACAAAAGAAGTGACATGCTACTTCTTTTAATCCGCAGCGTTTCCGCACGGATTTTTCCGCACCATTAGCACAGCATTTTTTTTTTTTCATTGATTTACATTGTACTGTAAATCACTTGCGGATCTGCAGCGTTTCTGCGCGGTAAAAAACGCTGCGGATCCGCAGGAAATCCGCAATGTGTGCACATACCCTAAGAAAACTGGCAATGCCGATTGCACCCAGGCTCATGAGTGAGCATCGTTCTCTACGAGTCAGACACCAATCACTAATTGGGTCAGTAGAAATTAATTTGATCTTTTTCGTGCTACATGTATAGCACCAACATATTCCATGGCGAGGTACATAGATTAGTCCGATGGGGGGTTTGGTTTTAATCTGCCTATTTCAGACGCACACTTAGGCCATGTGCACACGTTGCGGATTCTCTGCGGATCTGCAGCGTTTTTTACCATGCAGAAACGCTGCAGATCCGCAAGTGACTTACAGTACAATGTAAATCAATGGAAAAAAAAATGCTGTGCTAATGGTGCGGAAAATTCCACGTGGAAACGCTGCGGTTTAAAAGAAGTAGAATGTTGCTTCTTTTGTGCGGATCTGCAGTGTTTTTGTACCCATTCCATCATAGAAATCCGCAGGGGTAAAAAACGCAAGAAATCCACACAAAATCCACAGCAAATCCGCACAAAATCCGCATAAAAAACGCATCAAATCCACACCTGCCTTTTCTGCCAAGTGACGCAGAATCTGCACAAAAAATTTCAGAGGCTAATCCGCAACGTGTGCACATACCCTTAGGATTATTCCATAGGAGGAAAATTATGGATTGTTGGAGGAAGCAATAGTAAGCCAGGCAACAACGCAAAAGAAAAGCATAGAAGCTTCCTGATGATATTCATCTTGGCCAGATATAAATCCAGTGCTGCTATTTACTGCAAATAACCAGTGCGAACCACTAACTGGAGCATATACAAACACTGGTCAAGCTTCAGCAAATGTTCTTTTCCTTTTCAAGAAATGTGCCATTCCATACCTAAGAGCGAGTTTACACTGATTTTTTTTTTCATGCAGTTCGGTATGGAAAAAGCACATTTTCTGACCCAAAAGCTGCAAGAAAAATTCAAGAAAAAAGCAAAAAAAAGCCAGTTATGTTCCCACGTTCTGGATTTTTAGCGTTTGTTACGCGTTTTTGCAGCGGTTCTCCCCTGCGGAAACGCTTAAAAAATGCTTACATAAAGCATCCCATTATTTTAATGCATTCCGCAATTTTTGTGCCCATGCTGCATTTTCTTCCCGCAGCGGAAAAGCATTGCGGAAATAAATGCAGCATGTTCATTAATTTTGCGAAAAATCGGCAGTTTTGCTGCTATAGAATTGTATTTGGACCATTGGAAAAAAAAAAAGCTAAAAATCCGCGAAAAAAACAAGACAAATACGTGATTAAAACGCCAAAAAAAGCGGAGTTCCTGCGATGGGCGTCCGGATTTCATCAGGAAAATTCTGCATACTTTCTGCGACGTGGGCACATAGCATTAGGCTATGTTTACATGTTGCATTTTTTTCATAAGTCAAAACCTGTTCTCTTGGAAGTAAGAAACTTGCCTTAAAAAAGCAGATCTTGCTTAGTTTTTGTTGCGTTTTTGCTGCATTTTTATCAGGGTTCATCTATCCCTTGCACATGCGGATAAAGTTTAGTGCATAAAAAAAAAATCTGATTCTACTTCATCAGGTTTTGGCATCAAAAATCCAGCAAAACCTGATACCTGCGTTTTTGCATAGTTTTTTCAGCGTTTTTTTTTTTTTTGCAACACCCATTTCTTTCAATGGGTGAGAAACACTGAAAAAACACTGAAAGAAGTGACATGCTGTATTTGCACAAAATAATGAGGACAAAAAACAAGCAGTGTGCATTAGACTTCTGAAATCTCATAGACTTTGCCGATGCTGAAAAGCGCGACTGAAAATTTGCATAACAATTTTTTTTAAAGTTTTTAAGACTCCTCAGTATTTGTCTTGGACGAAAAAAATAATAATAGATACAGACGCGCAGATTAAATGCATTTTTAGCGCTTACCGCAGAGGAAACACAAAAGAAAAGCGTGCGCTTTTTAACTACAAATACTCTGTTTCTAATGCTATTCTATGGGAAATATCCACACATAAAACTCATCGCACCCTTAACAGAAATTGATATGTTATCGTTTTCAAACACAGATCAGTTTATGAGGAGTTAAAAAAGCACAGTGGGAAGGAGATCCCTATAAATCCCAATCACTTTGCTGGGGCTGTAAGACGCTGCGTTATTGGCATAACAAAACAGTGCAAACTGCCGCATCAAAAACTGTACAAAAACTCATTGTGGGAACTTAAAGGGGATCTGTCAGTAGCAGGTCATAGAAAGATGAATAAAATGATACCTTATAACAGAAGACTGATTGGCACTCCCAAGCTCGTGTGAACAAGTGCATACTAGGAGCAGCCACCTCCATATACAATATACAAAATAAGTTGCACTCTGTAGTGCTAAAGCATGTCAATGTGAAATATGATTATCAATACTGCTCGGTCTTTTGTTATTTGTATGTTAGCTCTCTGACCGAGCACTCCGCCCTTCAACATGTGGTTTTAATTACACTAGAGGTATTGACACTAGACACGTAAGGACCCAGCAGCTTGAGACCACCTTGCCATAGGTTGCTAGGCAGGCATGACTTGGCCAAATTATGTGCTAAGCGTCTCAATTTTTTCTTATTATCCAGAGCAGTATTGCTATTCATATTTCATATATTCCATATTACTTGCTTTAGCACGACAGAGTGCAACTTCTTATGTATAAAATGATACCTTGATATCTGATCTGAGGCCTTATTCCAGAGAAATCTATATTTTTCTTAATATTTAAATGAGCTGTTAAGATCTATGGGCCGGACACTGATCTCACTGTAAAGTTTATTGAAAATGAAAAGAAGACTTAGAAGTGTGAAACATGTCAATCAGAAGAGGAGACGGTCAGTCATTACATGTCTCACACTGGTAACACTCCCACCCTTTTCATTTAAAATGAGCTCTGTAGGCAGATTTTCAGGGAGATCTATATCCCCCTCATAGATCTTAACTGCTCATTTTCATATTAAGAAAAATTTGGATTACTCTGGAATAAGACATCGGATCACAGATGTCAATATATCATTTTATTCAGCTTTCTATGACCTACATGCCCATATAGATGGCTTAGGAGGGATGATCCTACTGACAGATGCCCTTTAACCCGAGAAAGCTAAAAAAGAGGTCTGGAATGTAACAGTTTGGAATATATACCATTATAAATCATAAAGTGAGTATTCACAACATGTGAAATAGCAATAGAATCAATTGATATAATTCATTTATGATACACAACAGCAATGTGCAGAGGGAAATGACATAATAGAAACTGCCACCGATCCTCATTTCTGATAAATATGCTCACAGGTAACACCTGTTAAGAAATGTTAAGCTATTCCTACCTGTATGCCTCATGTTAATGGTCTTGTTGCTGAGAAAAGTTGTATTCTTTCTTTATGTTAATGTTTTCTTCCAGGCTCCGGGGCGTGTGCTTCCTTGAAGAAATCCCTGCCTCCTGTCCTCATTATAATACTATCCTGTTGTGAATTCTGTGGCCAAGCTCCCTCCTGTGGTCGTGAGTGGTACTTCGGCTGGTTCTGTCTATGAGCTTCCTTTGGTGGATGAGAGTGGTACTGCGGCTTCTGAGTTTCCTTCCTCAGGTGATGAGGTTAAGTCGTTAGGTGCTGCTCTATTTAACTCCACCTAGTGCTTTGATCCTGGCCTCCAGTCAATGTTCTAGTATTGGTCTTGCTTCCTCCTGGATCGTTCCTGTGGCCTGTCTATCCTGCATAAGCTAAGTTTTGCTTGTGTCATTTTTGTTTGCTATTTTTTCTGTCCAGCTTGCTATATTGGTTTGTCTTGCTTGCTGGAAGCTCTGGGACGCAGAGGGAGCAGCTCCATACCGTTAGTCGGTGCGGAGGGTCTTTTTGCCCCCTCTGCGTGGTTGTTTGTAGGGTTTTGTGTTGACCGCAAAGCAATCTTTCCTATCTTCGGTCTGTTCAGTAAGTTTGGCCTCACTTTGCTAAATCTATTTCATCTCTGCGTTTGTATTTTCATCTCTACTCACAGTCATTATATGTGGGGGGCTGCCTTTTCCTTTGGGGTATTTCTCTGAGGCAAGGTAGGCTTATTTTTCTTTCTTAGGGCTAGCTAGCTTCTCAGGCTGTGCTCGAGGCGCCTAGGACTGGTCAGGAGCGCTCCACGGCTACCTTTAGTGTGGTTGGATAGGATTAGGGATTGCGGTCAGCAGAGTTCCCACGTCTCAGAGCTCGTCCTATGTTTTTGGTAATTGTCAGGTCACTTTGTGTGCTCTGAACTTTAAGGTCCATTGTGGTTCTGAATTACCTGTTCATAGCAGTACTGGAGGCCCAAAGTACTAATGCTTCTCAATAGAGGGAAAAGAGAAGTTCTGAGACCATTTTTTTTTCTTTGCACTGTGTTCTGTCTTTCTTTTCCCCTTTACATCAGGGTGGTTCAGAACACAGGTGTGGACATGGACATTCAGGGTCTGTTCTCTTTGATGGATAATCTCGCTATAAATGTACAGAATATTCAAGATTTAATGGTTCAGAATCCTATGTTAGAACCTAAAATTCCTATTCCTGAGTTATTTTCTGGAGATAGAGCTAAGTTTTTGAATTTTAAAAATAATTGTAAACTATTTCTGGCTTTGAAACCCCGCTCCTCTGGTGACCCAGTTCAACAAGTTAAGATCATTATTTCTTTATTACGTGGCGACCCTCAAGACTGGGCATTTTCCCTTGCGCCAGGAGATCCTGCATTATGTAATATTGATGCGTTTTTTCTGGCGCTCGGATTGCTGTACGATGAACCTAATTCAGTGGATCAGGCAGAGAAAAATTTGCTGGCTCTGTGTCAGGGTCAGGATGAGAAAGAGATTTATTGTCAGAAGTTTAGAAAGTGGTCCGTGCTCACTCAATGGAATGAATGTGCGCTGGCAGCTATTTTCAGAAAGGGTCTCTCTGAAGCCCTTAAGGATGTCATGGTGGGATTTCCTATGCCTGCTGGTCTGAATGAGTCGATGTCTTTGGCCATTCAAATCGGTCGACGCTTGCGTGAGCGTAAATCTGTGCACCATTTGGCGGTATTATCTGAGCATAAACCTGAGCCTATGCAGTGCGATAGGACTTTGACCAGAGCTGAAAGGCAAGAACACAGACATCAGAATGGGCTGTGTTTCTACTGTGGGGATTCCACTCATGCTATCTCCGATTGTCCTAAGCGCACTAAGCGGTTCGCTAGGTCTGCCACCATTGGAACGGTACAGTCAAAATTTCTTTTGTCCGTTACTTTGATCTGCTCTTTGTCTTCCTATTCTGTCATGGCATTTGTGGATTCAGGCGCTGCCCTGAATTTGATGGACTTGGAGTTTGCTAGGCGCTGTGGGTTTGTCTTGGAGCCCTTGCAGTGTCCTATTCCATTGAGAGGAATTGATGCTACGCCTTTGGCCAAGAATAAGCCTCAGTATTGGACCCAGCTGACCATGTGCATGGCTCCTGCGCACCAGGAGGATATTCGCTTTCTGGTGTTGCATAATCTGCATGATGTGGTCGTGTTGGGGTTGCCATGGCTACAAGTCCATAACCCAGTATTAGATTGGAAATCAATGTCTGTGTCCAGCTGGGGTTGTCAGGGGGTACATGGTGATGTTCCATTTCTGTCTATCTCATCATCCACCCCTTCTGAGGTCCCAGAGTTCTTGTCTGATTACCGGGATGTATTCGATGAGCCCAAGTCCAATGCCCTACCTCCGCATAGGGATTGTGATTGTGCTATCGATTTGATTCCTGGTAGTAAGTTTCCTAAGGGTTGACTGTTTAATTTATCTGTACCTGAGCACGCCGCTATGCGGAGTTACGTGAAGGAGTCTTTGGAGAAGGGTCATATTCGCCCGTCATCGTCGCCATTGGGAGCGGGGTTCTTTTTTGTGGCCAAGAAGGATGGTTCGCTGAGACCTTGTATTGATTACCGCCTTCTAAATAAAATTACGGTCAAATTTCAGTACCCCTTGCCGCTGCTGTCTGATTTGTTTGCTCGGATTAAGGGGGCTAGTTGGTTCACCAAGATAGATCTTCGTGGTGCATATAATCTTGCGCGTATTAAACGGGGCGATGAATGGAAAACAGCATTTAATACGCCCGAAGGCAATTTTGAGTACCTGGTTATGCCATTCGGCTTTCCGATGCTCCATCAGTGTTTCAGTCCTTTATGCATGACATCTTCCGAGAGTACCTGGATAACTTCCTGATTGTATACTTGGATGATATTTTGGTCTTCTCGGATGATTGGGAGTCTCATGTGAAGCAGGTCAGAATGGTGTTCCAGGTCCTGCGTGCTAATTCTTTGTTTGTGAAGGGGTCAAAGTGTCTCTTTGGTGTTCAGAAGGTTTCATTTTTGGGGTTCATTTTTTCTCCTTCTACTATCGAGATGGACCCTGTTAAAGTTCAGGCCATTTATGATTGGACTCAGCCAACATCTCTGAAGAGTCTGCAGAAGTTCCTGGGCTTTGCTAATTTTTATCGTCGCTTCATCAATAATTTTTCTAGTATTGCTAAACCATTGACTGATTTAACCAAGAAGCGTGCTGATGTGGTCAATTGGTCTTCTGCTGCTGTGGAAGCTTTTCAGGAGTTGAAGCGTCGTTTTTCTTCTGCCCCTGTGTTGTGCCAACCAGATGTTTCGCTTCCGTTCCAGGTCGAGGTTGATGCTTCTGAAATTGGAGCAGGGGCTGTTTTGTCACAGAGAACTTCTGATTGCTCGGTGATGAAACCATGCGCCTTCTTTTCCAGGAAATTTTCGCCTGCTGAGCGAAATTATGATGTTGGCAATCGAGAGTTGCTAGCCATGAAGTGGGCATTCGAGGAGTGGCGTCATTGGCTTGAAGGAGCTAAGCATCGCGTGGTGGTCTTGACTGATCACAAGAACTTGACTTATCTCGAGTCTGCCAAACGGTTGAATCCTAGACAGGCTCGTTGGTCGCTGTTTTTCTCCCGTTTTGACTTTGTGGTTTCGTACCTTCCGGGCTCTAAAAATGTGAAGGCGGATGCCCTGTCTAGGAGTTTTGTGCCCGATTCTCCGGGTTTGCCTGAGCCGGCGGGTATTCTCAAAGAGGGGGTAATTTTGTCTGCCATCTCCCCTGATTTGCGGCGTGTGCTGCAAAAATTTCAGGCTAATAGACCTGACCGTTGCCCAGCGGAGAAACTGTTTGTCCCTGATAGGTGGACGAATAGAGTTATCTCTGAGGTTCATTGTTCGGTGTTGGCTGGTCATCCTGGAATCTTTGGTACCAGAGATTTGGTGGCTAGATCCTTTTGGTGGCCGTCTCTGTCGCGGGATGTGCGTTCTTTTGTGCAGTCCTGTGGGATTTGTGCTCGGGCTAAGCCCTGCTGATCTCGTGCCAGTGGGTTGCTTTTGCCCTTGCCGGTCCCGAAGAGGCCTTGGACACATATCTCTATGGATTTTATTTCGGATCTCCCCGTCTCTCAAAGAATGTCGGTCATTTGGGTGGTTTGTGATCGCTTCTCTAAGATGATCCATTTGGTGCCCTTGTCTAAATTGCCTTCCTCCTCTGATTTGGTGCCATTGTTTTTCCAGCATGTGGTTCGTTTACATGGCATTCCAGAGAACATCGTTTCTGACAGAGGTTCCCAGTTTGTTTCGAGGTTTTGGCGAGCCTTTTGTGTTAGGATGGGCATTGATTTGTCTTTTTCCTCGGCTTTCCATCCTCAGACTAATGGCCAGACTGAATGAACCAATCAGACCTTGGAAACATATCTGAGATGTTTTGTTTCTGCTGATCAGGATGATTGGGTGTCCTTTTTGCCTTTGGCTGAGTTCGCCCTTAATAATCGGGCCAGCTCGGCTACTTTGGTTTCGCCGTAATTCTGGGTTCCACCCTCGTTTCTCTTCAGGGCAGGTTGAGTCTTCGGACTGTCCTGGTGTGGATACTGTGGTGGATAGGTTGCAGCAGATTTGGACTCATGTAGTGGACAATTTGACTTTGTCCCAGGAGAAGGCTCAACGTTTCGCTAACCGCAGGCGCTGTGTGGGTCCCCGACTTCGTGTTGGGGATTTGGTTTGGTTGTCATCTCGTTATATTCCTATGAAGGTTTCCTCTCCTAAGTTTAAGCCTCGTTTCATTGGTCCATATAGGATTTCTGAGGTTCTTAATCCTGTGTCTTTTTGTTTGACTCTTCCAGCTTCTTTTTCCATCCATAACGTGTTCCATAGGTCATTGTTGCGGAGATACGTGGCACCTGTGGTTCCATCTATTGATCCTCCTGCTCCGGTTTTGGTTGAAGGGGAGTTGGAGTATATAGTGGAGAAGATTTTGGATTCTCGTGTTTCGAGACGGAAACTCCAGTATCTGGTTAAGTGGAAAGGCTATGGTCAGGAAGATAATTCCTGGGTCTTTGCCTCTGATGTCCATGCTGCCGATCTTGTTCGTGCCTTTCATGTGGCTCATCCTGGTCGGCCTGGGGGCTCTGGTGAGGGTTTGGTGACCCCTCCTCAAGGGGGGGGGGATTCTGTTGTGAATTCTGTGGCCAAGCTCCCTCCTGTGGTCGTGAGTGGTACTTCGGCTGGTTCTGTCTATGAGCTTCCTTTGGTGGATGAGAGTGGTACTGCGGCTTCTGAGTTTCCTTCCTCAGGTGATGAGGTTAAGTCGTTAGGTGCTGCTCTATTTAACTCCACCTAGTGCTTTGATCCTGGCCTCCAGTCAATGTTCTAGTATTGGTCTTGCTTTCTCCTGGATCGTTCCTGTGGCCTGTCTATCCTGCATAAGCTAAGTTTTGTTTGTGTCATTTTTGTTTGCTATTTTTTCTGTCCAGCTTGCTATATTGGTTTTTCTTGCTTGCTGGAAGCTCTGGGACGCAGAGGGAGCAGCTCCGTACCGTTAGTCGGTGCGGAGGGTCTTTTTGCCCCCTCTGCGTGGTTGTTTGTAGGGTTTTGTGTTGACCGCAAAGCAATCTTTCCTATCTTCAGTCTGTTCATTAAGTTCGGCCTCACTTTGCTAAATCTATTTCATCTCTGCGTTTGTATTTTCATCTCTACTCACAGTCATTATATGTGGGGGGCTGCCTTTTCCTTTGGGGTATTTCTCTGAGGCAAGGTAGGCTTATTTTTCTTTCTTAGGGCTAGCTAGTTTCTCAGGCTGTGCTCGAGGCGCCTAGGACTGGTCAGGAGCGCTCCACGGCTACCTTTAGTGTGGTTGGATAGGATTAGGGATTGCGGTCAGCAGAGTTCCCACGTCTCAGAGCTCGTCCTATGTTTTTGGTAATTGTCAGGTCACTTTGTGTGCTCTGAACTTTAAGGTCCATTGTGGTTCTGAATTACCTGTTCATAACACTATGCTCCCTCCAGAGGCTGCAGACCATCGCACTGTCAGAGGCTGCAGACCATCGCACTGCATCTGGCTGCAGAAGGTCTCAGCAGTTTGCTTTGTAGACTTCTTCCTGGCCCTTCTGACTCTAGGAACCAGTGGCAACCTTCCTTCTACTCTAATGGACACACCTGGACCTGGGTGTTTATAACTCCCAGCTTGCTTCTAGGAGTTGCCAGTGATATTTCCATTTCCCCCAATTGAGGCTTGGAGCTATAGCAGTAGGCTGTCTTCCTCTTTGGTGTTTGGAGGAACTCTATGTTTCTCTCTGAGTCTACTCAAGCTAAGTGTTCCCCTTGTTTGTCTATCCCATTTGTCTTTAGTTGTAGTGGGTATCGACCAGTGCTACCCCGTCTATCCTTAAGTAGGGCTTACAGCTAGGGTCAGACAGGGAATAGGTATCCTTCTCAGTGATAGGTTCATAACCAATTTATGGTCGCTTAGGGCAGACAGGGTAACGTTAGATCTGCTTAGGGACTCGCCATTCCCCATTTCCCTAGTGTTGGACTCCTTTCCCCTTATCCCTACTTGTTGCACTTAGTCCTTCCTACACTGTGCATGACACATCGCTAGGAACCATGTGTACATAGCGATGACTATGCAAGGAAAAAAGTGGGGAGAGCATATTATTGGCGCACATATCGGAGGTCACAGTGACCCGCCGGCACCTGCGCAGAACATCCCTAAATGCAGTGTCCATAAAAGGGAGGATGAGGTATGGATTTCCAAGAGAGTGCAGGGCGCAGGCGCGAGATTCCAGGCCCACAACTGATGTGCATGGGAGGGGGTACTATTACAATGAAGACAGGAGGCAGGGATATCTTCCAGGCACCATATGCCCCAGAGCCTGGAAGAAATCATTAAGACAGAATATAACATTTCTCAGCAATAAGTTCATTAATATGAGGCATACAGGTAGGACTAGTGTAACATTTCTATTACATGTACACCCATATTAATAGGTCACATACAGTGGGAGAAATAAGCATTTGATCCCTTGCTGCCCTACCCTAACCTTAAAATTATAGACTGTTCATGTCTTTGTCAGTGGGCAAACTTATAAAATCAGCAGGGGATCAAATACTTATTTCCCCCACTGTACATCCCAAGGAGTGACAGATTCCCTTTAAATGTTTCCTATTCAACTATTTTCTATATTCTCTAACACTACTAAGAACTGAGGCATATTGTGGAAACATGTGTCAGCGCTGCAGTGGATATACATATGACGAGATTTTTTAATTAGCACGCTGAACATATCACATTTAAAGCATGGCTTAATTACCGGGACTTGGCACTCAGACCATTGGGATGGTACTTCTGAGAAAACAAATGAATTTAAGCAATCTATTCTTAGAATCCAGGCTGCTTTAATGAGGTTATACAGTAATATAGAGACCCAGATCATAATAAATGGAACAATGAACAGGTTTGGTCAGGGGCTTACATATAAATCATGGGGCCCCATAGCAAAAGTCTGAATGCCCCCCCCCCCCAAAAAAAAAAAAATGAATAAATAAAATAATCAACAGGTGCTCTTACCTCCAAGCATGCATGTTATAGATATAGGCCAAACATTGTACAAGAAAGAGATTGCCTTGAAATAGAAGACAATTAAAAGGCCCTGTTTACCCCCCTCCTCCTCCACACTAATGTGCAAATTGTGTGCAGGCAGAATATCCTCCCACCCCTGTAATGTGTAAACTGCTGCAGCAGCCACTATTTACCCCCTTCCTCCACCCTCCAAATTGTGTGCAGGCAGAATATCCTCCCACCCCTGTAATCTGTAAACTGCTGCAGCAGCCACTATTTACCCCCTTCCTCCACCCTCCAAATTGTGTGCAGGCAGAATATCCTCCCACCCCTGTAATCTGTAAACTGCTGCAGCAGCCACTATTTACCCCCTTCCTCCACCCTCCAAATTGTGTCCAGGGCTGCAGGCAGAATACCCTTTAGGCTATGTGCACACTTTGCGGATTCCACTGCGGATTTTTCCGCAGCAGAATTCCAAAATCAGCAGTGAAAACCCGTCGCGGTTTTTACTGCGGATTTATCCCGGTTTTTACTGCGGATTCTTATGCGGATTTTCATTTGCATTTTCCTATTGGAGCAGGTGAAAATCCGCAGAAAAGAAGTGACATGCTGCGGAATGTAATCCGCAGCGTTTCTGCACGTTTTTTTCCGCAGCATGTGCACAGCGTTTTTTGTTTCCCATAGGTTTACATTGTACTATAAACTCAGGGGAAACTGCTGCGGATTCGCAGCGGTCAAATCCGCTGCGGATCCGCAGCAAAATCCGCAAAGTGTGAACATAGCCTTAAGGTGTAAACTGCAGCCACTATTTAACCCCCTGCTCCACCCGCCAAATTGTGTGCAGGGGCCTGCAGGCAGAATATTCCCCTCCTCCGCCCCCACACTATAAGGTGCAAACTGCAGCAGTGCAGCCACTATTTACCCCCTCCTCCACCCTCCAAATTATATCCAGGGCTGCAGGCAGAATATCCCCCCACCCTGTAAGGTGTAAACTGCAGCCACTATTTAACCCCCTCCTCCACCCTCCAAATTGTGTGCAGGGGCCTGCAGGCAGAATATTCCCCTCCACCGCCCCCACACTATAAGGTGCAAACTGCAGCAGTGCAGCCACTATTTACCCCCTCCTCCACCCTCCAAATTATATCCAGGGCTGCAGGCAGAATATTCCCCCCACCCTGTAAGGTGTAAACTGCAGCCACTATTTAACCCCCTCCTCCACCCTCCAAATTGTGTGCAGGGGCCTGCAGGCAAAATATTCCCCTCCACTGCCCCCACACTATAAGGTGCAAACTGCAGCAGTGCAGCCACTATTTACCCCTCCAAATTGTGTTCAAGAGCCAGACATATTATTATTTTCTAAGTGCCAGCATAGTGGCAATGGGACACGTAAAATAAAAAATTCACCGCCGGGCCCAGCTCTCTATCTTGCGTCTCCACACAACCTCAGTTCCTTACACTCCGCCTCCAACAGCCGGTAGCCGCTCTCACATGTGCAACTACTTCCGGCTGGGCCCACCATACACTGCTCTCTCTGGCTAGAAAGCTACGTCAGCCAGGAGGCATGGCATCCTTATGCAAATCCAGCCAGAGAGTTCAGCCGGGAGCAGTGCAGGACTAGAAAGGAGGAGTTAGGAGGAGCCAGGTACAGAGTGACGGCGGCGCACACATTTAATTAAAGGCACATGGCACAGCACAGCCATTGCAGTCCAACTCCAGCGGGCCCCTCACCCCTCGGGCCCCATAGCAGTCACATGGCCTGCCGCCAATGGCGGTATGCCACTGAGTTTGGTAGAGGTGCATATGTAAATGGGGTGTATGTAAAGCATAATTTGCATTGGTAGTAAATGTAGACAGATATGAATAAATGAAGTAAAAAAAATGTGAAAATGAGAAAAAAGATTTAGGACCGGTGAACTTTTATTCAGCATTAGAGTGGTTTTGTGGTTTTACTATTTGTTTGTATGATGAAGATAAAAATTAATAATGTGGTCCAAATGTTCCCACATGCAGTCTTTTGACATGAACTAATAACAGTATTGATGAATTAGAGACATTTCTTATTGATTTTGTTCATTTTACAAACACAATTTATAGTGGAACATGATATATCACACGAAAGAAAGTATATATTTACACTCTCAATGAACAGAACAATTTCTTTAGACATCAAAATTATCCATTACAAAGGTTAGGACCCAAGACTGTGGTCAATATCTAATTTATGCTTTGTTTATATAGCGGTCATGATCCCAATGGCAGGGGATCACAAAAGGACAAGCACAAAAACAAAACAAGCTCTAGGGTGATGGAACCTGAGCTGACCGCGATCCTGAACCTAAACACACAACTAGCAGTAGCCGGGGAACGTGCCTACGATGATTCCTAGACGTCTCGCGCCAGCCGAAGGATTAACTTCCCCTATTAGAAGAAACACAGACCTCACTTGCCTCCAGAGAAACACCCCACAGAAATAGCAGCCCCCCACATGTAATAACGGTGAAATGAGAGGAAAGCACATACGTAGTTATGAAAATAGAATCAGCAAAAATGAGGCCCGCTAAAGCTAGATAGCAGAGGATACAAAAGTGAACTGCGCGGTCAGTGAAAAACCCTTCAAAAAAACCATCCTGAAATTACTTGAACTCATGTGCCAACTCATGGAACATGAGGAGTAATTTCAGCCCACTAGAGCAACCAGCAGCAAGGAATCACATATCTGCAAGCTGGACTAAGACAAAAATTAAGCAAGACGTGGAACAGGAAAATCAAAACTTAGCTTGTCCTGAAGATAACAGACGCAGGGAGCAGAGGTAAAAAAGACACGCTGATTACATTGATAGCCGGCGAGGAAATGACAAAAAAGCCAGGTTAAATAGGAAACTCCCATAACCTGATGGAACAGGTGGACACCAGAGACCGCAGAGAACACAAGTCACCCAGTACCATCAGTAACCACCAGAGGGAGCCCAAAAACAGAACTCACAACAGTACCCCCCCCTTGAGGAGGGGTCACCGAACCCTCACGAGAACCACCAGGGCGACCAGGATGAGCCCTATGAAAAGCACGGACCAAATCGGCAGCAGGAACATCAGAGGCAATCACCCAAGAATTATCCTCCTGACCATAACCCTTCCACTTGACCAAATACTGGAGTTTCCATCTGGAAACACGAGAATCCAAGATCTTCTCCACAACATACTCCAATTCACCCTCCACCAGCACCGGAGCAGGAGGCTCAAGCGAAGGAACGACAGGTACCTCATACTTCCGCAACAACGACCGATGGAACACATTATGAATAGCAAACGATGCCGGGAGATCCAAACGAAACGACACAGGGTTAAGAATTTCCAAGATCCTATAGGGACCGATGAACCGAGGCTTGAACTTAGGAGAAGAGACCTTCATAGGAACAAAACGAGAAGACAACCACACCAAGTCCCCAACAAGAAGTCGAGGACCCACGCGGCGACGGCAATTAGCAAACTGCTGAGCCCTCTCCTGGGACAACTTCAAATTGTCCACCACATGACTCCAAATCCGATGCAACCTATCCACCACCATGTCCACTCCAGGACAATCAGAAGGCTCCACCTGACCAGAGGAAAAACGAGGATGAAACCCCGAATTACAAAAGAAAGGAGAAACCAAGGTAGCAGAACTAGCCCGATTATTAAGGGCAAACTCGGCAAGCGGCAAAAAGGAAACCCAGTCATCTTGATCAGCAGAAACAAAACACCTTAAATAAGTTTCTAAAGTCTGATTAGTTCGTTCCGTCTGGCCATTCGTCTGGGGATGGAATGCAGACGAAAAGGACAAATCAATGCCCATCTTAGCACAGAACGTACGCCAAAATCTAGACACAAACTGGGATCCCCTGTCAGAAACGATGTTCTCCGGAATGCCATGCAAACGGACCACGTTTTGAAAAAACAGAGGGACCAACTCAGAGGAGGAAGGTAACTTAGGCAAGGGTACCAGATGAACCATCTTAGAAAAGCGGTCACACACAACCCATATGACGGACATTTTTTGAGAGACAGGGAGATCCGAAATAAAGTCCATGGAAATGTGCGTCCAAGGCCTCTTCGGGATAGGCAAAGGTGACAACAATCCACTGGCCCGAGAACAGCAAGGCTTAGCCCGAGCGCAAACTCCACAAGACTGCACGAAAGAACGCACATCCCTCGACAAGGAAGGCCACCAAAAAGACCTGGCCACCAAGTCTCTAGTACCAAATATTCCAGGATGACCTGCCAACACAGAAGAATGGACCTCGGAGATGACTCTACTGGTCCAATTATCCGGAACAAACAGTCTTTCCGGCGGACAACGATCAGGTTTATCCGCCTGAAACTCCTGCAAAGCACATCGCAAGTCTGGGGAGACAGCCGACAAAATCACCCCATCCCTAAGGATACCAGTGGGCTCAGAATTTCCAGGAGAGTCAGGCACAAAACTCCTAGAAAGAGCATCCGCCTTCACATTCTTTGAACCTGGCAGGTATGAAACCACAAAATTGAAACGGGAGAAAAACAGTGACCAACGAGCCTTTCTAGGATTCAGACGCTTGGCAGACTCAAGGTACATCAGATTTTTGTGATCAGTCAAGACCACCACACGATGTCTAGCACCCTCAAGCCAATGAAGCCACTCCTCAAATGCCCACTTCATGGCCAAAAGCTCCCGATTACCAACATCATAATTCCGTTCAGCGGGCGAAACTTTTCTAGAAAAGAACGCACATGGCTTCATCACTGAGCCATCGGAGCTTCTCTGTGACAAAACCGCCCCCGCTCCGATCTCGGAAGCATCAACCTCAACCTGAAAAGGAAGCGACGTATCTGGCTGACGCAACACAGGAGCAGAAGAAAACTGGCGCTTAAGTTCCTGAAAGGCCTCCACAGCCGCAGGAGACCAATCAGTAACATCAGCACCCTTTTTAGTCAAATCCGTCAAAGGCTTAACAACACTAGAAAATTAGTTATGAAGCGACGATAAAAATTAGCAAAGCCCAAGAACTTCTGTAGACTCTTAAGAGATGTAGGCTGCGTCCAGTCACAAATAGCCTGAACCTTGACGGGATCCATCTCAATAGTAGAAGGGGAAAAAATATACCCCAAAAAAGAAATCTTCTGGACTCCAAAGAGACATTTAGAACCCTTTACAAACAAAGAATTGGCCCGCAGGACCTGAAACACCTTCCTGACCTGCTGAACATGAGACTCCCAGTCATCAGAAAAAACCAAAACATCATCCAAATACACGATAATAAATTTATCCAGATATTCACGGAAAATATCGTGCATAAAAGACTGGAAGACAGAAGGAGCATTAGAAAGTCCAAAAGGCATCACCAAATACTCGAAATGGCCCTCAGGCGTATTAAATGCGGTTTTCCACTCATCACCCTGCCTTATCTGCACAAGATTATACGCACCCCGAAGATCAATCTTAGTGAACCATTTAGCCCCCTTAATGCGAGCGAACAAATCAGTCAACAATGGCAAAGGATACTGATATTTGACTGTAATCTTATTCAAAAGACGATAATCTATGCAAGGCCTCAAGGAACCATCTTTTTTGGCCACAAAAAAAAAACCTGCTCCCAAAGGGGACGAAGATGGACGGATATGTCCCTTTTCCAAGGACTCCTTAACATAATTCCGCATAGCAGTATGCTCTGGCACTGACAGATTGAACAAACGACCTTTAGAGAATTTACTGCCAGGAATCAAATCTATAGCACAATCGCAATCCCTGTGAGGAGGAAGCAAACTGAGCTTAGGCTCCTCAAAAACCTCCCGATAATCAGACAAAAATACCGGAACCTCAGAAGGAGTAGATGAAGCGATAGAAATCGGAGATGCATCATCATGAACCCCCTGACATCCCCAGCTTAACACAGACATTGTTTTCCAGTCCAGGACTGGGTTATGAGTTTGTAACCATGGCAGACCAAGCACTAAGACATCATGTAAATTATACAGTACCAGGAAGCGAATCACCTCCTGATGAACGGGAGTCATACGCATGGTCACTTGTGTCCAGTACTGAGGTTTATTCATAGCCAAAGGTGTAGAGTCAATTCCTTTCAATGGAATAGGAACTTCCAGAGGTTCCAGACTAAACCCACAGCGATTGGCAAATGACCAATCCATAAGACTCAGGGCAGCGCCTGAATCCACATAGGCATCGACGGAAATGGATGATAATGAACAAATCAGCGTCACAGACAGAATGAACTTAGACTGTAAAGTACCAATGGCAACAGACTTATCAACCTTTTTTGTGCGTTTAGAGCATGCTGATATAACATGAGCTGAATCACCACAATAAAAACACAATCCATTTTTCCGCCTATAATTTTGCCGTTCACTTCTGGACTGAATTCTATCACATTGCATTATCTCAGGTGCCTGTTCAGAAGACACCGCCAAATGGTGCACAGGTTTGCGCTCCCGTAAACGCCGATCAATCTGAATAGCCATAGTCATGGACTCATTCAGACCTGTAGGCGCCGGGAACCCCACCATAACATCTTTAATGGCCTCAGAAAGGCCATCTCTGAATTTTGCAGCCAGAGCGCACTCATTCCACTGAGTAAGCACCGACCATTTCCAAAATTTCTGACAATATATTTCTGCTTCATCTTGCCCCTGAGAGAGAGCCAATAAAGCTTTTTCAGCCTGAATCTCTAGGTTAGGTTCCTCATAGAGCAAACCCAATGCCAGAAAAAACGCATCCACATTGAGCAACGCAGGATCCCCTGGTGCCAATGCAAATGCCCAATTCTGAGGGTCACTCCGCAGGAAAGATATAACAATCTTGACCTGCTGAGCAGGGTCTCCAGAGGAGCGAGATTTCAAGGAAAGAAACAACTTGCAATTGTTCCTAAAATTCAGAAAACTAGATCTATCTCCAGAAAAAAACTCTGGGACAGGAATTCTAGGTTCAGACATAGGCGTATGTACAACAAAATCTTGTATATTTTGAACCTTAGCAGCAAGATTATTCAGGCTGGAAGCCAAACTCTGGACGTCCATGATAAACAGCTGAGGTCAGAGCCATTCAAGGATTAAGAGGAGGAAAGAAGCAGGAAAGCTGCAATTAAGGCTAGGCAGCAAACACTGAGGAGGGGAAAAAAAAAAAAAAAACTTCCTCAGACTACTTTTCCTCCTACTTCAGCCAAAACGATGACCAATTTTTTTTTTGGCCGGCTATACTGTCATGATCCCAATGGCATGGGATCACAAAAGGACAAGCACAAAAACAAAACAAGCTCTAGGGTGATGGAACCTGAGCTGACCGCGATCCTGAACCTAAACACACAACTAGCAGTAGCCGGGGAACGTGCCTACGATGATTCCTAGACGTCTCGCGCCAGCCGAAGGATTAACTTCCCCTATTAGAAGAAACACAGACCTCACTTGCCTCCAGAGAAACACCCCACAGAAATAGCAGCCCCACACATGTAATAACGGTGAAATGAGAGGAAAGCACATACGTAGTTATGAAAATAGAATCAGCAAAAATGAGGCCCGCTAAAGCTAGATAGCAGAGGATACAAAAGTGAACTGCGAGGTCAGCGAAAAACCCTTCAAAAAAACCATCCTGAAATTACTTGAACTCATGTGCCAACTCATGGAACATGAGGAGTAATTTCAGCCCACTAGAGCAACCAGCAGCAAGGAATCACATATCTGCAAGCTGGACTAAGACAAAAATTAAGCAAGACGTGGAACAGGAAAATCAAAACTTAGCTCGTCCTGAAGATAACAGACGCAGGGAGCAGAGGTAAAAAAGACACGCTGATTACATTGATAGCCGGCGAGGAAATGATAAAAAAGCCAGGTTAAATAGGAAACTCCCATAACCTGATGGAACAGGTGGACACCAGAGACCGCAGAGAACACAAGTCACCCAGTACCATCAGTAACCACCAGAGGGAGCCCAAAAACAGAACTCACAACATATAGCGCCATCATATGCTGCAGCGTTTTGCAGAAATTATCAGCACTGTCCCCATTGGGGGTCACAATCTAAATCCCCTATCAGTATGTCTCTGTAGTGTGAGAGGAAATCGAAGAACCCGGAGGAATCATGAGGAGAACATACAAACTCCTTGCAGATGTTGTCCTTGGTGGGATTAAGTTATTCCAATATATAATTCTGGAAGAGAAGCTACAACCATCAGATGACATAATGTTAAAATGGGAATAGGATATGGAGCACGTTAAAAGACAATTAGGGGACACAGTCTGGTATGATCTGTTGTACTTCAGTAGTTGCAAAGTTAAAGGGGCCAGGGCTAGTTTTCAGCTGGCACTGTTTCATGACGAATCCTAGTGGTGTGGACCTTGTGGTTACTTTCTTCTCTCTAGGTTCCAATGTTCAATTGAGAAAAGCAGGAAGACAAGGTCATCAGCATATGAGTGCAAGTACACAAAATTGCATACAATTAGTCATGTGATAATCACTCACAACAGAAAGCAGAGCGGAATCCAAAAATCATAAAAGTGTGTATTTTACACACTGTTAAGATTTGGCATGATATAAAGCTTGACAAAATATACTAATTTATTTAGTCATCTAAAAAAAAGAGTGAATATGGATAAATCTGTCAATTTTAGTCAAAGTTGAGGGGGGCCACCTGATTTTTCTTTGACAGAGGATATAGGAAAAAGGACTGAGCATGTTTGGTTGTAACAGCTGATATTTCTATTCTCTGGGTGAATAAGCCATAGCTGCCAGAGGTGTCTAGGAGCGGCATACTCTACAATTAGAATTCAGCGGAGCATGCATGTGTTTTCAATCGTGGTTTGAAGGAATAGCGATTGGGCTCAGCTGTTAGAGGTGTAATGGCACCTTTAGGCTTTTAGCCTTTTTAATTCTCTTGGAATTTTCAGATAATTCAATGCTGTTTTTACTCCACACTTAAAAGTTTGATCCGAAAATAAAATGTATTGTAATTCTAAATGTCTATCTAATTTAATGTCATAATCTAATCTATTTTCTAATATACTTTAATTAAAAAGTCCCTACCATTCCCTCACTGCTCTAACTGCTTTATTTATTTTTTTACTACTTTTTGTTTGAGAATCCCAGTGCATGCTGGGATAGTCAAACAAGTCATCACCAGGGGTCACTACTGCAACCTCTGCCTCCTCCCTGAAAGGAAGCATCAACAGTGACATCCTTTTCAGGGGCTGTGCTAGTCCTCACTCTACTGAGCATGTGTTGGTTGTCACCTCTGAGGTATGCTCAGTAGATTCTACTCAATGTATAATATGCATAGTGACAGTACACTCCCTCGCTGGCTTATTACTTCTGATCAGAGAAGAAGAGCGAGCGCACTGTCACTGTGTATATTGCACAGTAGCAAGAATCAACTGAGCGTACATCCGAATTGACAGCCGATGCATGCTCCATAGAGTATTGGCTAACCCAATCCCTGAAAGGAATGTCAATGATGATACAACATTTCAGTGTGGTGCCATAGGCTGCGTCAGTGACCGTCACCTCTGCCGCCTGATGATGACTTGTTTGACTATCCCAGTATACAATGGGATTCTCAAACAAAGCGTTGTCAAAGAGGAAGTAGTAAAAAACATATAATGCAGTTAGACAGAATAGTGAAGGAACGGTAGGGACTTTTTAATTATGTTATTTATGTCATGTCATTTAGACTGAAAATATATTTTAGTTTTGGATGACCCAAAGTGACCTTCTGATTTATCAGGATGAACAACACTTCCAATCATAAAGCAGACTCATTGAATTGAACATTACTTTCTATAATTGTCTTGGGTCCATTTTTTTCTGTGTTGTTCTCTTTTTCGTGTCATAACACTATTCATTTTGTCTTTCCAGCATGTACTACACTACATATGGATGGATATTGCAGTTAGAGAAAAATTTAGATATTAGAACACAATATGCCAGTTTTAATACTAGTATACATTAGATATGTTAACATTTGTATTTACTGTATAAAAGATAATTACTGAAAGTGAGCCACAAACTAAACACATTTGTTAGGTGGCTGTAATCCATATGCAGTAAAGTCCTAATGGCGCCACAGCAAGATCATCACTATGGCTCTGCACATGCTCCGCGCCCTCCCAAGAAGTTGACCGCCATGCGGAGTGACTCAGATAAGAGTGACCTGTCAGTCAAGGAGCAAGGAACGGTGCTGGGTGAAAAGGATTGGAAAGAGGAGAGCTGTAGATGCAAGCCAATTAGGGTAAAAATTGAATAGAGGATTACAAAAATTAAGGTATGGATTAATTCTGTATTACAACAACCTAACATAGATGTGTTTGGGCTCAGGTATTAAAACCTGCTGCCAGGTTTCCTTGCCTGAGTGACCTGCACAAGTTTTGAGAGAACTGCACAAGTTTTCAGGCAGGGAGCCAGGTTACTCAGACAAGAGTGACATGTCAATCAGGAAGCAAAGGACTACTGGGGATGAGGAATATTGGAAAGAAGATGGTTTGCTGTTAGTGCAGGCTCAAGCTTAGCCCTCTACACTTGGGACTCATTAGCATATAAACTGAATAGAGGATTATTTTGGAATGCAATGAAGGATTACAAAAACAAAGGTTTGGATTGATTCTGGATTACAGCAATCTAACATAGATGTGTTTGGTTTGTGGTAGTAAAACCTGCTGCCAGGTTCCCTGACGTACTTGGACGTTCCAACATGACACTGATCCAAAACATAAGTCATTGGCTACAGCAGAACAAAGTGAAGGTTCTGGAGTAGCCATCTCAGTCTCCTGACCTCAGTATCAATGAGCCACTCTGGGAAGATCTCAAGTGTGCAGTTCATGCTAGACAGCCCAGGAATTTACAGGAACTGAAGGCTTTTTGCCAAGAAGAGTGGGCAGCTTTACCATCTGAGAAAATAAAGAACCTCATCCACAACTACCACAAAAGACTTCAAGTTGTCATTGATGTTAGAGGGGGCAACACACAGTATTAGGAAATGGGGTATGAAAACTTTTGACCAGGGTCATTTGGATATTTTGGGTTGTCATTATGATTTCAAAAGAGAAAACACAGTAGTTTGACAATAAATGGCTTCATCCAACCACTAACCATGAGTGGAGAAAAAGTTTTGGTGTTATCATTCGTATTCTCTGAAAAAAGGCCAAGAAAGAAAAAATTCTGCCGGGGTATGTTTTAACTTTTGAGCACAACTGTGTACCATAATATAATTTTCTATGAAAATCCCTTCTGCAAGGAGCCAGATCATATTATTGCTGTAAATGAACAAAAAGGCTACAGACTGTGGTTCTAAAATGGAGCAAGGATCATATAGTAAAATGTACCAGCCAGTAGTTTGACATGCTGACATGGAAGCACTTGTTTGTCCTGCTGCTTAGTAGAGTTCTACCCATAATGAACCTATATGCTATAAGTTGATTAGTCAGTACAGGCAGTATACATGCATATGGAACACATCATAGAAAAAACCCTTGTCACAGTAATGAAACCATAACAAAGATCTTGGCTTGTGTCCTAAGTCATGTGACAAGGCTCATTAAAGGGTTGACATTGACTTTTAGGATTGCTATTTCTTATAGGTGGCACTAGAGTTCTATTCCTCTCAGTCTCTGAAGAGACAATTCGCACATTTCCAGAGGAGCATTGCTTCTTAAAAGTCTCCTCACCTCAACATGTCTGACTTGACTTGTTACTCTCTGCAGTGAGAAACGTTACCCCTTGGATCCCGGTCAGATGCCTCTCACCTAGCCAAACCAGATCTCACACTTTGCTCTTACGAGGGGTAATACATTGAAACACAGTGTCTGTAAGTTGAGATTTTAGTTTTGGCTTGTATCCTAAATCATGTGACAAGGCTCGTTAAAAAGTTGATATTGATTTTTATGATTGTTACTTTATATGGGTGGCACTAGAGTTCTAGTCCTGTTCCTCTCTGTTCCTCTCTGTTTGCAAAAGAAATATCGGCACCGCTCAGGCCTGCTCTGCCCATCTTTCCAAT
Organism: Ranitomeya imitator; assembly: GCF_032444005.1. Lineage (NCBI taxonomy): Eukaryota > Metazoa > Chordata > Amphibia > Anura > Dendrobatidae > Ranitomeya > Ranitomeya imitator. The sequence goes on along the minus strand of NC_091283.1, from coordinate 105,699,478 downwards.
GTCATGGGACTACGCTAGACTCATTTTCAAGTAGCTAAAGCCCAGAGAGTAATACTGCCTCCAATCCTCCAAAGCAACATGCACTGGCTCACATGTCACCAGATTGTCAGGTATGGTGACATGTAATGGCACAGCACAGTGCCCCATTTTGATGTTTTTACATGAGACCCTACCTTCCCACTTTTATTATCCCAAACCATATTCACACTTAGGTCAACACTTGAAGGCCTATCAGTGGATCTTGAGCTACAACTTTGGATCACCACGTATGTTAGATAAATTCTTCTATTTCTTATCAGTTAACTTCAACTTTGACAGAATGAAAATCAACCACAGATGCGGTGTGCTTTAGTAGTATTTACTATTTTCCTAAATGTAAATTTTGTAACTATAAGAAAACATATAATAACATGCAAAATATTGATCCTGTTTACTGGGTGGAAGGAAGCTGGAAATTCAAATAAAATAAAACTTAATTTCAAGCCCTAACTGACTTCAGAAAAGATTCATTAGTTTTATATTAAATTAAATTGACATTACAGTCTGCAGTACTTGCATTTTATCAATAGCAAATGGACAGAGAGGAAGCCTTGAAGTGTGACAATGAAAACCACTTCCACTTTTTCAGTTGGATAGGATTCCCCTTTCACCCCACCCTTATCTTCTGCACTCAATAACCACAAGAGCAAATATAAAAATCATACACAATGAGGTTTCGGCTCCTAATGATGCAGAAAAAGATATGGCAAGTAGCATATCAGTACAAGACATTTGTTATGCTACATAGTTATTCTTACTTTGGTTCCAATTTGTCAAAATGACAAATGGTCGTTCATTAATTTGTTAAGTACACGATGCAGGTTCCATTACCCCTGAGCAGGCTAGAAAATGTATTAGATGACAGATAACGGACACGAAGACCCCGATTAATTTAGACTGATATTATGCACACCAACCTCAATGATGATCGTGCAGGAATGAGACTCACCTAATTTAATAAGGGAGAAGCGACACTAAATAAATTTGATGCATTTATCAATGGCTTTGCCTCTCCAGACCAGAAATTTTACCCAAGTCATGGCCATTTCTGGAGTAAGCAATGCCAGCAATTTTTTATGAATTTGTCAGGCAGGTGTTGCTATGCCCCATCCTACGCTCTCCCCAACTCTGCCCCTTTTGATAGTGCTGCCAAAAACTAGAGTAATAATGCCCAAAGTTGCTAAATCCAAACATTCTGTTTCTAAGGAGTTAACATTATGAAGAATCGGAGCCAATGTTCTTTGAACTGACCTCTGTCTATGGATCATCTAATTTCATCATTAATGGGGTTGTCCACTTATGAATAGGCCTTAAATTTATCATAAAATAGAAACGTTATACTTAACCCCTATAATATATACTGCCAGGGGGGAGTACTTCTTGTTGGCTGCGGATTTATCAGGCTGCCAATAACAACCAATCACAGCTCAGCTTCTATTTTGCAACAGTTAATTAATCTGAGCTCTGATTGGGTAATATAGGCAACAAAGGACATTCTCAGCATAACAAAGCTTGTATATATATAAAGCTGAGTGTATGTATATGTGTGTTTATCAAGCATCGCCCACTCCACATAGCCCCACCCACTCCGCATAGCCATACTGACTCCACACGCAAAGCCCAGTCCACGCGAGCTATGTTGTTAGCGCACAAGAGTGGAGACACAATCACCTCGAAAGCCACCCTGCAAAACACACCGGCTGCAATGTTCCAGCTGCTTTGAGCTGCAATCAGGGCCACCACCTTCAGAGTATCTAGCTCCGTCGTGTCTAAAATGGAGTTGCTCCTGTGAGGCATGATGTCAAGGGAAAGGGAGGAGCCTCATGGATTACACTGCTGTGCTCATAACAGGAAGTTGCTGTGCAGGTGTGAGGGAAAGAGAGGCATGAGGGGAAAATGAGGGGAGGGGGAAATGAGAGGTGTGAGTGGAAAATGAGAGGAGTGAGGTGCTGCTGCAGTATGAGGTTGTGTATAATTTGTTATAACCACAGTTAGTTACTATGCCCAGGCAGCGCCAGGTTCTACAGCTAGCTCATCATAAAATAGAAACTTTATACTTACCCCCAATAACAAGGTGTACCCTATCTGTACAGGCACAGCTCTTCCAATCTCAGTGATGTGTCCATTGTTGGTCACTTGACTGCTGCAGACAATCAGTGTCAGAGGGGAAGAACAACAATCTGCATTCATGAATACATGAACTCCACTATAGCTACACATTTAAAAATTGTGAGGTATGTAGTTTACAGTTTTGATTAAAACAATATAGACCCTCCCATCAGCGACAAGGTGGCCTCATTTTATATGAAATTCTAAGTTCTAAAGATCCACCTCTCTATGTGTCTGGACCTCAAATGAGCAGAGAAATAACATGAAAGAGAAAGGCCTGCGTGCCGAAGTCTTGTACGTTTTATGTGAAGATTCATGAACACTGATTTGCACATGCCCATGTTAACGAAGGGGCTTGCTCGGTTATGATGTGCCTAATGCATTAAGAGACACATGTCACGTAATGAATTAGGCACACCTGTTAACTGGCATGTGCTGTTGCAAAAACAATGAATTATGGCAAAGCTCAGCAACTGCAACAAAACTTAGATAAAAACTTGACATTTATTTTTAAAAACATGTAAATGAAATCACACCAGAAAAAAAGTTATTGAATTCTGAAAATCACAGGATGGATACACAGGTTAATGATATGCAAATTATGAAAAAATGGAAAAAATGTTCGAAACATCTCAATTTATTTAGTATCAAGTATGTGGGCCACGTACAGAAATCCATGCACTCTCACACCTTGGCTGCTATCATTGAGATTACTACTAGTTGTTTGAGGAATGTTCTGCCAAGCTGAATGTACTTGGGCAAATTACTGTACTACTGGTAGCTCCGTTGCAGTTGCCGACCAATTACACCTCAGATGTACTCGATGAAACAAGTCAGGAGAAGCTGCAGGCCATGGCAGCATGTGTAGGGCTTGCAGGCTGCTCACAGCAGAATGAGCAACATGTGGCCTGGCTTTGTCATGTTGAGAATCAGCTATTCGGAGAATTTTATGTTTCCTTCATGCCTTTGCCGACGTTGTTTTCAGACCTATCTATGGCTACCATTGTCTACTATTTCTTCCCAGCCAAAAGCGGAACTCATGGATGATGAGGATTTACAGTACCTCCTTTCCTGTCCCCATTTTCATCTCGCTGAGCACCATGGTAGCCTTTGAGAGTGGTGGTGTAAATTCAGTGGCTCATAACCCACTGCCTTCCGATAGTTTGTATATACACTGTTTGACACCTTAGGCTTGCTATGTGACATCCAATTTTAATTATAGCAAAAAATGGATCAATTGTAGATCCCATGGTGTGGCTATTTCTCTCAAGTGTCCCAAGTGCTCTTTCTCAACACAACACCAGCTGCATATTGCTGGTCATACCTTGAGCTGCCTGCTTGGCCTAAAAAAGTGCTACTCTGGCCTATAGCATTTCCGAACTTGTCTCACATCGAGGGAATCTGTTACGCAATTTCAGGGCCTTGGGCTCAGTAGGGTCCTAGTGTTCTGGCCGAATCAATCAGTAACTTTTTTCCTATCTTGTGGCTTGGTGACGACTTACTCAGTTGGAAATAACACTTTATCTCCCCACATACAACCTTGGGCACACATGTTCCTGTTGACATTTTACTGGTTGTCTTTCCTTAGAATACTTTTGATAGGTGCTGCTAACTAGTTCATACTGGGAACATCCCACAAGATCTGTTATCCAGTCCAAGACATCAATTTCAAGTACTGACTGCTTACATACACACATATTGTTCATCCCACCTCTTGATGAGTACCATTATAATGCGCTAATAAATATTTAGTGGTTTTAAATTTATGGCCAACTGTGTACATTACAGGTGCATTTCAAAAAATTAGAATATCATCAAAAAGTTAATATATTTCAGTTCTTCAATACAAAAAGTTAAACTCATATTATATAGAGTCCTTACAGAGTGATCTATTTCAAGTGTTTATTTCTGTTAATGTTGATGATTATGGCTTACAGCCGATGAAAACCCAAAAGTCATTATCTCGGTAAATTAGAATAATTAACAAAAAACACCTGCAAAGATTTCCTAAGCATTTAAAAAGGTCCCTTAGTCTGTTTCAGTAGGCTCCACAATCATGGAGAAGATTGCTGACTTGACAGATGTCCAGAAGGCAGTCATTGACGCACTCCACAAGGAGGGTGATATAGAAGGGTTAATGTTTTGCCTTTAATTGCCTTTTGCCTTTAATAGCTAGAATTGCTAGAATGTATTCTTATGATGCTGTAGTCTGGTAGTCTCCTCTTCAAGGATTGTATACTTCTTATATGTTTTCAATAGTCAGCAAACAGCATGTTCTGGGTACATGAGAAAAAAAGGCCAGCATGACCCGGGGTAACAGGGGGGAGGGCTACATGAATTACATTGAGAGTTACATTTGTTGTAAATGGTATAAAATGCTGCCTCTTGCTCCATTAGATCAGATAAAGTGACTTTGCTCACAGCACATGTGCAGTTTACTTTTTCTCCAAGCGCGCTTGTCAATGAAGGGCTTAACCTCCTGATTTGACCTCACTGGTAATCTGGCATGTCTGACATTGGGTCAGAATGCAAACAGCTACAACAAGGGTAAGCCACAAAAGGTCATTGCTAAAGAAGCTGGCTGTAAGCCATAATCATCAACATTACCAGAAATAAACACTTGAAATAGATCACTCTGCTTGTAATGACTCTATATAATACATAAGATTCACTTTTTCTATTGAATAACTGAAATAAATTAACTTTTTGATGATATTCTAATTTTGTGAGAAGCACCTGTATATCTATGGAATCGCAACAAACATTAAGGCCATGTGCAAACAGTGTATTTTAGCAACCAGCATATCTGATGAAGTTTCCAAGTCAAATACACTTCAGGAAAAATGCCAGCAGTGTTTTTCCTGGAGTGTTTAATTGGCATTCTTAACCTTTGTTTTTGCTGCGTCTTTTCCTTGTATTTTGAACGCTAGACAAACAATGAGCAGCATCTAAGTGGAAGCTGCCCAAAGAATGAACATATTTAGTTTATTTTAGGCACCGCATTTATAAAAAGGCGTGCATGCATTATAAAAATTGTAATTCACTTCAAAACCTTTTTTTCAATCTGACACATAAAATTGCATTGCCAGTGTTAATAGATTTGGGCCTGTGATACTGATGAACACAGTTAATTTAGCTGATGAATTTTCTCTTTTAATGGTAAAATGATGCCCGGGAAAATCGTGGCTATTTAGTTACCTATCTGTGACTCTGATGGATAGTGTAATTAGTTTCTTATGAGAATAAATGGCCGCTACTCTTCACGTCACTTTAGACTTAACGATAGGCAAATAGTTGCAGAAAAGGCTCAGTAATGAAAGAAACATCACTACTTCTATTTGGCCTGACAAAGGTTTCTCCATGCCTGTATTGCTTTGAACAAGTTCCCGCCCTGGTACAAACACGGTCAGGGACATGTATACTTCCTCATGCAGTAACTATCCACATGGCTCCGTATCTGAAGTGTTTGCTGCCTCTAAATGAAGATCAATGGTACTGGCATCAGACCAACTTCCTAATCCCCAATAGCATTATTTTAGTACAGTGCATGTTCTTTTTTAATTTTATGAAATTGTGACATGTTTCAGATGAAGTATAATCATTTGCAAGTGAATAGACTAATAGAAAAGCTCATCAAGGAGGCTAAAATGTAAGACATACAAAAAAAAAGAAAAAGGAAAATTACACTATTTTTTCTCATTCTATACTTCTCTTCTAAACCTTTCTGTCTCATACCGCAACCAACTTGTCAAAATATCAAAATAATGTTTCTATGTGTCCCAAGAGAACTTCTACTCTGCCACCACTCCTCATGATACTTATGTTTGATGGCTATGCCTAGAGTATTAATATTAAAGACATTGTTTGAGGCAAAATATTGGAAATTAGTGATTAAAAAAAAAGCCATAGTCTACTCACCAATCTCTGCTTATTATGTTCCATCACTCTCTGGTCCCTGCTGATCTCTGTAGTCGTGATGTTTAGCCACGGTGACATGTAACTGCTGCAGTCAATCACATGGACAGTACTGCAGTCAACCACATGGTAAGGTGTTTTTTTTGTTTTTTTTTACTAATTTCCATAATTTAAAAAACAAATCTCCCCACAGATAACCCATATAAACCTTTGATTAAATTTACCCTTCTTCAAGGTTTTCCACCATTTAGGCACAGCCCGAAAGCATATTTTTTGTAAGTCACCTCTGCACAGCTGCCATTTTTTCTGAACTGTAAATAGCAGTCAAAGGGTTAAAAAAATCCTCATACTTACATATTTGGCTTACCGCTCACTTTTCTGGCCCCTTCACTCTTCACCTTCACAAGCTTGGTCCTTATAGCATCTTTTGATCCCAGCCGCTCACAGTGAAATCTCAAAGCCCAGGAAAGTACGCGCAAGGTGGTGCTGCCATGACTTTTCATGTGCTTGCGCAGAGTCCTCCTGGGCCGAATCAGAGTCAGAAGTCCTGGCTCAGCATGAGAAGCCTGAGAATTTCAGTACAAGCTGCGAGGATCGGAAGCTATGACAAAGACTGGGCAGGTGATGATGAGCAGCGGAGAGGCCATAGAGTTGAGCGGTGAGGTGAGTGTAAGGATTATTTTCGATTTTTTAAATATTACATGTCTTTCATGTCTGGAGAAAGTCCTGGGCTTAATAAAGGACATTCAATTTACAAAAAAAACCTTCTCCATGAATCAAATTTCCGGGACAGTTTAGACCAGTGGTCCCCAACTCCAGGCCTCGAGGGCCGCCAACAGTGCAGGTTTTCAGGATTTCCTTAGTATTGCACAGGGGTTGGAATCATCACCTGTGCAGATGATCACATTACCACCGATGCAATACTAAAGAAATCCTGAAAACCTGCACTGTTGGCGGCCCTCGAGGCCTGGAGTTGGGGACCCCTGGTTTACACAAACAGCAAATTTAAATTTTTCCTGATCTGCTCTTCTCTTTTCATGACAAAAAAGAAGCTAGAGCGTCTAAACACAAAGACACATCAAAAACCCCATCAAAATCTGTAACAGCTTACCACCATATCATCATAATGTTCCAGACTAGGCAATTACTTATTATTCACCACCCCAGATTTACACCAAACATTTTCACATGACTTGTTACAGTTCAGGTTCTATCCCAATAGCCCAATGGAAAAATGGAGAGAGTAGTTACATTATTTAAAAGAATTGAAAATAACAATGCATTACAAAACAAAGAGTACAGGTCCTTCTCAAAAAATTAGCATATAGTGTTAAATTTCATTATTTACCATAATGTAATGATTACAATTAAACTTTCATATATTATAGATTCATTATCCACCAACTGAAATTTGTCAGGTCTTTTATTGTTTTAATACTGATGATTTTGGCATACAACTCCTGATAACCCAAAAAACCTGTCTCAATAAATTAGCATATTTCACCCATCCAATCAAATAAAAGTGTTTTTTAATAACAAACAAAAAAACCATCAAATAATAATGTTCAGTTATGCACTCAATACTTGGTCGGGAATCCTTTGGCAGAAATGACTGCTTCAATGCGGCGTGGCATGGAGGCAATCAGCCTGTGACACTGCTGAGATGTTATGGAGGCCCAGGATGCTTCAATAGCGGCCTTAAGCTCATCCAGAGTGTTGGGTCTTGCGTCTCTCAACTTTCTCTTCACAATATCCCACAGATTCTCTATGGGGTTCAGGTCAGGAGAGTTGGCAGGCCAATTGAGCACAGTAATACCATGGTCAGTAAACCATTTACCAGTGGTTTTGGCACTGTGAGCAGGTGCCAGGTCGTGCTGAAAAATGAAATCTTCATCTCCATAAAGCATTTCAGCCGATGGAAGCATGAAGTGCTCCAAAATCTCCTGATAGCTAGCTGCATTGACCCTGCCCTTGATGAAACACAGTGGACCAACACCAGCAGCTGACATGGCACCCCACACCATCACTGACTGTGGGTACTTGACACTGGACTTCAGGCATTTTGGCATTTCCTTCTCCCCAGTCTTCCTCCAGACTCTGGCACCTTGATTTCCGAATGACATGCAAACAGTCCAGTGCTGCTTCTCTGTAGCCCAGGTCAGGCGCCTCTGCCGCTGTTTATGGTTCAAAAGTGGCTTTACCTGGGGAATGCGGCACCTGTAGCCCATTTCCTGCACACGCCTGTGCACGGTGGCTCTGGATGTTTCCACACCAGACTCAGTCCACTGCTTCCTCAGGTTCCCCAAGGTCTGGAATCGGTCCTTCTCCACAATCTTCCTCAGGGTCCGGTCTCCTCTTCTCGTTGTACAGCGTTTTCTGCCACATTGTTTCCTTCCAACAGACTTACCATTGAGGTGCCTTGATACAGCACTCTGGGAACAGCCTATTTGTTGAGAAATTTCTTTCTGGGTCTTACCCTCTTGCTTGAGGGTGTCAATGATGGCCTTCTTGACATCTGTCAGGTCGCTAGTCTTACCCATGATGGGGGTTTTGAGTAATGAACCAGGCAGGGAGTTTATAAAAGCCTCAGGTATCTTTTGCATGTGTTTAGAGTTAATTAGTTGATTCAGAAGATTAGGGTAATAGGTCGTTTAGAGAACCTTTTCTTGATATGCTAATTTATTGAGACAGGTTTTTTGGGTTATCAGGAGTTGTATGCCAAAATCATCAGTATTAAAACAATAAAAGACCTGACAAATTTCAGTTGGTGGATAGAGAATCTATAATATATGAAAGTTTAATTGTAATCATTACATTATGGTAAATAATGAAATTTAACACTATATGCAAATTTTTTGAGAAGGACCTGTATAACTTTACAGTCAAATTTCCAAAACACCTAAAATTAAAAATTTGCATCATGCCATATTGTTTCTTTTTAGGAAAAAAAACTCCAATCGTTTTGTGTCCAAAGCTCCAGTGCTGGCCTAGGTTCATGCATTTGTTGCCTCCTGCTTATAAACTAAAAATACAATTCTGTGCAGTCCGATCCTGTGGTCATGTATTATTTCTCTGCTTCCTTGATAAAAATGAAGAAGCACAATAGGATCTTATCCAAGTAGTGAAGATGGATCAATAGATCATTATTCTCACCTTATAGGGTTGTATAAGACACGACAACTAGAAATGCATGGACTCCAGCTGCTGCAGCCTCCAGAGAATTTTGTATGAAATTTGCGACTGGTAATGGAAGTATCGTGCGCTGCTGGAAAAATGACAAGCCACAATGGAATATGGGATGCTGATTTAGGCCTATTTCACACGTCAGTGGCTCCGGTACGTGTGGTCACAGTTTCCTCACGTACCGGAGACACTAACTCACGTAGACACATTAAAATAAATGTGTCTCTGCACATGTCAGAGTGTTTTCATGGACCGTGTGTCCTTTTGCAAAACGCGGAGACATGTCAGTGTTCGAGGGAGTGCACGCATCACACGGACCCATTAAAGTCAATGGGTCCATGTAAACACATACCGCACACGGATGCTATCCGTGTGCCATCCGTGTGCTGCCTGAGGACCACACAGAACAGCGCTACAGTAAGTGCTGTCCCCTGTCATCCCTTCTGTCCTCCTCGGCTGAAAGCAGCGCTTGCAGGAGAGAAGGGATGAAAAATCAAGTTTTTTTTGTTAAAAATAAAGTTTGGGGGTCATCTAATGCCTCCCACCCCTCCCCACCTCCCACGCGCACGCCCTCTAGCAGAGGAATACTCACCCAGCTCCCGCGATGCCTCCTCTCAGCGTCGCAGCTTGTCCTGTGTGAGCGGTCACGTGGTACCGCTCATTACAGCGATGATTATGCGGCTCCACCTCCCATAGGGGTGGAGCCGCATATTCATCACTGTAATGAGTGGTACCATGTGACCGCTCACACAGGACAGGCTGCCGGCGCTGAGAGGAGGCATCGCGGGAGCTGGGTGAGTATTTCTCTGCAAGCGGGCGGGTGCACGGGGAGTGGGAGGCGGAAGGTGACCCCAAACTTTATTTTTAACAAAAAAAAACTTAATTTTTCATTCCTTCTCTCCAGCAAACGCTGCTGGGGAGAAAGAATGAATGCCGGCATCAGCACCAAAAGCAGGGGACAGCGCTTAACTGTAGCGCTGTCTCCTGCATGGTCCGTGTGGTCCTTAATCGGCACACGGGTAGCACACGGCTGCCGCATGTGTGCCACACTGATGTGCCACGTGAGCACACGGACACACGGACATGGATAACTCCAGTACCGATTTCTCCAGTACTGGAATTATCTGGACGTGAGAGACTGGCCTTATTGTCAACGCATTTCAGAGTCACTCAGACTCCTTCATGACAACCACAAATGAAAATTTCATATTCATATTACAGATATTTCTGGCTGGTTCGCTATTTGTGATTTTGTAGAATTGTATAATATTAGCGCAAATGTACTCCAGTGTTCCCATGGAATGATTTCTTTTTTTGGACACCAGAAGTTGTTGCTGAAATGTTAGAGTTGCCTGCTACATTTTACCAGATAATTTCACTTTTTGCACAAAATTAGCGACCTCATGAGTGCTATTTCGAAAACTTCATTGTTCTAAATAAAACAATGGCAAAATAATTTTTTGTTATTTTAAAGGTTTGTTCTATGAGCTGAAATACCAGTATCAGAATCTCAATTGTCTTAAGTCTGCTGCAATGTATGAGTTTAAGTAATGGATTTCAAAGAAATAAGTATCTGTTTATTAAACAGACTATTTAGGTCAGGGGTCCCCAACCTATGGCTCGCGAACAACATGAGTCTCATGGACCCATCATGTGTGGCTGGTGGCTGTCTGCCAGCTTAGTGCATTAGGGCCAGGTCTATCAAACAGCTATAAAAGGCAAGTGTCCAGATGATGACTTGTGAGTAACCCTCAAAAAATCTCAAATCTCGATACTCATATATTGGCAGATAGGGTGGATGAACAGGAAACTGTTCATGTAGGAATGCTCAGACCTGACAAACATAATGTAGTGGTGCACCATCTTGGGAGTCTGTTCCGAGCATTCCTACATGAACATTTTCCTGGAAAGTGAATTGTCATCGTGGGCCAGTTGAATGGCCACAAAGGTTTCCTGATCTGACCCCCTTAGACTTTTATCTTTGGGCTCATCTGAAGGCAATTGTCTATGCTGTGAAGATATGAGAAACAATGGATACTGGGAGCCTGTGCTAGCATTTCTTCTGTGGTGTTACTATCATTGTTTCAAGAGTGGGAGAAGAGGGTTAAATTGACAATCCAACACAACGGGCAGCACTTTGAACACATTTTATAAGTGGTCATAAACTTGTAAATAACTCATGAAAGAACAAAGTTACATTAAAACTAAGCACACCATTGTTTTTCATGTGAAATTCTCAGTAAGTTTGATTTGTCACATGACCCTTTTCCCATTGAAAAAAATAAAGTTGGATCCAAAATGGCCGACTTCAAAAAGGCCGCCATGGTCACCACCCATCTTGAAAAGTTTTCCCCCTCCCATATACTACTGTGCCACAAACAGAACGTTGATATCAGCAACCATTCCGATTTTATTTAGGTGCATCCATATAAATGGCCCACCCTGTAGTAGCACAAAACACAGTCCTTGTTTTAGCGGGGTATCAGCCCACTCAGAGATAGCAAGACCCACGGATCAGGTATTAGCATACACAACCACTGCTCTGGAGTGTTCCTCTCCAGACACTGAACACTGACTGCCTCTGGAGGCCAGCTACTTAAGCCCCAGAACACACCCTGTGGGTGGAGCTTAGTTGGGCAACCTCCCACCCAATCTATGGTTATCCACAAAAAAACAGCACTTTAAACAAATTGGCTGTTAACCCCTTGCCACACTTAATGTGCTGAAGGAAAAACTTCTGAGTGTTTAAATCACTGAAGTCATTAGCGTTAGTGAAACATATCTCCCCTGCAGCACCATGCCAGTGACTTTGCCATAACGTGTACCACCTACCTATTAATTGCTGCCAAACAAGTACGACCCTTCATGGCAAAGTATTTCCAAACAGCATTGTTCTAAAGCTACATTCCCATGATGAAGTTTTTGTGAGTTTTTGATGTTACAGATATTTGCATAATTTCTGAACTTGTATTTTTTTATGCATTCTTTTACATGCGTTTTTGACGCTGCATCAAAAAACTCACCAAAAGCTCATCATGGAAACATAGCCTTGCTGGTATATCATGTTTCAAATAAAGCTGCATAGTTTTTGGTGCTGATATTTGGCTTTGACATAAGTTTATTGGTTTAGTCATGTGCAGGTTACATGTGTTTTTTATATGTTTCCACTGAAGAAACGCACTAAAAATGCATGTGCGTTTTTTACTTGAAGAATTTACGCATCTACTGCTAGTTGGTGGCCGGAAAATCTACACCTAAAACTCAGAAGAAGTTGCACGAGAAGTTGACATGCTGTGGATTTAAAACACCCATCATGGGTCAGTTTACGCTGAGTAAAAAAGCATAATGGGCATGAGATTTCTATAAATTGCATCCACTTTGCTGGAACTAGGAGACCCGGCATTTATGACACAGCGAAAATACACAGCATCAAAAAGTCACCAAAAACTCATTGTGAGCATGCAGCGCCCCAGAGACCTGGTCGTTGCAGTATGGCCCCAAGGCGAGTAGCGGTACGTCCGATGGCACTAAGGAGTTCTCCTGACCAGGTATCACCAGAACACATTACACTTCACACTCCGGCCACTAGAGGGAGAAAAAGGCTTTATTTATTGGGCCACTACTCACACTGGTAAAACTAGGGGCTGGGGAGGAAGTTAGTCAGAAGCTGACTGGATTGGAACCAGGCAACATCCCGTGGCAGGGGGTGTTGTGGGGAGAAGACACAGGGGGGTCCCGATCAGGCGTGGGAACCTGGCAGGCGCCTAGCAAACAGAACAGAAAGGAACTGAACCGCACCTGCACACCTTGCGGCGGTATCCTAAGAAAGAGACAAGAGGGGAAGAATATTGTGGAACAGTGTAAACGAGATCAGCACAAAGGAGAGCCAGTAAGAGTCGTGCCGAGAGAGGAAGGCAACATCTTACTGAGGCGCGTAGTTGGTGGCCGGATCACCGTAGGAGTAACTGACTTCAGGCCTTACTTCAAATTCCACTGGGCAGTTGAATATAGGTTGGCTGTCTACCTTTTACACCTATGAAGACATAGGGGCAACATTGGGAGAGGGGCATCTCTAGGGTCCCGGAAGACCTCCAAGCATTCCCGTCAAACGGGTGGCATCCTAGACATACTATATCTGGGGGACGTTAGAAACTTGCAACATCTGGAACCAAAGAACGAGAGAGAGAGAGAGAGAAAGCTGTAGAGAATGAACAAAGGAGAACAGCAGTTGTGAGGACTATTCCAAATGCTCAGCAGGGTAGGACTACAGCACACAGGCGCTATTGGTAGGCAACGATTTCCATCTGCACCTCACACCATCTCCATCCACACTACTGGGAAGCCCTGGGGATTTACTTCACCTGTGGGAAGGTATACCATCCAGCTGCTATTCCATCACCCCAGTGGACCCCACAGCAGCGTCGGTCACCCTGACCGAACACCACAGGTGGCGTCACGAACTACTGACAGACTGTACTACCATATTCATTGGATGCCCCTTAGCAGGGTTACGACCGGGTCCAGCCACCGTGACAGCCCCAGAACCGAGCAGAAAGGACCGGTACCGAGTGAACTGTGGCCCTGTGTCTGGGGGCGCTCCAAGCACATAACTTAATTTGGCAGGATAATGCACTTCGCCACATTGCAAAAAAATGTTTAACTGGTTTGAAAAATGAGATCAAGGAGTTTTGGCAGCATGAGATTGACCTAAGCAATATTTTGCTGCTGCTTTTAATTTTGGGAATGATTGATGCGAGGGAAACAAAAAGGTGAGGAGAGGCACAAGAATCCTCTTTTCAGTGCATACACTGGATTCATAAATTTCAGTGCAATCTTAATATATACTTACCTTGTAATGTCTTCACATCCTGTTCCATCTAGATGTGTCCGGATCCCAGAATTCCAAGCGGTGGAAGTTCACCGACTGCCATATTGGGACACCAAAGTGATGGGTGTCTCAATATGGAAGCTGCTGATGGTACCGGCCTCTTGCGCTGTACCACCACCGTCGCACCACACACACTGTATACGCCATACACAACACACATACACTAAACACACACTATGCATGCAGTAAGCACCACACACACACCCACACTGCATATGCTGTACGCAGCCTCTTGCATGGTACTACAAGCGGAACACCGTCACGAACACGCCGCCGCCGGGATCAGCCGACTGATTCACTGACTGCTGCCATCTTTGTACAGGAAGAGCACGTACACAGTTTTAATGTGACCGCCACTATCTGTCTGCACAAAGATGGCAGCGGTCTGATTTACTGTGCCTGCACGAATTCCGCGCAGGTGCAGTGAATCATTCGGCTGATCCCAACAGCAGATGCACGACGTGTCTACAGGCAGAGGAAGCCGGTCACAGGAGTTTTCCTACAAACGAAAGTTAATTTGAAAAATTGTCTGTGTCTGACCGTGTACAGAGCATACCACATCTCCTGGGCAGGGGAGGATGCAAAAGACAATACTGACATTATTACAGCAGGGGATCACAGTGGATTCATTTTGTGAGGTAAAATATTTCACTGACTGTTTTTAAACAATATTTTACCTCACAAAATGTATCCTCTGTGATCTCCTGCTGTAATGTCAATATTGTCTTTTGCATCCTCCCCTGCCCAGGAGCTGTGGTATGTTCTGTACATGGTCAGACAAAGACAATTTTTAAAAAGAACTTTCGTTTGTGAGAAAACCCTTTAAAAAGCAAATATCAACCCCAACATGGCTCCTCCTAAAAAGTACGCCAATTACAATGAAAGCAGCAAAGGCACAACATCGAAGACAACAACGGGCAAATGAGACTCTGGAAGAGCAATTCTCAATGCTGCAAAGCCTGCCCTCATTGTGACATTACCGCCATCCCCATGCGATAGCATCGGGCTTCCATCCAGTATTTTTATAAAAGAACTATACATTTTATATGTAGATTATTGTAGTAACCCTTCTGAGCCATACTTAGATAAGATGCTGCCTTTAATATGGTTTCCTGATTTAAAAAATACATTCAAATGTCCTTCTAGGTAATTCTGAAGGATGTCATGTTCATGACTCTAATCTGTCACTCAGAGAGAAGCATGGTAGCCTAGAGTTTCTTCATCCTGGAAGAACTGTCATCTATTTGCCTTACATTTGATACAATTGGTCCCAGTGTAGACTCTGAAAAATCAGAGTATCTGAAGTAGGACTTACAATTCACACAATTAATAACAAAACTCCAGCACACATCTTCCAATTGCAAATGTGTATACAGTGGGGCAAAAAAGTATTTAGTCAGTCAGCAATAGTGCAAGTTCCACCACTTAAAAAGATGAGAGGCGTCTGTAATTTACATCATAGGTAGACCTCAACTATGGGAGACAAACTGAGAAAAAAAAATCCAGAAAATCACATTGTCTGTTTTTTTAACATTTTTTTTGCATATTATGGTGGAAAATAAGTATTTGGTCAGAAACAAACAATCAAGATTTCTGGCTCTCACAGACCTGTAACTTCTTCTTTAAGAGTCTCCTCTTTCCTCCACTCATTACCTGTAGTAATGGCACCTGTTTAAACTTGTTATCAGTATAAAAAGACACCTGTGCACACCCTCAAACAGTCTGACTCCAAACTCCACTATGGTGAAGACCAAAGAGCTGTCAAAGGACACCAGAAACAAAATTGTAGCCCTGCACCAGGCTGGGAAGACTGAATCTGCAATAGCCAACCAGCTTGGAGTGAAGAAATCAACAGTGGGAGCAATAATTAGAAAATGGAAGACATACAAGACCACTGATAATCTCCCTCGATCTGGGGCTCCACGCAAAATCCCACCCCGTGGGGTCAGAATGATCACAAGAACGGTGAGCAAAAATCCCAGAACCACACGGGGGGACCTAGTGAATGAACTGCAGAGAGCTGGGACCAATGTAACAAGGCCTACCTTAAGTAACACACTACGCCACCATGGACTCAGATCCTGCAGTGCCAGACGTGTCCCACTGCTTAAGCCAGTACATGTCCGGGCCCATCTGAAGTTTGCTAGAGAGCATTTGGATGATCCAGAGGAGTTTTGGGAGAATGTCCTATGGTCTGATGAAACCAAACTGGAATTGTTTGGTAGAAACACAACTTGTCGTGTTTGGAGGAAAAAGAATACTGAGTTGCATCCATCAAACACCATACCTACTGTAAAGCATGGTGGTGGAAACATCATGCTTTGGGGCTGTTTCTCTGCAAAGGGGCCAGGACGACTGATCCGGGTACATGAAAGAATGAATGGGGCCATGTATCGTGAGATTTTGAGTGCAAACCTCCTTCCATCAGCAAGGGCATTGAAGATGAAACGTGGCTGGGTCTTTCAACATGACAATGATCCAAAGCACACTGCCAGGGCAACGAAGGAGTGGCTTCGTAAGAAGCATTTCAAGGTCCTGGAGTGGCCTAGCCAGTCTCCAGATCTCAACCCTATAGAAAACCTTTGGAGGGAGTTGAAAGTCCGTGTTGCCAAGCGAAAAGCCAAAAACATCACTGCTCTAGAGGAGATCTGCATGGAGGAATGGGCCAACATACCAACAACAGTGTGTGGCAACCTTGTGAAGACTTACAGAAAATGTTTGACCTCTGTCATTGCCAACAAAGGATATATTACAAAATATTGAGATGAAATTTTGTTTCTGACCAAATACTTATTTTCCACCATAATATGCAAATAAAATGTTAAAAAAACAGACAATGTGATTTTCTGGATTTTTTTTTCTCAGTTTGTCTCCCATAGTTGAGGTCTACCTATGATGTAAATTACAGACGCCTCTCATCTTTTTAAGTGGTGGAACTTGCACTATTGCTGACTGACTAAATACTTTTTTGCCCCACTGTATATTTATTTGTTTGTTATCTATTATTCAGACCCAATTGATATAGATATTTTTGAATATTTTTAGACATAAGATCAATAGTTACAAAACTTGGATTATTGAGATACACAGAAACAAATGTGACCTATTAACTTCGGTATCAACTCACTGTCCTGATTGAAATCACCTGGATACAACATGAAAATTGTGAAAACTTTCTGTGTAGCGTGGTCTAGGTAAGTGTCATAATTAATTTCCTGTGTGAGAGCGGCATGTAATTTTGATTGGGCATGAGGATGCTTCTCAGCATTCTTTCACCCCAGAGGAAGCACTAGTGTCAGATATAAGGCGAAACCAATCAGGCATAACAGAAAATAATTTATATATATTTGAACTTGTTCTGATGGCCTTTTTGACTTATTATGGTATGTGAGTATAATATTAAACAAGTGGATTATAAAGTCATTGAGGTTCTATGCCAGAAACTTATCTTGCATATATCGAAGTAGGATGCCTACGTTTAAAGTAATGGGTTATTTTTAGTATTTTACATGATTGACAAAAGACAGAGTAAGGATGGTGCAGCCCTGAATTAGCATTGTACCCTCTTTATTGATTTGGTCTATGCAGCTGTGAGTCCAGGAAAAGCAAGTCTGCAAGCATCTACTATATAATTGTCTAAGGGTCACTTCCGTCTTTCTGTCTGTCCTTCTGTCACGGTTATTCGTTCGCTGATTGGTCTCGGCAGCTGCCTGTCATGGCTGCCGCGACCAATCAGCGACGCGCACAGTCCGGAAGAAAATGGCCGCTCCTTACTCCCCGCACTCACTGCCCGGCGCCCGCATACACCCCTCCAGTCTGCCCTCACACAGGGTTAATGGCAGCGGTAACGGCCCGCGGTGCAATGCAGTCCGTTACCGCTGCTATTAACCCTGTGTGACCAAGTTTTTTACTATTGACGCAGCCTATGCAGCGCCAATAGTAAAATCATCGAATGTTAAAAATAATTAAAAAATAAAAAATGATTATATACTCACCTACGCCGCCTTTCCAGCTCCTCGCGATGCAGCCAGCACGTTCCGGTCGCACGGATGGTCTGGCAGAAGGACCTGCCATAACGTCACGGTCATGTGACCGTGACGTCATCACTAGGGTTGAGCGACCTTGACCTTTTTAGAGTCGAGCCGTGTTTCGCGAAACCCGACTATCTTAGAAGTCGAGTCGAGTGGAATCGGCCGATTATCGCGAAAAGTCGGGTATCGACCGAAACACGAAACCCAATGCAAGTCAGTGGGGGAGCATATTCGGCAGTGAGTGGAGGCCAGGAAAACACCTACACTGCCCATTTTAATGGCAAAAACATCCATTCTTGTTACAGAAGCTTGTCAATCGTAATTTACCTTATAATAATTGGAAGGCATTTGAAATTGGGGGTCATTTGGCTAAAGTTGTGGGGGGTAGGGCTGGTTCAAGTAATTAGTGGGCCCAGGAAATCTGGACCACGTCACGGCAGTGGAGCAGGGAGAGGTAAGTATTTCAACTTTGCAAGTGCTGTGATCCTGAGCAAGCAGGGGGGGCCCACTCGTTGGCATTGGCACTGGCACAGGGCCCCTCAAAGTACAGCGGTGTGTTTGCACGGCGGGGGCGCCTCCCACCGGCAGCAACACTTTTGCGTACTATGAGAGGCCCTGTGCCAGTGACGTCGCCAACTAGTATTCCTCCCCCCACCTGATGAAGGAACCTGCACTTTAATCTGCACCTTCCTCTTTGTCCCCGTGTAAGGTGGTATGGTATGCGGGAAGAGGAACCTGACTTTCAGCAGGGTCACAATCTTGTTGTGTAGCATGCACGGGGAATGTTGCGTTATGGGTCAATGTACCAGCAGACTCATCTATCACTGGCTGGGCAATGGGCAGGATGAGGAGGAAACACAGATATAGGCCCAAAGAATAAAGTTGGCTAAATGCAGTTCAAAATTGGTAACACAGGACTAACCAGGGGGCATTGCAGTGGAGGACAACTGGAATGAGATACTGACACAGAGAGTAGGCCCAAATCAGTAAGTAGTCGAAATGCAGTTCAAAATTGGCAACCTTAGTAAACAGGCGGCACAGCTTTGTTCAGTGGAGGAGAACAGCAAGGAGTGGCAGACACCGATAGTAGGCCCCAACCCAACTAGTAGGCCAAATGCAGTCTAACATTAACAACTACTTAACGAGAGCCTAAAAATGGAATTTCAGGACAGGAAACCAGGAGAACAGCAAGGAGCGGCAGACACTGTTAGTAGGCCCCAAACCAACTAGTACGCCAAATGCAGTTGTTCCATTTAACCACTATTTAACAAGAGCCTGAAGATAGAAGCTCAGGAAAGGCAACCTGGAGAACACCTTGGAGTGGAAGACACCGTCTCCACACCCCATACCCAATTTGTAGGCCTAATGCAGTGTAGTTTTCACCAACTACTAAACGAGAGTAGGAAGATCGAAGCAATGTGGACGAAACCTGGGGAACACCTTGGAGTGTAACACACCGTCTCTCTACACCCCATACCAAATTTGTAGGCCTAATGCAGTGTAGTTTGCAACAACTACTAAACAAGAGTAGGAAGATCGAAGCAATGTGGACGAAACCTGGGGCACACCTTGGGGCGGCAGACACCGTTAGTAGGCCCTACCAAAGTTGTAGCCCCAATGCAGTTTTAAAATTCCTAGAGGCTGAAAACAAGACTATTGACGCTCAGCTTTTTTCAAAGGAACACAGCTGTATTGAGTGGCGCAGACAGGCACAGGTAGTAGGCCTTAAACCAAAAATGTGGCTCACTGCAGCTTAAAAAAGGTTACAGGGGTACACAGGCAGCATTGCTCTGGGCAGTGGAGGACAATTTCAATAGTGGACCGCAGACAGACTTTGTACGCCTACTATTAAAAAAAGGATGCTCTATGCAATTAAAAATAGGTTCCAGGGGTACATGGGCAGCAGTGGTCTGGTCAGTGGAGGAGTAGTAGAAAGAACGGGCCGCAGACAGGCTTCGAAGGCCTAACATAAAAAAATATTGGGCTGTAGGCACTTTAACATTGGTTCCAGGGGTACACGGGCAGCAGTAGACTGGTCAGTGTAGTAGTAGTAGAAAGAACGGGCCGCAGACAGGCTTCGAAGGCCTAACATAAAAAAATATTGGGCTGTAGGCACTTTTAAATAGGTTCCAGGGGTACACGGGCAGCAGTGGTCTGGTCAGTGTAGGAGTAGTAGAAAGAACGGGCCGCAGACAAGCTTCGAAGGCCTAACATAAAAAAATATTGGGCTGTAGGCACTTTAACATTGGTTCCAGGGGTACACGGGCAGCAGTAGACTGGTCAGTGTAGTATTAGTAGAAAGAACGGGCCGCAGACAGGCTTCGAAGGCCTAACATAAAAAAATATTGGGCTGTAGGCACTTTTAAATAGGTTCCAGGGGTACACAGGCAGCAGTGGTCTGGTCAGTGTAGGAGTAGTAGAAAGAACGGGCTGCAGACAGGCTTCGAAGGCCTAACATAATAAAATTGGACAGGCTGTAGGCACTTTATAATTGGTTCCAGGGGTACACGGGCAGCAGTAGACAGGTCAGTGGAGGCCTAGTGGAAGGAGGGACCGCAGACAGGCTTCGAAGGCCTAACATAATAAAATTGGAGAGGCTGTAGGCACTTTATATTTGGTTCCAGGGGTACACGGGCAGCAGTAGACAGGTCAGTGGAGGCCTAGTGGAAGGTGGGACCGCAGACAGGCTTCGAAGGCCAAACATAATAAATTTGGCTGGCTGTAGGCAATTTAAAATTGGTTCCAGGGGTACACGGGCAGCAGTGGTCTGGTCAGTGGAGGCCTAGTGGAAGGAGGGACCGCAGACAGGCTTCGAAGGCCTAACATAATAAAATTGGACAGGCTGTAGGCACTTTATAATTGGTTCCAGGGGTACACGGGCAGCAGTAGACAGGTCAGTGGAGGCCTAGTGGAAGGAGGGACCGCAGACAGGCTTCGAAGGCCTAACATAATAAATTGGGCTGGCTGTAGGCAATTTAAAATTGGTTCCAGGGGTACACGGGCAGCAGTGGTCTGGTCAGCGGAGGCCGATTGTAATGA
Source organism: Ranitomeya imitator (assembly GCF_032444005.1). NCBI lineage: Eukaryota > Metazoa > Chordata > Amphibia > Anura > Dendrobatidae > Ranitomeya > Ranitomeya imitator. The sequence goes on along the minus strand of NC_091283.1, from coordinate 105,678,274 downwards.
GTGTCTGCCAGTTAGTAGTCCAAAACAATAAATAAATGTGAATGTCTCGCATTAAAACAAAACGAAAACACTAAATGGTGCAATCACAGGATCACAGGGGTGGGATCCTCTGCGTAGTTTCAGACCTACTAATTTAGCGCAAAGAATTTACTGTGGTAAATAGAGGACACTGCCCCTGACTATGTTAAGTACCATCATACATGTCAACACAATGGTATTGTCAGTGGCAGGAATGGAAGGATGTCAGTGCATAGACTAAACATTTGTGGAAGTGTGAGAGATAACTGTGGAAGTGGCAGAGCAATGTTTGACCTGGGGGTGGGTGAACTCTCTTGTGGCCGGCGGTACAGGCCTAGGGCCCCTCATGTTACAACAGTGTGTCTGACGTTGGGTGCGCACCACCACCGCCAGAGACACTTTATTGTACTATGAGGGACCCAGTGGCAGTGCTGTCGACCAAAAGCGGGCACACCCACCTCTTCAGACAAACAGCACTCTCACGGGTGCTTGCGCCAAGTCGCGATACCACGGCCCCGTGTGGGGAGTTTGGCCATTTAGGGAGGTGTAAACATGTCGTATGCTGGACAATCAGCTGCAGCAAATTAGACATTAGAAAAGTAATTCACAATAGTCCACAGGCAAGAGCTTTTCATAGGAAAGCTAGGTGTCGGCCGGGCAAGGTGGGGCAAAAGAATTCGAAATCCAGTTGTGGTTCATTTTAATGAATGTTAGATCATCAACATTTTGGGTAGCCAGACGAGTCCTTTTTTCGGTTAATATTGAACCTGCAGCACTGAATACTCTTTCTGATAGGACACTAGCTGCCGGGCAAGCAAGCTCCTGCAATGCATATTCTGCCAATTCTGGCCAGGTGTCTAATTTTGATGCCCAGTAATCAAATGGGAATGACGGTTGAGGGAGAACATCGATAAGGGATGAAAAATAGTTTGTAACCATACTGGACAAATGTTGTCTCCTGTCACTTTCAATTGATGCAGCAGTACCTGTCCTGTCTGCGGTCATAGCAAAATCACTCCACAACCTGGTCAGAAAACCCCTCTGTCCAACGCCACTTCTGATGTATGCACCCCTAACACTCCTGGTCTGCTGCCCCCTGGAGCTCATGTGAGAACGATCACGGGCGCTGTGTGCTGGGAATGCCTGAAGCAAACGGTCAACAAGAGTTGATTGTTTGGTTGCTAATATTAGTTCCAAGTTCTCATGTGGCATAATATTTTGCAATTTGCCTTTATAGCGAGGATCAAGGAGGCAGGCCAACCAGTAATCGTCATCGTTCATCATTTTAGTAATGCGTGTGTCCCTTTTCAGGATATGTAAGGCATAATCCGCCATGTGGGCCAAAGTTCCAGTTGTCAAAACTGCGGTTGTGATTGGTTGAGGGGCAGTTTCAGGCAAATCTACGTCACTTGTGTCCCTCAAAAAACCAGAACCCGGCCTTGCCACGCAACCAATTTCCAGTGCCCCCGGGAAAGCTTCCTCATTAAAAATATACTCATCCCCATCATCCGCCTCGTCCTCCACCTCCTCTTCGCCCGCTAACTCGTCCTGTACACTGCCCTGACCAGACAATGGCTGACTGTCATCAAGTCTTTCCTCTTCCTCTGGTGCAGACGCCTGATCCTTTATGTGCATCAAACTTTGCATCAGCAGACACATTAGGGGGATGCTCATGCTTATTATGGCGTTGTCTGCACTAACCAGCCGTGTGCATTCCTCAAAACACTGAAGGACTTGACACATGTTTTGTATCTTCGACCACTGCACACCTGACAACTCCATGTCTGCCATCCTCCCACAAAAACATAACAGCCCACCTCTGTTCGCACAGTTTCTGAAGCATGTGCAGTGTTGAGTTCCACCTTGTTGCAACGTCTATGATTAGGCGATGCTGGGGAAGGTTCAAAGACCGCTGATAGGTCTGCATACGGCTGGAGTGTACAGGCGAACGGCGGATATGTGAGCAAAGTCCACGCACTTTGAGGAGCAGGTTGGAGAACCCAGGATAAGTTTTCAATAAGCACTGCACCACCAGGTTTAAAGTGTGAGCCAGGCAAGGAATGTGTTTCAGTTGGGAAAGGGAGATGGCAGCCATGAAATTCCTTCCGTTATCACTCACTACCTTGCCTGCCTCAAGATCTATTGTGCCCAGCCACGACTGCGTTTCTTGCTGCAAGAACTCGGACAGAACTTCCGCGGTGTGTCTGTTGTCGCCCAAACACTTCATAGCCAATACAGCCTGCTGACGCTTGCCAGTAGCTGGCCCATAATGGGACAACTGGTGTGAAACAGTGTCAGCTGCCGATGGAGTGGTTGGGCCACTGCGGTCTGTGGAAGAGCTCTCGCTTCTGCAGGAGGACGAGGAGGAGGAGGAGGGGGTGCGAACGCCTACAGCCAACTGTTTCCTAGACCGTGGGCTAGGCACAACTGTCCCGAAATTGATGTCCCCTATGGACCCTGCATCCACCACATTCACCCAGTGTGCCGTGATGGACACGTAACGTCCCTGGCCATGCCTACTGGTCCATGCATCTGTAGTCAGGTGCACCTTTGTACTCACAGATTGACTGAGTGCATGGACGATGCGCTGTTTAACATGCAAGAAACCTGCACAGATACTGCCAGTGGTGCGGAAAATGGTGGCCTTACAGTGACGGAAGGGATGTTGCGTTGCTGACTAGCTTCATTGGCCGAGGGTGCTACAACCTTAAGGGACGTTTGGTAGTTAGTCCAGGCTTGCAAATGCATGGTGGTTAAATGTCTATGCATGCAACTTGTATTGAGACTTTTCAGATTCTGACCTCTGCTTAAGCTAGTTGAACATTTTTGACAGATGACTTTGCGCTGATCAATTGGATGTTGTTTAAAAAAATGCCAGACTGCACTCTTCCTAGCATCGGATCCCTTTTCAGGAATTGCAGACTGAGCTTTAACTGGATGGCCACGCTGTCCTCCAACAGGTTTTGGCTTTGCCACGCGTTTTGGGCCAGATACGGGCCCAACAGATGGAACCTGTTGCGATGTTGATGCCTGCTGCGGCCCCTCCTCCACCTCCGCTTCAGAACTACTGCCGCCTGCACCCTGTTCCCCCAATGGCTGCCAATCGGGGTCAACAACTGGGTCATCTATAACCTCCTCTTCTAGCTCGTGTGCAACTTCGTCTGTGTCACCGTGTCGGTCGGTGGTATAGCGTTCGTGACGGGGCAACATAGTCTCATCAGGGTCTGATTGTGGATCAGTACCCTGAGAGGGCAATGTTGTGGTCTGAGTCAAAGGACCAGCATAGTAGTCTGGCTGTGGCTGTGCATCAGTGCACTCCATGTCAGAATCTACTTGTAATGGGCATGGCCTGTTAACTGTTTCACTTTCTAAGCCAGGGACGGTATGTGTAAAGAGCTCCATGGAGTAACCCGTTGTGTCGCCTGCTGCATCCTTCTCTCTTGTTGTTGTTTTTGCTGAAGAAGACAAGGAAGCGACTTGTCCCTGACCGTGAACATCCACAAACGACGCGCTGCTTTTACATTTACCAGTTTCAGAAGAGGAGGCAAAAGAGCTAGAGACTGAGTCAGCAAGGTAAGCCAAAACTTGCTGTTGCTGCTCCGGCTTTAAAAGCGGTTTTCCTACTCCCAGAAAAGAGAGCGTTCGAGGCCTTGTGTAGCCAGACGACGAACCTGGCTCCACAGCTCCAGACTTAGGTGGAATATTTTTTTTCCCACGACCACCTGATGCTCCACTACCACTACCATCATTTCCAGCTGACAATGAACGCCCACGGCCACGACCTCTTGCACCAGACTTCCTCATTGTTTTAAAAACTTAACCAAAGTAACTTTATTTGTTGCTGTCAAACAACTTACACGGTGAGCTATAACTTCAGTATGATTTCGATATCACTTTACAGGTTGGTGAGACCGCAAGGAAAATCAGGCACAATGTTACACACTCTGTTTTCTGTGGCACCAAATCACAGAGATGCCACACACGCAGGACTGTCACTCAAGCACAAATGTCAATATTAATCTCCCATTTTTTATTTTTTTTTTTAGGGAGACTTTAGAAACAAAATAAAATAAAATGATTTTTTCAGGAAGAATTTAGAAACCAGATAAAATAAAATGATTTTTTCAGGGAGAATTTAGAAACCAAATTAAAAAAAAAATAGGCTTTCTATGGCCCACTGAGTGAGAGATGGCACACACAGGAGTCAGGAGTGGCACACAAGCCCAGAGGCCAAAATTTATCTCCCACTGATTGATTTATTGATTTTTTCAGGTAGAATTTAGAACCCAAATCAACCAAAAAAATAAATAGGCTTTCTATGGCCCACTATCTGAGAGAGAGAGATGGCACACCCAGGAGTCAAGACTGGCACACAAGCAGAAAGGGCAATATTAATCTCCCACTGATTTTTTTTTTTTTTTTTCAGGGAGACTTTAGAAACAAAGTAAAATAAAATGATTTTTTTCAGGAAGAATTTAGAAACCAAATAAAATAAAATGATTTTTTCAGGGAGAATTTAGAAACCAAATTAAAAAAATAGGCTTTCTATGGCCCACTGAGTGAGAGATGGCGCACACAGGAGTCAGGAGTGGCACACAAGCCCAGAGGCCAATATTTATCTCCCACTGATTGATTTATTGATTTTTTCAGGTAGAATTTACAACCCAAATCAACCAAAAAAATAAATAGGCTTTCTATGGCCCACTATTTGAGAGAGATGGCACACCCAGGAGTCAAGACTGGCACACAAGCAGAAAGGGCAATATTAATCTCCCACTGATTTTTTTTTTTTTTTCAGGGAGACTTTAGAAACAAAATAAAATAAAATGATTTTTTCATGAAGAATTTAGAAACCAAATAAAATAAAATTATTTTTTCAGGGAGAATTTAGAAACCAAATAAAAAAAATAAATAGGCTTTCTATGGCCCACTGAGTGAGAGATGGCACACACAGGAGTCAGGAGTGGCACACAAGCCCAGAGGCCAATATTTATCTCCCACTGATTGATTTAGTGATTTTTTCAGGTAGAATTTAGAACCCAAATCAACCAAAAAAATAAATAGGCTTTCTATGGCCCACTGAGTGAGAGATGGCACACACAGGGATGGCACTCTAGCAGAAATGCCAATCTTAATCTCCCACAAAAAAAAAAAAACAGGGACTGTCCTACAATTACTATCTCCCTGCAGTAATCTCAGCCAGGTATGGCAGGCAGCAATAAGGAGTGGACTGATGCACAAATTAAATAAAAAGTGTGGACAAACAAAAAAGATAGCTGTGCAGAAAGGAAGCAACAAGAGGATTTGTGCTTTGAAAAAAGCAGTTGGTTTGCACAGCGGCGTACACACAGCAATGCAGCTATCAGGGAGCCTTCTAGGGCAGCCCAATGAGCTACAGCGCTGAGAAAAAAAAAAAAAATGTAGCTTCCACTATCCCTGCACACCGAAGGTGGTGTTGGACAGTGGAAATCGCTACAGCACAAGCGGTTTTGGGGGTTAATGGACCCTGCCTAACGCTATGCCTGCTTCTGACGAAGCTCAGATCAGCAGCAGTAACATGGCGGTCGGCGGGAACGCCCCTTTATAGCCCCTGTGATGCCGCAGACAGCAAGCCAATCACTGCAATGCCCTTCTCTAAGATGGTGGGGACCAGGACCTATGTCATCACGCTGCCCACACTCTGCGTTCACCTTCATTGGCTGAGAAATGGCGCTTTTAGCGTCATGGAAACTCGACTTTGGCGCGAAATTCGCGTACCGCATGGCCGACCACACACAGGGGTCGGGTTTCATGAAACCCGACTTTGCCAAAAGTCGGCGACTTTTGAAAATGAACGACCCGTTTCGCTCAACCCTAGTCATCACAAGTCCTGCGAGCCTGCGCGGAAAGGACCTGCCGTGACGTCACGGTCATGTGACCGCTACATGGTCATGTGACCGCGACGTCATGACAGCTCCTGCATGACAAGGACCTTCCGTGACATCACGATCATGTCACCGCGACACGGTCACGTGAACGCGACGTCAGCACACCCTGGGACCGGAAGATGCCGCCTGCACCCCACACAGGCGACAGTGCTACAATGTGCCTGCGGAAGGTGAGTATATGTTTATTTTTTATTTTTTTAACCTGTGTCAGACGTGGCTGGGCAATATATGATACGTGGCTCTGTGCTGTATACTACGTCACTGGGCAATATACTCCGTCACTGGGCAATATACTACGTCACTGGGCAATATACTGCGTCACTGGGCAATATACTACGTCCCTGGGCAATATACTACGTCACTGGGCAATATACTATGTGGCTCTGCTGTATACTATGTCACTGGGCAATATACAATGTAAGGCTGTCGTCACACTAGCAGTATTTGGTCAGTATTTTACATCAGTATTTGCAAGCCAAAACCAGGAGTGGGTGATAAATGCAGAAGTGGGGCATATGTTTCTATTATACTTTTCCTCTATTTGTTCCACTCCTGGTTTTGGCTTACAAATTCTGAGGTAAAATACTGACCAAATACTGCTAGTGTGATGGCAGCCTAACTGGGCAATCTACTACGTGGCTGGGCAATATACTATGTGGCTGGGCAATCTACTACGTGGCTGGGCAATATACTATGTGGCTGGGCAATATACTACGTGGCTGGGCAATATACTACGTGGCTGGGCAATATATTACGTGGGCTGGGCAATATACTACGTGGCTGGGCAATATACTACATGGCTGGGCAATATACTACGTGGCTGGGCAATATACTACGTGGACATACATATTCTAGAATACCTGATGCGTTAGAATCGGGCCACCATCTTGTTATTTGTATATATATTGTTTTTTATTTTTTTTACTGTTGTTTCTGTTTATTGCTTTTGCCTTGCAGCCTGTTAAATTGCACCATTTCACAGGCAGATTAACCTAATACAGCCAGCCACAGCTAACAGGCAAGGAAAGGTGACATTGTGTTAAAACACATTGAAAACCTCTTCTCAACAGATACAATTATTGCTAGCAGTTTAACTAATTGAACTGCAAACTGCTAATTAGCATTCCACCCAGCCTGGTAAATGCAGTTTCCTCTACTGGTTGCATCATTTGGTAGCTCTGAGGAGAAGCACGTTCTCAAATTAGTATTGACTAAAATACAAATGAAGTAATCAGACCTATGGTTGAAAGCACCCTGCTGAATAAATAATAAAAATACACTGTAATTGCTCAAATAAAATCAAACCAGATCAACTATACATGGTTTCTCATGCAAATAGTCAGACCTCAGTACAAATACACAGTACGCATTTAAAAAAATACAATTAATTAGCAACAGTTTGCTTCTCTACATGCCATAAAGCAATTTAATGATTAATAAGTGCTCTTATTTCTTAATCACAATTCTGTGCTAATCAACAGGGAATTATGGTGACAACTATGTACTGTGAAAGCGAGGATTGATCGGTGGCATAAGATCGTAGAGTGCTATATGGATGCAGATAATGGCATTCTGTAGAAGAAGAATGTGGCGTTAGTATGGGACAAGTAAGAGAGAGTCTAGCTATAGTTGGCCCAATACCTTATGCTACCACGTTGCAAAAACCTATGCGAGAATCCTCCTGTCCATAGGAAATGAAATGTTATTAAAAAATAATGGCGTTCGGATTGAACATGGAATGGGCGCGGCGTGGAAACCAACACACCTACCCTGAGTGGTCAAATTCAACATCACAATGTGGTGGACCAATTTTGACCTTTGCTATGGGTCAATTTCTCTTCTATGCAGGTCACATACAGCTCTGGCAAAAATCAAGAGACCACTGCACAGTTTTATGAAAATCAGCTTCGCTACATGTCTGACAGCTATTCCATTCCAGTGTCAGTTGAATTCCAACCAGAGTACGCCTCATTCTACTTAATGTGCTTCTGATTAGGTGATCACCTGAACCAAATCTTATTTAACGAAGGAAAGTATAAAAAACCCTGCTGTGGTGATCACAATCTTCTTGCAATAGGACAAGCTGGATAGCAAAACAAGTGCTAGTAATATCCCAAAAGTAATAGGAATGAAAAAATAACTTTTAACCATGCCAAAAGTTGAAAAGAAAAGTCGTGAGTGAGGAAAAGAAGGACTCAATTCTGGCTTACAAGCAGAGGGACACAGTGAGCGTCATGTTGCCTCCATCCTTAACCCCTTCACGACCTTGCCCTTTTCCGTTTTTGCGTTCTCGTTTTTCGCTCCCCTCCTTCCCAGAGCCATAACTTTTGAATTTTCCATTAATTTGGCCATGTGAGGGCTTCTTTTTTTTGCGGGACAAGTTGCACTTTTGAACAACATCATTGGTTTTAGCATGTCATGTACTAAAAAAAAACGGGAAAAAAATTCCAAGGGTGGTGAAATTGCAAAAAAAGTGCAATCCCACACTTGTTTTTTGTTTGGCTATTTTGCTAGGTTCACTAAATGCTAAAACTGACTTGCCACTATGATTCTCCAGGTCATTACAAGTCCATATATACGCTATACATGGCTAGGTTACGTTTTGTCTAAGTGGTAAAACAAAAAATCCAAACTTTGCTAAAAAAAAAAGAAAAGACAAATTGTGCAATTTTCCAATACCCGTAGCGTCTCCATTTTTGTCATCTGGGGTCAGGTGAAGGCTTATTTTTTGTGTGCCGAGCTGACATTTTTAATGATACCATTTTGGTACAGATACGTTCTTTTGATCGCCTGTTATTGCATTTTAACGCAATGTCGCGGCGACCAAAAAAATCATAATTCTGGCATTTCTAATTTTTTTTCTCGCTTAGCTGGTTAATCCTTTTTTTATTGATAGATCTGGCAATTCTGAACGCGGAGATACCAAATATGTGTAGGTTTGATTTTTTTTTATTGCTTTGTTTTGAATAGAGCGAAAGGGGGGTGATTTAAAATTTTTATATTTTTTTATTTTTTTCATATTTTTTTAAACTTTTTTTTTTACTTTTGCCATGCTTCAATAGCCTCCATGGGAGGCTAGAAGCTGGCATAGCCTGATCGGCTCTGCTACATAGCAGTGATCATCAGATCGCTCCTATGTAGCTGAATTACAGGCTTGCTATGAGCACCGACCACAGGGTGGCACTCACAGCAAGCTGGCATCAGCAACCATAGAGGTCTCAAGGAGACCTCTGGTTCTATGCCGATGCATCGCTGACCCCTGATCATGTGAAGGAGGTCGGAGATGCGCTCATTTCCTGCCCGATGAATGGAAGCGCCGGTTAAATACTTCTGTCAGCATTTGACAGCGGCATTTAACTAGTTAATAGTGGCGGGTGAATCGCGATTTCAAATGCCACTATTGCGGGCACATGTCAGTTGTTCAAAACAGCTGACATGTCCCAGCTTTGAGGAGGGCTCACCGCCGGAGCCCACATCAAAGCAGGGGATCTGACCTCCGCAGTAATAGTATGGCGGAAGTCAGTAAGGGGTTAAAATTTCTAAGACATCAATCCATTACAACAAGGTCAAGCAGAAGGCAACAAAGCTACAGACCGGCAGAGGGCGAAAACGACTCTCCACTGACCGGGATGACCGTCATCTTATTCGAATGTCACTCAGCAACTGTAGGATGACATCAAGTGACCTACAAAAGGAATACCAAATGGTAGCTGCGGTGAAGTGCACGGCACGAACAGTTTGTAACAGGCTCCTAGAGGCAGGACTCAACTAATGTAAAGCTAGAAAAAAACTGTCGTCAATGAGAAGCAAAGGAGAGCCAGGCTGAAGTTTGCCAAAGTCCATAAGGATTGGACCATACAGGACTGGAGTAAGGTAATCTTCTCTGATGAGTCTAAGTTTAAGCTTTGCCCAACACCTGGTCATCTAATGGTTAGATGGAGACCTGGAGAGGTGTACAATCTACAGTGTCTTATGCCCACTGTGAAATTTGGTGGAGGATTGGTGATGATCAGGGGATGCTTCAGCAAGGCTGGAATTGGGCAGGTTAATCTTTGTGAAGGACGTATGAATCAATCCTCATTCAAGGTTATCCTGGAAAAAAAAGTTGTTTCCTCCTGCTCATGCAATGTTCCCCAACTCTGAGGACTGGTATTTCTAGCAGGACAATGCGCCATGCCACACAGCTAGGTCAATCAAGGTGTGGATGAAGGACCACCACATCAAATCCCTGTCATGGGCAGCCCAAACTCCAAACCTGAACTCCATTGAAAACCTATGGAATGTGATCAAGAGGAAGATGGATAGTCACAAACCATCAAGCAAAGAAGAATTGCTTACATTTTTGTACCAGGAGTGGCATAAAGTCACCCAGAAGCTGTGTGAAAGACTGGTGGAAAGCATGACAAGATGCTTAAAAGCTGTGATTAAAAATCATGGTTATTCCACAAAATATTGATTTCTGAAATATTCCTGAGTTAAAACATTAGTATTGTTGTTTCTAAATGATTATGAACTTGTTTTTTTGCATTATTTGAGGTCTGCAAGCAATGCATTTTTTTGTTATTTTGGCCGTTTCTAATTTTCAGAAAATAAATACAAAATTTATTGCTTGGAACTTCAGAAACTTGTTGTCAGTTTATAGAATAAAAGAACAATTTACATTTTACTCAAAAATATACCTATAAAGAGAAAAATCAGACAAACTGAAAATTTTGCAGTGGTCTCTTAATTTTTGCCAGAGCTGTATGCAACATGTTTTTTTTAATACATTCCCAATAAAATTACATTGAAAGGTGCTGTCAGCACAGACTGTTCACCAAACTCTGGTGCTCAGTGCAACAATTGCGTGGCCAAACATTTAAACACACTTTCCCACCTGTTTGTTTTCCCAATATCTCTTCCCCTCTTTGATAGCTCTGGTCTCATGGAGCCATAGAGTGGCAGAGATAGATGGAAAATAAGTTGGTGGAAAGGTGTACTTAAGGAGAATCTATCACCTTTTTGAGTTAATATGGGCATACAAGTTGTATACAGCTGAAATTAGTCATACCTGTATGTGTGCAGTTGAAGTCTAATTACATGTTGTGGGATTTTCCAACCTACTTTTTGCTTAAAAAAGAAAAAAAAATGATAAAAAAAACCAAGAAAAAGAGCATCATTGAGTTTGTGCAAAATTCATCAACCACTCCTGCACCATTTTGAACAACTTGGTGAAAAAAAAACTTCAACGAATACCACAATACAAAAAAGAAAAATAGTTTCAAAGAATCTGCAAATGATAAATTTGAGGCATAGGTTTTTTTTTTCTTATTTTTCTTTTCATTTTCTTTTTAAAACATATTTGAAAATAATGGAAATTATTATTTATTGCTACTTAACATATAGGTGCCGATTCATCATTTGTTTTTTTTTAAGCTACTTTCCTATTTTGTTTTTTGTTTTTTGGTATTATGTTATCTCCAAAAGTTGCAAAAATTGTGCCAAAGTGCTGACGTAGTAAAAAAATATACAAGGAAGGGACTGGAACGAAAATGGGACTGGAATTGCTAGACCCTGTCCACAAAGCATAAACAAAAAAAGTCAGATCAGTAAATATAAAATCGACTTAAAAAAAGGTGTAAATAGTATAATGAATTGAGTACGTACAAAAAAAGGCGCAAAACACACAAAATTAGACAAAAACAGGAACAAAGGCAATGATGAATCTGGGCCTTCGTGTTTGTATATTGAATGGATATATAGATTTTGTAACATTATAAGGTACTGAGCAATAAATTAAAGACGTGAATGTTCAAGTCCATTAAATTTAACCTATTAAGCTGAAGCTACACATGTAGTTTTTGTGACAGTTTTTGGTACTGGTGCTGAAACAAAGCCAGACGTGGAGTCATGAGAAATGTAAAGAAAGGACTTACAGTACACTGCATCAAAAATTACATGATTGTTTCTAGCCTTAACATGAAGTGTTGATCCAGAGAATGGCTGTTTTACTTTATTAAATAGTTAAAATATATTAGCATTACAAAGCTTATCATTTATTGAAATGTAATATTATATATTTTACTGGTTAATCAAAATTGCCAGCAGCAATATCAGCTATAGCTGCGGCCACTGCTTTTATAGAAGGGGTTGTCTTAATGGGACAATTCCTTTAATGCAGAAACAAAACTGATTTTTAGAAGTGATCGTGTCATTATTACTTTGACTTTATTATTCCGATTACTACTTTTTATACATATATTGATAATAAGAATTCAAAATGTAACATTTTATAACAAATAGATATACAGAATGCTTAGAACAAATATAACAGCGAACCGTCTAAAAACATGAAGTTCTAGACATTAGCAAACATCTCTCACTTTTATTAATGATGGATGACGTTGCCTTAAATGATGCATTCACGTTTCTTAAAAACATATTTAGGAAGATTTATTAATATTGTCAAAAATAAAGACAGAAAACACCCAGAAGAGACAGGCCGAAGACACAACAACTTCATCACATTGCACAAACGCTGTTTGATAGATTTGACAAATCGTGATAGACATGTTACAAACGTTTCTCTATTTTATGCCATTGTGTTAAGAATGGGGCACATATCAATGATAATTTTTGTGCATTTTAGGGTGTCACTTAGCCATGCCCCCCATTAAGTGACTAAATCATGTAACAACTCGAAAACACGGCATGCATGCTTTCTATTGTGCAATCTGTGCTAGAATTCTGACCAATTTGTCATTGCAAATCTACCCTAATGTATTCTACAATAAACGTTTGATTTGAATTTAAGAAAAATTACGGCAAAACTTTGAGTCTTATTGTCAAACAAAATAGTTAAATTGCAATCTTACAAGTTTTTGGCTCTATCTATATACATAATTGTCTAAGGGTTACTTCCGTCTGTCTGTCTGTCCTTCTGTCACGGTTATTCGTTCGCTGATTGGTTTCGGCAGCTGCCTGACATGGCTGCCACGACCAATCAGCGACGGCCACAGTCCAATTAGTCCCTCCCCTACTCCCCTGGACTCACTGCCCGTCGCCCGCTCTGTAATCCTCTCCACTCACCGCTCACACAGGGTTAATGGCAGCAGTAACGGCCCGTGGTGTAACGCACTCAGTTACCGCTGCTATTAACCCTGTGTGTCCCCAACTATTTACTATTGATGCTGCCTATGCAGCATCAATAGTAAAGTTAAAAATAATAAAAAAAAAAAAAAAACCTGCTATACTCACCCTCCACCGCCATTCTCGCTCCTCGCCACGCTCCCGGGACCGCTCCATTGCAAGCGGCAGCTTCCGGTCCCGTCCCAGGGCTGGTGTGCGACAAGGACATGCCGTGACGTCACAGTCATGTGACCGCGACATCATCATAGGTCCTGCTCACACCAGCCCTGGGAACACAAGCTGCCGCTTGCAATGGAGCGGTTACCGGTCCCGGGAGCGTGGCGAGGAGCGGCAAAGGCGGCGGATGGTAAGTATAGCAGGACTTCAACGGGCTATAGGTGAGTATATGTTTTTTTTTTTTTTAAGTCTCTATACTACGTGGCTCTGTGCTGGCCAATATACTACGTGACTGGGCAATATACTATGTGGCTCTGCTATATATTATGTGGCTGGGCAATACGTGACTGGGCAATATACTATGTGGCTGGGCAAAATACTACATGGCTGGGCAATATACTACGTGGCTTGGCAATATACTACGTGGCTGGGCAATATACTACGTGGCTGGGCAATATACTACGTGGCTGGGCAATATACTACGTGGCTGGGCAATATATTACGTGGCTGGGCAATATACTACATCGCTGGGCAATATACTACTACCCAATGCGTTAGAATCGGGTCACCATCTAGTTGTAACATAAGACCTCAGACTCATAGCTATAAAACCTTTTAGAACTAAAGTATAACAGCTAAGTATCGACTTATATAGAGTATTTACCGTACCTCAATATACATGGGGAATGCAGATATTTTTTCCGCTGCGTTTCGCATAAATGCTTCATCAAGATCTTGCCATCAGATGTATGCATAGAGATTTTATTGCCTGCCTCACAATGGCTCTGCTTCCAGGTGTCACCATTAAACATCTATGCCACTTACATGAGGGCCAACAATTGTTAATTCTATTGAAATTGTATGTCTGTTATTCATATTATGATATTCTTAGAGTCTTGGCTTGGTAATTGAAGAGTTTTTTTTTAGAGATGTAGATATTAAATGGAAAGCACTGCTTGTCACATTGAGCATATCAATGTAGAAATTGTAGTCATAATTGTAACATGACTATAACTACTTATTTTGACAATTTTGAGTTTACGAGAAAACTGGATTTAAGGCAAACGTAAATTAAAATTAAATTCTTATTGGTAATTTATTAAGCAGTATTTTCAATTAATCAGTGCATGTGAACTTCTCTTTGTTGAGAAGGTTTTTTCTGGTCAGCTCAAAGAGTGACTTATTTGTATTGAAAACATGAAATACTTATTTTTATATTTTAAACTCTACCTGCATTTCACCCAATAATGCACCTAAACCACCAAAGCGAATTGACATAAACCCTGCCACTTTCTCTGTCTGGTTAATGAAAAGGTCATGAAATATCAAGAATCAATTATACTTAATGAAACATTTCTCTCATAATGGCCAACTACACTTTTAGAGTTGTCCCTGTAATATCAACTGGCCAACGAGTAATAGGTAACATGGATAAAATCCTTTTACAGTATAAAGCTTTTCATTTTGCTCTTCTATTCAGGCTACCGGAAACACAATTATTTATACTGTAGAATAAATCTTTGAGTATAGAGTTACCAGGAGTACCGTATATACTCGAGTATAAGCCGACCCGGGTATAAGCCGACCCCCTAATTTTGCCACAAAAAACTGGGAAAACTTATTGACTCGAGTATAAGCCCAGGGTGGAAATGCAGCATTTACCGGTGAATTTCAAAAATAAAAATAGATCATTATTTCCCCATAGCTGTGCCATATAGTGCTCTGCACCGTTCATTATTGCCCCATAGCTGTGCCATATAGTGCTCTGCACCGTTCATATTGCCCCATATCTGTGCCATATAGTGCTCTGCACCGTTCATATTGCCCCATATCTGTGCCCCATATATGCTCTGCACCGTTCATATTGCCCCATATCTGTGCCCCATATAGTGCTCTGCACCGTTCATATTGCCCCATATCTGTGCCATATAGTGCTCTGCACCGTTCATATTGCCCCATATCTGTGCCATATAGTGCTCTGCACCGTTCATATTTCCCCATATCTGTGCCCCATATAGTGCTCTGCACCGTTCATATTGCCCCATATCTGTGCCCCATATATGCTCTGCACCGTTCATATTGCCCCATAGCTGTGCCCCATACAGTGCTCTGCACCGTTCATATTTCCCCATAGATGCTCCACATAAGTCTGTGCCGCTGCTGCTGCTGCAATAAAAAAAAAAAAGCCATACTCACCTCTCTTGATTGCAGCTCCCGGCGTCCGGTCCCGGCGTCTCTCCGCTCTGACTGATCAGGCAGAGGGCGGCGCGCACACTATATGCGTCATCGTGCCCTCTGACCTGCACAGTCAGAGTGGAGAGATGCCGGGAAGATGGAGCGGCGCCCGGCGTGTGGAACGCGGACAGGTGAATATGACATACTTACCTAGTCCCAGCGATCCTGGCGCTCCCCCTGCCGTCCCTCGGTCTTCTGTGCTGCAGCTTCTTCCTCTATCAGCGGTCACCGGCACAGCTGATTAGAGAAATGAATAGACGGCTCCACCCCTATGGGAGGTGGAGCCGCCTATTCATTTCTCTAATGAGTGGTCCCACGTGACCGCTGAAGAGGGGAAGAAGCTGCAGCACAGAAGACCGTGGGACGGCAGGGAGCGCCAGGATCGCTGGGACTAGGTAAGTATACCTCAGCGCCCTCTCCCCCTCACCCGCTGACCACACCGCTACCGTGACTCGAGTATAAGCCGAGAGGGGCACTTTCAGCCCAAAAATTTGGGCTGAAAATCTCGGCTTATACTCGAGTATATACGGTAATTTAAATAAAAGAATATTTTTATAAAAAAAAAAGTTTATTATATTTTTATAAATACTGTCTGCATGTTAATTTAGAACAATCAGATTGTAATTTATTCAGGGTCACAATGCTCCAGCAGGGAAGCAAATATCTCCTTGGTGGACCGAGCCACCATGTGGTCCATGAGGTTCAGCAATGGACAACTAATCCGAATAGGCTACTGGAGTTTATTACGTTTTTGTATAATTCATAATTTATTAATATATATCATGATTAGTGTCTTAAAGGGACACTGTCACCTGAATTTGGAGGGAACAATCTTCAGCCATGGAGGCGGGGTTTTGGGGTTTTTGATTCACCCTTTCCTTACCCACTGGCTGCATGCTGGCTGCAATATTGGATTGAAGTTCATTCTCTGTCCTCCATAGTACACGCCTGTGCAAGGCAATCTTACCTTGCGCAGGCGTGTACTATGGAGGACAGAGAATGAACTTCAATCCAATATTGCAGCCAGCATGCAGCCAGCGGGTAAGGAAAGGGTGAATCAAAAACCCCTCCAAATTCAGGTGACAGTGTCCCTTTAAGATGATATGTCATGTATGTACAACAATGGCGAAAGAGTTTTTAATGCAAAACAAAAGTTACATAATTACCTGTAAAAAAATATTACACCTCTTATACCTTTATGTTGAATCAGAAAAGACACCATTCACATTCGATAAAAGTAAGTTGAACACTCCGGTTTTGGTGGGATCTAACCACCAATTCATGTATATAAGGGGCTCCTGAGTCCTGACTGTCCCTTGAATGTAAACACCTGATCCTTTTGCTTATTGGAGAGACTAGACACTGCCAGATCATTTTGGCAGCAGATCTGTCTTAGAGATGGGGGAGTATGTCATAGTCAAGGGAGATCTATTAACCAAATAATAGTTGGGCCGACAGCAATCTAATATGTATGGCCAGTTTAAGAATATTTTTTGTGTTAAACAGGTAGTTGTGTATGCTCGGGTAAAGATGTTAAACAAATGGTATGAATTTAGGTGGCATTATAGATGGATAAATAGATACAATCCCAGAAAAAGGGGGGTAAATCAGCACTGATCAAAAAGTGAAGGGGAAAAGTCAGAGTCCAGACCACTTAAGTATAAAATCCAAACAATGAAGAATGGCAGCACTCCCATTAGAAAAAGTGAAAAATGTTATTCATTCCAAGCCTATGTACACGTTTCAGCTCTGGCAATGAGCCTTTTTCAAATATAGGAATAAATACAATTTTTCACTCTTTTTTTAAATGAGAGCGCTTCCATTCTAAACCGTTTGGACAAAGAGATTGCTTTGAATGTGTTTAATAGGTTCATGGATGTATCCATATATCTATATTTATTTATGGTAACTCCTTGACAATATATTGATGCAGTTTGGAATTAAATCCTGGAAATGGCACATGATTCAATCAAATAGGGAATAAATTGTCAATGACTTTTTCAAACCTACTCCACAAAGTAATTCAATGAAGGGGCTGTATTACCGTTATATCTGACGGTTTACAAGTCAAATACCATTGAACAGCAGTGTAGAGAGCACTTGCTTTCCTTTTGCAGATAGATATAATCAAAAGTACTTGAAAGGTAGGTAACTCCCTTGTTCAGCAGAATAGGAGCGAAATATGAGATGTAGCATTGTTTTCATTTGACTTTTAAGAACTTGGTGAAATAGTAGAGAATGCCCGATGATCACTATTATCATCACTGCTGTGTCTGATGTAAATGTCTGGGGAGGATGTGGAAATCAATTATATCAACCACGCAATCTATTAGCAATTCACTGGAGAGAAATAGACAGAACCACAACAGATTACAATAAAAGGGCCCTTCATTTCTGTCCATCTGTACACTTCAGACAGCGTTCATAGACAGGAGACACCTTGTTTGGTATACATGTCATGGTTTTTGTGTGTTTGTTTCTTTTTTTTAACTAGTATAATAGTAGAATATTTTGATGTACAGTTTGTCTAATGTACATACAAACAGATTTATAGGTTAAACATCAGCTCTCTTCCAAAAGTGGAATGTAATGGGATTAAAAATTCCAGACAAAATAGTAAAGCGTGTAGTAGTATTTAGTCTAGTAACATTCTCGACACTAATACAGAAGCTGAACAGACGCCATTATTGCCTTTTGACTAGTGTTGAGCGATACCGTCCGATATTTGAAAGTATCGGTATCGGATGGCATCGGCCGATATCCGAAAAATATCGGATATCGGTATCCGCGATATCCGATATTTTTCGGATATCGGCCAATACCATCCGATACCGATATTTTCAAATATCGGACGGTATCGCTCAACACCAATACAAGTCAATGGGACACAAATATCGGAAGGTATCCTGTAATGGATCCCAGGGTCTGAAGGAGAGGAAACTCTCCTTCAGGCCCTGGGATCCATATTCATGTGTAAAATAAAGAATAAAAATAAAATGACCGCTCAGCGACCAATCACAAGACGCGACGTCATCGAAGGCCCTTTACGCGCTCGGAACGAAAGCAAGGCGGTTGCAGCGGTGACGACCAGGGTGCGTCAGAGGGTAAGTATATCAGTATTTTTTATTTTTATTCTTTATTTTACACATCAATCTTAATCCCAATACCGATTCCCGATATCACAAAAATATCGGAACTCGGTATCGGAATTCCGATACCGCAAATATCGGCCGATACCCGATACTTGCGGCATCGGAATGCTCAACACTACTTTTGACCTATTGGACCATGCAATTGGCAAATGCAGAAGTATCACAATCATCAAATGCATTCTTAGGCCACGTTCACACTAGCAGTATTTGGTCAGTATTTTACCTCAGTATTTGTAAGACAAAACCAGGAGTGGAACAATAATTGAAACACGTCACCACTTCTGTATTTATCACCCACTCCTGGTTTTGGCTTACAAATACTGAGGTAAAATACTGACCAAATACTGAAGGTGTGAATAAGGCCTAAGAGTAATAAAGTGGTAGCACAGTAGGAAGGGCAATATTGATGCAGTGTCCAAAAACTAAAGGCCAGAGAGGTAGCACGGCCTAATACCTAAGCATATCTTACTGAGGACACAGACCCATTAGATAATATTGAGACATAAATTAATATCTAATATATAATTGCCTAGAATACTACTTCCTGCAATTTGTGCCAACTTCCTGTCCGGAGCTAAGGTCCGGAGCTAATGTCCGGAGCTAATGTCCGGAGCTAATGTCCGGAGATAAGTGACGTCAACAGTGTCCAGTGTCTGATTGGTTGCCGCCTGCTGCGAGCGACCAATCAGAAACGTGCCGTACTGTGACACACTCCGCCCGCCATTTTGGTGTGATTTTTGAATTTTTACCTCACAGCAAGTTTCTACTGCGTGGAGGCGGGCCCAGTGACGTTGCTCTTCAAGCTCCTGCCGAATTTCGTCAAAAAAATGATAATACCATTTACCAAAACTATATATATTTAGTTGTGAAGTGGTTCAGTGACATTTTCACACCAATTTTGAACTTTTGTTTGGTGTTTTCTCCATATACTGCCTATTATTTTTGTTCTTTCTTACTATTATTTATTAATTGTATTATTCTTACATTTGAATAAATAAAGTATATATGGATTCTAGACTCCCGATTCTTTAGAATCGGGCTGCCATCTAGTAATATATAAGAGGGAAGCTTGAGGAGAAATGCGCGTCGGGTACATTGTCTTTGATAGATAAAGTGTCCTTCATGCCACTGTGCAATATTATGATGACATGAACTTTCTCACTTTCCCCGTTTATCTGCATGTATCTTAAAAGGGACATAACATACACCACTGGTTATTTTGGCTTGTACCTTTCAAGTATCAATGCTCAATACTGTGTTTGCATATAACTCAGTCTTGATTTGTAGTGTTCACACAAGGAAGTTTTGTTATAATCAGTTACCTACCTTTAGTATTTTAATGCTTTAAATTATTTTGTTATACAATAAAGAATATATTTTTTATTGATTTTCTGTTTGCATATTTCTTTGTAAGTATTCATTATATATATATATATATGTATACACACATATATACACACATACATACATATATATATATATATATGATTATTTGATAATATATACAATCAAATAAATAGATAAATATCAAGTGTATAGACATCTGATTTTGAAATCTATACAGGATCTGTCATCCTTTAGGCCTCTCAGACACTTTAGAAACAGGGGACCTATTGTGTCTGTAAAATGCCTCTACTACTTTTGTTGTACTACTGCTGGGGCCTATCCAGGTCCAAGTCATCTGATAATAAGAAAATGATTTAAACAATAGATTTAGTAAATTCGACCATATAAGTGACACAGTGACATTGTATTAATAATAATGGCCTAGTACATCATAAATCAAACAGTATTTGATAGTGATGAAAATGGACGCCCAATTCATACTGTACAGGTGCAGAAACAGTTTATACATAAGAGGGGTGTTCATCTTATTAGAGCAAGATATGGCAATGAAGAAGAGGTCACCAAACATGTGCCATCCCTTAGCCAGAATCCTGGGATGAGTCATTATCCAAGATCAAACATAGCATTCATTTGTGGCTACCCAATAACAGTGACCTGCGAGGGGAACTCCACAGCGTCAGGTTTACTGCACTGGAACATTCAAATAGTAAAGCTGTCAACCAAATCAAGCAATTGATTATAGAAATAACTATTATTGGCCTTCTATGAACAAATATATCAGCATAAAATAATCTGCTCAAGCCTCCTATTTGGTCAATGGTCACAGTAGCAATGCATGCTGGGTGATGAGGAAAGAAAGTTCCGGCACCTATGGTGCTGACGAAAAGGAACAGCTATAAAAAAAAAAGAGGATGGCAACTAACAAACCATGAAAATAAGAACATTTCATGGCCATATTATGTTCACAAATTCATTTTAAGTTGGTTGTGGGGGACTAGGGTAGCAATATTTTGCTTTTAGTCCAGTTTTATGTAAAATGATATATGTTTTTAAACTGTATTATTGGTGAATTACATGATTTTTATAACATTCTCATGTATGCTGTAAAATGGGCCCTTTACCATTAAAGGGAACCTGTCACCCCGAAAATCGCGGGTGAGGTAAGCCCACCGGCATCAGGGGCTTATCTACAGCATTCTGTAATGCTGTAGATAAGCCCCCGATGTTACCTGAAAAAGGAGAAAAAGACGTTATATTATACTCACCCAGGGGCGGTCCCGCTGCTGGTCAGGTCGGATGGGCGTCTCCGGTCCGCTGCGGCGCCTCCTATCTTCTTTCCATGACGTCCTCTTCTGATCTTCAGCCACGGCTCCGGCGCAGGCGTACTTTGCTCTGTCCTGTTGAGGGCAGACAAAGTACTGCAGTGCGCAGGCGCCGGGCCTCTGACCTTTCCGGCGCCTGCGCACTGCAGTGCTATCCTCTGCCCTCAAGAGGGCAGAGCAAAGTACGCCTGCGCCGGAGCCGTGGCTGAAGATCAGAAGAGGACGTCATGGAAAGAAGATAGGAGGCGCCGCAGCGGACCGGAGACGCCCATCCGACCTGACCAGCAGCGGGACCGCCCCTGGGTGAGTATAATATAACGTCTTTTTCTCCTCTTTCAGGTAACATCGGGGGCTTATCTACAGCATTACAGAATGCTGCAGATAAGCCCCTGATGCCGGTGGGCTTACCTCACCCGCGATTTTCGGGGTGACAGGTTCCCTTTAAATAAAGGTATTAAAAATGATCATCTATATATTGCACTAATACCGCTTATATTCATGATGCAATGAAGTCGACATCCTTGAAGATCTGCACTATGATGTGTGTGTGCAGAATACGGCTATAAAAGCACAATATATACAGGGTCCATACTGCACTAATCCATGTAACATGGCTACATGTAAGGAAGATAAGACATCAGCAGTCCTAGCTGCTGCTTTACTAAATCATTTATAGGAAGGGATCTACCTGTTGCAAATATCCAGGTATAAGGATGATGCAGCTGCTTTATTAGCCATCCATACATTTCAGAAGAATAATAATAGCCAGGAGCTTAGTGATTGGTGCGGACCAATACCCTAAATCTGCTCCCAGCATTACATTCCCTCTTCGTTCAGGCGAACACACCATGCAGGGGCTGAACAGCGACATAATCATTCAAGGCGCCTTCAAAATAATCTAATAAATGAATTATTCTTACTAATAACTAGCCATTCCTGAACGATCAGAACGGGAACCTTCACCTGCAATCATAAAAACAAAAGAGCCATCAAAGGCTTGCCATCCGATCCCACTCAAGACGCAGGACACTATGCAGATCTGAGGAGCAGAGCAAGGAGAAAATCTCCAAAAATGTGCGCTTGTAAACACGAGCTGTCAGTTCACGTATATCGCTGTGACTGTGTGTTGTATCATGCAGCCAGTAAGTGTTCGTACGTATGGCGGCGCCATATAAGCAATAAACCTGACATTGAAGAGGTCAAGGATCACACTGGAACAATTCACATTCTTTTTTTTTTTTTATTTTAGAAACCGAGCACAAAACAGAATTTCCAGTGTTGAAAAACTGGGTCAGACAAAAAACCCGAAGTAATATTTAAATATTCTGCCAATGCAGCGGATCTAATTCCGTGAATCACTGTGTGGACTAAACATCAGGCTCCTTTAATTGCCTTAACTCCGGCTTTTCCTTTCTGGTGGGTATTAATACTTAAGCTAAGGTTTATGGTGCATCAGGTCAGGGTGAAGGATAGGTACAGCGAATCCCCAAAAAAATTACGGCGCAGAATTCATTAAATATTATGATATGAAAATGATCTGAGACATCAATAATTAATACCGCCTGCCTATTTAACCTGTATTGGCACAGCATTGCTTAGATTGTCTGCTCGAGGCCCCTTGGCGAGCAGGGATACAACAGAGAACAATAGATGGAGATGGTATGGACTTACCTAGGCTGACACTTATGGTCTACATGATCAGAGATCTCCTTGTGTACGCTGCATCCACTTCTGCTATACATCCTCTTGTCAACCTAAGACGATGCCCAGTAAGTCCATTAAGTCACACATATTCCTAGTCTCTCCCAAACTTCCCCATGGCTGCAGAAAAGGAACTGTAATAAATAAACACCGTAGGTATTAATGACGGCACTTTCTTCTTATATCTTCTCTACAGCGATAAAAGGAACCAATAACCTCTTTTCCATTTAGAGATTATATACAGCAGCAATATCATGGTTTCTTTGATTCAATAGAAACCTGGAGATCAGAGCATCTTCCAGTGGAAAAACAGGGGAGAGTTTAGCAGACCCCTACCATAACTCATTGTTGTATCGCACAATGCCATAAAACGGTCTTGTCTGTCATCATTTCCCAAATAGATGAGAAAATGCTTCCTGGAAAGGGCTACCTTTGGATGAAGGCTGCGGATGCTGTTGTATGATGCTTGTATGTGTGTGTGTTTCAGGGAGCAGAAGCAGCCGTCAGTGCAATGCACGCACCTCCCTCTATCCTCTCCCTCCCATCTTTCCCTCCGTCAGCCTCTGCCTAACACCTTGCACACATACACATGCCACCAATGCGGATGCACACTCAGGATCCGTCCACAATCTCTGCTTTGATGGGTGCGCTACTGTAAAAAGGGCCAAAAATTAGCAAACCGTCTCCTTGTTCTTCCAACTTCGCCATTCTCAATACCTGTTTGATATCTGTCAAATTAAACACGTAGCAGAGCTGAGGATCTCGGCGTAGCAGAAGATGGTTGGTCATTCGGTAGAACTAATTCAAAGTCACCACAAGATCTAGAAACTTAACTAATGAACAGTGTAACTTTTCCCAAATACGTCATTACCTGGCTGCATTTGTTATTTTTTATTATTACCGTTGTTATGACTATTATACTATTACTACAGTAATATTTTTTTTTGTATTGTTTTAAAAACAGAGCACAGTCCTAACAAATATAGAGGTTGCCAGATGTCACCACATATCATGAGAATATTATCAATATTATCCTGGGGTGCAATGCACGGTCATCACCCAAGAAGAGGTTAAGCCATCCACTCCACCCAGTAAGCTTTTAGAACTGTAGGTTTCTATGGCGATGGCAGCTGATGATGCATTTAAAGTAATTAAGTATATTGCGGGCAGCGTGTAGAAAGCTTCCAGAACTTTGTAGTATATTACAGGACATTAAGAGGTTAATCTGGATTTTTCATTCATCGCAACAAGCGACCGACATGAAACAGTCTGGTTTTTTGTTGTTTTTTTTTTCCTGTCGTTAGATTCCATGCATCCATAACGTCCATATCCTTAGGAGGGGGGAAAAAAATAATAATGTGTCTTCTTATCCATTGCTAGGGATCATGTGCGGCCAGTGTGTGCAGCTTAACATTGGGAGAGCGATCACTGCCTTTTATTGTAAATAGAATGCTATATTTATGCAAAGGCAAAAATATCATATTCATTTAGAGAATATTAACATTATTTATTTGCCAGATTTGTATACCCCCGAGTCGTCCATATTTTTATTACACAAGTTCTTTATTATTTTCCTTTGACATAAGATTTGCTGGAATCGTTTGGGCAACTCCTCAACTTTTATATCAGGATCATGAAAACAGGGACAAATTAGCTGCCACGGTTCAGAATAATGGGGCGATCTGAGTTACAAATGTCTGATTTTTTTAACTTTTCCTCTTGGCTGTACATAACTCGACAGGAGAGGGGAGCTGGTTGGAAAAAAAAAGACAAAACAAACATAATTTTATGATACTCTGTTGGGAGATGTTTATCTTACGTGTGTCACCTCACCACCCTCAGGCATTAATGTTCAAGGTTTTTCTGGAATCCCGCATTGAATGTGTATCCGGAAAAATGGAAGCTCTTAGCAAAATGTGGAAAAAGTTTGAAAGGTCACATCTGTACCCTACCCTTCGTTGTTAAAGAGAACCTGGCATCTGATTCATGCTGTCCAACTCGTGCCTGTATGATCTCAGCCAGGTATGTTTTACTCGGAGATATTGTGTTGTTTTCAGAGAAAAACGTACGGTTAAAAAGACGCCGGAGACAGACTATTTGGACAGGAGGGAAGTCTTCAAATTATTTGTTCAAAACTGTATCTAAAAAGATGCGTGAAGATTCATAGAAATTAAAATGATTACATTTCATATATTAGCTAACATACATAGTAACATAGTAACATAGTTAGTAAGGCCGAAAAAAGACATTTGTCCATCCAGTTCAGCCTATATTCCATCATAATAAATCCCCAGATCTACGTCCTTCTACAGAACCTTATAATTGTATGATACAATATTGTTCTGCTCCAGGAAGACATCCAGGCCTCTCTTGAACCCCTCGACTGAGTTCGCCATCACCACCTCCTCAGGCAAGCAATTCCAGATTCTCACTGCCCTAACAGTAAAGAATCCTCTTCTATGTTGGTGGAAAACCTTCTCTCCTCCAGACGCAAAGAATGCCCCCTTGTGCCGTCACCTTCCTTGGTATAAACAGATCCTCAGCGAGATATTTGTATTGTCCCCTTATATACTTATTCATGGTTATTAGATCGCCCCTCAGTCGTCTTTTTTCTAGACTAAATAATCCTAATTTCGCTAATCTATCTGGGTATTGTAGTTCTCCCATCCCCTTTATTAATTTTGTTGCCCTCCTTTGTACTCTCTCTAGTTCCATTATATCCTCCCTGAGCACCGGTGCCCAAAACTGGACACAGTACTCCATGTGCGGTCTAACTAGGGATTTGTACAGAGGCAGTATAATGCTCTCATCATGTGTATCCAGACCTCTTTTAATGCACCCCATGATCCTGTTTGCCTTGGCAGCTGCTGCCTGGCACTGGCTGCTCCAGGTAAGTTTATCATTAACTAGGATCCCCAAGTCCTTCTCCCTGTCAGATTTACCCAGTGGTTTCCCATTCAGTGTGTAATGGTGATATTGATTCCTTCTTCCCATGTGTATAACCTTACA
Organism: Ranitomeya imitator; assembly: GCF_032444005.1. Lineage (NCBI taxonomy): Eukaryota > Metazoa > Chordata > Amphibia > Anura > Dendrobatidae > Ranitomeya > Ranitomeya imitator. Next base: position 105,652,279 of record NC_091283.1, on the reverse strand, counting down.
TTTATCATTGTTAAACCTCATCTGCCACCTTTGAGCCCAAGTTTCCAACTTATCCAGATCCATCTGTAGCAGAATACTATCTTCTCTTGTATTAACTGCTTTACATAGTTTTGTATCATCTGCAAATATCGATATTTTACTGTGTAAACCTTCTACCAGATCATTAATGAATATGTTGAAGAGAACAGGTCCCAATACTGACCCCTGCGGTACCCCACTGGTCACAGCGACCCAGTTAGAGACTATACCATTTATAACCACCCTCTGCTTTCTATCACTAAGCCAGTTACTAACCCATTTACACACATTTTCCCCCAGACCAAGCATTCTCATTTTGGGTACCAACCTCTTGTGTGGCACGGTATCAAATGCTTTGGAAAAATCAAGATATACCACGTCCAATGACTCACCGTGGTCCAGCCTATAGCTTACCTCTTCATAAAAACTGATTAGATTGGTTTGACAGGAGCGATTTCTCATAAACCCATGCTGATATGGAGTTAAACAGTTATTCTCATTGAGATAATCCAGAATAACATCCCTCAGAAACCCTTCAAATATTTTACCAACAATAGAGGTTAGACTTACTGGCCTATAATTTCCAGGTTCACTTTTAGAGCCCTTTTTGAATATTGGCACCACATTTGCTATGCGCCAGTCCTGCGGAACAGACCCCGTCGCTATAGAATCCCTAAAAATAAGAAATAATGGTTTATCTATTACATTACTTAGTTCTCTTAGTACTCGTGGGTGTATGCCATCCGGACCCGGAGATTTATCTATTTTAATCTTATTTAGCCGGTTTCGCACCTCTTCTTGGGTTAGATTGGTGACCCTTAATATAGGGTTTTCATTGTTTCTTGGGATTTCATCTAGCATTTCATTTTCCACCGTGAATACCGTGGAGAAGAAGGTGTTTAATATGTTAGCTTTTTCCTCGTCATCTACAACCATTCTTTCCTCACTATTTTTTAAGGGGCCTACATTTTCAGTTTTTATTCTTTTATTATTGATATAGTTGAAGAACAGTTTGGGATTAGTTTTACTCTCCTTAGCAATGTGCTTCTCTGTTTCCTTTTTGGCAGCTTTAATTAGTTTTTTAGATAAAGTATTTTTCTCCCTATAGTTTTTTAGAGCTTCAATGGTGCCATCCTGCTTTAGTAGTGCAAATGCTTTCTTTTTACTGTTAATTGCCTGTCTTACTTCTTTGTTTAGCCACATTGGGTTTTTCCTCTTTCTAGTCCTTTTATTCCCACAAGGTATAAACCGCTTACACTGCCTATTTAGGATGTTCTTAAACATTTCCCATTTATTATCTGTATTCTTATTTCTGCTAATACACTTTATTTTTATTTCATAAAATCAATACATGTGAATATAAGAAACTTTGTAATATATTTTATCCAAGAAATCTGCTTTTTTTTCTGCCAGGACTGATCTTTCATTTTCAAAATTCTGAATTCCTGAGTAAAAATCTGTCTTCAGTGAAGACAGATTTTCACAATAAAGAGATAGAAGATGATAATTGGTGCTGATAACATTTTTGAAGATGGGAATGGAGAGGAGCTAGAGCTTCCTCCTCCCTCCTTGCATCGACATAGAATCTTATCAGTAGTAACTAGGGCTGAGCGACTTTTACTTTTATAGGATCGGGTCGGATTTCACGAAATCCGAATTTTTTCAAAAGTCGGGTTGAGTGAAATCGGCCGATCCTATAAAAAAGTCAGGGTCGGGGTCGGCCGAAACCCGAAACCCAATGCAGTGCATTGGGTTTCCAATGGTTCCCAGGGTCTGAAGGAGACGAAACTCTACTTCAGGCCCTGGGATCCATATTTAAATGTAAAATAAAGAATTAAAATAAAAAATATTGCTATACTTACCCTCTGACACGCCCTGGTACTAACCGGGAGCCTTCCTTCCTTAGAATCAGCGCGTGAAGGGCCTTAGATGACGTCGTGGCTTGTGATTGGTCGCGCGACCGCCCATGTGACCGCTCGCGCGACCAATCAGAAGCCGCGATGTCACCGAAGGTCCTTCAAGCGCTGATTCTTAGGAAGGAAGGCTGCCGGAAAGAAGCAGGGCGCATCCGAGGGTGAGTATATTCCTATTAGGTATATACTCACCTTCGGACGCACCCTGCTTCTTTCCGGCAGCCTTCCTTCCTAAGAATCAGCGCTTGAAGGACCTTCGGTGACGTCGCGGCTTCTGATTGGTCGCGCGAGCGGTCACATGGGCGGTCGCGCGACCAATCACAAGCCGCGACGTCATCTAAGGCCCTTAACATGCTGATTCTAAGGAAGGAAGGCTCCCAGTTAGTACCAGGGAGCGTCAGAGGGTGAGTATAGCAATATTTTTTATTTTAATTCTTTATTTTACACTTAAATATGGATTCCGATACCGATTTCCGATATTGCAAACATATCGGAACTCGGTATCGGAATTCCGATACCAGATTCAGAAGATCGCCGACCTCATGGCCGACCCCACATAGGGGTCGGGTTTCATGAAACCCGACTTTGCCAAAAGTCGGCGACTTCTGAAAATGGCCGACTCGTTTCGCTCAACCCTAGTAGTAACTATCACCTCTTTGATCAGTAATGTAATAATTTGTATTCACTGAATACAGATTTTCCCATCAATTGAGAATTTTGAAAACCAATGATCAGTCCTGATGGAGAAAGACGCAGATTTCTCTTATAAACTAGATATGTTTCTTATTTTCATGAGTCCCATGAGATAAAAATTAAAATGAGTTACTTTTTAACTAAGGCTTCTTTCACACTAGCGTCGGAATCTCCCCGTCGCAATGCGTCGGGGAGAGATTCCGACGCTAGCGTTTGCTGCATTGTACAATGGGTGCAGCGGATGCATTTTTCCGGCGCATCCGCTGCCCCATTATAAGGTGCGGGGAGGTGGGGGCGGAGTTCCAGCCGCGCATGCGCGCTCGGAAAAAGCGGTCCGTCGGGAGAAAAAAACGTTACATTTAGGGTTTTTTTTTCCCGATGGACCGCCAAAGCACTACGCATCCGTCGCAAGACGGATGCGAAGTGTGCAAATCCGTCGCAAATGCGTCGCCAATAGAAGTCTATGGGGAAAAAACGCATCCTGCAAGCACTTTTGCAGGATGCGTTTTTTCTGCAAAACGACGCATTGTGACGGATTTCCAAAAAACGCTAGTGTGAAAGTACCCTAAGCGATAATTCTTTTTTGCTCACATTTTACCATTTATCTAACGTCAGGCAAGTTTTTCTCCAAACCCACTGGACAGCCAGAAACTAATTCCATCTCCTTAAATCTTGTGAACCAGAGCTGACAAATTCTCTTTACACCTACAAAATGTATATAAAACACCAAGATCATTGTGAGCCCCTAATTTCCCAGGAGGAGGCACAGGACCAGAATGAGTGAAGATGATTAGGACTGTATCTCTCCACTATCGGTGCTGCGGTCGCCTCTAAACCCCTTGGGGTGAACGTCGCCCCTGTTGTTTACATATAAAGCTTTACATCTTTCAATGCGCATCTGTTATGCAAAAATAAATGCTAGAATGTACAGCACCATTAACCTCACTATGTATGTAGCATGTCATTCATTCTGTACAACAATTCCCATAGTAAATTAGTTTGGTAAAACATTCACACCTATTTGCACAGTGGAGATTTATTAGATTTATTAATTAAAGAAACATATTTACATCTTACAGCTTGTTTACTAACTCAAATTAATATGTTTTTACTAATAAATAGAAGCAAAAGATGCAAAACAGTAAAAAAATTAAATCTGCAACCAAATAATCCCTTAATCCAGTTTATTTTTCAAAACTTGTAAGAGAAGTGACATAGACGCTTAGATAAATAGCCTGAAATTAATGAGATGTATCTAATATACTGTATGCATAGTGAACTTTGGAAAATTTTACCAAAAAGGTCCATAATTCTGTAAACAAGAATGTGCTATGACAGGGGTGGGGAATCTTTTTTCTGCCAAGGGCAAATTGAATATTTATTCCATCCTTCGGGGGCCGTACAAACTCCGCCCACAAAGTACAACCTGACTCTGGCACTGGTCTCAGGACGTAATCTTTCATTGCATGCCCTTCAATGTTTAGTAGTGAACAGTGTGTGTGTGTGTGTGTGTGTATGTGTGTGTGTGTGTGTTAACAGAGAAAGAAGAAATTAATGAGCTGGTTGTAATCAAAATAAACCTCCCTGCCCAAGAATGCGGTCCCTGAGAATCTGCTCGGGGGCCTGATTAGAGGGCCGTAAATGGCCCTGGGGCCTGAGGTTCCCCACCCCTGTGCTATGATTACTGTTAATGCATTTTCACTATTTCGTGCCTGTTTGGCTTCTTTTTAATTTAAGGATGACATATTCTATTTTATCATGTTTGACAATACACACATAAGGCAGAGTCGTGTGCATGGATTTATATGGGAAATCAAAGACAGGGCCGACTTATCCATGAATATTAATGTAATATGTTACATATGTAGGCTGTCAACTGGTTCATGCAGCTTTATTTGAACACCTGTTTCTTACACTATGGCTGACCCGAACAACAAAAGCAATTGTTACCATCCACCTCTCGTGTCTCCCCTTTTCCTCATAGATTGTAAGCTTGCGATCAGGGCCCTCACTCCTCCTGGTATCTGTTTTGATCTGTGCTTATTGTTATGCTGTAACGTCTATTGTCTGTACAAATCCCCTCTATAAAGTAAAGTGCTGCAGAATATGTTGGCGCTTTATAAATAAAATTATTATTATTATTATTATTAATATGTAAGTGCAGTCCAGATATACGCTGTAGCCATCAACAACCAAAACCTAGAATAAAGACATAATATGCATGCACACTGCAGCAAGAGATCAAATAGCAATAAATGGAAATATCATGGGGTACTTAGCTTAACACCCCTTTGATCAAAAAGGTATAAAAGCCATATGACTGTAACAAGGCGACAAGTCTGTGGCTATGGTATAGCACGGGCCATTTACTCCATAAATTTGGTTGACAAAACAGGTACAATATTTCTTTTTTAAGAGTTAAAAAACAGTGATCAATTTAACTCAATATGATTTATTTCAGACAGAGGAATTATCAGTACTTAGCTATTTTCTTGATATCTGGATGTTAAATATCTGGAGCCATGTCATCTGCTGGTGTAGGTCCACTGTGTTTTATCCAGTCCACAGTCAGCGCAGCCGTCTGCCAGGAAATTTTAGAGCACTTCATGCTTCCCTCTGCAGACAAGCTATTTGGAGATGGAAATTTAATTCTCCATTAGGACTTGGCACCTGTCCACACTGCCAAAAGTACCAATACCTGGTTTACAAACAACAGTATCACTGTGCTTGATTGGCCAGCAAACTTGCCTGACCTTAACCCCATACAGAATCTATGGGGTATTGTCAAGAGGAAGATGAGAAACACTTGAACCAACAATGCAGATGAGCTGAAGGCTGCTATCAAAGCAACCTGGGCTTCTATAGCACCTCAGCAGTGCCACAGGCTGATCGCCTCCATGCCACACCACATTGATGCAGTGATTGATGCAAAAGGAGCCCCGACCAAGTATTGAGTGCATTTACTGAACATGCATGTCAGTAGGATGACATTTCGGATGTTAAAATGATTTTTTCAAACTGGTGTTATATAGTATTCTAATTTAGTGAGATGATGACTTTAGGGTTGTCATTGGCTGTAAGCCATAATCATTAACATTAACAGAAATAAACAATTGAAATACATCACTGTATTTGTAATGACTATCTAATATATGAGTTTCACTTTTTGTATTGAAGAACTGAAATAAATTAACTTTTTGATGATATTCTAATTTTGTGAGGTGCACCTGTGTCTCCAGTTCATTCATTTTGTTTGCAAGACTTCTTACATTTGCCAGCAGACATATAATACTATTAGAACATTTGTTATTCAGCTTCCTACTTTCCTTGCATATTCGAGACCCCCAAAATTCTCATTAATCCCTATGGCCTCACTCTCTTTGTCTACTCTATCTGTCCCCTTATTAGCCAAACCACCCTCCCTCCCACCCACCAGATCTTAGTTTTAAAGCTATATGGAAGAATGTCTCCAGCGTGGTAAATTAAGACTTCACATTTACTGGTAATGCATTAAAATGAACATGTTGAGAGCACACAAAGGGATTAGGATGGAATAACGACCAACGCATTTCGACTGTGAGGTCTTACTCATGATCTTAGTTTTAAAGCTCCTCCATCTGTATGACCATTTTTCCCCAAGCCCAGCTGCGCCCTCGCCATTATGGTGCAGCCTGTCCCTACTGTAGAGCCTTAAACCAACAGAGCAGTCAACCCAGTTCTCCATGAACCCAAACCCTTCCTTCTGGAACCGATTTCTAAGCTATTTGTTTATCTCGCTAAGCACCTTCTGTCTTTCTAGTGATGCTCGTGACATGGGCAGTATTTCTGAAAACACCACCATGGCAGTTTCTCTCCTAGTTCCCTGTAATAGCTTTTAAGGACCTTCCACCCCCTCTAACTTTGTCATTGGTGCTGATGTGTAATCTGTCTATCCCATCAGCAGTATATCAAACCCAAGCACCCACCAGACAACACACTGTTTGGCATTCACTGTTTCGGCGACAAATGACCCTGCCTGTCCTCCTGATTATGGAGTCCCCTACCATGAACACCTGTGGCCTCTGCTGCACTACCATTTCCCTCCTTCCTATAGCAGTGGTTTTCCTGGTTGCAACGCTCTGCTGTAGTGATCACAGTTCTGGGCTTGCATTCCTAATATCAGCCAAATAGTCATATTAACTTGGAAGTGCCAGATCAGAGAACAGAGATGGACTCCCTAGCACTACCCTCTACCACTTCTTCTGTCACCCAGCTACCTACTTCTTGGCTCTTGACAATTGCCCTGGTGTGGTGGCAATAGGGGGAATAGTTTTTGAGATTGATGTTATCTGGCATAAAGTCCACTCACACACAAGAAAAAAAAATTATTTGAATAAAGACTCCCCAACACATTTCTTGGTTCACACATTTATTATTAAAAAATAATCCCAGCATCATCATCTTGGTTACTCTTGGTTCCCATGACACCATCGCTCATGAGACATGACCAGGAGTCACCTATGGAGCATCATTCTCAAAACGACGCTCCATAGGTTGCAGTAGAGAATCGCTGGGGTTGTGGATGCCACAATGAATTACATTATAGGTGCACCAGTGCAATCGGGTAGAGCAAAGGCTGAGTGCCATAATTGGTGCATCTAAAGGAGCTTCCCAGCCTGCTTTGCCTTAGCTAGTTACTAAAAATAAGGGGGACACCAAGTCTTTCTCCAAGGGTCCCCCCCATTTTTTCATAACTAAGGAAAAGCAGGCTGGGAAGCTCCATTAGATGTGCCAGGTACCAACCCCCTCCTACTACACAATGTATGATAATCCATGAGATATCATAGCTGCAGGGCATTATTGGAAAGCCTGTGCAGCAACGCACAAATATGCTAACTTGCATTCTGATCCTTCAGCATTGTAAGAAATTACTCCTGGCAAGTTATTTCCTGCTGCAACACAAATGATAGTCCTACTAAGTGCAGAGTGCAGATTTCAACTGATCCAATGTTCTGGCCTTGTGCTACTTGGTCCAAAAAGTCTCTTCTTGTTTGCAATCCTCAGTAGTGGCTTCTTTGCAGCCATTCAACCATAAAGGCCTGCTTCTCACCGTTTACATTGGACAGTTAATTGTTATGAAAGGCAATTCAGAATCACAATGGACATGGAGGTCAGAGCACATACAGTGAACTGACAATAACCCAAAATAATAGAACGAGCTCTGAGACGTGGGAACTCTGCAGACCGCAATCCCTAAGCCTATCAAACCACACTAAAAGTAGCCGTGGAGCGCTCCTGACCAGAACCTAGGCGCCTCGTCACAGCCTGAGAAACTAGCTAATCCTGAAGATAGAAAAATAAGCCTACCTTGCCTCAGAGAAATTCCCCAAAGGAAAAGGCAGCCCCCCACATATAATGACTGTGAGTAAGATGAAAACACAAACATAGAAATGAAACAGATTTAGCAAAGTGAGGCCCGACTAGCTGAACAGAACGAGGATAGATAAGATAACTTTGCGGTCAGCACAAAAACCTATAAAAAACCACGCAGAGGGGACAAAAAGACCCTCCGCACCGACTAACGGTACGGAGGTGGTCCCTCTGCGTCTCAGAGCTTCCAGCAGGCGAGAAAAACCAATAAAGCAAGCTGGACAGAAAAATAGCAACAAAATAACATAAGCAAAACTTAGCTTTGCAGAGCAGCAGGCCACAGGAATGATCCAGGGAAAAAACAAGTCCCACACTGAAACATTGACAGGAAGCATAGATCAAAGCATCAGGTGGAGTTAAGTAGAGAAGAAGCTAACGAGCTCACCAGATCACCTGAGGGAGGAAACTCAGAAGCTGCAGTACCACTTTCCTCCACAAACGGAAGATCCCAGAGAGAATCAGCCGAAGTACCACTTGTGACCACAGGAGTGAACTCTGCCACAGAATTCACAACAGTACCCCCCCCTTGAGGAGGGGTCACCGAACCCTCACCAGAGCCCCCAGGCCGACCAGGATGAGCCACATGAAAGGCACGAACAAGATCGGGAGCATGGACATCAGAGGCAAAAACCCAGGAATTATCCTCCTGAGCATAACCCTTCCATTTAACCAGATACTGGAGTTTCCGTCTTGAAACACGAGAATCCAAAATCTTCTCCACAATATACTCCAATTCCCCCTCCACCAAAACCGGGGCAGGAGGCTCAACAGATGGAACCATAGGTGCCACGTATCTCCGCAACAATGACCTATGGAATACGTTATGTATGGAAAAAGAATCTGGAAGGGTCAGACGAAAAGACACAGGATTAAGAACCTCAGAAATCCTATACGGACCAATAAAACGAGGTTTAAACTTAGGAGAGGAAACCTTCATAGGAATATGACGAGAAGATAACCAAACCAGATCCCCAACACGAAGTCGGGGACCCACACGGCGTCTGCGATTAGCGAAAAGTTGAGCCTTCTCCTGGGACAAGGTCAAATTGTCCACTACCTGAGTCCAAATCTGCTGCAACCTGTCCACCACAGTATCCACACCAGGACAGTCTGAAGACTCAACCTGTCCAGAAGAGAAACGAGGATGGAACCCAGAATTGCAGAAAAACGGTGAAACCAAGATAGCCGAGCTGGCCCGATTATTAACCCCTTAAGCCCCGAGGGTGGATTGCACGTTAATGACCGGGCCAATTTTTACAATTCTGACCACTGTCACTTTATGAGGTTATAACTCTGGAACGCTTCAACGGATCTTGGCGATTCTGACACTGTTTTCTCGTGACATATTGTACTTCATTTTAGTGGTAACATTTATTCGATATAACTTGCGTTTATTTGTGAAAAAAACGGAAATTTCGCAATTTTCCAACTTTAAACTTTTATGCCCTTAAATCACAGAGATATGTCACGCAAAATACTTAATAAGTAACATTTCCCTCATGTCTACTTTACATCAGCACAATTTTGGAACCAAATTTTTTTTTTGTTAGGGAGTTATAAGGGTTAAAAGTTGACCAGCAATTTCTCATTTTTACAACACCATTTTTTTTTAGGGACCACATCTCATTTGAAGTCATTTTGAGGGGTCTATATGATAGAAAATACCCAAGTGTGACACTATTCTAAAAACTGCACCCCTCAAGGTGCTCAAAACCACATTCAAGAAGTTTATTAACCCTTCAGGGGTTTCACAGGAATTTTTGGAATGTTTAAATAAAAATGAATATTTAACTTTTTTTCACACAAAATTTATTTCAGCTCCAATTTGTTTTATTTTACCAAGGGTATCAGGATAAAATGGATGCCAAACGTTGTTGTACAATCTGTACTGAGTACGCTGATACCCCATATGTGGGGGTAAACCACTGTTTGGGCGCATGGCAGAGCTCGGAAGGAAAGGAGCGCCATTTGACTTTTCAATGCAAAATTGACAGGAATTGAGATGGGACGCCATGTTGCGTTTGGAGAGCCCCTCATGTGCCTAAACATTGAAACCCCCCACAAGTGACACCATTTTGGAAAGTAGACACCCTAAGGAACTTATCTAGATGTGTGGTGACCACTTTGACCCACCAATTGCTTCACAGAAGTTTATAATGCAGAGCCGTAAAAATAAAAAATCATATTTTTTCACAAAAATTATCTTTTTGCCACCAATTTTTTATTTTCCCAAGGGCAAGAGAAGAAATTAGACCACAAAAGTTGTTGTGCAATTTGTCCTGAGTGCGATGATACCCCTTATGTGGGGGTAAACCACTGTTTGGGCGCATGACAGAGCTCGGAAGGAAAGGAGCGCGATTTGACTTCTCAATGCAAAATTGACTGGAATTGAGATGGGACGCCATGTTGGTTTGGAGAGCCCCTGATGTGCCTAAACATTAAAACCCCCCACAAGTGACACCATTTTGGAAACTAGACCCCCTAAGGAACTTATCTAGATGTGTTTTGAGAGCTTTGAACCTCCAAGTGTTTCACTACAGTTTATAACGCAGAGCCGTTAAAATAATTTTTTTTTTTTTTTCGCAAAAATTATTTTTTAACCCCCAGTTTTGTATTTTCACAAGGGTAACAGAATAAATTGGACCCCAAAAGTTGTTGTCCAATTTGTCCTGAGTATGCTGATACCCAATATGTGGGGGGGAACCACTGTTTGGGCGCATGGCAGAGCTCGGAAGGGAAGGAGCACCATTTGGAATGCAGACTTAGATGGATTGGTCTGCAGGAGTCACGTTGCATTTGCAGAGCCCCTGATGTACCCAAACAGTACAAACCCCCCACAAGTGACCCCATATTAGAAACTAGACCTCCCAAGGAACTTATCTAGATGTGTTGTGAGAACTTTGAACCCCTAAGTGTTTCACTACAGTTTATAACGCAGAGCCGTGAAAATAAAAATTCTTTTTTTTTTCACAAAAATGATTTTTTAGCCCCCAGCTTTGTATTTTTACAAGGGTAACAGAATAAATTGGACCCCAAAAGTTGTTTTCCAATTTGTCCTGAGTACGCTGATACCCCATATGTGGGGGGGAACCACTGTTTGGGCGCATGGCAGAGCTCGGAAGGGAAGGAGCGCCATTTGGAATGCAGACTTAGATGGATTGGTCTGCAGGCGTCACGTTGCATGTGCAGAGCCCCTGATGTACCCAAACAGTACAAACCCCCCACAAGTGACCTCATATTGGAAACTAGACCTCCCACTGAACTTATCTAGATGTGTTGTGAAAACTTTGAACCCCCAAGTGTTTCACTACAGTTTACAACGCAGAGCCGTGAAAATAAAAAATCCTTTTTTTTTCCCACAAAAATGATTTTTAGCCCCCCAAATTTTTATTTTCCCAAGGATAACAAGAGAACTTGGACCCAAAAAGTTGTTGTCCAATTTGTCTCGAGTACGATGATACCCCATATGTTGGGGTAAACCGCTGTTTGGGCGCACGGAAGAGCTCGGAAGTGAAGGAGCACTGTTTTACTTTTTCAATGCAGAATTGGCTGGAATTGAGATCGGACGCCATGTCGCGTTTGGAGAGCCCCTGATGTGCCTAAACAGAGGAAACCCCCCAATTATAAATGAAACCCTAATCCAAACGCACCCCTAACCCTAATCCCAACAGTAACCCTAACCACACCTCTAACCCAGACACACCCCTAACCCTAATCCCAACTGTAACCCTAACCACACACCTAACCCTGACACACCCCTAATTCTAATCCCAACCCTAATCCCAACCGTAAATGTAATCCAAACCCTAACCCTAACCCTAGCCCTAACCCGAATGGGAAAATGGAAATAAATACATTTTTTTAAATTTTATTATTTTTCCCTAAGGCTAGGTTCACATTGCGTTAGGGAAATCCGTTTAGCGCTAGCGGATTGCGCTAACGCAATGTCTTTTTAGGTGTCGTGTTTAGTGGTCGCGTTAACGTCCCCGCTCTGGAAGATCGGGGATCGGACCTCGGGCGCGCCACGGACGCTGCAAGCAGCGTCCGAGGCGCGCCACAAAAGAACGGCACCTTGCTAGCGCGAGCCAAAAATGGCACGCTCTAGCGATGCGCTACACCCGAAAATCACATTGCTGTCAATGGGTGTGCTAACGGACCCGTTGCACGGCATTAATTGTGACATTTTCGCCGTGCAATGCTGTCCGTTAGCGTTAACCCATTAACGCAATGTGAACCTAGCCTAACTAAGGGGGTGATGAAGGGGGGTTTGATTTACTTTTATAGCGTTTTTTATATCGGATTTTTATGATTGGCAGCTGTCACACACTAAAAGACGCTTTTTATAGCAAAAAAGTTTTTGCGTCTCCACATTTTGAGACCTATAATTTTTCCATATTTTGGTCCACAGAGTCATGTGAGGTCTTGTTTTTAGCGGGACGAGTTGACGTTTTTATCGGTTACATTTTCGGACACGTGACAGTTTTTGATCGCTTTTTATTCCGATTTTTTGTGAGGCAGAATGACCAAAAACCAGCTATTCATGAATTTCTTTTGGGGGAGGCGTTTATACCGTTCCGCGTTTGGTAAAATTGATAAAGCAGTTTTATTCTTCGGGTCAGTACGATTACAGTGATACCTCATTTATATCATTTTTTTATGTTTTCGCGCTTTTATACGATAAAAGCTATTTTATAGAAAAAATAATTATTTTGGCATCACTTTATTCTGAGGACTATAACTTTTTTATTTTTTTGGTTATGATGCTATATGGCAGCTCATTTTTTGCGGGACAAGATGACGATTTCAGCGGTATCATGGTTATTTATATCTGTCATTTTGATCGCGTGTTATTCCACTTTTTGTTCAGCATTATGATAATAAAGCGTTGTTTTTTTGGCTCGTTTTTTTTTTTTTTCTTACGGTGTTCACTGAAGGGGTTAACTAGTGGGCCAGTTTTATAGGTCGGGTCGTTACGGACGCGGCGATACTAAATATGTCTACTTTTATTGTTTTTTTGGTTTTTTTTAGATAAAGAAATGTATTTATGGGAATAATATTTTTTTTTTTTACACGTGTGGAAATTTTTTTTTCTACTTTTTCACTTTGTCCCAGGGGGGGACATCACAGATCACCGATCTGACAGTGTGCACAGCACTCTATCAGATCGGTGATCTGACATACAGCCGGGCAGGATTAGAGCTGCAGCTGCAGCCTGATCCTGACCCGGAAGTGCTCCCTGCAGAACCCGGATGCAGCCCGGCGGCCATTTTACATAGTAACATAGTAACATAGTTAGTAAGGCCGAAAAAAGACATTTGTCCATCCAGTTCAGCCTATATTCCATCATAATAAATACCCAGATCTACGTCCTTCTACAGAACCTAATAATTGTATGATACAATATTGTTCTGCTCCAGGAAGACATCCAGGCCTCTCTTGAACCCCTCGACTGAGTTCGCCATCACCACCTCCTCAGGCAAGCAATTCCAGATTCTCACTGCCCTAACAGTAAAGAATCCTCTTCTATGTTGGTGGAAAAACCTTCTCTCCTCCAGACGCAAAGAATGCCCCCTTGTGCCCGTCACCTTCCTTGGTATAAACAGATCCTCAGCGAGATATTTGTATTGTCCCCTTATATACTTATACATGGTTATTAGATCGCCCCTCAGTCGTCTTTTTTCTAGACTAAATAATCCTAATTTCGCTAATCTATCTGGGTATTGTAGTTCTCCCATCCCCTTTATTAATTTTGTTGCCCTCCTTTGTACTCTCTCTAGTTCCATTATATCCTTCCTGAGCACCGGTGCCCAAAACTGGACACAGTACTCCATGTGCGGTCTAACTAGGGATTTGTACAGAGGCAGTATAATGCTCTCATCATGTGTATCCAGACCTCTTTTAATGCACCCCATGATCCTGTTTGCCTTGGCAGCTGCTGCCTGGCACTGGCTGCTCCAGGTAAGTTTATCATTAACTAGGATCCCCAAGTCCTTCTCCCTGTCAGATTTACCCAGTGGTTTCCCGTTCAGTGTGTAATGGTGATATTGATTCCCTCTTCCCATGTGTATAACCTTACATTTATCATTGTTAAACCTCATCTGCCACCTTTCAGCCCAAGTTTCCAACTTATCCAGATCCATCTGTAGCAGAATACTATCTTGTCTTGTATTAACTGCTTTACATAGTTTTGTATCATCTGCAAATATCGATATTTTACTGTGTAAACCTTCTACCAGATCATTAATGAATATGTTGAAGAGAACAGGTCCCAATACTGACCCCTGCGGTACCCCACTGGTCACAGCGACCCAGTTAGAGACTATACCATTTATAACCACCCTCTGCTTTCTATCACTAAGCCAGTTACTAACCCATTTACACACATTTTCCCCCAGACCAAGCTTTCTCATTTTGTGTACCAACCTCTTGTGCGGCACGGTATCAAACGCTTTGGAAAAATCGAGATATACCACGTCCAATGACTCACCGTGGTCCAGTCTATAGCTTACCTCTTCATAAAAACTGATTAGATTGGTTTGACAGGAGCGATTTCTCATAAACCCATGCTGATATGGAGTTAAACAGTTATTCTCATTGAGATAATCCAGAATAACATCCCTCAGAAACCCTTCAAATATTTTACCAACAATAGAGGTTAGACTTACTGGCCTATAATTTCCAGGTTCACTTTGCAGTCCCCGGATTTTGGATCCGGGGACTGCAGGGAGAAGATGCTCGGTACACGGTGAGTACATCACCGTGTACCGATCGTCTGAGGGAAGCACGCAGGGAGCCCCCTCCCTGCGCGATGCTTCCCTGCACCGCCGGCACATCGCGATCATCTTTGATCGCGGTGTGCCGGGGGTTAATGTGCCGGGAGCGGTCCGTGACCGCTTCTGGCACATAGTGCCGGATGTCAGCTGCGATAGTCAGCGCGGCCGATCGCATATGACGTACTATCCCGTCCCTGGGAATTAAGTCCCAGGTCACCTGGACGGGATAGTACGTCTTATGGGATTAAGGGGTTAAGGGCGAACTCAGCCAAAGGCAAAAAGGACACCCAGTCATCCTGATCAGCAGAAACAAAGCACCTCAGATATGTTTCCAAGGTCTGATTGGTTCGCTCGGTCTGGCCATTAGTCTGAGGATTAAAAGCCGAGGAAAAAGACAAGTAAATGCCCATCCTACCACAAAAGGCTCGCCAAAACCTCGAAACAAACTGGGAACCTCTGTCAGAAACAATATTCTCTGGAATGCCATGCAAACGAACCACATGCTGGAAGAACAAAGGCACCAAATCAGTGGAGGAAGGCAATTTAGACAAGGGTACCAGATGGACCATCTTAGAAAAGCGATCACAGACCACCCAAATGACTGACATCTTTTGAGAAACGGGAAGGTCAGAAATAAAATCCATAGAGATATGTGTCCAAGGCCTCTTCGGGACCGGCAAGGGCAAAAGCAACCCACTGGCACGAGAACAGCAGGGCTTAGCCCGAGCACAAATCCCACAGGACTGCACAAAAGCACGCACATCCCGCGACAGAGAGGGCCACCAAAAGGATCTAGCCACTAACTATCTGGTACCAAAGATTCCAGGATGACCAGCCAACACCGAACAATGAAGTTCAGAGATAACTCTATTCGTCCACCTATCAGGGACAAACAGTTTCTCCGCTGGGCAACGATCAGGTTTATTAGCCTGAAATTTTTGCAGCACCCGCCGCAAATCAGGGGAGATGGCAGACACAATTACTCCTTCCTTGAGGATACCCGCCGGCTCAGATAAACCCGGAGAGTCGGGTACAAAACTCCTAGACAGAGCATCCGCCTTCACATTTTTAGAGCCCGGAAGGTACGAAATCACAAAGTCAAAACGGGCAAAAAACAACGACCAACGAGCTTGTCTAGGATTCAAGCGCTTGGCAGACTCGAGATAAGTCAAGTTCTTATGATCAGTCAATACCACCACGCGATGCTTAGCTCCTTCAAGCCAATGATGCCACTCCTCGAATGCCCACTTCATGGCCAGCAACTCTCGGTTGCCCACATCATAATTACGCTCAGCAGGCGAAAACTTCCTGGAAAAGAAAGCGCATGGTTTCATCACTGAGCAACCAGAACCTCTCTGCGACAAAACAGCCCCTGCTCCAATCTCAGAAGCATCAACCTCGACCTGGAACGGAAGAGAAACATCTGGTTGACACAACACAGGGGCAGAAGAAAAACGACGCTTCAACTCTTGAAAAGCTTCCACAGCAGCAGAAGACCAATTGACCACATCAGCACCCTTCTTGGTCAAATCGGTCAATGGTTTAGCAATACTAGAAAAATTGCAGATGAAGCGACGATAAAAATTAGCAAAGCCCAGGAACTTTTGCAGACTTTTCAGAGATGTCGGCTGAGTCCAATCATGGATGGCTTGGACCTTAACAGGATCCATCTCGATAGTAGAAGGGGAAAAGATGAACCCCAAAAATGAAACCTTCTGCACACCAAAGAGACACTTTGATCCCTTCACAAACAAAGAATTAGCACGCAGGACCTGAAAAACCGTTCTGACCTGCTTCACATGAGACTCCCAATCATCCGAGAAGATCAAAATGTCATCCAAGTACACAATCAGGAATTTATCCAGGTACTCTCGGAAGATGTCATGCATATAGGACTGAAACACTGATGGAGCATTGGCAAGTCCGAACGGCATCACGAGATACTCAAAATGACCCTCGGGCGTATTAAATGCAGTTTTCCATTCATCACCTTGCTTAATTCGCACCAGATTATACGCACCACGAAGATCTATCTTTGTGAACCAACTAGCCCCCTTAATCCGAGCAAACAGATCAGATAACAATGGCAAGGGGTACTGAAATTTAACCGTGATCTTATTAAGAAGGCGGTAATCTATACAAGGTCTCAGCGAACCATCCTTCTTGGCTACAAAAAAGAACCCTGCTCCTAATGGCGACGATGACGGGCGAATATGCCCCTTCTCCAGGGATTCCTTCACATAACTGCGCATAGCGGTGTGCTCAGGCACGGACAAATTAAACAATCAACCTTTTGGGAATTTACTACCAGGAATCAAATTGATAGCACAATCACAATCCCTATGCGGAGGTAGGGTATTGGACTTGGGCTCATCAAATACATCCCGGTAATCAGACAAGAACTCTGGGACCTCAGAAGGAGTGGATGACGAAATTGACAGAAATGGAACATCACCATGTACCCCCTGACAACCCCAGCTGGACACCGACATGGATTTCCAATCTAATACTGGATTATGGGCTTGTAGCCATGGCAACCCCAACACGACCACATCATGCAGATTATGCAACACCAGAAAGCGAATAACCTCCTGATGTGCAGGAGCCATGCACATGGTCAGCTGGGTCCAGTATTGAGGCTTATTCTTGGCCAAAGGCGTAGCATCAATTCCTCTCAATGGAATAGGACACTTCAAGGGCTCCAAGAAAAACCCACAACGCTTAGCATATTCCAAGTCCATCAAATTCAGGGCAGCGCCTAAATCCACAAATGCCATGACAGAATATGATAACAAAGAGCAGATCAAGGTAACGGACAGAAGAAATTTTGACTGTACAGTACCAGTGGTGGCAGACCTAGTGAACCGCTTAGTGCGCTTAGGACAATCAGAGATAGCATGAGTGGAATCACCACAGTAGAAACACAGACCATTCAGACGTCTATGTTCTTGCCGTTCAACTCTGGTCAAGGTCCTATCACACTGCATAGGCTCAGGTTTAAGCTCAGGTAATACCGCCAAATGGTGCACAGGTTTACGCTCACGCAAGCGTCGACCGATCTGAATGGCCAAAGACATAGACTCATTCAAACCAGCAGGCATAGGAAATCCCACCATGACATTCTTAAGGGCTTCAGAGAGACCCTTTCTGAATATTGCTGCCAGCGCAGATTCATTCCATTGAGTGAGCACTGACCACTTTCTAAATTTCTGACAATATACCTCTATCTCATCCTGAGCCTGACAAAGAGCCAGCAAATTTTTTTCTGCCTGATCCACTGAATTAGGCTCATCGTACAGCAACCCAAGCGCCAGGAAAAACGCATTGATATTACTCAATGCAGGATCTCCTGACACAAGAGAAAACGCCCAGTCCTGAGGGTCGCCGCGCAAAAAAGAAATGACGATCCTAACCTGTTGAACTGGGTCACCAGAAGAGCGAGGTTTCAAAGCCAGAAATAGTTTACAATTATTTTTGAAACTCAGAAATTTAGTTCTATCTCCAAAAAACAAATCTGGAATAGGAATTCTCGGTTCAAGCAAAGAATTCTGGACCACAAAATCTTGAATATTTTGAACTCTTGCCGTGAGCTGATCCACACATGAAGACAGACCTTTACTGTCCATTGCTACACCTGTGTCCTGAACCACCCAAATGTCTAGGGGAAAAAAAAGACAAAACACAGTGCAAAGAAAAAAAAATGGTCTCAGAACTTCTTTTTTCCCTCTATTGAGAATCCTTAGCACTTTTGGCTTCCTGTACTGTTATGAAAGGCAATTCAGAATCACAATGGACATGCAGGTCAGAGCACATACAGTGAACTGACAATAACCCAAAATAATAGAACGAGCTCTGAGACGTGGGAACTCTGCAGACCTCAATCCCTAAGCCTATCAAACCACACTAAAGGTAGCCGTGGAGCGCTCCTGACCAGAACCTAGGCGCCTCGTCACAGCCTGAGAAACTAGCTAATCCTGAAGATAGAAAAATAAGCCTACCTTGCCTCAGAGAAATTCTCCAAAGGAAAAGGCAGCCCCCCACATATAATGACTGTGAGTAAGATGAAAACACAAACATAGAAATGAAACAGATTTAGCAAAGTGAGGCCCGACTAGCTGAACAGAACGAGGATAGGGAAGATAACTTTGCGGTCAGCACAAAAACCTATAAAAAACCACGCAGAGGGGACAAAAAGACCCTCCGCACCGACTAACGGTACGGAGGTGGTCCCTCTGCGTCTCAGAGCTTCCAGCAGGCGAGAAAAACCAATAAAGCAAGCTGGACAGAAAAATAGCAACAAAATAACATAAGCAAAACTTAGCTTTGCAGAGCAGCAGGCCACAGGAATGATCCAGGGAAAAAACAAGTCCCACACTGAAACATTGACAGGAAGCATAGATCAAAGCATCAGGTGGAGTTAAGTAGAGAAGAAGCTAACGAGCTCACCAGATCACCTGAGGGAGGAAACTCAGAAGCTGCAGTACCACTTTCCTCCCCAAACGGAAGATCCCAGAGAGAATCAGCCGAAGTACCACTTGTGACCACAGGAGTGAACTCTGCCACAGAATTCACAACAGTTAATGTTGAGATTTGTCTGCTACTTGATGTCTTTGTAGAATTTATAAAGACTTATCTGAGGTGATGTTAATTTGCAGTTTCTGAGACAGCAAACACTGATAAACTTATCCTCTGCAGCAAAGGTAATTGTTGGTCTTCGTTTTCTGAGACAGTGCTGATAGGAGATAGTTTAATTATAGAGATTGATGGTTTTCATGATTGCATGACAATACCTTCAAGGCTCAAGCAATTTTATGGAATGACTGACCTCCATCTCTTAAAGTAAATATGGTCTGTCAGTTCACTTTACTTAGTTGAGTGGTACTTACCATATTCTAGCTTAAAACAGTTATGGAATTGGCCTTAACACTGTGTGGAACTGTGTATCAACACTTCCTCTGCAAAACACACCTAATAGTTGCAAATACGTTCCAAAGGCTGAAAATTTCACAAATGAACTCTTGACAAAGTATACTTGTTCTTTTGAAGCAATTCCAGTTAACTACCTGATTAAGCTGCTTTATTGAATGCCAATGGTGTGTAAAGTTGTCATTACAGAAAAGGGGCTACTTTGAAGAACTAAGGTTTAACACATATTCTGCTTTGTTTCACTCATGTTTCTTTACATCTTGTTTCCATAAGTGCTTCTTAATGGTTTTAATGCCTTCCATCTGAATCTACTATATGCACATACCAATAAGAGGAAGAAAAAACATTCCATAAACAGGAGTGTCTGTAAGTGATAAGTTGCAATCTTGGGACAACTCCTATAATTTATTATTATAGTGTGTTTAGAGGAGGGAGAGCACAAAAGGCCATTGCAAGACAATAATCTAGTTTTTGGACAATCTAAGGGTGGTTTCACACTTGCGTTTTTGTCTGCAGCGTTTTTTTTCAAAAAAACGCATGCGTTTTTTTTTCCTATCTTTAACATTGAAAACGCATGCGTTTTTTTGTGTACGCGTTTGGTCGCGTTTTTTGACGCATGCGTTTTTTTACTGCATGCGTTCATTTTCTGAAATGCTACTTGTAGTATTTTTAGAAGCGTTTTTTGGACCAAAAAAAAACGCATGCGTTTTCATGCGTTTTTTTTGGGTCAAAAAATACATTGGAGTCAATGGGGACGCATGCGTTTTTTGGTGCATGCGTTTTTTGCGGTAAAAAACGCATGCGTTTTTTTATTAAAAAACCAGAAAACATACTGATATGCCACCCCCCAGCATAAAGGTGATAAAGGGAACCTAACCCTACCCCTAACCCTACCCCTAACCCTAAGGGATCCTAACCCTAACCCTAATCCCTTTATGGTTAGGGTTAGGGGTAGGGTTAGGGTTAGGGTTAGGATCCCTTAGGGTTAGGGTTAGGGGTAGGGTTAGGGGTAGGGTTAGGGGTAGGGGTAGGATCCCTTAGGGTTAGGGGTAGGGTTAGGGTTAGGGTTAGGGGTAGGATCCCTTAGGGTTAGGGTTAGGGGTAGGGTTAGGGGTAGGGTTAGGGGTAGGGTTAGGGGTAGGGTTAGGGGTAGGGTTAGGATCCCTTAGGGTTAGGGTTAGGGGTAGGGTTAGGGTTAGGGGTAGGGTTAGGGGTAGGATCCCTTTAGGGTTAGTGTTAGGGGTAGGGTTAGGGGTAGGGTTAGGGTTAGGGTTAGGATCCCTTAGGGTTAGGGTTAGGGGTAGGGTTAGGGTTAGGGGTAGGGTTAGGGGTAGGATCCCTTTAGGGTTAGTGTTATGATCCCTACCCCTAACCCTACCCCTAACCCTAACCCTAACCCTAACTATTTCTGTTTATAGTGGGTTTTTTACTTTATTTTGATGATTGGCAGTTGTCACACATTTTTCTGCATGCGTTTAAAAAACGTAAACGCATGAAAAAACGCATGTAAACGCGGTAAAACGCAGCGTTTTTTTCACCACATGCAAAAACGCATGCGTCAAAAAAACGCAGCGTTTACACGCGTTTACATGCGTTTTTTCACCATGCGTTTTTTTGCGTTTTTTACCGCAAAAACGCACCCGAAAAAACGCCAATGTGAAACCAGCCTAAAAGAGTACTAAACCTTTCTTGAAATAATAAAATGAAATGTTACAAAATTTATACAAAAAAATGTGGAAGTCATTATGGAATCCTTACAAAAATTGTAAGATAAAATAATTTTTCTTTAACTATGTTAGGAAATCATTTATCCAAACCAAGAGGGGAAAGGTTTGATGGTACAATTAAAAGGTGTTCTAATTCAGGGACCCACGTCATTAAATTCAACTGCCCTTATAGAGCATACATACATGCATGGGCTCTGTGGCCAGACTATTTGGATATCCTCATGTGCTGGTTGGAATATTTGTATGGACAATTTTCTCTGCACACTACTATTTAAAACAATTTGGAGGGTATCACTTGGCTCACTACGTTTGAGATTAAAGGGAATGTCTCTTGAGGTTTTTGATATGTAATCTGACAGCAGCATGATGTAGGGACTGAGACTCTGATTTCAGTGATGTGCGACTTACTAGGCTGGGTTGTTGTTTCAATAAAGTCAGTCTTATATCAGCAGATTATCTTTACAGGACTAGGTGTCTTGTGCCCCTTAGTCACCTTCTGTGTGTAATCCTACCAACACCAAGGGGTTAGGAGTTTTCTAACAATACAGAGTGATATAGGTGGGGTTATATTAAGTACAGCATTCTGAGCTCTGCTACATCTATTGCAGACAAAACTGTTTTATCACAACTGTAGCACACATTAAACTAAAGGATACACACCTGGAATCAGGGTATCTGTCTTTATATCATGCTGCTCTCAGAAGAGGTAGTGAAAACCTGCTGACAGATTCAATTTAATAGGTGAAAAACTTTTTTCTCCCTCGCTAATTCTGGGAAAAACTGATCCCATTCTGATCAGCTCTGACCAGAATAACAGGACAATTTTTTTTCGGATGGAGAGAAAACAGTCATGTGCACCTACAGTGCCGGCAAAAAAAAATCTTTACAAGTTCAATGAAACCACAAAATCTTAATATTCAAGTGGATTCAAGTGTTTTATTGTGGATATTTTATTACAGTTAGTATTTTGTCATGTCACCCTTAAATTTTATCACCATCTGCAGTCGTTTAGGCATGGATTCAGCAAGGCTGGCTAAGTATGTGCTACCCACACCATCAGTGTCAGGGTGTTTAACAGTCTTAACTGTATATTTTGGGTCATACCGTGACACGGTTCTCGGATGACGCACAACCTTTGAGCCTCCCCTGACCAGCCTGAAAGTGCTCTCATCACTAAACATCACTTTCTTCCACTCTTCAGATGTCCAATCTTGATATTTCTTACATAAGGCAAGCCTTTTCTTCTTCATTGCTGCTGTGAGCAGGGGCTTCATTGCGGCACGGCAACTTGGTAGACCCAGGTCCTTCTGCAGGCGGTGATGAATTGTCCTAGTTGCGATGTTCTGGAGGAGCACAGGGTACTTGTTTTTTAGTTCAACAGCAGTTATAGAAGGATGTGACATCACTTCACGCTTCAGAAGCTTATCAGTCCTCGGTGAAGTCTTCTTAGGTGCGCCAGAGCCTGGCTTCCTCTGTGGCACCATCCCAGGAGGCAATGATGCCGCCGACCGCTTCAGTTGATAAATTGCTTCTCTTGACAATCCCAGATCTCTAGCTGCAACAATCACCGAATCCCCCTTCTCGAGCAGAGTCAAGGCACGAGATTTCTGTTCCATTTTAAGCTTCTTTCGACCCATTGTGGGAGATAATAAAAAACTGAGGGAGATAATAAAAGACTGCCTAATAGCAAAACTGGCTGAGCTGCACATAACAACCAATCAGAGTGCAGCTTTCGCTTTACCAGAGGAGTAAAAACTGAGCGTTGATTGGTTGATATTTGCAACAAAGCCAGCTTTAATATTAGACAGTTTTTTATTATCTCCCCCATTGTGTACACTTTTAAAAAGTGAAATTATGATGTGGATTTTATATGTAAAGTTTTTTTTTGCTGCGCAAGTGTAAAGATTTTTTTTTTGCCGGCACTGTACTCTTAAACAGGGTAGACCTCAGTCAGACATCCTTTTCTATTCTCTTGCAAACCTGATTTTCATTAGTTTGCTGGATTAGATTTTGATAAGTATTTGCTCCATGTGTCTGTTTTTATCATCATTGTATTATAAGCTATTTTGTCATCTGCTAAAAAAAATAAAAATTCCCAAACCTATAGAATTTCATGGTGATTTTGATCTGTGACACAGATAAAACAAATGAAATGAACATGTCTCCAGATCTTTTTGTGGACCACAGAAAAATGAATGGAGTATAATGGGTACATATCCTATGCTTGGAAAACACAAATAGAACCCATATGTAAAAACGAATGTTCCTACTGGTACAACTCCACAAGATAACGCTCAGTTTTCAATTTCTAGCTGTCTTGGAGCAGCATGAAGCAGACTTCTACAGAAAGTGTAGCAGAATTTTAATTTCATGCAGAATACAAATATTTACCAAAACACTTTAGGAGAAGTGACGGGTCCTAATTAATATTTTCTCTTTTTTTTGCACTATACCTTATACCTATTAATATATTTAAGGTTGGATGCCTGAACAGCAATGTTAAAAACTCTGTCCATCAGCTGTGACAGCTTTCTGTTTTTCATTACATAATCAGTGAAGAAACAGTAATGTTAATGATTGAGTGTTGCTGCTTACCTGAGCAGAAAGCAACATTTATAGCACATTCTCTGTATAATGCCACAATTCAGAATAAATGCACAAAGCGTCTCAAAAAACAAAGCATAATTAGAGATGGAAACATCGGCAAGGCATCAGTGATTTCGCACGTAAGGAATTACTAAATGCCACTTGAAAGACCAAACAACAAAGACTTTGATGTCAGCTAACGTCTTATGTGTGGCCTAACATTATAAAATAAACCAGTAATTTAGAAGATATTTGTTAAGAAAAATAAACTTAATAATACTTTAATAAGAAAAAAGATAATTTAGAAGTAAAATGGGGACCAGCATCAGCCGCAGGACAATTGTAAATTGCAGTGTGCCCTGTTAGTCACTCGCGTTGCATTTATACACTCCTTTATTGGCCATCCCTTGATAAGACATGACCATCCAATAGTATGACCCCTGCAGCAGCTAAAAGGCTGACTGACCACACATTTTAGGCCGGTTTCACACGTCAGTGGCTCCGGTACGTGAGGTGACAGTTTCCTCACGTACCGGAGACACTGACTCACGTAGACACATTGAAATCAATGTGTGTCTGCACATGTCAGCGTGTTTTCACGGACCGTGTGTCCGTTTGGAAAACACGGAGACATGTCAGTGCTCGTTGGAGCTCAAGTATTACACAGAGCCATTAAAGTCAATGGGTCCGTGTAAAACACGTACCACACATGGATGTTGTCCGTGTGCAGTCTGCGTGCCGTGCATGAGACAGCACTACTGTAAGCGCTGTCCCCCCCGTGTGTGGTGCTGAAGCCCCATTCATTTCTTCTCTCCAGCAGTGTTCGCTGGAAAGAAGGAATGAATAATCTTTTTTTTTTATTTATTTTTGTTTTTAAAATAAAGTTACCGGTAATCTGCCCCCTCCCACCCCCTATGCGGCCGCCCGCTGGCATTAAAATACTTACCCAGCTCCCTCGGCGCTTACATCCTCTCAGCGTCGCTGCTTGTCCTGTATGAGAGGTCACGTGGTGCCGCACAATACAGTGATGAATATGCGGCTCTACCTCCCATAGGGGTGGAGCCGCATATTCATTACTGTAA
The DNA here is from genome assembly GCF_032444005.1 of Ranitomeya imitator. Taxonomy (NCBI): domain Eukaryota; kingdom Metazoa; phylum Chordata; class Amphibia; order Anura; family Dendrobatidae; genus Ranitomeya; species Ranitomeya imitator. Next base: position 105,627,152 of record NC_091283.1, on the reverse strand, counting down.
TAAGCGGCACCACGTGACCGCTCATACAGGAAGAGCTGCAACGCTGAGAGGATGCAAGCGCCGAGGGAGCTGGGTAAGTATTTTAATGCCAGCGGGCGGGTGCACAGGGGGTGGGAGGGGGCAGATTACCGGCAACTTTATTTTAAAAACAAAAATAAATTAAAAAAAAAGATTATTCATTCCTTCTTTCCAGCGAACGCTGCTGGAGAGAAGAAATGAATGGGGCTTCAGCACCAGATGCAGGGGACAGCGCTTAACTGTAGCGCTGTCTCCTGCACGGTGCGTGTGGTACCCACTCGGTACACGGGCAGCACACAGATGCCGCACGTGTGCCACACTGATGTGCCATGTGAGCACACGGACACACGGACACGGATAATTCCGGTACCGATTTTTCCGGTACCAGAATTATCTGGACGTGTGAGACTGGCCTTAAAGGGACACTGTCACCTGAATTTGGAGGGAACAATCTTCAGCCATGGAGGCGGGGTTTGGGGGTTTTTGATTCACCCTTTCCTTACCCGCTGGCTGCACGCTGGCTGCAATATTGGATTGAAGTTCATTCTCTGTCCTCTGTAGTACATGCCTGCACAAGGTGCAATCTTGTCTTGCGCAGGAGTGTACTATGGAGGACAGAGAATGAACTTCAATCCAATATTGCAGCCAGCATGCAGCCAGCGGGTAAGGAAAGGGTGAATCAAAAACCCCCAAACCCCGCCTCCATGGCTGAAGATTGTTCCCTCCAAATTCAGGTGACAGTGTCCCTTTAAGGATGGTTGCCTCTGTGTCTGGGCTTTCAATTGGAAGCTGTCATGGTAACACTACAGTAAGTAATCTTGGTAGTGACACAAGGCTCTCGCTTGTATTCAAATGGGATTTCTCCTGTCTTACATCACCTTTCTCGGCTTTTTTATTTGAAAATATTACATTAGCAGAAAAAAAAATTGGAATGAATAAATTGGACTTTATCTGCACTCACCATGCGTATGCTTTAATATGATTCTGCTAATATCAGATTTAAAAAAAAAAATCATGGCAGCCAATCATAAAAAGGATAAAAATGCATAAGTTAAGAAGAACAAAAAATGACATTAGATTTTAGATTATTTTAAAATGTTCATTTTGTTTCTGAGCCAAGATCGTTGAGAATGCATGATATGAGCAGGTGTCCTACAGACCTGCTGCATATATCAGAATCCACAACACATGCTAATGCAAATAAACTATTCAGGCAGGGCCGCCATCAGGGCATTACAGCCATTACATGTGTAAGGGGCCCGGTGAGGAGAGGTAAGGAGGGAGGGCCCGGACTGACCAGACACGCAGTCAGCATGTCTCATACACTTTGGGCCCCACCTCTTTTCCTGCCGGTCTGGAGACATTATGAGGTGATTGCATCGCTCCTGTCTGATGTGGCCGCACTCACTGCAGCAGACGCTGCACAAGGACCTGGGCTTTTGCTCTGTACAGAGCTCGGTGCCGCCTCCAGCATCTCTCACCCTCACCTACTCCAGAACATAACAGCAGCAGTGACCGGAGCTCTGCAGGAAGAGATTGAAGCCAGGAAAGGTCAGCAATTCTGTGATGCTGCCTCCTAGTGGTTCCAGAACTAGGGCTTCACTGGGCTGCAGGAGGGACCCCGGGGCCCCACTATTCCTGTGGGATCAAGCTGCCGGCACTATGCTACACTACACTTCTCTGTCCCTCTATAACACCAGTGCTAGGAAACTGCTGTGTAGGAAGTCTCCCTGTACTCGCATCACTTGCAGTCGGGACGGGGGAGGGGGTGACCAAGGGTCTGCACTGGAAGAGGAAGCAGCTGCTCTATAGTCTCCTGCTGACTGCTGCCCTGGCTGTCTGCTAGCCTGGGATAATGGTGCAGGTGGTGAAGGCCCTGCAGCATAGGTAAGTATATATAATAGTGTGCGTATGATACTATGGAGTATATAGTGTATGTAATATATAGTGTGCAGTATATGTATTTTCTTGTTTGTAAATGTGTATGGATATACTGGAGATGATCCTTGTATACGTAATAGTGTATCTGCAGTATGTAGTGTTGTTAATGTATAGCGTACAGTGTGTGTGTATATATATATATAAATATATATATATATATATATCTACTATATAAAGCTGAGTGTGTGTGTGTGTGTGTGTATGTCCGGGATTGGCATCTGCACCGTCGCAGCTACAGCAACAAAATTTTGCACAGTCACACGTCTGGACCCCGAGAGCGTCATAGGCTACGTTGTGAGGTGAAATTTTAACCCCGCACTTTCCAATTCACCAAACAATTTTGCCCCTATCTACATAATGGGGAAAAAGTGAAATGAAAAGTGTTGGAGGCGTCGCAGTTACAGCCACAAAATTTTGCACAGTCACATGTCTGGACCCTGAGAACGTCATAGGCTATGTTGTGAGGTGAAATTTTAACTCCACGCTTTCCAATTCACCAAACTATTTTTCTCCTATCTACATAATGGGGAAAAGTGAAAGGAAAAGTGTTGGAGGCGAATTGACAGCTGCCAGATGTGAACAAGGGGGACTTAAAGAATGAGAGCGATGGCGCAAAAGAGTATATACCGATCAGTTGCTAAGGTGGGGCCCCGACATGAGATACTCACCACACATGGGGATATGAACACACACACAAAATGCGCCACACACTACCACGTGCTTGAACACATATACCACCCTCAGCACACATTTCACCACACATACACCAACCTCGCCACATAAAAGTCGAAACACAAAAGTCGCCACTCAAAACTCGCCACGCGCAAAACTCGCCACATGCAAAAACTAGGCTCACGCAAAACTCGCCACAAGTGCAAAACTCACCTCATGGAAAACTCGCCACACGCAAAACTTGCGCACGCGGAAAAATTGCCATATGCACAAAATTTGCAACACATGCAAAAGTTGCCTCACACAAAACTTGCACATACTCAAAAGGCACCAGACATAAAACTCACCACGCGCAAAACTCGCCATGCGCAAAACTTGCTGCACACAACTTGCTACACTAACCTGTTACATGCAACTCGACACACAAAAAGTTGCTACACGCATGTTGCCACACAAAACTCATCTCACAAAAGTCGCTACATGCATGTCGCCACACACAACTCAACACACACAACTTGACAAACGAAACTCGCCCTAAAACACACACAAGTCTGGTATTAGCCTTCAAAAATAAAAATCTGATTAATAAGCAGACAAACTACAAGAGCAACAAATGTACCATATAGGAAAGACAGCAGCTGTCAGTCACATGACCTGTCTATTATGTGTATGTGTGAGCTAATATATACTGCCTGGGGGAGGGCTTCCTGTTGGCTGGGGATATATCAGGCTGCCAATTTATCTTACAAATACTGAGGTAAAAATACTGAGCAAATAACGTGTTAACGAGGTCTAATACAGGAGATCACACAGGTATATACTATATACAGGGGAGATGACACACAGATATATACTATGTACAGGAGAGATAACATAGTAACATAGTAACATAGTAACATAGTTAGTAAGGCCGAAAAAAGACATTTGTCCATCCAGTTCAGCCTATATTCCATCATAATAAATACCCAGATCTACGTCCTTCTACAGAACCTAATAATTGTATGATACAATATTGTTCTGCTCCAGGAAGACATCCAGGCCTCTCTTGAACCCCTCGACTGAGTTCGCCATCACCACCTCCTCAGGCAAGCAATTCCAGATTCTCACTGCCCTAACAGTAAAGAATCCTCTTCTATGTTGGTGGAAAAACCTTCTCTCCTCCAGACGCAAAGAATGCCCCCTTGTGCCCGTCACCTTCCTTGGTATAAACAGATCCTCAGCGAGATATTTGTATTGTCCCCTTATATACTTATACATGGTTATTAGATCGCCCCTCAGTCGTCTTTTTTCTAGACTAAATAATCCTAATTTCGCTAATCTATCTGGGTATTGTAGTTCTCCCATCCCCTTTATTAATTTTGTTGCCCTCCTTTGTACTCTCTCTAGTTCCATTATATCCTTCCTGAGCACCGGTGCCCAAAACTGGACACAGTACTCCATGTGCGGTCTAACTAGGGATTTGTACAGAGGCAGTATAATGCTCTCATCATGTGTATCCAGACCTCTTTTAATGCACCCCATGATCCTGTTTGCCTTGGCAGCTGCTGCCTGGCACTGGCTGCTCCAGGTAAGTTTATCATTAACTAGGATCCCCAAGTCCTTCTCCCTGTCAGATTTACCCAGTGGTTTCCCGTTCAGTGTGTAATGGTGATATTGATTCCTTCTTCCCATGTGTATAACCTTACATTTATCATTGTTAAACCTCATCTGCCACCTTTCAGCCCAAGTTTCCAACTTATCCAGATCCATCTGTAGCAGAATACTATCTTCTCTTGTATTAACTGCTTTACATAGTTTTGTATCATCTGCAAATATCGATATTTTACTGTGTAAACCTTCTACCAGATCATTAATGAATATGTTGAAGAGAACAGGTCCCAATACTGACCCCTGCGGTACCCCACTGGTCACAGCGACCCAGTTAGAGACTATACCATTTATAACCACCCTCTGCTTTCTATCACTAAGCCAGTTACTAACCCATTTACACACATTTTCCCCCAGACCAAGCATTCTCATTTTGTGTACCAACCTCTTGTGCGGCACGGTATCAAACGCTTTGGAAAAATCGAGATATACCACGTCCAATGACTCACCGTGGTCCAGTCTATAGCTTACCTCTTCATAAAAACTGATTAGATTGGTTTGACAACACACACAGGTATATACTATATAGAGGAAGAGATGACATACAGGTGCATACTATATACAGGAGGAGATGACATACAGGTATATACTAAATGCAGGAGGAGATGACACACAGGTATATACTATATACAGGAGCAGATTACCTACAGGTATATACTATATACAGGAGGAGATGACATACAGGTATATACCATATATAGGAGGAGATGACATACAGGTATATACTATATATAGGAGGAGATGACATACAGGTATATACTATATACAGGGGAGATGACACACAGCAGGTATATACTATATACAGGGGAGATGACATACAGGTATATACTATATACAGGAGATGACATACAGGTGTATACTATATATAAGGGAGATTACAAACATGTATATACTGAGGTGAAAATGAGAGGTGTGAGGTGAAAATGAAAAGGTGTGAGTGCAAAATGAGAGGAGTGAGGGAAAATAGTGTAGTGATACGAAAATGACAGATGTGAGGTCAAAATGACAAGTGTTAGGGGGGAATGAGAGGAGTGAGGGAGAAAATGAGAGGTGTGAGGGAGAAAATGAGAGATGTGAGGGGAAAAATGAGAGGCGTGATGGGAAAATAAGAGAAGTGACGTGCTATAACTAACCACAGATATTTACTTTGCCTAGGCAACGCCGGGCTCTTCAGCTAGTATATATATATATACATACAGTTAGGGCCAGAAATATTTGGACAGTGACACAAGTTTTGTTATTTTAGCTGTTTACAAAAACATGTTCAGAAATACAATTATACTGTATATATAATATGGGCTGAAAGTGCACACTCCCAGCTGCAATATGATAGTTTCCACATCCAAATCGGAGAAAGGGTTTAGGAATCATAGCTCTGTAATGCATAGCGTCCTCTTTTTTAAGGGACCAAAAGTAATTGGACAATGGACTCTAAGGGCTGCAATTAACTCTGAAGGCGTCTCCCTCGTTAACCTGTAATCAATGAAGTAGTTAAAAGGTCAGGGGTGGATTCCAGGTCTGTAGTTTTGCATTTGGAAGCTGTTGCTGTGAGCAGACAACATGCGGTCAAAGGAACTCTCAATTGAGGTGAAGCAGAACATCCTGAGGCTGAAAAAAAAGAAAAAATCCATCAGAGAGATAGCAGACATGCTTGGAGTAGCAAAATCAACAGTTGGGTACATTCTGAGAAAAAAGGAATTGACTGGTGAGCTTGGGAACTCAAAAAGGCCTGGGCGTCCACGGATGACAACAGTGGTGGATGATCGCCGCATACTTAATTTGGTGAAGAAGAACCCGTTCACAACATCAACTGAAGTCCAGAACACTCTCAGTGAAGTAGGTGTATCTGTCTCTAAGTCAACAGTAAAGAGAAGACTCCATGACAGTAAATACAAAGGGTTCACATCTAGATGCAAACCATTCATCAATACCAAAAATAGACAGGCCAGAGTTAAATTTGCAGAAAAACACCTCAAGAAGCCAGCTCAGTTCTGGAAAAGTATTCTATGGACAGATGAGACAAAGATCAACCTGTACCAGAATGATGGGAAGAAAAAAGTTTGGAGAAGAAAGGGAACGGCACATGATCCAAGGCACACCACATCCTCTGTAAAACATGTTGGAGGCAACGTGATGGCATGGGCATGCATGGCTTTCAATGGCACTGGGTCACTTGTGTTTATTGATGACATAAGAGCAGACAAGAGTAGCCGGATGAATTCTGAAGTGTACCGGGATATACTTTCAGCCCAGATTCAGCCAAATGCTGCAAAGTTGATTGGACGGCGCTTCATAGTACAGATGGACAATGACCCCAAGCATACATCCAAAGCTACCCAGGAGTTCATGAGTGCCAAAAAGTGGAACATTCTGCAATGGCCAAGTCAATCTCCAGATCTAAACCCAATTGAGCATGCATTTCACTTGCTCAAATCCAGACTTAAGACGGAAAGACCCACAAACAAGCAAGACCTGAAGGCTGCGGCTGTAAAGGCCTGGCAAAGCATTAAGAAGGAGGAAACCCAGCGTTTGGTGATGTCCATAGGTTCCAGACTTAAGGCAGTGATTGCCTCCAAAGGATTTGCAACAAAATATTGAAAATAAAAATATTTTGTTTGGGTTATGTTTATTTGTCCAATTACTTTTGACCTCCTAAAATGTGGAGTGTTTGTAAAGAAATGTGTACAATTCCTACATTTTCTATCAGATATTTTTGTTCAACCCTTCAAATTAAATGTTACAATCTGCACTTGAATTCTGTTGTAGAGGTTTCATTTCAAATCCAATGTGATGGCATGCAGAGCCCAACTCGCGAAAATTGTGTCACTGTCCAAATATTTCTGGCCCCACTGTATATATATATGATCCTTGTATCTGTAGCATATATTGTACACAATGTACAGTGTGTGTGTATGTATATATATTATAGTTCTATCAGTGTAGAGATTCCATGTCTACAGAGGAGTGCTGCACTCTGTACCCTAATGCCAGCACACAATGCATGTGTGTATTTTTATGAATTATCTTTAGTGTTGAGCGATACCGTCCGATACTTGAAAGTATCGGTATCGGATAGTATCGGCCGATACCCGAAAAATATCGGATATCGCCGATACCGATATCCGATACCAATACAAGTCAATGGGACATCAAGTATCGGAAGGTATTCTCATGGTTCCCAGGGTCTGAAGGAGAGGAAACTCTCCTTCAGGCCCTGGGATCCATAGGGATGTGTAAAATAAAGAATTAAAATAAAAAATATTGATATATTTACCTCTCCGGCGGCCCCTGAACTCAGCGCGGGTAACCGGCAGGCTTCGTTGTTCAAAATCAGCGCTTTTAGGACCTGAGAATCACGTCCCGGCTTCTGATTGGTCACGGGCCGCCCATGTGACCACCACGCGACCAATCACAAGCCGCGACGTCACCGCAAGCTATTAACGCGCTCATTTTTAAAAATGAGCGCGTTAATGACTTTCAAAGACGTAGCGGCTTGTGATTGGTCGCGGCCACGCGACCAATCACAAGCCGCGACGTCACCGCAAGCTATTAACACGCTCATTTTTAAAAATGAGCGCGGTAATGACTTTCAAAGACGTAGCGGCTTGTGATTGGTCGCGTGGCCGCGACCAATCACAAGCCGCTACGTCTTTGAAAGCCATTAACGCGCTCATTTTTAAAAATGAGCGCGTTAATAGCTTGCGGTGACGTCGCGGCTTGTGATTGGTCGCGTGGCCGCGACCAATCACAAGCCGCTACGTCTTTGAAAGCCATTAACGCGCTCATTTTTAAAAATGAGCGCGTTAATAGCTTGCGGTGACGTCGCGGCTTGTGATTGGTCTCGTGGCGGTCACATGGGCGGCCCGCGACCAATCAGAAGCCGGGACGTGATTCTCAGGTCCTAAAAGCGCTGATTTTGAACAACGAAGCCTGCCGGTTACCCGCGCTGAGTCCAGGGGCCGCCGGAGAGGTAAATATATCAATATTTTTTATTTTAATTCTTTATTTTACACATCTCTATGTCTCCGATACCGATACCCGATACCACAAAAGTATCGGATCTCGGTATCGGAATTCCGATACCGCAAGTATCGGCCGATACCCGATACTTGCGGTATCGGAATGCTCAACACTAATTATCTTTAATAACACACCTCACCTATAATGCGTGAGAAGACGTCATATACTGGTATACTGTATGTATATATGTGAGCATTTTACAGGGCCACCATCAGGGCATGACGGCCGTGACTGGCATATGGGGCCCGGTGGGCAGAGGAGGCCCGCATCGGGCCCCGTCTCATCTGCTCACCGGGCCCCTACCGGCAGCCGCAGGCTAACCGGGCCCTTAGCACCGATGCTGCAGCTGTTTAAAGCTATTGACGCGGGCCCGCACGTCAATAGTTAACAGCCGCCAGCCAATCTGAGGCTGGCAGCTGACGTCAGCCGCAGCGTGCGTGCATGTCGCCGGCGTCTGACATCATTGTCAGTCGCCGGCGAGTGCACGCTGCAGCTGCGTGGAGACAGAGAACTTCGCCCGCCGCAGGAGCACGGCCAGGTAAGAAGAACTTTTTTTTTTTTTTTCCTTGAGAGCGGCGATCCGGGGGGCCCAGGGAAGAACGCTGGACACAGAGGCAAAAAGCTGGACAGAGATGGGGCAGAGTGCTGGACAGAGATGGGGCAGAGTGCTGTACTGAGATGGGGCAGAGTGCTGGACAGAGATGGGGCAGAGTGCTGGACAGAGATGGGGCAGAGTGCTGGACAGAGATGGGGCAGAGTGCTGGACAGAGATGGGGCAGAGTGCTGGACAGAGATGGAGCAGAGTGCTGGACAGAGATGGGGCAGAGTGCTGGACAGAGATGGGGCAGAGTGCTGGACAGAGATTGGGCAGAGTGCTGGACAGAGATGGGGCAGAGTGCTGGACAGAGATGGGGCAGAGTGCTGTACAGAGATGGGGCAGAGTGCTGTACAGAGATGGGGCAGAGTGCTGGACACAGATGGGGCAGAGTGCTGGACACAGATGGGGCAGAGTGCTGGACACAGATGGGGCAGGATTGGACACAGATGGGGCAGGATTGGAAACAGACGGGGCATAGTGCTGGACACAGATGGGGCAGAGTGCTGGACAGAGATGGGGCAGAGTGCTGGACAGAGATGGGGCAGGATTGGACACAGACGGGGCAGGATTGGAAACAGACGGGGCAGAGTGCTGGACAGAGATGGGGCAGAGTGCTGGACACAGATAGGGCAGAGTGCTGGACACAGATGGGGCAGGATTGGAAACAGATGGGGCAGAGAGCTGGACAGAGATGGGGCAGAGTGCTGGACAGAGATGGGGCAGAGTGCTGGACAGAGATGGGGCAGAGTGCTGGACAGAGATGGGGCAGGATTGGACACAGATGGGGCAGGATTGGAAACAGACGGGGCAGAGTGCTGGACACAGATGGGGCAGAGTGCTGGACACAGATGGGGCAGAGTGCTGGACACAGATGGGGCAGGATTGGAAACAGATGGGGCAGAGTGCTGGACACAGATGGGGCAGAGTGCTGGACACAGATGGGGCAGGATTGGAAACAGATGGGGCAGGTCAGGATTGGAAACAGATGGGGCAGAGTGCTGGACACAGATGGGGCAGGATTGGACACAGATGGCTGACGCCAGGAATGAGACACACGGGGGCTAGGATGGCGAATATTACCATAGGGGCTAATTAAGGGATATTATTATTGCAGTGATGCATTTATTTTATTTTTTGAGTATACTGTTTTAAATGGGGGGTCGGTCCTGTTACTGTGTAGAGTGATACTATGTTGCCTTCTTCATGTGGTGTAATGTAGAAGTTGGGAAAATTAAGTAATGTGTTCTACAAGCGGAACTCGAGATAACTGTGTTATTTCCTGCAGAGACGAGTCTGGCTGGATGAAGTGATGGCGGTCTGTGCTGGATGAAAGATGAAGGACTTCACCTAGAGACGTCACTGGTGAGTCAGTGTTACCTATACACTGACACTATACACTGTATACTATATACAGAGGTCTTGTGTATAATGTCACCAGTGATCACTGTATTACCTCTACACAGACACTGCATACTAAGTACAGATCTCCTGTGTATAATGGCACTGATGGTGATAGTATTGTGGCTTTTTTTTTATTACTGATCAGTATTGTAGTATTCAGTCATTGGTGGTAATATGTGGTCTGGTCATGGTGTAGCGGTATTTGTTCCTTGTATTTTATATTATTCGATCACTGTGGTGGTAATATGTCATCTGGTCATAGTGCTGTGGTATTTGTTCCTTGTATGTAGTATTATAGGTCATTTTAAAAATTGAAAAATAAATAAAAATATACCTAAATTGTATTGCATATTTTAACAAATATTTAATAGGTTACAGCAGAGTAGGGCCCGGCCAAAAGTGTCTACCGTGTTATGGTGGCAGCTTGAAAAATCTTTTGGCCAAAACAAAAGCTGCCGGCTATATGTGTGATCTGGTGATGGGAACTGTTAATGTGTGATAGGTGAGAAGTGGAGATTTTCCAAGAGAGAGCGGTGGGACTGTGGACAGTTCGAGGGGTGGAGCCTGGAGGCGGGGCTGGGGTGGAGCCTGGGCGGAGTTTCAAGGGGGCCCCGAAAATTTTGCCAGTATGGGGCCCCAAAATTTCTAGTGGCAGCCCAGTATTCAGGTATTGAGCTGAGATGAGTGAATAAATTGCAGTGAAATTGAATTGTAATAGAATTTAACAAAAATCTTTATTTGCCAAAAATCCACATGGATTTAGCAAAATGAGGCCTTCAGCCAGCATTTTTCTAAACCTTAGAAGGCAATCAAAGTGTGGCTTCTCCCTCTTTATCCCCATCGGCACCTTGAGATCATGATTGTGTGGTGCTGATGTTTGCCATGGCATTTCACGGCCAAATAGCGGCCTTAAGGTACCTTCACACATAACGATATCGTTAAGGAAATCGTTCTGTGTGACAGCGACCAACGATCAGGCCCCTGCTGGGAGATCGTTGGTCGCTGTGGAAAGTCCAGAACTTTATTTCGTCGCTGGACTCCCTGCAGACATCGCTGAATCGGCGTGTGTGACACCGATCCAGCGATGTCTTCACTGGTAACCAGGGTAAACATCGGGTTACTAAGCGCAGGGCCGCGCTTAGTAACCCGATGTTTACCCTGGTTACCAGCGTAAAAGTAAAAAAAACAAACACTACATACTTACCTACCGCTGTCTGTCCCCGGCGCTCTGCTTCTCTGCACTCCTCCTGCACTGGCTGTGAGCGTCGGTCAGCCGGAAAGCACAGCGGTGACATCACCGCTCTGCTTTCCGGCCGCTGTGCTCACAGCCAGTGCAGGAGGAGTGCAGAGAAGCAGAGCGCCGGGGACAGACAGCGGTAGGTAAGTAGGTAGTGTTTGTTTTTTTTACTTTTACGCTGGTAACCAGGGTAAACATCGGGTTACTAAGCGCGGCCCTGCGCTTAGTAACCCGATGTTTCCCCTGGTTACCCAGGGACCTCGGGATCGTTGATCGCTGGAGAGCTGTCTGTGTGACAGCTCTCCAGCGACCAAACAGCGACGCTGCAGCGATCGACATCGTTGTCGGTATCGCTGCAGCGTCGCTGAGTGTGAAGGTACCTTTAGCGTCTGCCGGATATAGTGGCCCCTTCAGAAGTTAACAACATTTAGGTGGTAAAAATACACTTTTCATTTTGGTCATGTCACTTTGCATTAATTCCTGAAAATCACCTGAAGGGTTAATAAACTACCTGACAACAGTTTTCAATATGTCGGGGGGTTTTCAATATATAGGAGCCCCCAAATAACTTCAAACCTGGATAGTTCTATAAAAAAGATAAATTTTGTAAATTTCCTTAAAGAAATGAAAAATTGCTGCTACATTTTTAAACCTCCTAAAATGCTAACAAAATAAAATAACATTTCACAAATGGTGCTGATGTAAGGCAGACATGAGGGAAATATTATTTATTAATGTTGTTCTGTGGTATGACTATCTGGATTAAAAGGTTAATCATTCAAAATTTGAAGATTGCTAATTTTTAAAAATGTTGGTCAAATTTCTGATATTTTTTATTATAAATAAACACAAAACATATCACGAGGGGCGATCCAAAAGTAATGATAATCAATACTAAACACAATGAATATAGTCAAATTTTTTTTTAATTTTTTTACATAGCCTCCTAACAAGTCTATACATTTAGTCCATCTCTTTTCTAAACTTAGAATTCCCTTAGAAAAAATTCTTGATCTTGACCCTCAAAAAAATCCCCAACAGCGGTTATCACGTCGCTATTGTCATCAAATTTCTTGCCCCGGAGGTGTTCCTTGAGCCGAGGAAAGAGAAAGAAGTCACTGGGGGCTAGATCTGGCCAATAGGGGGGGTGTTCCACCCGTTCAAAGCCCGCTTCTTGAATGGTAGCCATGGCAACTGCAGCTTTGTGAGCCGGCGCGTTATCTTGGTGAAACAGCACTCCAGCCCGCAGTTTGCCGCGCCTTTTCTCCTTGATAGCCTCCCACAATCTTCTTATTTGTTCTGCGTAGTAGGAGCCCGTAATAGTGGCTCCCTTCTCCAAATAGTCCACCATAATAATTCCTTCAGCGTCCCAAAAAACGGACGCCATAACCTTCCCTGCTGAGCTTGACACTTTGAATTTCTTCGGCGTCGGTTCGTCGGCTCATTTCCACGTCATCGATTGTTGTTTAGTTTCGGGATCAAAGTGGTGGATCCAGGTCTTGACCATGGTCAAAAAACGTGACAAAAAATTTTCCTTGTCTGCTTGGAACTTTTCGAGATTTGCTATTGAAATGTCAACTCGTTTCTTCTTTTGCTCGTCGGTTAACATTTTTGGCACCCATCGCGCGGAGACCTTTCTCATATGCAATTCTTTTGCAAGGATTCGTTGAATACTGCCATATGAGATCCCTGTGACCTCAGCTACATGCCTGATAGTCACTCTTCGATCTGCCAATACAACTTCTTCAACTTTTTTCACGTTTTCTTCATTGAGGGACGTGGATGGGCGTCCTTCATGATGTTCATCTTCCGTCGATGTTCTTCCCAGCTTAAATTCCTTGGCCCAGCATGCAACTGTGGAATATGGAGGAGAAGAGTCCCCCAATGTTTCCACCAAGTCGCTGTGTATGTCTTTGGTAGTCATTTTTTTCAAGCTGAGGTATTTGATGACAGCTCTGAGCTCGTTTTTTTCCATTTTGATGTTCACTCCTCGGCAGTTCATATTCAAATGAATGTAGCTCCCGGGAATCGTGGTCTATTTAAGTGATTTTTTTTTCCTGGACTAGTGGGTACCTAAGAGAGAAAAAAAAAATTATATTTTAATTTCTGTGTGCAATAGAAATAACCGATTATCATTACTTTTGGATCGCCCCTCGTAATGTGCCACAAAAAAACAGTCTCAAAATCACTGGGATCCATTGAAGTGTTCCAGAGTTATTACAACATAAAGTAACACTGGTCAGATTTAAAAAATTTAGCGCCGTCACTAAGGGGTTATTTAAAAAATGAGAACATGAATACTCAGCTGGGATGCTGTATTCATACACAGAGGTCATATCACATTTTGTAATTGCATTCTTGTGGCGGTGTAGTTGTTACAACAGTAAACCAGTTCTGAGGCCGTTTAGGAAGCGTATTCTTCACTTCTTTTTTATTAGAGATATTTAGATAACTGTTTAATATGTGGCTACCTATTATTATCTTATTGGTGACAGCATTTCCTTAAGATCATTAAATGATAAAATTTACCAGTAAAATATCGTCATATATTACATCAAGCTTTAAATTATTTTACAGATTTTAATATGTTTTTTATTGCAAGGATGGCAGATAACTATGTCACTAGGCTAAGAGGTGAACAAACTAAAGCAAGCGACCCATGACCAAGGTTACCAACAGTCTTGGATAGTAGAATAGAGGATTTTTATTCTCCATTTGCATCATTCAGTTTGTCTATATTAAGGACTAGCTGTTTCCAGCCAGCTAACGCTCGGCACGCTCATTGCTATCTAATTAACGCTGCTGGTGATTAAACTAATGTAAATAATAACAACATTCAATAGCGCTTACGCAGGTGGTAAATTAACTTAAAATTAAGTTAATAACAATAATAATAATTAAAAATCAGAATAATACTAATAATACAATTTATTCACAGTGTAAAATAAAAAACAAACTGGATTCAGTAAGATGTGCGTTTTTTATTCATTCCAGCATCTAAACAAATTTCATAACGAAACAAATTAAGTTAACATTTTCAAAGATCTTTCCTTGACGCAGCCTCATGTGGTAATGTGTGAGGATGGAGCCTCGTGTGGTAATGTGGAGGGATGGAGCCTCGTGTGGTAATGTGTGAGGACGGAGCCTCGTGTGGTAATGTGCGGGGACAGAGCCTCGTGTGGTAATGTGCGGGGACGGAGCCTCATGTGGTAATGTCCGGGGACGGAGCCTCGTGTGGTAATGTGTGAGGGATGGAGCCTCGTGTGGTAATGTGCGGGGACGGAGCCTTGTGTGGTAATGTGCGGGGACGGAGCCTCGTGTGGTAATGTATGGGGACGGAGCCTCGTGTGGTAATGTGCGGGGACGGAGCCTCGTGTGGCAATGTGTGGGGATGGAGCCTCGTGTGGTAATGTGCGTGGACGGAGCCTCGTGTGGTAATGTGTGGGGACGGAGCCTTGTGCGGTAATGTGTGAGGATGGAGCCTCGTGTGGTAATGTGTGGGGACGGAGCCTCGTGTGGTAATGTGTGTGGACGGAGCCTCGTGTGGTAATGTGTGAGGATGGAGCCTCGTGTGGTAATGTGTGGGGACGGAGCCTCGTGTGGTAATGTGTGGTGATGGAGCCTCGTGTGGTAATGTGTGTGGACGGAGCCTTGTGTGGTAATGTGCGGGGACGGAGCCTCATGTGGTAATGTGTGGTGACGAAACCTCGTGTGGTGATGTGCGTGGACGGAGCCTCGTGTGGTAATGTATGTGGACGGAGCCTCGTGTGGTAATGTGTGTGGACAGAGCCTCGTGTGGTAATGTGTGAGGACGGAGCCTCGTGTGGTAATGTGTGGTGACTGAGCCTCGTGTGGTAATGTGTGAGGATGGAGCCTCATGTGGTAATGTGTGAGGACGGAGCCTCATGTGGTAATGTGTGGGGACGGAGCCTCGTGTGGTAATGTGTGAGGACAGAGCCTCGTGTGGTAATGTGGGGGGGTGGGATTATTTGTGGTAATGTGGTGGGGGCAGGATTATGTGTGGTAATGGGGTGGGCAGCGGGATAATGTATGGTGATGTGGTGGGGGGGCGGGATTATGTGTGGTAATGTGGTGGGGGTGCAGGATTATGTGTGGTGACGTGGTGGGAGGCAGGATTATGTGTGATAATGGGGTGAGATTATGTGTGTTGATGTGGTGGGGGGGCGGGATTATGTGTGGTGATGTGTTGGGGGCGGGATTATGTGTGGTGATGTGGTGGGCGGGCGGGATTGTGTGTGGTGATGTGGTGGGGGGGCGATATTGTGTGTGGTAATGTGGGGGCAGGATTGTGTGTGGTAATGTGGGGGCAGGATTGTGTGTGGTAATGTGGGGGCGGGATTGTGTGTGGTAATGTGGTGGGGGGCGGGATTGTGTGTGGTGATGTGCAGATTGTGTGTGGTAATGTGGTGGGGGGCGGGATTGTGTGTGGTAATGTGGTGGGGGCGGGATTGTGTGTGGTAATGTGGTGGGAGGCAGAGCTACTGTGCAGGGGGCGGGATTAGCGAGTAATCACGATTCCTCTTATATATATAGATAACTTCACTCTAGGCGTTTTTGCAACTTTTTTAAGGCTTTTTTTAATGCGAATTTTCAGCTGCATTTTAAAGCACCAGCAAAGTCTATGAGATTTTAGAAATTCCTTGCACAAAGCTTGTTTTGGGGCATCAAGATTTTGTGCTTTGCATAGTTTTTTGCAAAATGGAGCATGTCACTTCTCTCAGCGTTTTTCACTCACTGAAATTAATGAGCAGTGAAAAAAACCGCTGATAAAATGCACCAAAAATGCAGGTTTGCTGCGTTTTTTATGCCCAAACCAGATTGTATAGAATAGACTTTTTTCAACACTAAACTTTATCAGCATGTACAAAAGACACATCTATCATGCCAAAACTGCAGCAAAAACTGTACAAGAAAGCAGCAAAAACGCAAGAAAAAAATAAGGAAAACCTGATTTTTTCTGCAGCTTCTTTTCTGCGAAGAGATCAAGTTTTGCTGCAGAAAAAATGCTGAAAAAACGCCCCGTGTGAACTTACCCTTACTGTGAGTGCCTTTGATTAGTTGAGAAAAGTATGGTTTCGAGCCCATGATTGCAGTGTGAGCTTCTATGTACAATTCTTGATTTTTGAGGAAGGAACTGAAAGAAAGCTAATCATAGAGAGGATGTTTGTGATTAAGGTGAAGCTTGCATCTTAATAAAATCAACAGCATCAGACAGATTACAGCAAAAGGAGAAAAAAAAGTCACCCAGCATGCGGATGTTCTGGCGGCACTGCTCCTTCTCACACAGCACAGTAATGACAGCTTACTTTACCAATTTTGTACTATATGATGATTTTCTAACTATATGATAATTGCAAAGTGTATCAAATTAATTTTTAGGAAGGTATTGATGTTTCAGTAAGGACTGAAGACATCCCTAGAGCTGCACAAAATGTATCATGCCAACTAAAACTTGCTAATTACTGTATGTCTCCATCTGTATCTCTAGGAATATTCAATACCATTACTATTTTAGTAACTACTACCTTGTTTGTGAAGGAAATTATCTTTTTTTATTTTATTTTTTGCACCATTTTATAATTCTACATTCTGAGTTCTAATAACAATTGTCATGAAAGAATGGAATAATTCTAACACTGCCGTTGTCAACAAAATTGACATTTTGTGCCGAATTTGGAGAAACACTTGTTACATTGACACAACTAATCTATTTAACCCCTTAAAGAGAATCTTTTGGAAGCTTTTTGCTACTCAACCTGAGAGCAACATAACGTAGGGTCAGAGAGCCTGATTCCAGGTATGTGTCACTTGGTCTGCAGCTTGCTGTAATTTGAAGACAATCAGTGTTTTATCAGCAATAAATTATCACTGCAGGACTAGGTTTCTCATGCCAGGCAGTCCAGATAATCGGTGTAACTCCGCCCCATCACCGATTGGCAGCTTTCTGACAATATACAGTGTGCACAGCTACCAATCAGTGTTGTGGGCGGGGTTAGGTACAGAGCTCAGCATTCAGAGAACTGGTAGATGTACAGCAAAGAAAACAGGGATTCTACCAAAACTGCCCCAAGCAGCCCAGTAAGTGATACATCACTGAAATCAGACTGCTTGCCCCGACATTATGAAGCACAGATAACAGCAGTGTTACACAGCTGGCATGTGCCTGTAACTACAGAAGACAGAGCTTCCTCCAATTGATCGAGTGCAACCACAGAAATGATGCTGACATGTCTAACAGAAGCAATTGTAAGTACAACTGTTTGGACTTCTATGGCCTCCTTCCGACATGACTTCACCCTCAAAATAATTTCAACTAAAGGCTGAGTGCCACCGAAAAAACACAATTTCCCTATATACACCTATATAGTATTATAGTAATAATGCAGTGTATAGTATAAAACAATTTGATTCACCCTCTTTTCCCCATTGTTAACTTTAAAAATAAAAAATAAACATACCCTATTTGGTATCATGGAATCCCAAAATGTCTCATACATTAAAATATAAAATTATTGAAAATGTACATTAACCCCTTCCCGACCTTTGACGCATACGCTGCGTCATGAAAGTCGGTGCCATTCCGACCCATGACGCAGCATATGCGTCATGGAAAGATCACGTCCCTGCAGATCGGGTGAAAGGGTTAACTCCCATTTCACCCGATCTGCAGGGACAAGGGGAGTGGTAGTTTAGCCCAGGGGGGGTGGCTTCACCCCCTCGTGGCTACGATCACTCTTATTGGCTGTTGAAAGTGAAACTGCCAATCAGAGCGATTTGTAATATTTCACCTAAAAAAATGGTGAAATATTACAATCCAGCCATGGCCGATGCTGCAATATCATCGGCCATGGCTGGACACACTAATGTGCACCCACCCCACTCCTCTGATCGCCCCCCCAGCCCCCCGATCTGTGGTCTGCTCCCCTCGGTCCTGTACTCCGCTCCCCCGTCCTCCTGCCCGCTCCCCCCGTGCTCCAATCACACCCCCCGTGCTCCAATCAAACCCCCCCGCACTCCGATCCCCCCCCCGCACTCCGATCCCCCCCCCGCACAGCAATCCCCCCCCGCACAGCGATTCCCCCCCGTGCTCCGATCCACCCGCCCGCACAGCGATCCCCCACTCCGTGCTCCAATCCACCCCCCGTGTTCCGATCCACCCCCCGTGCTCCGACGCCCCCCCCGTGCCCTGATCTCCCCCCCCTTATAATTACCTGGCCTCCCGGGGACCGTCCGTCTTCTTTCCTGGGCGCCGCCATCTTCCAAAATGGCGGGCGCATGTGCAGTGCGCCCGCCGAATCTGCCGGCTGGCAGATTCGTTCCAGAGTGAATTTTGATCACTGAGATAGGTTATATCTCAGTGATCAAAATAAAAAAAAAAAGTAAATGACCCCCCCCCTTTGTCACCCCCATAGGTAGGGACAATAAAAAAAATATATATATATATTTTTTTCCACTAAGGTTGGGGTAAGAACTAGGGTTAGGGTTAGGGTTAGGGTTAGAGTTAGGGTTAGGGTTAGGGGTAGGGTTAGGGGTAGGGTTAGGGTTAGGGTTAGGGGTAGGGTTAGGGTTAGGGTTTCGGTATGTGCACACGTATTCTGGTCCTCTGCGGATTTTTCCGCTGCGGATTTGATAAATCCGCAGTGCTAAACCGCTGCGGATTTATGGCGGATTTATCATGTTTTTTCTGCGCATTTCAATGCGGTTTTACAACTGCGATTTTCTATTGGAGCAGTTGTAAAACCTCTGCGGAATCCGCAGAAAGAAGTGACATGCTGCGGAATGTAAACCGCTGCGTTTCCGTGCAGTTTTTCTGCAGCATGTGTACAGCGATTTTTGTTTTCCATAGGTTTGCATTGAACTGTAAACTCATGGGAAACTGCTGCGGATCCGCAGCGTTTTCCGCAGCGTGTGCACATACCTTTAGAATTAGGCTATGTGCACACGGTGCGGATTGGCCGCTGCGGATCCGCAGCAGAGTTCCATCAGGTTTACAGTACCATGTATAGATGAAAAAACTCCGGCACACTGAGAAGTCCAAATGAGATTAAGGTTTATTTTCCAGCAAATTTCAGCAATATGTGCTATCACAAAAGATTTCCAAAAAAGACTTTTTCTGTACACTTTAACGGACATACACTTTCTCAACGTTTCGGCTGAGGCAGCCTTTTTCAAGAGATTAATTGTCCTTCTGAAAAATACATGAGAATAACATAAATCACTAATATAAAATAAAGTAAAGAAAAGAGCTGGAGAAGATTACATCATGTCTCTTCTGAATAAAGAAATGTCAAAAAGACCCAGAAAAAGATTAAACCATAGAGGCTCCTCTAAATCAAATGTAAAAAAATCCATCTATGGAAAAGACGGAATACTCAGATAAGTCACCATATACATGAAAAATTGTACGCCATGATATATAATCAGATCAGATTGAGTACCCTATATAAGGTGATTATTAACAGCCATATATGTTGCACCAGAAAGTGTAAATGAATCAGCGCTGGAAATCTGCCACCACCACGTGTGTACATGTGAGAAAAAACATACTTGCGAGTACTTTTTCTCTTGAAAAAGGCTGCCTCAGCCGAAACGTTGAGAAAGTGTATGTCCGTCAAAGTGTACAGAAAAAGTCTTTTTTGGAAATCTTTTGTGATAGCACATATTGCTGAAATTTGCTGGAAAATAAACCTTAATCTCATTTGGACTTCTCAGTGTGCCGGAGTTTTTTCATCTATATATATTGATTTTCTCCTGAGCACCTCTAATTACAGTGAGCACCTCATTTATCGCAATACAGTACCATGTAAACATATGGAATCCGCTGTGCCCATGGTGCGGAAAATACCGCGCGGGAACGCTGCATTGTATTTTCCGCAGCATGTCAATTCTTTGTGCGTATTCCGCAGCGTTTTACACCTGTTCCTCAATAGGAATCCGCAGTTGAAATCCGGACAAAAAACACTGGAAATCCGCGGTAAATCCGCAGGTAAAACGCAGTGCCTTTTACCCGCGGATTTTTCAAAAATGATGCTGAAAAATCTCACATGAATCCGCAACATGGGCACATAGCCTTAGGGCTAGGGTTGGGTTGGAATTAGGGTTGTGTTGGGGTTAGGGGTGTGTTGGGGTTACGGGTGTGTTGGGGTTAGGGTTGTGATTAGGGTTACGGCTACAGTTGGGATAAGGGTTAGGGGTGTGTTGGGGTTAGGGCTGTGGTTAGGGGTGTGTTGGGGTTAGTGTTGGAGTTAGAATTGAGGGGTTTCCACTGTTTAGGCACATCAGGGGGTCTCCAAACGCAACATGGCGCCACCATTGATTCCAGCCAATCTTGTATTCAAAAAGTCAAATGGTGCTCCCTCACTTCCGAGCCCCGACATGCACCCAAACAGTGGTTTACCCCCACATATGGGGTACCAGCATACTCAGGACAAACTGCGCAACAATTACTGGGGTCCAATTTCTCCTGTTACCCTTGTGAAAATAAAGAAATGCTTGCTAAAACATCATTTTTGAGGAAAGAAAAATTATTTTTTATTTTCATGGCTCTGCGTAATAAACTTCTGTGAAGCACCTGGGGGTTTAAAGTGCTCAATATGCATCTAGATAAGTTCCTTGGGGGGTCTAGTTTCCAAAATGGGGTCACTTGTGGGGGAGCTCCAATGCATAGGCACACAGGGGCTCTCCAAACGCGACATGGTGTCCGCTAACAATTGGAGCTAATTTTCCATTCAAAAAGTCAAATGGCGCGCCTTCCCTTCCGAGCCCTGCCGTGTGCCCAAACAGTGGTTTACCCCCACATATGAGGTATCGGCGTACTCGGGAGAAATTGCCCAACAAATTTTATGATCCATTTTATCCTACTGCCCATGTGAAAATGAAAAAATTGAGGCGAAAATAATTTTTTTGTGAAAAAAAAGTACTTTTTCATTTTTACAGATCAATTTGTGAAGCACCTGAGGGATTAAAGTGCTCACTAGGCATCTAAATAAGTTCCTTGGGGGGTCTAGTTTCCAAAATGGGGTCACTTGTGGGGGAGCGCCAATGTTTAGGCACACAGGAGCTCTCCAAACGCGACATGGTGTCCGCTAACGATGGAAATAATTTTTCATTCAAAAAGTCAAATGGCGCTCCTTCCCTTCCGAGCCTTACCATGTGCCCAAACAGTGGTTTACCCCCACATATGAGGTATCGGCGTACTCAGGAGAAATTGCCCTACACATTTTAGGATCCATTTTATCCTGTTGCCCATGTGAAAATGAAAAAATTGAGGCTAAAAGAATTTTTTTGTGAAAAAAAAGTACTTTTTCATTTTTACGGATCAATTTGTGAAGCACCTGGGGGTTCAAAGTGCTCACTATGCATCTAGATAAGTTCCATGGTGCGTCTAGTTTCCAAAATGGGGTCACTTGTGGGGGAGCTCCAATTTTTAGGCACACGGGGGCTCTCCAAACGTGACATGGTGTCCGCTAAAGAGTGGAGCCAATTTTTGATTCAAAAAGTCAAATGGCGCTCCTTCCCTTCCAAGCCCTGCCGTGCGCCCAAACAGTGGTTTACCCCCACATATGAGGTATCAGCGTACTCAGGACAAATTGGACAACAACTTTCGTGGTTCAGTTTCTCCTTTTACCATTGGGAAAATAAAAAAATTGTTGCTAAAAGATAATTTTTGTGACTAAAAAGTTAAATGTTCATTTTTTCCTTCCATGTTGCTTCTGCTGCTGTGAAGCACCTGAAGGGTTAATAAACTTCTTGAATGTGGTTTTGAGTACCTTGAGGGGTGCAGTTTTTAGAATGGTGTCACTTTTGGGTATTTTCAGCCATATAGACCCCTCAAACTGACTTCAAATGTGAGATGGTCCCTAAAAAAAATGGTTTTGTAAATTTCGTTGTAAAAATGACAAATCGCTGGTCAAGTTTTAACCC
This sequence comes from Ranitomeya imitator, assembly GCF_032444005.1. Lineage (NCBI taxonomy): Eukaryota > Metazoa > Chordata > Amphibia > Anura > Dendrobatidae > Ranitomeya > Ranitomeya imitator. The sequence goes on along the minus strand of NC_091283.1, from coordinate 105,604,674 downwards.
TTATAACTTCCTAACAAAAAAAAATTTTGTTTCCAAAATTGTGCTGATGTAAAGTAAACATGTGGGAAATGTTATTTATTAACTATTTTGTGTCACATATCTCTCTGGTTTAACAGAATAAAAATTCAAAATGTGAAAATTGCGAAATTTTCAAAATTTTCGCCAAATTTCCGTTTTTATCACAAATAAACGCAGAATTTATTGACCTAAATTTACCACTAACATGAAGCCCAATATGTCACGAAAAAACAATCTCAGAACCGCTAGGACCTGTTGAAGCGTTCCTGAGTTATTACCTCATAAAGGGACACTGGTCAGAATTGCAAAAAACGGCAAGGTCTTTAAGGTCAAAATAGGCTGGGTCATGAAGGGGTTAAATGTCCTAAAAGCCAAAATTGGAGGTTTTCAGTTGCTACTTTTTCCATAAAAATACAATAAAAAAAATTATTAAAACATTGCATGTACCTCAAATTGGTACAAATAAGTGCATCAGCTCAGCATGCGAAAGCAAGCTTTCTTACAGCTATATAATTGAAATGGAAAATCAATTTGTAAGGATATTTTTATCGCACAATGAATGCAATAAAAACACCTGGGAAAAAAATGTCAGAATTTGTTTTTATTTTCTCAATTTCACAATGCTTGGATTTTTTTTTTACCCACTTCTTAGTAAGTTACATGGTAAAGTGAATGCTGCTACTCAAAACTACATCTTGTCCCACAAAAAAACAAGCTCTAATGGCCAATTTGGTAAGAAAAATATTGAAGTGTTGACTCTTGGAAGAAGGGGAAGAAATGAAAGGGCAAAAAGGAAAAATCCTGAGTTTTTAAGAGGTTAACATATTCTTGTTTGCAAACAGCACCAAGCTTGCAAATTTCCAATGTAATGGGGGAGGGCGAGAATAATTTTGTTTGCACCTTTTTGCCAACTTTTAATTCAGGACACCCAATAGCACTGTTGATAAATCTTACTAATTGTTTTACTGTTTTACATGTTACTAATTGTTTCAAGCAATCTGACCTCCTGAGCAAGCCAATTTGTGAAAAATAGAGCTCTAGGTAAGTAATAGCATGTCTTTTTTCTACCTACAACACATGAAGCGGGCATGTTGTTCTCACACACAGAGTACATTAGGGCTGCATAAATTAAGCATCTGGTAATGTGGATAAAGTGTATACCTAATGCATTACTATACACTATGTGCTACCCAGGGCCAGACTGGCCATCGGGCACTTCGGGCAAATGCCAGAAGGGCCGGTGCCAGTAGTGGGCCGCTGCACGCCGACTCACCCCAACCAGCGTCGCCGCATTCAACTATACCGGCATCTATGACACCGGTACAGTTGAATGCAATGATGGAAAAGAGAGTGTCTGCTAATGTCCCCTCTCCCATAATTCCCCGTTCTGCCTCTGACACTGCGGGTGCGCGCGAACTCACTCTGTGCAAGGCAGCGCAGCGGCAGCCGCCGAGTCAGGAGCAGGGAGCAACGCGGGCATGAGGAGAGGTGAGGAGTGTGTTTTTTTTTTTACTGGACTGTGGGGCCATTCTCGAGGGGGGAGGAGAGATGCGGCCTGTGCTGTATACTATTATGTGGGCTGTACTGTATACTACTATGTGGGCTGTGCTGTATACTGCTACGTGGGTGTGCTGTATACTGCTATGTGGGCTGTGCTGTATACTGTATACTGCTACGTGGGCTGTGCTGTATACTGCTACGTGGGCTGTGCTGTATACTACTGTGTGGGCTGTGCTGTATACTACTGTGTGGGCTGTGCTGTATACTGTTACGTGGACTATGCTGTATACTGCTACGTGGGCTGTGCTGTATACTGCTACGTGGGTGTGCTCTATACTGCTACATGGGCTGTGCTGTATACTACTGTGTGGGCTGTGCTGTATACTACTATGTGAGCAGTGCTGTATACTGCTACGTGGGCTGTGCTGTATACTGCTACGTGGGCTGTGCTGTATACTGCTACGTGGGCTGTGCTGTATACTGCTACGTGGGCTGTGCTGTATACTACTGTGTGGGCTGTGCTGTATACTACTAGGTGGGCTGTGCTGTATACTACTACGTGGGCTGTGATGTATACTGCTACGTGGGTGTGCTGTATACTGCTACGTGGGCTGTGTTGTATACTGTATACTGCTATGTGGGCTGTGCTGTATACTGCTACGTGGGCTGTGCTGTATACTGCTATGTGGGCTGTGCTATATACTGTACTGCTACGTGGGTGTGCTATATACCGCTACTTGGGCTGTGCTGTATACTGCTGCATGGGCTGTGCTGTGTACTGCTACGTTAGCTGTGCTGTATACTGCTACGTGGGCTGTGCTGTATACTGCTACGTGGGCTGTGCTGTATACTACTGTGTGGGCTGTGCTGTATACTGTTACGTGGGCTGTGCTGTATACTGCTATGTGGGCTGTGCTGTATACTGCTACGTGGGTGTGCTGTATACTGCTACTTGGGCTGTGCTTTATACTGCTATGTGGGCTGTGCTGTATACTGCTACGTTAGCTGTGCTGTATACTGCTACATGGGCTGTGCTGTATACTGCTACGTGGGCTGTGTTATCTACTATGTGGGTTGTGCTATATACTATCCGGGTTGTGCTATATACTATGCTGGCTTTGCTATATACTATGGGGGGTATATTATATTCTATGGGAGAGGCCGTGTTATATACTATGTGGCTGTGTTATATACTATTGTGGGGTATATTATATTCTATGGGGGAGGCTGTGTTATATACTATGGGGGTATATTATATTCTATGGGGGAGGCTGTCTTATATACTATGGGGGGCTGCATTATATTCTATGGGGCTACATTATATTATGGAGAGGTGGGCTGTATTATATTATATGGGGGCTGTATTAGATTTTATGAGCGATGATTGCATCATACTCTTTGATGGGGCTGCATTATATTCTGTGGGGTGGTGGGCTGTATTATAGTCTATTCGGGGCTACATTATATTCTATGGGGGGCAGCATTATATTTATATTCTTTGAGGGGTGATTGCATCATACTCTATGAGGCGGCTGCATTATATTCTATGGGGTGGCTGCATTATACTCTGGGGTGGATGCATTATACTCTGGGGTGACTGCATTATATTTTGTAGGGTGGTGGCTGCATTATACTGTATGTGGGCTGCATTAAACAGTATCGAGGACTATTGCGAATACGTTATACTATATGAAGAACTATGGGGTGCATTATACTATGGGAGGTGTATTGTACTACAACGATGACTATGGTGGTGCATTATACTATATGGAGCACTATGAGGAGTGCATTAAACTATATGGAGTACTATAGGGAGTGGATTATACTGTATATAGGACTGTGGTGCACATTATAATATATGGAGGACTATGGGGTGTATTTTATTAAACAAGTAAAATTCTGCATATTCAGTTTGTTTTTGCTGGACCAAAAATCATTGTTCTGAGCAGCGTATCGCCAGCGTAAACTGTAGATGTGCTGCTGATAACATGATACTGTACGGTGATCTGTTAGTGATCTATTAGTGGTCGTTCTGTCCCACCATTATTCCTCAGCTGGTGGAAATAGGCCGGGAAACAAGCGTTGAACAACTTCAGTATTGTCGATCAAACTCATTTAGCGGCCTGAACTCAGCGCTTCTAAATGCAACTGAAATGCTTTTGTGTGATGTGCAATATGTTAGAATTTGGGGCCCCATTTTAAACTATGCCTAGGGCCTCACTTTGCCTAAATCCGGCCCTGCCTACAAATGTACAAAGATATTATACAGTCATCATGTGACAAGTGGGCCTGTGTAACTTCAAATGCCAGGGCTGAATTTCAGTCCCAGTCCGGCCCTGGTGCTACCTGTAGATTTGTTCTGGCAATTTTGTAAGGAACACATTTTAGGATGATGTCATTGGCAATGCAGGACACAGCATGCGTCCCATACCACAAAGTTTAGCGAAATTTTCATCATGCTCTGCGGGCGCTGCTAATGTACCATCAGTGCAGCCAAAAACACCAGAAACCTGATTGCGCCACGCCGCCTCACGGGCCCCCAAATCCATATTCAATCATATAGCGTGCCACCGCATAACCCCTTTCTGTCATTTGACGTACTATTCCGTCCATGTGGGGTGGGCCTTAATTCCCATGGACGGAATAATACGTCCAGAGCGATCGCGGCCGGGTGTCAGCTGCCTATCGCAGCTGACATCCGGCACTATGTGCTAGGAGCGGTCACGGACCGCCCCCGGCACATTAACCCCCGGCACACCGCGATCAAACATGATCGTGGTGTGCCGGTGGTACAGGGAAGCATCGCGCAGGGAGGGGGCTCCCTGCGGGCTTCCCTGAGACCCCCGCAGCAAAGCGATGTGATCGCGTTGCTGCGAGGGTCTCTTACCTCCCATCCCTGCAGCAGGCCGGATCCAAAATGGCCGCGGCATCCGAGTCCTGCAGGGAGGGAGGTGGCTCACCAAGTGCCTGCTCAGAGCAGGCGCTTGGTAAGCTTGCAGCCCTGTAAGTCAGATCGCTGATCTGACAGAGTGCTGTGCAAACTGTCAGATCAGCGATCTGTGATGTCCCCCCCTGGGACAAAGTAAAAAAGTAAAAAAAAAAATGTTCCACATGTGTAAAAAAAAATTTTAAAAAATTCATAAATAATACAAAAATATATATATTATTCCCATAAATACATTTCTTTATCTAAATAAAAAAAACAAACAATAAAAGTATACATATTTAGTATCGCCGCGTCCGTAACAATCCAAACTATAAAACTGTCCCACTAGTTAACCCCTTCAGTAAACACCGTAAGAAAAAAAAATGAGTCAAAAAACAACGCTTTATTATCATACCGCCGAACAAAAAGTGGAATAACATCAAAAAGACAGATATAAATAACCATGGTACCGCTGAAAACGTCATCTTGTCCAGCAAAAAACGAGCCACTATACAGCATCATCAGCAAAAAAATAAAAAAGTTATAGTCCTCAGAACAAAGCGAGGCAAAAATAATTATTTTTTCTATATAATAGTTTTTATCGTATAAAAGCGCCAAACATAAAAAAGATATAAATGAGGTATCGCTGTAAACATACTGACCTGAAGAATAAAACTGCTTTATCAATTTTACCAAACGCGGAACAGTACAAATGCCTCCTCCAAAAGAAATTCATGTATAGCTGGTTTTTAGTCATTCTGTCTCACAAAAATCGGAATAAAAAACGATCAAAAAATGTCACGTGCCTGAAAATGTTACCAATAAAAGCGTCAACTCGTCCCACAAAAAACAAGACCTCACATGATCCTGTGGACTCAAATATGGAAAAATTATAGCTCTCAAAATGTGGTAACGCAAAAAATATTTTTTGCAATAAAAAGCGTCTTTCAGTGTGTGACGGCTGCCAATCATAAAAATCCGTTAAAAAACCCGCTATAAAAGTAAATCAAACCCCCCTTCATCACCCCCTTAGTTAGGGAAAAATTAAAAAAATGTATTTATTTCCATTTTCCCATTAGGGCTAGGGTTAGGGCTAGGGCTAGGGTTAGAGTTAGGGTTAGGGTTAGGGCTAGGGTTAGGGCTACAGTTAGGGTTGGGGCTAAAGTTAGGGTTGGGGCTAAAGTTAGGGTTAGGGTTTGGATTACATTTACGGTTGGGAATAGGGTTGGGATTAGGGTTAGTCGTGTGTCTGGATTAGAGGTGTGGTTAGGGTTACCGTTGGGACTAGGGTTAGGGGTGTGTTTGGATTAGGGATTCAGTTATAATTGGGGGGTTTCCACTGTTCAGGCACATCAGGGGCTCTCCAAACGCAACATGGCATCCGATTTCAATGCCAGCCAATTCTGCGTTGAAAAAGTAAAACAGTGCTCCTTCCCTTCCGAGCTCTCCCGTGTGCCCAAACAGGGGTTTACCCCAACATATGGGGTATCACCGTACTCAGGACAAATTGGACAACAACTTTTGGGGTCCAATTTCTCCTGTTACCCTTGGGAAAATACAAAACTGGGGGCTATAAAATAATTTTTGTGGAAAAAAAAAGATTTTTTATTTTCACGGCTCTGCGTTATAAACTGTACTAAAACACTTGGGGGCTCAAAGTTCTCACAACACATCTAGATAAGTTCCTTGGGGGGGTCTAGTTTCCAATGTGGGGTCACTTGTGGGGAATTTTTACTGTTTAGGTACATTAGGGGCTCTGCAAACGCAATGTGATGCCTGCAGACTAATCCATCTAAGTCTGCATTCCAAATGATGCTCCTTCCCTTCCGAGCTCTGCCATGCGCTCAAACAGTGGTTCCCCCCAACATATGGGGTATCAGCGTACTCAGGACAAATTGGACAACAACTTTTAGGGTCCAATTTTATCCTGTTACCCTCGGGAAAATACAAAACTGGGGGCTAAAAAATATTTTTTGTGGGAAAAAAGTTTTGTTTTATTTTTACGGCTCTGCATTATAAACTTCTGTGAAGCCCTTGGTGGGTCAAAGTGCTCACCACACCTCTAGATAAGTTCCTTAGGGGGTCTACTTTCCAAAATGGTGTCACTTGTGGGGGGTTTCAATGTTTAGGCACATCAGGGGCTCTCCAAACGCAACATGGCGTCCCATCTCAATTCCTGTCAATTTTGCATTGAAAAGTCAAACGGCGCTCCTTCCCTTCCGAGCTCTCCCATGTGCCCAAACAGTGGTTTACCCCCACATATGGGGTATCAGCATACTCAGGACAAATTGTACAACAACTTTTGGGGTCCAATTTCTTCTCTTACCCTTGGGAAAATAAAAAATTGGGGGCAAAAAGATAATTTTTGTGAAAAAATATGATTTTTTATTTTTACGGTTCTGCATTATAAACTTCTGTGAAGCACTTGGTGGCTCAAAGTGCTCACCACACCTCTAGATAAGTTCCTTAGGGGGTCTACTTTCCAAAATGGTGTCATTTGTGGGGGGTTTCAATGTTTAGGCACATCAGTGGCTCTCCAAACATAACATGGCGTCCCATCTCAATTCCAGTCAATTTTGCATTGAAAAGTCAAATGGCGCTCCTTTGCTTCCGAGCTCTGTCATGCGCTCAAACAGTGGTTTACCCCCATATATGGGGTATTGGCGTACTCAGGACAAATTGTACAACAACTTTTGGTGTCCATTTTCTCCTGTTACCCTTGGTAAAATAAAGCAAATTGGAGCTGAATAAATTTTTTGTGAAAAAAAGTTAAATGTTCATTTTTATTTAAACATTCCAAAAATTTATGTGAAACACCTGAAGGGTTAATAAACTTCTTAAATGTGGTTTTGAGCACCTTGAGGGGTGCAGTTTTTAGAATGGTGTCACACTTGGGTATTTTCTATCATATAGACCCCTCAAAATGACTTCAAATGAGATGTGGTCCCTAAAAAAAAAGGTGTTGTAAAAATGGGAAATTGCTGGTCAAATTTTAACCCTTATAACTCCCTAACAAAAAAAATTTTTGGTTCCAAAATTGTGCTGATGTAAAGTAGACATCTGGGAAATGTTACTTATTAAGTATTTGTGACATATCTCTGTGATTTAATTGCATAAAAATTCAAAGTTGGAAAATTGCGAAATTTTCAAAATTTTCACCAAATTTCCATTTTTTCACAAATAAATGCAGGTAATATCAAAGAAATTTTACCACTATCATGAAGTACATGAAGTACAATATGTCACGGGAAAACATTGTCAGAATCGCTGGGATCCGTTGAAGCATTCCAGAGTTATAACCTCATAAAAGGACAGTGGTCAGAATTGTAAAAATTGGCCTGGTCATTAACGTGCAAACCACCCTTGGGGGGGAGGAATCAATGAGGAACTGCTATACACTGGCTTTTATAAGCAAATGTGACTGTCTGTCAGCCAGTACAATGGATGTATTATATTACTGTGCACATATACCAGCAATAGGTGATCATTCAATATCACTATGTTACCGCTGTAAATCTTCGTATTAACTTTTTGGCAGCTTTGTTTGGTACAATCTGCCCACATTTGTGTATATTTGGATACTAAACAAACTAGATTGGGACAAGGTCAGCGACTCTCTTCATAATGTGGCAGTTTGTGATCTCCCTACTTGGGTATAGGGATTTGTTTATTTTGGACAAATTCTTGGATGATAAGCGCAAGCGCATAGCTATATAGAACATTAACTGTAACTTTAGAAACTATTGCCATGAGACTGTGGGTTCCTCTATGCAGTTTTTGGGCTTTAATGATTCTTTCTATATGATGGGTTGCTCCCTCGCCGAGTATTCTGCACTACTGCAGTCGTCGTACCTTTATAAGTGACTGTCACTAGTAACTTTAAGGAGGAATAAGAAGAGACTGTGTGTATTTTCACGCAGCCTCATTGTCTTAGTACACCTCTGCGCAGGCTCGTACCTTTACATTGGAGGTTTTCCCTTCTCCCAGTATGCTGACAACTGCAGTCGCAGCATCTGCGCAAATGCGTGTTACTGCGCAGGTGCGAGTTTGTGAACTCGCCGAATCGGAAGTAGTTCACTCTGTTAGACACGCCATGAAAGCTGCGCGCCGATGCATGCCCACAGGTGATTATTCCTTTATTCGATTATGTATGTGTATATAAAACGGGGCGGGATGATGTTTTTTGTACTTTTTGTACTTCCCCTGATGAAGACGCTTTGATAGTGTCGATACGCGTGGGGCTTTGGTTCCTTTCTCCCCCCATGGTCAGCACTTGATTACCGGTCGCTGTATTTCCATCTGACCACCTAGGTTTATTAGGTGTCCGGACTAACAGTTTTGATAAGTGACTATAGGTTCCCTTGGGGTGTCTCTTTCTACTTTTTGGACCTGATTCCTGCACAGCATGTTTGGTAAATATGACTACACTAATATCCCTGTATTTAGGATATGGGCGTTGTATTAGAGTGATATCCTGTATAGCTGGCAGTAGATAGGCAGGGGGTTTGAGCATCCCATTCTTTATATCTATTGTCTGGACAAGTTATCTATTTACCTGGGGGGATGTTTGGCCTATCATCCATCTTTCTTGGTTTTAAATGTTTTTAACATAGTATGTTTTGCCTGGTTGTGTTTTTGCATTGGATTTAATAAAGATTACATATTTTCCGAGGTTGATCCCAGTTGTGTGCTTATCTTCTCTTTGTTTGGTTTTTACTGTTATATATATATCTATATATATGCATTTGGTTGATCTCCAACTATTCTGTGCGGTGACCGCTACTCTTTTTCCTTGACTTCCCCAAAACAGAGAATGTATTTGAGTTTATGTTTCGCTGTTTTCACTTGGTGGTGTACAGATGTCTTTCCCAATCCAGCCCTTGCTCATTTTTATAAGAGTCAGCCTGTCAGCATTTTCAGTTGACTGGCAGATGCGCTTATCTGTTATAATTCCACCAGCGGCACTACTGTAAAAATCCGATCTGACAGAACGCTAGCAGCAGGGCAGGCCAGGACCTCCAAGGCATAGAGAGCCAGTCCATGCCACGTGTCCAGCTTGGATACCCAATAATAAAAAGGCACAGAGGAATCACGGATGACATTTGTACGATCTGCAAGGTACTCCCTCACCATCTTCCCAAACATTGCACTTCTTGTGACAGCACCCCGTGCCCCTGTGCCGTCAAGATGGGAGGGTCTGAGAAAACTGTCCCAAAACTTTGCCATTGTTCCCCTGCCGGAGCTGGATTGCACTTCTGCCTCTCTTCCTTGGAGTCCTTGATTGTACAACCAACTCTGCTGCCAGCGTTCTCACATGGGAATTTTCTAAGTAATTCCGCGACAAGTGCCCTCTGCTACTGCAACATTTTAGTACACCTCTCTGCCTCTGGCAGAAGAAATTGAAAGTTCTCCTTGTAGCGTGGGTCTAGAAGTGTCACCAACCAGTAATGAGTGTCATCCAAAATTTTTATAATGTGAGGATGACTTAAAACAAAGTGCAACATAAAGTCAGCCATGCGTGCCAGACTGCTAACAGGAAAGAGTTCCGTGTCCTCACCAACAGGACAGCTGACCATGCTGTCCTCCTCCTCCTCTTCATCCTCCTCCTTCCTATCCTCAGGCCATCCACACTGAACAGACGGTATGACAGCTGTGCTTGTAGTACCGTCTATAGCGCATGAAAGTACCTCCTGTTCTTCCTCCTCCTCCTCCTCATTGCCTACCAATCCACGTTGAGAAGACATGAGGCTGGGCTGAGTGTATTCCCCCTGTATGGTTCTTTGCTCCATGTCCTCGTACTCTGCCTGCAATGCATCCTCTTTAATTGTGAGCAGAGAGATTTTCAGAATGCTGAGAAGTGGGATAGTGACGCTAATTATGGTGTGATCGCCGCTCACCATCTTAATGCAGTCCTCAAAGGTTTGGAGGATGGTACACATATCTGACATCCATGCCCACTCTTGAGGTCTTATGTGTGGAGTCTGAACTGAATATCAATGGCTTCGTTGATGCTGGTTGTCAACAACTGCCCTCTTCTGCTCACAAATCATTTCCAACATATGCAGCGTAGAGTTCCAGCGCGGCGGACATCACACACCAGTCATTGAGCTGGAAGCTGCAAACGCTGCTGAAGCACAGCAAGGGCAGCTGAAGCTGTAGCTGACTTTTTAAAATGGGCAGACAGACGGCGTACTTTCACTAGCAGATCCGGCAGCTCCGGGTAGCTTTTCAGAAAATGTTGAACCACGAGGTTAAGCACATGGGCCAAGCAAGGTGCGTGTGTGAGCTCACCTTGTCTCAGAGCTGCCACCAGGTTATGGCCATTGTCACACATGACCACGCCTGGCTGTAGGTTCAGTGGTGTCATCCAAATATCTGACTGCTCTTTCAGCGCTGTCCACAACTCTTCTGCATTGTGCGGTTTGTCACCTATGCAGATTAGCTTCAGCACATCCTGTTGCCACTTGGCTGAGGCAGTGATGCAGTGCTTCCAACTTCTGACTGATGTGTTGATTTCAGAGATGGAGGATGAAGAGGAGGAAGAGGAGGTGCAGGAACTGTAGACTGTGTGGGCAACCCTGATTGACGTAGGGCCAGCAATCTTCGGCATGGGGAGGATGTGTTCCATCCCAAGGTCCAAATGGGTACCAGCTTCCACTATGTTAACCCAGTGTGCAGTCATTGAGATGTACCGTCCCTGCCCACAAGCACTTGTCCACGTGTCCACGGTTACGTGGACTTTCCCTGTAACAGTATTGCTGAGGGCATGGGTAATGTTGTGGGACACATGCTGGTGTAATGCCAGTACGGCACACAGGGAGAAATAGGGGCAAATTGGGGACCGAGTACCTTGGAACGGCCGCCACCATCAGGTTGTGGAAAGCTTCTATCTCAACTAGCCTAAAAGGCAACATTTCAAGAGCAAGCAGAAGAGAAATGTTAGAATTTAGGACTGTGGCCTGTGGGGTGTTGGCTGGGCATTTCCGCTTGGATTCCAAAGACTGGGGTATAGACAACCGAAGGCTGTACTGGGACAAGGACATGGACAGGCTTGAAGATGGTGCTGCTTGACTGTGGGCAACAACATGTGCAGGGCTAGAGGCATCTTCACATGCATGGTGGACTGGGGATTGGCTTCTACACAAAACAGTGGAAGAAGCAATGGTGTGACCTGCAGACAGCGGTCCTGGAGCCTAGGGTCGGCCCACAAAGTCGGATGCTTTGCTGCCATGTGCCTGATCATGCTGATAGTGGTCAGGCTGGTTGTTTTGCTACCCCTGCTGATGTGAGAATGGCAGGTGCTGCAAATGGCCTGTTTGGGATTATCGGCAGAGTCTTTAAAAAATAACCAGACTCAGGAAGACCTAACAGTTGGAATGGCAACTTCCCTCATGTTGGTGTTATCTGGAACGGATGCATGCCTTCTGTCTGTGGCCACCACACTGCTTCTTCCTGCCTGTTGGGATGATATGCCTCCTTCTCCATGTGTGCTGCTGCCCTCGCACTGCATGTCCTCCTGCCAGGTTGGGTCAGTCACATAGTCATCCACCACCTCGTCTTCCACATCTGCACCCTGCTCCTCCTCCTGACTTTCTAGCAATTGTGTCTCATCATCGTCCACCTCTTCTGACACTTTCCCACCATCGCCTTTGTGTGACCGGGGCTGGTCAAAGCTTTGGGCATCTCTACATGCGATCTCAGCTGTCACCACTTTAAGTTGACCGGCCGAGAGTCTGGAATCTTGAAATGAAAAACTGAACAGCTCTTCAGAGTGTCGAAGTGTGGGATCAGTTGTCTCAGGGCACTCGACATGGTGGGAGGAAGGAGGACCAGGGTGAGAACTATCCGGGCCACACTCACGGCTACTCAGACTTGACTGTGTGGAAGACATGATGGTGGCGGCTAAATGACTGGAAGCATTATCGGCTATCCAACAAACAACCGTTTCACACTGCTCTGGCTTCAATAGTGGTGTGCTGTGGTCCTCTAGAAACTGGGACAGGAAAGTCGAGCGAGAAGATATGGGTCTTTGCTGTGGCCCACTTTCACCTTAGACAAAACAGCCTCGTCCTCTGCATGCACCATCACGTCTACTTCCCTGTCCCTTGCCCCTTCCCTTGCCCATTTTAAATAGACTAATGCACTATTTCAAAAGCTCAACACAAATGCATTTATTAGGAGCAAAAAAAGATCTGATCAGAATGCATGCACATCTACGATTTTTCAAAGACAGACATCAGGCAGACCTCAGTCTGACATACAGACTGTATTCTATTTTTTAGGAGCTTTTATGTGAATTTAATTTATGCAAAATAGTGCTGTATATAAGTAGAGTAACAGACAGCAAAAACAGTGGCAAAACGGCCTACAATGGCCAAACTTGGAGCAGGCAGATAGATGAGGCCTGTCACGGAAATACCACACTGCCAAATATGTGGCCTGTTTTTTGTAAATGCAAAATAGTGCTGTATATAATTAGAGTAACAGTCAGGAAAAAAGTGGGAAACCGGCCTAAAATGGCCAAACTTGGAGCAAGCAGATATATGAGGCCTGTCATGGAAATATCACACTGCCAAATATGTAGCCTGTATTTTCTGAATGCAAAAAAGTGCAGAATATAATTCGAGTAACAGACAGGAAAAAAGTGGGAAACCGGCCTACAATGGCCAAACTAGGAGTACGCAGATATATGAGGCCTGTCACGGAAATACCATACTGCCAAATATGTGGCCTGTTTTTCTTTTAATTCAAAATAGTGCTGTATATAATTAGAGTAACAGACAGCAAAAAAAAGTGGCAAAATGGCCTAAAATGCCAAAAACTTGAAGCTCGCAGATATACAGTATGAGGCCTTTTTTGGTGAATTTAATCCCCTCCCCCCTGTAGGGGTTCCACTCACTCAGCTGCGACGGCTGACACTCAGGAGGCAGGTTCCTTTAAAGTTCACTGGGTTTATTGCTCCATAAACCATATGACAAAACAACAGAAAGCAAATAGCCTTTGGGTCAGGCAAAGAAAAACAAGGGTCCAGTTCATCCGGCTCAGTCCTGAAGCCGTAACACACTCAGGAGGGTCTCACCTCCACACATATCTCTCTGTGTTAAGCATTAGGCTTTCTTTTATATGTCTAACCACACCCAGAACCCATCACATGACCAGACATGTGGTTGTGACATCACCACAGGTCCTGAAACACATATAGGTAGCTATGGTTACATCACAGTAGCAAGCCATCTATAAGGGACATATCTCCCATCGATTAGACACCCTTTAGCCACGCTACATACCTCCCCCCTCTGCCTAAAGCCGTGGGGCTTGGCACTTTCTCCCACTAGACAAGGGATTCTTGACAGGGCATCAGCATTACCGTGCAGCTTTCCGGCCCTATGTTCCACATGGAAACAGAAGTCCTGCAGGGCTAAGAACCAACGGGTGACCCTAGCATTTCTACCCTTCGTTTCCCTCATCCACCTAAGTGGGGCATGGTCGGATATCAGTCTAAATTTACGTCCCAGCAAATAGTATCGTAATGTGTCGACTGCCCATTTTATGGCCAAGCACTCCTTTTCAACGACTGAGTAGTTCTTTTCAGACGAGGACAGCTTCCTACTCAGATAGAGAACAGGATGCTCCTCTCCATGTAGTTCTTGGGAAAGGACTGCTCCCACCCCAACATCTGAGGCATCTGTTTGAAGAATAAACTCTTTCTTGAAGTTTGGGGCCATCAGAACGGGTTGCTTACATAAAGCCTCTTTCATTTCTTGGAAGGCTGAATCTGTTTCTTCGGACCACTTAACCATTACTGATTTTGTCCCTTTTAGCAGGTCAGTCAGAGGCGCCGCCATTGTGGCGAAGTTTGGGATGAACCTCCTGTAATATCCCACGATTCCCAGAAAGGCTTTAACTTGCTTCTTGGAAACTGGTTTTGGCCATGTTTGAATTGCCTCCACTTTACTGATTTGGGGTTTTATTTCTCCATGACCCACTATGTATCCAAGGTACTTAGCTTCTTCTTTACCCAATGCACACTTCTTCGGGTTTATTGTAAATCCGGCCTCTCTTATAGCATCAAACACCGCTTGGACTTTCTCCAGATGACTCTCCCAGTCCGGGCTAAAGATGACGATATCATCTAGGTACGCAGCAGCGTATGCCTTGTGGGGTGCAAGGACTCTATCCATAGCCCTTTGGAAGGTGGCCGGAGCTCCCTGTAGGCCAAATGGCATCCGGACATACTGGAAGCACCCATCTGGTGTAGAAAACGCCGTCTTCTCCTTGGCTTCCTGTGCCATGGGGATCTGCCAATACCCCTTCGTCAAATCCAAGGTGGTTATGTACCTGGCGGGCCCAAGCCTTTCGATGAGCTCATCAACGCGGGGCATGGGATATGCGTCGAACTTAGAGACCTCATTCAACTTCCTATAGTCGTTGCAAAATCTCCACTTCCCATCAGGTTTTGGGACCAGGACAATTGGGCTCGACCAACCGCTCTTGGATTCCTCAATGACTCCAAGCCTCAACATACGCTCCACTTCCTTGGAGATAACTTCTCGACGAGCCTCAGGAATACGATAAGGTTTCACATTCACCCGCACATGTGGCTCTGTTAGGACCTCGTGCTCTATGACCTTCGTGTATCCTGGCAATTCTGAAAACAGGTCCCTGTTTTTCTGGAGTAACTCCCGGCACTGCTGTTTCTGGGTCTTTGATAGCGTCTCTGCTATAGTAACCGCTCCAACCTCACCTTCTGGGTTGCTTAACAATGACGGAGTTACTGTCGGCTCTCTATCTTGCCATGGCTTGATGAGGTTGACATGGTAAACTTGGAATGGTTTCCGTCTTCCTGGTTGATGAATTTTATAATTTACCTCACCAAGTTTCTCGACAACCTCATATGGCCCTTGCCATTTGGCCAAGAACTTGCTTTCCACCGTTGGAACTAACACAAGAACTCGGTCTCCCGGATTGAACTGCCTCACTCTTGCAGACCGGTTGTAGACCCTGGCTTGAGCTTCTTGTGCTTGGAGAAGGTGTTCTTTCACGATCGGCATTACCTTTGCAATCCTCTGCTGCATCAGGGCCACATGCTCAATGACGCTTCTGTGGGGCGTGACTTCGGCCTCCCAGGTTTCCTTGGCTATATCCAGGAGTCCTCGTGGATGTCGGCCATATAGAAGCTCAAACGGTGAGAACCCTGTGGAGGCCTGTGGAACTTCACGAATGGAAAACATCAGATAGGGTAAGAGACAATCCCAGTCTCTACCGTCTTTCTCTATAGCTTTTCTCAGCATGCTCTTTAGTGTCTTGTTAAACCTCTCAACAAGGCCATCTGACTGGGGATGGTACACCGAGGTCCTCAACTGGGAGATCTTCAGGGCTTTGCACAACTCCCTCATCACCTTGCTCATGAAAGGTGTACCCTGGTCAGTCAGGATCTCCTTTGGCAGACCTGTCCGGGAAAAGACATGGACCAACTCGCGGGCTATGCTTTTTGAGGAAGAATTTCTCAAGGGAATTGCCTCAGGATAGCGTGTGGCATAGTCCAGGATGACTAATATATACTGATGGCCCCGAGCTGATTTAACTAAGGGACCGACCAAGTCCATGGCAATTCTCTCGAACGGTACCTCAATAATGGGCAGTGGCACAAGGGGGTTCCGGAAATGAGGAGTGGGAGCAGTTAACTGACATGTAGGGCAGGACCTGCAATAGTTCACTATTTCCCGGTGACACCCAGGCCAATAGAACCTCTGCACAACCCGTTCCTGCGTTTTTTCCACCACCAGGTGTCCACCCAAGATGTGTGAATGGGCCATGTCCAACACTTTCCGTCTATACGGACCCGGCACTATCAACTGCTCTACCAACTCCTCCCTTATTTTCGTGACCCGGTACAACAACTCCCCCCTCAACAGAAAATGGGGAAATCTTGTGTCTGCCCCCGGCTCCTGTACCACCCCGTCAATAACTGTGACATTATTAAAGGCTTCCCTCAGAGTGGGGTCCCTATGTTGGGCAGTCCCAAAATTTTCACCGGTAACTTCTAACTCCAAAATGTCAGATGTAGGGGATACTTCCTCCTCATCCCCAACCAGAACACAAAAAGGAAAGCTGTCTGCCTCTGGGTGTGGCGATACCCTTCCAGGGTTCACTGGTTCCCTGCCAGGGAGCTCAGAACCTTTTCCCCACAAATCCCAAAACAAACAGAAATCCCGGCCAATAATTATAGGGTGCAACAAGTCCTGAACTACGCCGACTATGTGGGACTCAGTGCCACATGCCGTTTCAATGTCCACCCTGGCCATAGGGTAGTCCTTTGCATCACCATGTATGCACCGCACTCCGACCTTCTTTCCTGGGAGCAGGTGGAGAGGAAAAGTGGCCCTCACCAGGGTCACTAGGCTCCCCGAGTCTAACAGTGCCGTTACTGCTCGACCGTTCACCTTTACGGGACACGCTTGAGGTCCCTCGTTAGATGGAGAGTTCACACTACAGGCTGGATACGCATAGTATGAACAACGGCGTCCCATACTGCAGTCCATCTGCTCAGTGGTTTGGGAACAACGGGCAGCTATATGTCCTGGCTTGTGGCACCTCCAACAAATAATATCACCCGTGGGGACCTTGGGCACCACCTCCCCCGCCCTTTGTGACCTTGGACGCACCACCCCTTTTTGGGACTCAGCTGCCTTCTGGGACCCCCAGTACAGCATGGGCTGCCTCCCGAAGGAGCCTTCCAACCCTTGGTATCTCTCAACCAGTCCGATCAGCTCGTCGGCATTCTGGGGATCACCCTGGGCAACCCAAGACTGTATAGGCCTCGGGAGGGAATGGACAAACCGATCCATCATCACCCGTTCTACCATCTGTGCAGGCGCAGAGGATTCTGGCTGCAGCCATTTCTGGACCAGGTGCAACAGATCAAACATTTGGGAACGAGGTGGTTTGTCCTGGTGATAGCCCCAGGAGTGAACTCGCTGTGCCCTGACAGTCAGTGTCACCCCCAAACGTGCGAGAATCTCGGCTTTCAATTTGTGATACTCTTTGGCATCCTGCAAGGTCAAATCATAGTACGCCTTCTGGGGTTCTCCTGTCAGGTACGGCGCAAGTACCTCTGCCCACTGCTCTGGCGGAAGTTTTTCCCTCTCAGCGACCCTCTCAAACACCGTCAGGAAGGCCTCAACATCATCCCCGGGAGTCATTTTCTGCAATGCGCGTCTTACCGTCTTTCGGACGTGGGTGTCATCAGCCAAACCTGGGGTTGGGGCGCTCGCCTTGCCCTGGATGGCGGTTGCCAGAAGCTGCATCTGCTACTGGCTCTGTTGTACCTGCTGCATCAACAGCCTGTTGGTCTCTTGCTGCCTTTGCTCCTGCTGGACCAAGTGTTTCAGCAAGTCCTCCATTTTCTCCGGCAATGCTTGCTGGCTTGCAACAGCCTTGACCCAGGACATTCAAAAAATAAACTCACTTCTCCGCTGGGAACGCTGCTCGCATGTCTACCACCAATTGTAGGGGTTCCACTCACTCAGCTGCGACGGCTGACACTCAGGAGGCAGGTTCCTTTAAAGTTCACTGGGTATATTGCTCCATAAACCATATGACAAAACAACAGAAAGCAAATAGCCTTTGGGTCAGGCAAAGAAAAACAAGGGTCCAGTTCATCCGGCTCAGTCCTGAAGCCGTAACACACTCAGGAGGGTCTCACCTCCACACATATCTCTCTGTGTTAAGCATTAGGCTTTCTTTTATATGTCTAACCACACCCAGAACCCATCACATGACCAGACATGTGGTTGTGACATCACCACAGGTCCTGAAACACATATAGGTAGCTATGGTTACATCACAGTAGCAAGCCATCTATAAGGGACATATCTCCCATCGATTAGACACCCTTTAGCCATGCTACACCCCCCAAAAAAAAACAACAAAAAAACAGTGGCACAAGGCTAGCACACACAACTATGCTATGTATACCTGACAAACTATGTTTTTTAAACAGGTGTAACAATTATGTAGGTACTAAGGAATCTGATAGAGTGGGATAAAACCAGTCTGAGAGTAAATCTGCAGTAAATGATGTATTTAAATCATTACTCAGCACAATATAGTAAATCACAGCACAGTGAATAGCGGGACGTGGCCGCTAATATGAACCAGTCCAGCAAGGATATGACGAGGCAGCAAACAAGGCTCTTGACAAGGAAGTCCAGTAGGTTATTAGTGTAAATGCACACAGTAATTAAACGTGGAAGTCCAGCAAAACTTGATCACACGTGCGCACAGCACTTGTTTGTGGAAGTTTAATAGTACGCAGGTGGTGCGTTGAGCATGAAGTCTTGAGAAAGATGATGAAGGGAAAAAGAGGGAGAGCGCTATCTAAACGTAGTAGATGAGTAAAACTTTCTTGGTGAGAAAAGCAACACTTGAATCTTGCTCACCTGGTGTGGTTGTGCAAAGAGGCACAACACTGGGAAAAGTTCAACAAACAAGGGAAAACCTTCCACAGGTGTGCTGCTCATCACAGCAGTTCCGGAGGTGAGAAGCAGCTGAACAGGGGAAGGCAGACCACTGAGTAGTGAGCAGCTGAAACTGGGAGTTCACCAGACCACAGGCAGAAGCTCAGGAGCCAGCAGCACAAAATACTCAGGCACAGAAGAACACATGACTCGAACTTAAATAATCAGGACAGACAGGCAGTTCCATGACAGGGTGAGATCCAAGACTCCGTCTTGGATCAGGGCGAATAGGAACAAGGGAAGTCTGGGAATCTGTTGTGAATTCTGTGGCAGAGCTCCCTCCTGTGGTCACAAGTGGTACTTCGGCTGATTCTCTCTGGGAGCTTCCGTTTGTGGAGGAAACTGGTACTGCTGCTTCTGAGTTTCCTTCCTCAGGTGATCTGGTGAGGTCGTTAGGTGCTTCTCTACTTAACCCCACCTAATGCTTTGATTCATGCTTCCTGTCAATGTTCCAGTGTTGGACTTGTGTTTCTCTGGATCATTCCTGTGGCCTGCTGCTCTGCATAGCTAAGTGCTTCTTTGCTATTTGTTGCTATTTTTTCTGTCCAGCTTGTCTATTTGTTTTGCTGGAAGCTCTGGGACGCAAAGGGTGTACCTCCGTGCCGTTAGTTCGGTACGGAGGGTCTTTTTGCCCCTTTGCGTGGATTTCTTTAGGGTTTTGTGTAGACCGCAAAGTTATCTTTCCTATCCTCGTTCTGTCTAGAATATCGGGCCTCACTTTGCTGAATCTATTTCATCCCTACGTTTGTCTTTTCATCTTACTCACAGTCATTATATGTGGGGGGCTGCCTTTTCCTTTGGGGTATTTCTCTGAGGCAAGGTAGGCTTATTTTTTCTATCTTCAGGCTAGTTAGTTTCTCAGGCTGTGCCGAGTTGCATAGGTAGCGTTAGGCGCAATCCACGGCTGCCTCTAGTTGTGTTTGGAGAGGATCAGGGATTGCGGTCTGCAGAGTTCCCACGTCTCAGAGCTCGTTCTATTATTTTGGGTTATTGTCAGATCACTGTATGTGCTCTGACCTCCATGTCCATTGTGATACTGAATTGCCTTTCATAACAGGAATCCTTACAACAGGCCTCAGTCTGACAGAACAGACTGTATAATTTTTTTTGGGGGGGTGAATTTTTTGGGAAAAAAAATGCAACTAGGTATATAGTATAGAAGCTGCAGCAGCAGCAGACAGTTATGGAGCTTTGAGAGGGATGCAGTGGGAGCAATGTACGCACATACAGTGCCTGCAGGCCTTGTACTGATGTGGATATGCTGTGCCCTGCCCATTTAGCGCTGCAATATCGGGACCCATGAATTAGCCCTAAAAAGGAATGTTGGTTTCTCAGGAGTTGTGGATTTAACAGTTGCAGACCTACACTAACTATAAAAACCATGATTCTGACACTATCTCAGCAGCAGCTCTCCCTACTCTCGCTGAATCCAGAGCTGAATGCGGCGAGCAGGGCGGCGCCAGGTCTCTTATACTCGGGATGATGCTGCATGGCCAAGCCAATCACTGCACGACTACAACAAAGATGGCTGCGGCGTTTCATGGCCTGGCAGACAATCCCTGCAACGTGATTGGGTCTCTAAAGTCCACCAAAAATGCTGGGTGGAGACACCAGTTACCGCCGAATAATCACCGAAATGCTCGGTGCTCGGCGAGTACACCGAGTACACTGATACTCAGGCGAGTAACGAGTAGTGGCAAGCACGTTCCCTCATCACTAATCCATACTTTATTTTGAAAGGTAAGAGATATATCATCTGGTGGATGCAGAAGAATTGGGTCTGTCTCATATGCGTCCCGTATATCTTCCAGCAAGTCTTTGTTACAGATCACTCCTACAAGGTTGGAGTCAGGCAGAATATTGTTGGTGGTGCTGCAATAGAATAATCTTTGGAGAACATCCTAGATAAAGCATCAGCCTTACCACTACGGAAGACAGATTTGTGAGATAATAAAATTGAATGGGTTAAGAAAAAGACTCCTTCAAGATTGCGTGGGGGGGGTCAAACATTTGGCAGACAAGATAAATTCAAGGTTATGATAGTCAGTTACAACAACAATTTGTTGAGCTGCTCTTAGATCATGTCTCTATTCCTTGAAAGCAGCAATGATAGCTAAGAGCACTTTGTTCCCCACAGCATAATTATTTTCTGACACGGTCAAACTTCGGGGGAAATGGGCACAATCATGTAGCAAATCTTTTGTTCCTATTCTTTGTGATAGAATGACCCCTACTGCACCACCTGAAGCATCCACTTCTACAATAAAGGCATGACCAGGATTGGGATGAATCAGCATAGGAGTTGTGGTGACCTTCGTCTTCAGGCAAGAAAAAGCATCTTGTGATTGAGGATACAAAACATACAATATGCCTTTTTTGTTAATTTGTTGATTGGTGCCATTATACCCTAAAATTCTTAATGAAACTTCTGTAAAAATTGACAAAGCTTACAAGCCATTAGATTTTTTTCATGTTTTTTTGACATTAGCCACTCAATGATAGCTTGAATCTCAGTACTCAGTGTCCATAAAGTGATCTAAATGCTGCTTTTCATCACCTGGTCTAACATGAACCAAGTTATATGCCCCTCAAAGATCTAGTTTTGTAAACAACTTTGCATGATGAACTCTGTCCAGAAACTCAGGGATAAAAGGCAGAGGGTAAGAATTCTTTACCTTAATTTTATTCAATTCTCTGTAATTATCGTAGGGTCTTAAGGAACCGTCTTTCTTTTTAACAAAAATAAAGGAGCAACTTCCAGTGATGAAGATGGATAAATGAACCCTTTAGCTAAATTTTCATTGATGTATTCCTTGAATGTTTTTAATTCCTGTTCTGCCAGGGGTAAATGCTTCCGAACGGTATTGCTGCACCAGGCAATAGATCAATTGGACTATCATATGGCCGATGAGGAGGGAGTTTGTCAGCATTTTTCTTGTCACAAACATCAGCAAAATCTTCATGCTGTATATAGATGGTAGTTTAGAAGATTGTTCAGAATCCTCTACAACCTCATCATTTGGCACAGCCTGTGGGGAGTTGATAGCAGAAGGAAGAGACACGTCTTTGGATTCTCAATTGATTTTGTGATTTTGAGTCTGTAGCCATGGCAACTCCAGGATTATTGGAAAATTTGGAGATGAGATTAGAAGGGTAAAACATCATGGTGATTAGTGTTACAGCGGCTGCTCACCGCTCTTCTTTCAGCGCTCGGCGCGTTGCCCTCTCCTCCTCTCGGGCTGCGCCCTCTTCTTCCGGCATCGCTCGTTCCTGCATCCTTACTTCCGGCGCTCCTGCGCAGGCGCGCAGTCTTCAGCGTTAGATACAGCCTCTCGGCTCCGGATCTCCTAGCACTGGGTGTGGTGCATCTGCAGCCAATCACCATGGAGAGCACGGTATTTCAGGCCACCTCCTCTGCTAGGAGGTGCCTGAGTGTCTTTAGTGTTTGCTTAGTCTCTGGCCGTTCGCTTTACCTCTGTAGTAGCTCTGTGCTCGGCGCTAGTATTTACTGTGTTTGCTTTTTCCGTTTCTTTGTTCCAGTTCCCTCTCCGTCCCTGGTTCTCCTCTGTAGTTCCTGCCTTCCGTTCCCGTACCTTCTGCCTCTGGATTTCCCGCTGCTCATTCCGGTCCTCAGTTTTGTCCTCTCGCCAACCTTCCATTTACTTGAGCCGTCCCTTCTGGTATCCGCTACCGTGGTAAGGTAACCTCTGGGCCTGCTCCTAAACAGCCCCTGTATAGGGGTTGGTTAACACCGGGTCTGCTCGCCCACGAGGGGGACTTCCACGGTCCAGAGGGTCCACTCTCGTACCCATCTCTGTAGTCCTAACAGTACACTCAGGCCATGGACCCCGCGGGTGCCGCGTTTTCTGCTCAGAAGGAACTGGCACACATACGCGACAATCAGCAGCGAATCATGTCCTTCTTAAAAAATTTGGAGTCTCGCCTAACCTCTTTGCAAACCGCCGACCCTGCTAATACTAATCAAATTGCAGTCATGCAGCAGGAACTCTCCCAACAACGCGATACGCAGGCGCGTATGCTATCCTATTTGGCTTCCATAGACGACCGTTTATTTAATTTGCAGTCTCTCTCTACGGCTTCCGCTCAGGCTTCGCAAGATTCGACTCCCTCGCCCCATCCGCTTCCTCGCCTCGGCAAACCTCCCAGGTTTAGCGGGGATCCCAAGCTCTTTAGGGGGTTCCTGAACCAGTGTCGCCTCCACTTTGAGCTCCTTCCCGAACAGTATCCTTCCGACCGGGCCAAAGTGGCTTTTATAGTATCTCATTTAGAGGGGGAGGCTTTGGCCTGGATCAATCCTCTGTGGGAGCGGGATGATCCCGTAGTTACCCAACTGGCTTCTTTCCTAGAGACTTTCCACAGGGTTTTTGATGAGCCCGGGCGCCTAGCTTCCACAACTGAGTCGCTTTTCAACCTCCAGCAAGGTTCTCTATCTGTTGGCCAATACGCCATACGTTTTCGTACTTTAGCCTCTGAATTAGGGTGGAACAACGAGGCCCTGGTAGGCGCCTTTTGGCGAGGCCTGTCCAGTCGAATAAAGGATGAGCTGGCTGGACGGGATACCCCAACGTCTTTAGATGACCTCATTTCCCTGTCCACGCGCATAGACCTACGCTTTCAGGAGCGAACGCGTGAGGCCACTAGAGAAAAGAGGTCTGTTCGTTCTCTACCTCCCATCCGCAGGTCAGGAAGTCCGCGTCCCTTGTCATCTACTACAACTTCCTTGCCAGAGCCCATGCAAATAGATCGGGTCAAGCTAGCAGAGCAACGCCGTCGGGAGAGACGATCCCAAGGACTCTGCTTTTACTGCGGTAGCGCCTCACATTTACTACGAGCATGTCCTGAGAGGCCGGAAAACTCCTCCGCCTAGGACAGGTAAGAGAGGCCTCCCTAGGTGTTTCTGATTCCTCTCAACCCTTGTTTCTGTCCGTTTTGTTAGTGCTTAATCAGAAGCGTTTTTCTGAGGTCGCGTATGTGAATTCGGGCGCGGCGGGCAACTTTATCAGTCTTGAGGCGGTTCGGAGGCTTCGCGTTCCAGTTCTCTCGTTGGATTCCCCTTGTCAGATTGCTTCCGTAGATGGGAGACCCTTGCAAGACGCCGTCACTTTGATTACGGAGGAGATAGACCTATGTATCGGGGCTCTTCATCGTGAGAAGATAACTCTCTATGTTTTGCCTAATCTAACCCATACTCTGCTTCTAGGTTTACCTTGGCTCCGTTTGCACGAACCCACCCTGGACTGGCGTTCTGGTGATGTACTCCGTTGGGGATCTACATGTCAAACACAATGCCTTCTGCCTGTTCGCCCTGTAGTTTCGCTTCCGACTAATTCCGTTCTCCCTGGACTACGTACTCCATATCAGTCCTACATTGATGTTTTTGACAAGAAAGAAGCAGAGAGTCTTCCTCCGCATCGAGTCTACGATTGCCCGATTGAACTTCTTCCCGGTTCCACTCCACCTAGAGGGAGGATTTACCCTCTGTCTCCTGCTGAGACTAAAGCTATGTCTGAGTACGTCCAAGAGAATCTATCTAGGGGATTCATCCGAAAGTCTTCTTCCCCTGCCGGTGCGGGGTTCTTCTTCGTCAAGAAAAAACACGGATCTCTTCGACCCTGCATTGATTACAGAGGTTTGAACAACATTACTATCAAGAACAAGTACCCTCTGCCCCTTATTCCTGAACTCTTCGACCGATTAAGAGGGGCATGAATCTTTACGAAGCTGGATCTTCGAGGTGCTTATAATCTAGTTCGAATCCGGGCCGGCGACGAATGGAAGACTGCCTTTAATACTCGGGACGGGCATTATGAATACCTGGTCATGCCGTTCGGTCTCTGCAATGCTCCCGCTGTCTTCCAAGAATTCATCAATGACATTTTCCGAGACCTTCTTTACTCTTGTGTTGTAGTATATCTAGACGACATCCTAATTTTTTCGGCTGACCTATCATCTCACAGAAGAAGCGTCCGTTTGGTTTTGCAACGCCTTAGAGAGAATCGTCTTTATGCTAAGTTTGAATAGTGTCTCTTCGAACAAACTTCACTGCCTTTTCTCGGATACGTCATTTCGGATACTGGTCTCAAGATGGATCCTGAGAAGCTGAAGACCATTCTCAGTTGGCCACATCCCTATGGAACAAAAGCCATCCAGCACTTTCTAGGGTTCGCCAACTACTACAGGCAATTTATTTCACATTTCTCCTCGGTAGTTCGGCCTCTTGCTGCTCTCACTCGTAAAGGTGCCAATCCGAAGTCTTGGACCCCAGAGGCCGAAAAAGCTTTTGAGCTTCTGAAGCAATCCTTTTCCTCCGCTCCAGTTTTACATCATCCGAGGATCAATAGACCATTCATTCTCGAGGTGGATGCCTCTTCGACCGGTGCCGGGGCAGTGCTCTCTCAAAGATCTTCTACTGGTCGCCTGGTTCCCTGTGGCTTCTTTTCCAAGACATTCTCAGCATCGGAACGTAATTATACCATTGGGGACCGAGAACTCTTGGCCATAAAGCTGGCTCTAGGGGAGTGGAGGCATCTTCTGGAGGGAGCCGTTCATCCGTTTGTGATTTTTTCTGACCACAAGAATTTGGCCTATCTTCAGACCGCACACAGACTTAATCCACGGCAAGCTCGATGGTCCCTGTTTTTTGCCCGCTTCGACTTTGAGCTTCGTTTTCGTCCTGGCGACAAGAACGTCAAAGCAGATGCCCTGTCCAGACTATCGCAGCTTGAGGACATCGACGAGGAACCAGCGCATATTGTGGATCCCGGTAAAATCGTTACTGTGGCCCCTTTAAGTATAAGCTGTCCACCTCCGGGTAAGACTTTTGTCACTGAGAAGGACACAGAGACAGTGCTGCGTTGGGGACATTCCTCCAAACTGGCAGGCCACGCCGGGATTAGAAAAACCTTCCTTCTCATCTCTCGCTACTATTGGTGGTCCTCGTTACGTCATGATGTCGAGGAGTTTGTCGCCTCCTGCCCTTCCTGTGCCAAGTGCAAGGTGCCTAGACAATTACCTCGTGGAGGGTTACTTCCTCTTCCTGTGCCTTCGAGTCCTTGGCAACACATTGCCATGGACTTCATTACCGATTTACCGAGATCCTCTGGTTGTACAGTCATCCTTACGGTGGTAGATCGGTTCTCTAAGATGGCCCATTTCATTCCCTTGTCTGGACTTCCCTCAGCTCCAGAATTGGCGAGGATCTTTATTTCCAATATCTTCAAACTCCATGGGTTCCCTCTAAACATCGTGTCTGACCGAGGAGTCCAGTTTACGTCACGGTTCTGGAGAGCGTTATGCAAACTTTTGAAGGTATCACTAGATTTCTCATCAGCCTATCACCCTCAGACTAATGGTCAAGCTGAACGGACAAATCAGATTGTGACTGCCTATCTTCGTCATTTCATCAATTCCCACCAAGATGATTGGGTAAACCTTCTGCCTTGGGCCGAATTCGCCTATAACAACCATTCTAGTGAATCCTCAGCTAAATCTCCTTTTTTTGTCGTATTCGGACAACATCCGAATATGCCTCTTCCAATTTCTTCCTCTACAGGAGTTCCAGCAGCAGACTCTTTGACTTTGAATTTTTCTGCAATTTGGGGTGAGGTTAAAGAAGCCCTCAAAAAGACATCTGTTAAAATGAAGAGACATGCCGACAAGAGGCGCTTAGATTCTTTCTCATTTTTACCAGGCGAAAAAGTTTGGCTTGCCTCTCGTTACATTAGGCTCAAGATACCATCCTATAAACTTGGTCCTCGTTTCATCGGTCCCTTCGAGATTCTGAGTCGAGTCAACGAAGTTGCCTACAAGCTGAAGTTGCCCGCTTCGCTCCGGATTCCCAACACTTTTCATGTGTCTCTGCTCAAGCCTGTTGCTCTTAATCGCTTCCATCCTTCTTCCTGCATCTCTCCTCAGCCTGTCCATGCTGATAACATCTTTGAAGTGAGGGATATTCTAGCCAAGAAGAGTATTCGCGGGAGAGAGTTTTTCCTAGTGGATTGGAAGGGGTTTGGGCCTGAGGAAAGATCCTGGGAACCTCGGGAGAATATTAATGCACCTCGTCTACTTAATAAATTCCTCTCTAGTTTTAGGAAGGGGGATTTTAAAGAGGGGGTACTGTTACAGCGGCTGCTCACCGCTCTTCTTTCAGCGCTCGGCGCGTTGCCCTCTCCTCCTCTCGGGCTGCGCCCTCTTCTTCCGGCATCGCTCGTTCCTGCGTCCTTACTTCCGGCGCTCCTGCGCAGGCGCGCAGTCTTCAGCGTTAGATACAGCCTCTCGGCTCCGGATCTTCTAGCACCGGGTGTGGTGCATCTGCAGCCAATCACCATGGAGAGCACGGTATTTCAGGCCACCTCCTCTGCTAGGAGGTGCCTGAGTGTCTTTAGTGTTTGCTTAGTCTCTGGCCGTTCGCTTTACCTCTGTACTAGCTCTGTGCTCGGCGCTAGTATTTACTGTGTTTGCTTTTTCCGTTTCTTTGTTCCAGTTCCCTCTCCGTCCCTGGTTCTCCTCTGTCGTTCCTGCCTTCCGTTCCCGTACCTTCTGCCTCTGGATTTCCCGCTGCTCATTCCGGTCCTCAGTTTTGTCCTCTCGCCAACCTTCCATTTACTTGAGCCGTCCCTTCTGGTATCCGCTACCGTGGTATGGTAACCTCTGGGCCTGCTCCTAAACAGCCCCTGTATAGGGGTTGGTTAACACCGGGTCTGCTCGCCCACGAGGGGGACTTCCACGGTCCAGAGGGTCCACTCTCGTACCCATCTCTGTAGTCCTAACAATTAGGTTGCATAACTATCACTAAAGGCTTAGTCTCTTGATTTACTGGTTTCAAATTTAGTGGAGATCCATCAACAGTTTCCATAATAATCGATGAAGGCCTGTTTTTAATTTTTACCCAATGTTCTTTTGTGATAGAGATGTCCATAAAATTTCAGTTTGCTTCTGAGTCAACCATGGCTGATTTGGAAATCCATTGACAATCAACTTGAAGCTTCATAGAAATTAAGCAATGAGAGTCCTTGTTTTCTTTTTTTTATGTTGGGTGCAATAGAGGAAATTGAATGGATGATGGCATTCACTGGAGGAGGCACTAGTTCAGACAACACTGATACTTTGTAAGAAAAGTTTGGATTCCCTACCACTGCCACTGTTTTAGGCTAGTTTCACATTTGCGTTTAAAAACGCAGTGTTTTAAACGCAAACGCAAGTGGTGAAAAAAAACGCATGTAAACGCGTGCAAACGCTGCATTTTTTAGACGCATGCGTTTTTGCATGTGTTAAAACAAATGCGGCGTTTTGACGTGTTTACATGCGTTTTTTCCTGCGTTTGCGTTTTTGAAACGCATGATGAGAAGTGTGTGACAGCTGCCAATCATCAAAATCAACTAGAAAACCCACTATAAGCAGAAATAGCTAGGGTTAGGGTTAGGGTTAGGATCCCTAGTAACTAGTGTTGAGCGATACCGTCCGATACTTGAAAGTATCGGTATCGGATAGTATCGGCCGATACCCGAAAAATATCGGATATCGCCGATACCGATATCCGATACCAATACAAGTCAATGGGACATCAAGTATCGGAATGTATCCTGATGGTTCCCAGGGTCTGAAGGAGAGGAAACTCTCCTTCAGGCCCTGGGATCCATAGTGAGGTGTAAAATAAAGAATTAAAATAAAAAATATTAATATATTCACCTCTCCGGCGGCCCCTGGACATCACGCTGGTAACCGGCCGGCTTCCTTGTTTAAAATGAGCGCCTTTAGGACCTGCGAATGACGTCGCGGCTTCTGATTGGTCGCGTGCCGCTCATGTGACCGCCACGCGACCATTCAGAAGCCGCGACATCATTCGCAGGTCCTCAATTCCTAGAATTAGGAGTTTAGTGAATGAGAATGACGTCGCGGCTTCTGATTGGTCGCGTGGCGGTCACATGGGCGGCACGCGACCAATCAGAAGCCGCGACGTCATTCTCAGGTCCTAAAGGCGCTCATTTTAAACAAAGAAGCCGGCCGGTTACCAGCGTGATGTCCAGGTGCCGCCGGAGAGGTGAATATATCGATATTTTTTATTTTAATTCTTTATTTTACACATCCCTATGGATCTGATACCGATGCCCGATACCACAAAAGTATCGGATCTCGGTATCGGAATTCCGATACCGCAAGTATCGGCCGATACCCGATACTTGCGGTATCGGAATGCTCAACACTACTAGTAACCCTAGGGATCCTAACCCTAACCCCTTAGGATCCCTAGGGTTAGGGTTAACCCCCTTAGGGTTAGGGTTAGGGTTAGGATCCCTAGGGTTAGGGTTAGGGTTACGGTTAGGATGCCTTTAGGGTTAGGGTTAGGGTTATGGTTGGGGGGTGGCTTATCAGTGTGTTTTCTTGTGTGTTTCTATTGAAACGCATGCGTTTAAAAACGCATGCATTTACATAGACAGCAATACGTTTTTTTGCCGCAAAAAAACGCAGCTAGAAATTACTACATGTTGCATTTCCACAACAAAACCAAGCATAGAAACGAATGCGTCGTCAAAACGCGGCAAAACGCATGCAAGAAAACTCATGCGTTTTTAATGTTAAGTATAGAAAAAAATGCATGCTTTTTTTGCGCTAAAACGCAGCGGCAAAAAACACAAATGTGAAACCAGCCTTATGTAGTCGAGAAGGACAATTGATAAGAAAGTGGTCCGACTTGATACAATACAAACATTGATTTTCCTGAAGTCTCCATTCTTTTTTCTCAGCACTTTCACATTTTAATAGGCTGGCAACTTGCATGAGGTCATTTTAGATATGTGAGAACTCTCAAAGTCTCTGGGACTGGTGGTTGAAACAGGAAGGTAACGGTTACTGTTACGGGACGAGTTTGAATTTCATTTTTACAATCTTCTCTCTGATTATCGGGTCATCGAACACCTTGCTCATGGCTGCTAGGGAGACCACCAGATCATTAAGTTGATAATCGTGAGTTTCAATGACTGAAAAAAATGTATCAAAGCTGGCCAATTTTAATTTCAAAATATTTGTTCATCTCTAGTCATTATGATTGATATTTGTACTGTGCAAAACTTTGAAATAAGCAAAAAGAATCTAAAAAGCAAGTCTAAGTTAAGGGAGTATTTGGATGACAACCAAATAGGTGGGTAAAACTTTAAATACACTGTGCCCGTAAAGTCATAGTGCACTTTTGACCAGTCACTGGAAAGCAACAAAAAAATGATAGAAATGTGAAATCTGCTCCAAATAAAAGAAAAAATCTCCCAGTTTCATACCTATTCAGTGCAGTTCGATGTGGGCTCCCTTTGTTGCCCTACACACATCCAAGCGATAGCATAAGCTTGTGGTTGCATGATGTCACAGACCTGGCAGTGTATTAACTCTTTACTGAGCTCGGACGGAATAGTACATCCGAGGTCAGTACCCCCACTTTGAGGTGGGCTTCAGTGGTGAGCCCTCCTCAAAGCTGCGACATGTCAGCTGTTTTCAACAGCTGCATGTGCCAGCAATAGGCCCTATTAACTAATTAAATGCCGCTGCCAAACTCTGACAGTGGCATTTAACAAACGCTTCCAGCCATCGGGCTGGAAATGCTCACACCGCAGACCCCCGTCACGTGATCGGGGGTCAACAGTGCATCGGCATGACAACCAGAGGTCTCCTGGAGACCTCTATGGTTGTTGATGCTAGATTGCTATGAGCGCCACCCTGTGGTCAACCCTCATATCAATGCTGTAATTCAGCTACATAGGAGCGATCTGAGCATTGCCTCTATGTAGCAGAGCCAATCAGGCTATGCCAGCTTCTAGCCTCCCATGTAGGCTATTGAAGCATGGCAAAAGTTATAAAAAAATGTTTTTAAAAATATGAAAAAAATATATAGAAGTTTAAATAATCCCTTTTTGCCCCATTCAAAATAAAACAATAAAAAAAAAACCTACACATATTTGGTATCGCCACCTTGAGAATCGCCCGATCTATCAATAAAATAGAAGAATTAACCTGATCGCCTAACAGCGTAGCGAGAAAAAAAATTAAAGACGTCAGAATTAATTTTTTGGGGCCGCCGTGACATTACATTAAAATGCAATAACGGGCGATCAAATAAACATATCTGCACCGACATGGTATTATTCAAAAAGTCAGCTCAGCATGCAAAAAATAAGCCCTCATCCAACCCGAGATCACGAAAAACAGAGGCACTACGGCTATCGGAATATGGCGCAATTTATTTTTTTTTAGCAAAGTTTGGAATTTTTTTTACCACTTAGGTAAAAAATAACCTAGACATGTTTGGTGTCTATGAACTCATAATGACCTGGAGAATCATAATGGAAGGTCAGTTTTAGCATTTATTGAACCTAGCAAAAAAAGACAAGCAAAAAACAAGTGTGCAATTGCACTTTTTTTGCAATTTCACCGCATTTGGAATTTTTTCCTGTTTTCTAGTACACGACATGGTAAAACCAATAGTGTCGTTCAAAAGTACAACTCGACCCACAATAAACTACGCCCTCTCATGGCGACATTGATGGAAAAATTAAAATTAAAAAAGTTATGGCTCTGGGAAGGAGGGGAGCGAAAAACAAAAATGCAAAACCGAAAAAGCTCCAGGGGTTAAGGGGTTCATCAGTTAAGTTTATCAGGGGTTAATCTGACTGAGGGCTCAGCAACAGCTTAAATGAGTTTGTGTTGCTTGATTGGTTCTTGTTATCTCTCCTGATGAACAGGTCTGATATGATTAGGCCAGAGAAAGGGCGCCAAAATGTAAACTATACAGTGCACCATGACTTTACGGACAGACTGTAGGTCACAAGGCAAACCACCAGGGTTTTTATTGAATATATTTTCTTAACTTATTCCAAGTGTTACACGTTATATGTTCTATCCAAAATACCACAATTCATTAGTAGTAGATTTTATTAATAGTAGTAGAAGTAGTTTCAATGTGCTATTAAAGTATTGTCAGGCGCGGGCTGGGCCGGGTGGCAGAAATGCATATGCCCCCCGGGCCGGAGTCTAAGCAGCTGCACAGGGCTGCTGGAGGACTGGCAGTGACTAATACATAGCGCACCTGTAGTGCGCGGTGGTGTCATCCCGCCAGCAGCCCTGACATGCAGGCTGCAGGGGTATGTGATGAGCAAGCTCCTATGCGCCACTGCCACTCTGAGGGAGAGAGCCAGCAGCCAAGATGAAAGGTCAGCATACCGGCATACTGACCTGTGTGTGCACGGAGCTCCAGATTCTCCTGCTCTTATCTGCTATCCCAGCAGAGAAGTAGAGACGGGGGAGGTGCCCGGACAGTGCAGAGCTGTGAGCAGGAGAAACTGAAGAGCTGCACATGGACATCAGCCGGCCCTGCACCACAGAGGAGAGTGTGTGATGTGTGCATGAGGAGAGTGTGTATGTGTGTGTGTATGAGGAGAGTGTGTGATGTGTGTATGAGGAGAGTGTGTGATGTGTGTATGAGGAGAGTGCGTGAGTGTGTATGAGGAGAGTGCGTGTGTGTATGAGCTGCGTGCATGTGTGTGTGTGAGCTGCGTGTGTGTGTGAGCTGCGTGCATGTGTGTGAGCTGCGTGCGTGAGTGTGAGCTGCATGCATGCGTGTGTGTGTGAGCTGCGTGCGTGTGTGTGTGTGAGCTGCGTGCGTGTGTGTGTGTGTGAGCTGCGTGCGTGTGAGCTGCATGTGCCTGTCATTATACAGTGGGGCCGTGCGTGTGCGTGTCATTATACAGTGGGGCTGTGCGTGTGCCTGTCATTATACAGTGGGGCTGTGCGTGTGCCTGTCATTATACAGTGGGGCTGTGCGTGTGCCTGTCATTATACAGTGGGGTTGTGCATGTGTGTCATTATACAGTGGGGCTGTGCGTGTGTCATTATACAGTGGGGTTGTGCGTGTGTGTCATTATACAGTGGGGCTGTGCATGTGTCATTATTCAGTGGGGTTGTGCATGTGCGTGTCATACAGTGGGGCCGTGTGTGTGTGTCATTATACAGTGGGGCTGTGCGTGTGCCTGTCATTATACAGTGGGGCTGTGCATGTGCCTGTCATTATACAGTGGGGCTGTGTGTGTGTCATTATACAGTGGGGCTGTGTGCGTGTGTGTGTCATTATACAGTTGGGCTGTGCGTGTGCGTGTCATTATACAGTGGGGCTGTGCGTGTGCGTGTCATTATACAGTGGGGCCGTGTGTGTGTGTGTCATTATACAGTGGGGTTGTGCGTGTGTGTGTCATTATACAGTGGGGCCATGCGTGTGTGTGTGTCATTATACAGTGGGGCCATGCGTGTGTGTGTCATTATACAGTGGGGTTGTGCGTGTGTGTGTCATTATACAGTGGGGCTGTGCATGTGCCTGTCATTATACAGTGGGGCTATGTGTGTGTCATTATACAGTGGGGCTGTGTGTGTGGGTCATTATACAGTGGGGCTGTGCGTGTCATTATACAGTGGGGCCATGCGTGTGTGTGTATCATTATACAGTGGGGCTGTGTGTGTGGGTCATTATACAGTGGGGCCATGCGTGTGTGTGTGTGTCATTATACAGTGGGGCTGTGCATGTGCGTGTCATTATACAATGGGGCTGTGCGCGTGCGTGTCATTATACAGTGGGGCTGTGCATGTGCTTGTCATTATACAGTGGGGCTGTGCATGTGCCTGTCATTATACAGTGGGGCTGTGTGGGTGTCATTATACAGTGGGGCTGTGTGGGTGTCATTATACAGTGGGGCTGTGCATGTGTGTGTGTGTGTCATTATACAGTGGGGTTGTGCGTGTGTGTGTGTCATTATACAGTGGGGCTGTGTGTGTGTCATTATACAGTGGGGCTGTGCGTGTGTCATACAGTGGGGCTGTGTGTCATTATACAGTGGGGCTGTGTGTCATTATACAGTGGGGCTGTGCGTGTGTCATTATACAGTGGGGCTGTGTGTGTGTCATTATACAGTGGGGCTGTGTGTGTGTCATTACACAGTGGGGCTGTGTGTGTGTCATTATACAGTGGGGCTGTGCATGTGTGTCATTATACAGTGGGGCTGTGCATGTGTGTGTCATTGGTGCATTCACTCTGTCATTCTTTGGACTGCAGACTTGTGCTTCTCACATTGCTGGCAGTGCTGTGGTCATTTGGCAGGTGTGTGGCTGTAAGTTTGTGATTTGCATACATGCGGTCACATGCAGACTAGACTTGCATGGCCTAATGCAACTGTATTGAACAAGGCCCAAAACAGTCTAGTCGAAATGTGGCTGGGAATATATATATCGCATGCTTGCAGTCACAAGACCACCTGTTGCCGGCACCAGAGAATCTTCATCGCGCATGATATGAGGATTCACACATAGTGTCTGTAGACATGTAGCATAAGATCTGAAGACCCCTTTAAGGATGAGCCGCTACTCATGGGCCACTGCTGTGTGCTTGCCCCCCCAGGCCAAAATTTGCCAGTCAGCCCCTGAGTATTGTTAACTGTTATTTTTAATGTAACAGATTGTGATTATTTAACATGACTGTAAATAAGTGACTACGATATGTGGTCTGAAAGCATTCGCCACTGCCACTATGGGCTAATAAACCACTTTTTTACCATATTGTCTAGTTTGTGGCCTCCATTTGTTACTTTTTATGTGTATGGTTTGGTTTTTGCCATGGAGACTCTACACCCACCTTATGCTGGTGGTGCTCCTGCTTTTCTATTTTTAATATTTTACATCCATACATACCATAACATGTTATAGATGCTGACTTTTTGGATGCGCACCTACATATCATTTTTTATCAAGTTGTGTTTTGGACAGTTGATTTTTGCTAAAAATATATCAATTAATCTTTTTTTGTGTTACATTTTTTTCTAATGTAGATATTTAGCAGTACATGTCTGTTTATGCACACTTTTTACTAGTCAAATGTGAAAACCATATACGTGACACCTGTACTGCCGCTTGCTGTGACGAATTTTGCTTTCTGTACATGTACCTACCTACCTAGTATTTCGTTATTACGTCCTTTTTGGTAAGGGTTGAATAAATGGGATTGAAAAGACTGTCAAATTTAATTATAGTGTTGTAAAAAATGCATGGTAAAAGATGAAGCTGCAAGGATAATTTTTGAGGTAGTGTCAATGAAAATAATACATACCACAGCAGTCTAGGACTATTACTACCAATTTCAACAGTTTGAATAGGCCTTTGAACAGGGAATAATTAATTAAAATTTTTTTGGAGGGCTTGACAGTCCAATTTCCTAAGGTTCCCACTTTCTACCTGTTCGCCCAATCATGTCTGGAATGGGGGGATTGTCCGATCTCATCTGTAAATTTATTGATTTCTACCTCAAGGCAATAGTGGAAACTTTGCCGTCATTTGCTAAAGACACGATGGATGGCCAAACCAGGGTTGACAACATCTTTGTCGATGCTGGAATTTTACTCGTGACAGAGGACGTTGAAAAGCTGTACACTTGTATTAACCACGCTGATGTTCTGTGGGCTGTCCGCTTCTTTCTCAAGGCCTCCGACCAAGGCCTGTGTGAGCTTATCCTTGAGCTGCTGCAGTTTGTGCTATCGCACAATTTCTTTACTTTTAAAGCCCGTTTTTACCACCAAAAACACGGGGTGGCCATGGTTGCGGCCGGTGCGCCCGACAACCTCTTTCTAAGGTACAGGG
This sequence comes from Ranitomeya imitator, assembly GCF_032444005.1. NCBI lineage: Eukaryota > Metazoa > Chordata > Amphibia > Anura > Dendrobatidae > Ranitomeya > Ranitomeya imitator. Next base: position 105,569,034 of record NC_091283.1, on the reverse strand, counting down.
AGAGGTTGGTTTTCGGTGATGCGGGGGCAGGGGCCGCTGACCATGTGCTGGTTTGGCTGCATTATATCCATGATATTTCATTTTTTTGGCGATAAATGGCGCAGCAGCTCGGGGATTTCATGGCTGTGCTAAATTCTAATACTTTCAACATTAAACTGACTTATACAGTTAGGGCCAGAAATATTTGGACAGTGACACAATTTTCGCGAGTTGGGCTCTGCATGCCACCACATTGGATTTGAAATGAAACCTCTACAACAGAATTCAAGTGCAGATTGTAACGTTTAATTTGAAGGGTTGAACAAAAATATCTGATAGAAAATGTAGGAATTGTACACATTTCTTTACAAACACTCCACATTTTAGGAGGTCAAAAGTAATTGGACAAATAAACATAACCCAAACAAAATATTTTTATTTTCAATATTTTGTTGCAAATCCTTTGGAGGCAATCACTGCCTTAAGTCTGGAACCCATGGACATCACCAAACGCTGGGTTTCCTCCTTCTTAATGCTTTGCCAGGCCTTTACAGCCGCAGCCTTCAGGTCTTGCTTGTTTGTGGGTCTTTCCGTCTTAAGTCTGGATTTGAGCAAGTGAAATGCATGCTCAATTGGGTTTAGATCTGGAGATTGACTTGGCCATTGCAGAATGTTCCACTTTTTGGCACTCATGAACTCCCGGGTAGCTTTGGCTGTATGCTTGGGGTCATTGTCCATCTGTACTATGAAGCGCCGTCCAATCAACTTTGCAGCATTTGGCTGAATCTGGGCTGAAAGTATATCCCGGTACACTTCAGAATTCATCCGGCTACTCTTGTCTGCTCTTATGTCATCAATAAACACAAGTGACCCAGTGCCATTGAAAGCCACGCATGCCCATGCCATCACGTTGCCTCCACCATGTTTTACAGAGGATGTGGTGTGCCTTGGATCATGTGCCGTTCCCTTTCTTCTCCAAACTTTTTTCTTCCCATCATTCTGGTACAGGTTGATCTTTGTCTCATCTGTCCATAGAATACTTTTCCAGAACTGAGCTGGCTTCTTGAGGTGTTTTTCTGCAAATTTAACTCTGGCCTGTCTATTTTTGGTATTGATGAATGGTTTGCATCTAGAAGTGAACCCTTTGTATTTACTGTCATGGAGTCTTCTCTTTACTGTTGACTTAGAGACAGATACACCTACTTCACTGAGAGTGTTCTGGACTTCAGTTGATGTTGTGAACGGGTTCTTCTTCACCAAATTAAGTATGCGGCGATCATCCACCACTGTTGTCATCCGTGGACGCCCAGGCCTTTTTGAGTTCCCAAGCTCACCAGTCAATTCCTTTTTTCTCAGAATGTACCCAACTGTTGATTTTGCTACTCCAAGCATGTCTGCTATCTCTCTGATGGGTTTTTCTTTTTTTTCAGCCTCAGGATGTTCTGCTTCACCTCAATTGAGAGTTCCTTTGACCGCATGTTGTCTGCTCACAGCAACAGCTTCCAAATGCAAAACCACACACCTGGAATCCACCCCTGACCTTTTAACTACTTCATTGATTACAGGTTAACGAGGGAGACGCCTTCAGAGTTAATTGCAGCCCTTAGAGTCCTTTGTCCAATTACTTTTGGTCCCTTGAAAAAGAGGACGCTATGCATTACAAAGCTATGATTCCTAAACCCTTTCTCCGATTTGGATGTGGAAACTATCATATTGCAGCTGGGAGTGTGCACTTTCAGCCCATATTATATATATAATTGTATTTCTGAACATGTTTTTGTAAACAGCTAAAATAACAAAACTTGTGTCACTGTCCAAATATTTCTGGCCCTAACTGTAGGTATAATCAGTCAAAAATGGACTTTTTGGACATCAGCCTGGAGGTGGATGCCAATCTTTCCATCCAGAATGATGTTTTTCGTAAAAAAAAACTGCAGTTAACATTTTGATCCATGCGAAGTCTGCACACAGTCAAGCCAACATTGGGGCTGTTCGGGTTGGACAGTTCTTGAGGATGAGGCGGATATGCTCTACAGACCAGAAATTTGAGGTACAGGCAGGAAACTTAAGATCAAGATTCTATCAGCGTGGTTATAGCAAAAGGTGTGTGAAATATGGATACAACAGGGCTAAATCCACACCTCGGAATCAATTGTTGTATCAAAATAGAAAGAAAGGTAAGACGGACTATAAAATTAGATTTATTTCATTTACAACCATGAATGGGAGAAAATGCGGGCCATTTTAAAGAAATATTGGCCTATATTGAGTGCGGAACCCTCCCTGGGACCCTATCTGGCGGATTACCCCCTGATGACCCCTCGCAGGTCCAAAAATGTGAAGGATCTTTTAGTAAAGACTAAGAGCCATTATGTTGCATCGGTCAAAAATCCTTTTGGGGCAAGAAGAACAATGAAGGGGTGCTTTAGTTGTGGCCACTGTGCCACTTGCGCCAATGTCCTTCGCAGCTCCACTTTTCACTCCGCTGGCGGTAAAAGAAATTTTGAAATTAGGTAATATATCAATTGCAGCAGTACAAATATGATATATTTGCATCATGCAGTTGCCCACTTATATATGTGGAACTTACCTCCAGAAAGCTATGGTTGACAGTGAGGGAGCATGTGCGGGACATTGGCGCAGCAAGGACTACAGTGGATCCACTGGAATTAAAAACCATCCCAAGGCACTTTAAGTTGACCCACAACTGCGATCCCACAGAATTTATGGTTCTAGGGATAGACATTGTCCATGGGGGATACGCGGTGGAAATATAAAGCAACTCCTTGCAAGACGGGAAATACAATGGATCGTTAGGCTGGGAACCATGAAAGCTGCTGGTTTAAAAAAATCATTGAATTTTGCACCATTTTTATGAAGTAGCTATAAGCTGTCACCCCCTCCATCTGTATCGTTTAATTGTTTTTAATTATTGTCTTGTTATATGTTAATTTTTTGTATATTTGGCTTATCTAATTTTAGTCTTCTGTGGATTAATGGATAGATATCATCTCCATTGTCAAATGTCTAAAATGTTATGTGACTGCCATCTATGGCTAAGAAGAACTTGTCTCTGCATATGATATTAATTACCTGTGAAGAGGAATATTTGTGGGGCTTCTATACTGTAACTGTCTTAATATTATTGCATTGATCAAATATAGGAGAAATACCTGCCTAGTTACATGGCAATGCTCCAAATTGGAATAAACATCAAAAAAGGCAAACTAGAAGCAATGTAGCCATAAAATAGTCAAATTTTTATTAGAACACATATATACACAAAATATTCAAACGGATAAAAAGTGGGGCAGGAAAATATGCAAATAGAATAACCACCGTCAGGCAAAACATACTGTAAAATGCCAATTATGCCATATAGAAATAATAATAATAATAAATAGGTTAAGTAACTCCAATTAAATATAATAATTCATGCGCAATATAGAGCAAAAAATGGTAAAAAGAGTCACAAAAGGACTTCTGAAAATAAAATAATGACAGATATGGGTGTAGCATACATTGCGCATAAATTAGAACATCAAACAGGCATGCTAAATGGTTCTACCGAACAATATCCTCATAAAACATATAGAGTATAATCAAAAAAGTGAAGATCCTCCAAAATAAACCATAGTAAGGTAAGTAAAGTGCTGCAAGGAAGACTATATACTAGGAAAAAGATCCTTAGCTAAAAAACAGCCTCATTATAAATAATTAAATGGTCCAAAAATTTGTTTTGCAACAGAAACCATATATGCAAAATAATACATATGGTGCCAGATCCGTGTCTAAAAAAAGAGATTAGATAACTTGAAAAGTGCACACAGCTAGGCAGTAACGAAAGAGGATCAAATATGGATAGAGAACCTATCTCAATGTAGACTCATATACAGTATGTAAAAGCTCATAGTATAGCAAGTGTGAAGATAGCAGCCAGGAGAATTACCTGTCGGTGGTAGCAGCAACCCGACGCGCGTTTCGCGTGTAGCTTCGTCCGGGGATGAATGCATGGGCATTCATCCCCGGACGAAGCTACACGCGAAATGCACGTTGGGTTGCTGCTACCACCGACAGGTAAAAACGTGCGTGTAGCTTCGTCCGGGGATGAATGCCCATGCATTCATCCCCGGACGAAGCTACACGCGAAACGCGCGTCGGGTTGCTGCTACCACCGACAGGTAATTCTCCTGGCTGCTATCCTCACACTTGCTATACTATAAGCTTTTACATATATGAGTCTACATTGAGATAGGTTCTCTATCCATATTTGATCCTCTTTCGTTACTGCCTAGCTGTGTGCACTTTTCAAGTAATCTAATCTCTTTTTTTAGACACGGATCTGGCACCATATGTATTATTTTGCATATATGGTTTCTGTTGCAAAACAAATTTTTGGACCATTTAATTATTTATAATGAGGCTGTTTTTTGGCTAAGGATCTTTTTCCTAGTATATAGTCTTCCTTGCAGCACTTTACTTACCTTACTATGGTTTATTTTGGAGGATCTTCACTTTTTTGATTATACTCTATATGTTTTATGAGGATATTGTTCGGTAGAACCATTTAGCATGCCTGTTTGATGTTCTAATTTATGCGCAATGTATGCTACACCCATATCTGTCATTATTTTATTTTCAGAAGTCCTTTTGTGACTCTTTTTACCATTTTTTGCTCTATATTGCGCATGAATTATTATATTTAATTGGAGTTACTTAACCTATTTATTATTATTTTTTCTATATGGCATAATTGGCATTTTACAGTATGTTTTGCCTGATGGTGGTTATTCTATTTGCATATTTTCCTGCCCCACTTTTTATCCGTTTGAATATTTTGTGTATATATGTGTTCTAATAAAAATTTGACTATTTTATGGCTACATTGCTTCTAGTTTGCCTTTTTTGATGTTTATTATTGCATTGACTAGGTATATGATTATAGTGTCATACACAGGCGTTATCTCCCACACATATATATCCTCCAGGCTCTATGGTGGTGGTGTGCGTGCGCCGGCTTGCCCAGCACTACTGCTGCCCCTTGCTATCCAGCATTTTGGCGTCTCGGACGCCCAACCGAGGGCTTTGGAAATTGCCGTCTCCCCCACGCTCAATGGTCTGTGGAGCTTGCCAGGTGGCGTGGGTGCGGCAGTGTTTTGGCCACAGGGGGCATGCACCGTTAATACTGTACATTACCATGTAAGGCCGGTCATGTGATTGTCACATGACTTGTTACTATGGAGATGAAAGGTCCTGCCGTTATTACTTTACCATGTGAGGCAGGTCATGTGATTGTCACATGACTTGTTACTATGGAGATGAAAGGTCCTGTCATTATTATTATTATTTATTATAGCGCCATTTATTCCATGGTGCATTACATTAATACTTTACCATGTGAGGTCGGTCATGTGATTATCACAACTTGTTACTATGGAGATAAAGGGTCCTGTAGCCTGACTAAGAATAGTACTCCCCCTTGAGGAAGCAGAGTCAAGGGACAGCGAAACGCATGTCAGGATTTGGGTGCTGGCATTTCAGCATGGGTGTAAGATGATTTTGTGACTGTGTATTATACAAATGAACTTGGGGAACCTTTGATGATTGTCATGTCAGATTGGTTTTGGACCCTGGGCTCTTGACCACAAACCATGCAATCCTGGGTATTAGTATAGACATAGGAGTAGTATAATGGCTGATAGTACTTTTTGACTACAGCAGGGGGCATTGTTATGTGACTATCTGAGCTCAACCAGTACGTCCTCTTCTTACTATTACTAAGTTAGTTACTTAGTTACTGTGAATTGAGCTATACTTTGTACTGAACGCAACCACTTTTTCTGGTGTCCCTTATAGCACATGGTTTTATCTGTCTTTTTGTATGTTTATTATTGTGTCAATAAAGGCTTTTGTACATTTTTTTTTAAAACTCCATTTGTCCTTTTTTTTGAGACACTTTCAACAGTTGTCTGGGCTGTAGTACTGCAAAAAACAAGTCACATGCATATTAGTGGGAAGTAGTTGAGGGGATTATAGAATATGTAGCACATCACTTGACTTAGTCGTGTCAGGATAATGTTACCTCTGACAGCGACTCCATCAGCTTGATTCAGAACAGTCTGCCTGGTCAAAAATGACAAAGATGGATAATTTTTAGACCAATTTTGTTAAAAAAGACATAAAAAGTCTGAGTGTGCTTTGTTATTAAATGGACAGTTTGTTACTACATGGTTAAAATATGTTTACATTGTAAGGTCACTATGACATTGCTAAGGCTGTCTTTATCTTAAAGAGCTTGAACGGGGTTGGATACAGTGGTAGAACACCAAAGATTGTTTCACATGCCTTTTCAGGGCAATCTGAGACTTTGCAGTATTGCATTCACAGCAAGTTAATTTGCTATGAATCACATGGTTTGGGAAATATTCATTGAACTAAGCAAATTTAGATTTCAAAACATTTAATCATACAGATATAATAAATGAGAGTCAATAAATATCGCAGGCAATAATTTTATGTAAACCACTTGATACATGTTTCAAATGTAAAAAAAGCTGAGGGCATGAGTGCTTGTCACTGAGAGGCCACATTTCTTGTTGAACTCCGCTTAGCAATAGATTGCAGAAGACTAATTCAATTAAAAATAACTCAATAAAGAAATCATGAAACAGGATGATGAGTTAAGACATGCAATTTGGAGAGCACCCATACACAACACAGTGTATTGTCCAAATGATCAACACAATCTAAAATTATTTAATTAACAAGCTAAATTAAGACAAATGGCAAGTGTAGATATTTTTTTCACTTATTTCACCTCATTAATTAAAATTCATCATGCATAAAATAAAATTAAGTTTTTATTTGTCTTTACTCATATTTCTTTAAAATGTATTACAAAAATGTATCTAAGGTGCACAAATAATATTGTTTTCAGTTCGGCTTATTTATGGGCAATTCTAAAGTTGGCCACACACAGACTGGTGGTCACAACAGGAATTACTACTCTATCACTATTGAAGCACTATTTTTATGTAGGAGTGATGCCCATTATGCAGTTACAGGAATGTGTCTATTAAACCAATACACCCAAGCTTAGCAGGAATGGTTATAGAAGTGACGGAAGAGAAAAGAACGGAAAATAAAGCAAAATGGTGCAGATTAAACCCTTGGAAGTCCTCAGACAGGTAAGGATTCCATTATTTTTACCTGGATGGTTCTTATTTTGCCAAGGTCTGGTTTGGGCACACAGACATACAGCATAAACTATAAAATACCAATATGAATTTTTCTTGGTGAAACAAAGTACATTTTCAGGGGCTTTATTTTATTGATACTGTGAATTGATTGCAAAGAAAATGATGACTCTTGATGTGAATTCCAGACTGTAGATTTAGGCCAAAATATGAGCTAATACCTGATGTGCAATGTCCGCTGTACATGAAAATATCTAGCCTTAGGATTTTGGCGTTGTCCCGACCATACTAACTTGTATAATTAAAAGGGATGATCAGCTGTTAAAAAATATTGCTTTAGATGTTTCTAAAATGGAATCATATAGAATTTACTCATACACTTTCATTAAGAAAGGTTCCCCATTCTCAGGATATCAAGGTGGTCTTCACTTCCATCATGTATTCAACAAAGGGCAGATCTGACATTAATATATGTGAAGGGGGATTAGTTGATTGGGCATTTCAGTACTTAAAGGGAACTTGTCATCTGAATTTAGCGGGACCAGTTTTTGGTCATATGGGCGGAGTTTTCGGGTGTTTGATTCACCCTTTCCTTACCCGCTGGCTGCAATATTGGATTGAAGTTCATTCTATGTCCTCCGTAGTACACGCCTGCGCAATCTTGCCTTGCGCAGGCGTCTACTACGGAGGACAGAGAATGAACTTCAATCCAATATTGCAGCCAGCATGCAGCCAGTGGGTAAGGAAAGGGTGAATCAAACACCCGAAAACTCCGCCCATATGACCAAAAACCAGTCCCGCCAAATTCAGGTGACAGGTTCCCTTTAATCAAGTGCCATCACAGGAATCTGTCTTTTGTGTCAAACCCAAGAGGAAAATGGAGCTGCTAGGACCACAGTTGTTATCAGAATACCTTTCTGAGTTGAATTAGATGAGTAATTTGTATGTATTTCTGTTTTAACCCTTTCAGGACCTGACAATGTTTTTTTTTTGCAGTTTCATATTTTCCTCCTGCTCTTTGAAAAGCCACAACGTTTAACAAACAAACGCAATTCCACTACTGTGCTTTGGGTTTTGTTTTTACTGTTTTCACAGTGTTGTAAAAATGACCTGACAATGTGGTCAGTACAAGTAAGGCAATACCAAACTGAAGGAGTACAGCCACTGAAAAACAGCAAGTATCGCGTTTCAATTTTTTCTTTTTTCCGATTAATGCCCTGTTGAAATTATTTTATATTTTGATAGACTGGACTTTTACGGACACAATGATACCAAATATTTTTTTTTTTTTTACATTTTTGGATTATTGAAATTGTAAGTGGGGGTGATTTAAACTTTCTGATTTATTGTATTTTGTTTCAATATATTTTTGGAGATATTTAAATTATTATGTTTTTATTTATTTTTCTAGGGAACTTGAACCTGCAAAACCACGCTATTTTAGCATATAATGTAACTGCTATTTTCTTATGAAGCCCAGCCTGACACTACTGCACTGCACATTAAATCTACAAGGACAGCCATGGGGGTCTTTGGCAGGCCCAAGGCTACCAAGATAACCCATCAGTCCCTGTAATTGCCATGCAGAGGGGGCAATGGAAGCTGGTTCGCAATGGCAAGCAGCAATTTAATTGCCACTGTCAGTGATTGACAGTGTCATTTAAATGGTTGAGCGGGAGCAATTGGAGCTAGCGCCAGTCACTGGCAGATGATCTGCGTTTTATACTCCTGCAGGAAAAAGTGTTCCTAGACCATATTTATACAAACACATATGAGTGTATATAAGAGTGAGTAAAAAATATGGGGGTTGTAGAGTCACACAGAGCACAGTTAGGCAACATTTGTATCCATTTTGTTCTGACTTTATATCATCTCCTTGTAATATTAGTATATTATTAATATTGTAAGGTTGCAAGATTGAGTGTAACATTTACAGTATATACTTGTGTTATTGTGTAAAGTAATGTCTCATTAAAATTCATATTACTCAAGCCCTCTTAAATAAAGCTGCAGGACACAAAAGTAGAGATTTGACATATTAGTGTCTTGAAGCAATTATCTACTTCTGGTGGCAGGGATTAGGAATACCCGCTCCTTTCGTTTATTGCTGATACGTTGTTTCATGACTTGAATATGTAAGTGCAAGTGTCACGTCTATTTCTGCTGTTTGCAGAATTGGTGAGCATTGTTTGCTGCCTCCTGGCAAGAGGAATGTAAAGTATAGTCTACATTACCCTTTGCAGTTAAGGCCCCTTCACATTAAGCGACGCTGCAGCGATACCGACAACGATCCGGATCGCTGCAGCGTCGCTGTTTGGTCGCTGGAGAGCTGTCACACAGACCGCTCTCCAGCGACCAATGATGCCGGTAACCAGGGTAAACATCGGGTAACTAAGCGCAGGGCCGCGCTTAGTAACCCGATGTTTACCCTGGTTACCATCCTAAAAGTAAAAAAAGCAAACAGTACATACTTACCTACAGCCGTCTGTCCTCCAGCGCTGTGCTCTGCACTCCTCCTGTACTGTCTGTGTGAGCACAGCGGCCGGAAAGCAGAGCGGTGACGTCACCGCTCTGCTTTCCGGCTGACCGACGCTCACAGCCAGTACAGGAGGAGTGCAGAGCACAGCGCTGGAGAACAGACAGCGTTAGGTAAGTATGTACTGTTTGTTTTTTTTACTTTTAGGATGGTAACCAGGGTAAACATCGGGTTACTAAGCGCGGCCCTGCGCTTAGTTACCCGATGTTTACCCTGGTTACCAGTGAAGACATCGCTGGATCGGTGTCACACACGCCGATCCAGCGATGTCCACGGGAGATCCAGCGACGAAATAAAGTTCTGGACTTTGTTCAGCGACCAACGATCTCCCAGCAGGGGCCTGATCGTTGGTCGCTGTCACACATAACGATTTTATTAACGATATCGTTGCTACGTCACAAAAAGCAACGATATCGTTAACAATATCGTTATGTGTGAAGGTACCTTTAGACATTGTATGGGAGATTTGCATAAAGTTTCCTTCACAAGCTCAGGATATTAGCCCAGCCATCACTGATGAGTAATAGTAATGTTATGCACTGCTGGCTTCTGACTTAAGTAGTTTATTTGATTATGGAAAAAAAATGATACAAATGTATGGAATATCAGTCCTTGCGACAAGTCATATCATAATTGGCCATTTTGACATATGGCTTTAAAAGGGTTGTCTGGCCTAAAACAATTAGAGGCTTAGTTTGCACCATTAAGATTGACAGCAAATTTACTCACTGTAAAACAAATTTGGGGGAAAATTCAATTAATAAAAGTTTTTCGGATTTAAAGCAATCTGCTCCTCTCTAGCACTCAGGTTTGGAACTGGCAAGCAATTACAAGAGATGTATTGGTACAGCCTCCCAGAGAACCAGTGATATTTAAATGCACTATTTACCTGCAGATAAAGGGGTAATCTGTAAGTTCTTTCCATTCCTTTCCCCAAGAGCCATTTTCTTTAAATATTTCTGTCCACCTAGACATAAGAGGGCTTGTTTTGTTTTTGGTGGGAAGAGTTTTGCTTTTGAATGACATGATTTATTTTACACATACTACACTGGAAAACAAGAAAAAAAATCCAAGTTAGGTGAGATTACAAAAATAGCACGATTCTAATAGGTTTTTGGCACGTGTTTTTAAGGCATACATTTTGTGATAAATTTGACCTGGCAATATGATTTTCCTCATCAAAACCATTCCACTGATACAAAACTTGTCCAGTTTTGTTATTATTTTAGTGGTGAAAAAAACAGAAAAAACAAACACTTTTTTGATTGTATTGCCAATTTCCCAGACTTGTAACTTTTTCATTTTTCAGTTGATGGAACTTTGTGAGGGCAGCATTATTATTATTACCATTCTGGAATAGGTATGACATTTTGGTTCTTACAGGATTTTTTGGTGCTATGGTGACCCCAGAAAATGCAATTTTAACATTTTTTTTATTGTTCACTGTTTGTGGTGTTTTCCAATCAATTTAATTATTTTTATATCTTGATGGATCGAACTTTTCTGGATGTGGCAATACCACGTCTTTTTTTTACCTTTGTTTTTTTTTTTTATAAACCGTCTTTATTGAACAAAAAACAGAGTGTATAAACATTGTGCAAAAGCATCAGAAAAGATTTGAGAAATAAAATTTTACAGTACTTTTAAATATTAAACAGTGTATTATAACTATAACCAACTTTCCACCCCAAATATTAGCTGGAGAATGTAAGCATTTAGGGCAGGGAAAAATCACCTGAAAGGGACATTTTAAATTTAACCTCTGGGGAGATATGTGCTCTATGGAATATCATGAGAGTCATGGTTGTGTAGCTATCATACGGTAACATAGATTTAATACGTAATCTAGCTTTCAAGAGGTCTTTTACCTGACAGTCGGTTAGTTGCGATACCCACCTCCTCGGACCCGGTGAAGAGTCTGATCACTGTATGGAATGTTTTATTCATTTGTATATAAGACTGAAAGAATAATTCCCTGTGTGGGCTTTAATGGAGATTAAATTTAAAGGGTGTATTCTATCGTTATCTGGTATTTCCCGCAGTACTGAGCCTACATAGTGTCTAATTTGGGTATTTCAAGAGAGTATCTTTCAAAGTAAGAGGACACTGATTGTCTGTTAACATGTCCCTAACCAATTGACAGCCATTATTCTCAAGCATGGAAAGGAGGGACTGCCTTGGAAGGGAAGAAACACTGAGATATGAGGGTCTAGTCTACTAATTAATCTAGCATGATGCCATCCCGAGATTACTGACCACAGAAGGGGGTTATCCCTAACCTCCACTGGGACCTTGGCTTGTCATAAGTGAAGCAGGGTAGGAAGACTAAAAGGTCTGCACATCACCTCATCTATTGGAGTATTAGTGAAGTGGGTGAAGGCGTAGATCCCATCCAGGGAGTGGTGAAAAACAGACGCTATACTATATAGGCATAGATTAGAGAGATTAAGGCCACCTAGGGATTTTGTTTGCTGTAATTTAAAAATACTAATCTAGAGCCCCAGTTTGAGCCCCAGATAAATTGACGGAAGACTTTTGTCAAAAGCCTTTCATCAGTTTTAGATAGTGGAACCAGTAGTGTCTGTGTAAGGGATAAAGTATTCTATAGACAGAGATGATTTTAATCTGATGGGCCTTGCCTGCAAAGGATAGTTTAAGAGATTTCCAGGATTGTATTTCATGTATAACTGCAGAAATGAGGGCTCAAACATTTAGTTTATAAATGTCATGAGGATTTGAGGCTAAATATACTCCAAGATAATGCAAGGAATCTCTCCTCCATTGAAAGGGGAAAGGGAACGACCACCGTTTCTGAGCAGCTTTGAAGATCGCCAAAGCATGAGATTTATAATTTATACGAAATCCTGAAACTGCTCTAAACTCATTAAAAGCATCCATTATAGAAAGAATCGATTCCTTAGGATTGGCTGTCATGAGGAAAATATCATCAGCAAATGCCAATGTTTTAAGTGTATGGTGGCCGATCCCAATACTCCCAAAGGAAGAGATCATCTCCAGGCATCTTAGCAAAGGGTCTAGGGCAATATTAAATAACAAAGGTCACAATGGACAGCCCTGCCTCGTACCCCGAAGATGGAAAAAGAAGTTGACTGAATGCCATTAAGCCACAATGAAGATTGGAGATTGGTATAAATTGTCCTTACAAAGTTAAAGAAGGTAAAGGCAGGGAGAAGCGGATCCTTGCCTGGTTTTAACAACAAAGATAATCAATCCTCATTGAATCGGTCAGGCATAGAACTCGAGTCAATAATATGATTGAAAAGAGAAGTTAGGTGAGGAGTGAGTAAAGGTTGTAGCATTTTATAGAATTCAACCGAGAACCCATCCGGATCAGGTGCTTTAACCCCTTTCTGACCTCGGACGGTATAGTACGTCCGAGGTCAGATTCCCTGCTTTGATGCAGGGCTCCGCGGTGAGCCCGCATCAAAGCCGGGACATGTCAGCTGTTTTGAACAGCTGACATGTGCCCGTAATAGGCGCGGGCAGAATCGCGATCTGCCCGCACCTATTAACTAGTTAAATGCCGCTGTCAAACGCAGACAGCGGCATTTAACTACCGCATCGCCGACCCCCGTCACATGGTCGGAGGTCGGCGATGCTTCAGAATAGTAACCATAGAGGTCCTTGAGACCTCTATGGTTACTGATCCCCGGCAGCTGTGAGCGCCACCTTGTGGTCGGCGCTCACAGCACACCTGATTTTCAGCTACATAGCAGCGATCAGCAGATCGCTGCTATGTAGCAGAGCCGATCGTGCTGTGCCTGCTTCTAGCCTCCCATGGAGGCTATTGAAGCATGGCAAAAGTAAAAAAAAGGGGTTTAAAAAAATGTGAAAAAAATAAAAAAAATATAAAAGTTTAAATCACCCCCCTTTCGCCCCAATCAAAATAAATGAATTAAAAAAAATTCAAATCTACACATATTTGGTATTGCCGCGCTCAGAATCGCCCGATCTATCAATTAAAAAAAAGCATTAACCTGATCACTAAACGGCGTAGCGAGAAAAAAATGCGAAACACCAGAATTACGTTTTTTTGGTCGCCGCGACATTGCATTAAAATGCAATAACGGGCGATCAAAAGACCATATCTGCACCAAAATGCTATAATTAAAAACGTCATCTTGGCATGCAAAAAATAAGCCCTCAACCGACCCCAGATCGTGAGTATCGGAAAATGGCGCAATTTTTTTTTTTTTTTTGCAAAGTTTGGAATTTTTTTTCACCACTTAGGTAAAAAATAACCTTGTCATGTTGGGTGTCTTTGAACTCGTACTGACCTGGAGAATCATAATGTCAGGTCAGTTTTAGCATTTAGTGAACCTAGCAAAAAAAGCCAAACAAAAAACAAGTGTGGGATTGCACTTTTTTTACAATTTCACCGCCCTTGGAATTTTTTTTCCGTTTTCTAGTACACGACATGCTAAAACCAATGATGTCGTTCAAAAGTACAACTCGTCCCGCAAAAAATAAGCCCTCACATGGCCAAATTGACGGAAAAATAAAAAAGTTATGGCTCTGGGAAGGAGGGGAGTGAAAAACGAACACGGAAAAACGAAAAATCTCAAGGTCATGAAGGGGTTAAGCAACTTTAAAGACTTAATGACTGATCCCACCTTTCCAGGAGAAATCGGTTGATTTAAAGTGTCCCTTTGGGAAGCAGAAAGTTTTGGTGGATCAACCTTATGTAAAAATTTGTATCCATCCCTCCTGGAGTCTAGGGATGGGCCATAAAGGTCTGCGCAAAAATCTCTAAAAACTGCACAGATTTGAGTTGGGTTATGGGTAATAGAGCCATCGGATAATGTAATATTAGAGACTCTAGTGGCTGCTTTGAATGGCTTCATCAAGGACGCCAAAAGACGGCCTAATTTATTACCCCACCGAAAAGATCGGTTATGTTGATGAGCTAACTGATTGTGTGCTTGTTCGTGCCGTAAGGTGTTTAAATTTTGTTTAGTTGTAAGATAAGGAAGGAGTACTATGTATCTTAAAATCCCTATATGCTTGAGTAAGCGGGTCCAAGAGAGGTGACAGGGAGGACAACAATTTTTTTTTTAGGTACAAAGGAGATAATATGTTCTCTAAGCACCGTCTTAGCAGTGGCCCAAAACAAGTTAATATCGTCCAAGTGTTCCAAGTTAACATTCATGAAAGTCTCCCACCAACCAGTCATATAGTGTTTGAATTCATCCGAAGTGTAAAGATATGAGGGAAAACGCCAACGAAAAGTTACAGTTCTTCTAGTGGGGAGTTCCAAAGTAAATAAAACCGGAGAATGGTCCGAGATAACCAATGGGAGGATATCAACTGTTTTTAAGAAGCAAACAAGTGGGGCAGAGAATAACCAATAATGAATACGAGTATGAACGTCATGTACTCTAGAATTAAAAGTGTTTTCTCTCTCCGTAGGATGGCAGTATCTCCAAGCATCAACTAGATCAAGTCTATCTAGCAGGGTAGAAAGCGCTCCACTTGAAGAATGAGATGCAGGCGGAGGTGTGGATCTGTCAAGGAAGATGTCATGAAGGGTATTTAAATCTACACCCAAGAAAATATTAGTGGGATGCCAGCCATGAACAACTTCCACGAGTCTTATAACTTTGTTTTTAACAAGGAAAAAGGGTGGGAAAACTGTTATATTTTTTCAGATTTTGCTATTTTTTTAATTCTTACTGTACTGTATAGTCCCCTTATCTGATCGCTAGTGTTACATACTGCATTACCACTATACTGGGGTATATGGCAAAAATCATGGTCTCTTTGAAGCCCAGCAACATGCTTGGTTTTCTGTGGAGCTCTGTGATGACAGGCACTTCCTGACTGTTAAAACAACCCATCAGTGCCCTGAGATAAATTGTGGGGCGGTCAGTGGGCACATAGAATGACATAACCCCATGCCATCACTTTTAATGCATAAGTAAAAGATTGAAAGCGACATTTAACCCCTTAATGACAGCCAATACGTCTTTTTACTGACCTGAGATATAAGAGACTAGCATCCCCATACAGGAGACAATCCAGCAGCTGCCGGCTGTCCACTGTAGCTGACAACTTGCTGCATCAGCCATGATCAGTGTTTGCACTGTACATATCTGTTTAACCCCTTAGATGCTGCTGTCAATAGTGACTACATCATTATAAATGGTTAACAGAGTGTGAGGGCTTCCTCTTTATCCCAATTGATGCCCCCAGATCATGATTTTGTGGTCCTGATGTTTGCGATGGCAATTCACGAAATAGCGACCTTAGAGTCTGTCGGCTGTTGTAACCTGTTCAGAAGTTACCGACATTTAGGTGGTAAAAATACACATTTTAATTTCTGTCATACCACTTTGCATTAATTCCTGTAAAGCATCTGGAGGGTTAATAAACTACCTGACTGCAGTTTTCAATATGTCAGGGGGTGCTGTTTTTAAAATGGTATCCCGTTTGGGGGTTTCCCAATATATGAGACCCCTAAAGTCACTTCAAACATGGATACTTCCCTAAAAAAATTAATGTTGTAAATTTCCTTGAAAAAATGAAAAATTGCTGCTACATTTTTAAACCTCCTAAAATGCTAACAAATTAAAATAACATTTTACAAATGGTGCTGATGTAAAGCAGACATGAGGGAAATGTTGTTTATTAATGGTTTGCTGTGGTATGACTATCTGGATTAAAGGGATAATCATTCAAACTTTGAAAATAGCTAATTTTTTAACTTTTTTCTCAAATTTTTTATATTTTTTATAAATAAACACAAAACATATTGACCTAAATTTACTAGTATAATAAAGTATAATGTGTCACGAAAAAACAGTCTCAAAATCAGTGGGATTTGTTGAAGCATTCCAGAGTTATTACCACATAAAGTGACACTGGTCAGATTTAAAAAATGTGGCTCCATGACTAAGGGGTTAATAGATTAACAGTTGCGGGCTGAGCTCACAGCTGTTAGAGAAGATCCTGGCTGTGTGTCACAGCCATTATTTGCCATCTGTGGTGGATGTTGAGAAGGCGTTAAATCATGTTTTGGCAGTTTGACTGAAACATTGACTACAGGGAGAAAATTAAACTATATTCTCTCTGCAGCTGCTTTCTTCCTGTTATTGGGGTGGTGCAGAGGGCTGTAGCAGTCACCACACACTACACACTGAACGTGCTAATATTACTCCATCTGACCCTTGACTGACATTCTGCTATGAAGGGATGCTGACTCACTCATAACCACGGCCCCGCACTCCCTCCTCCTTCTCCTGCTGCTGCCTGGGGTCTGCGCATGGCTCGCAGGTTTCCTTGCACAGCACTTAGGGTGCGCACTTGGCCAGTGCCACCCTTTTAAAAGGACAGTGTGCACTGTTCTAAAGTGTCCTTTGCCACCTGATGGGAAGTGCCTGTGCAATGTCATTGGTCTTTTCCCAAACATGCTTGCTAGTTTTAAGGTCCCAGTCTGCTAGCTCTCGATAGTGTCTGTCTGTCCCTAACCTCCTTGCCAGTACATGCCTTGTCAGTCTATATTACAACAGATCCACCAGCACTTGCCATGCTAGTCTGTACAGTATATCAGCTGTGCCAATCTGTATATCAGCCAGAGCTGCGGGAACTAGTCATGCCAATCTGTATATAAGACGGACCTGCCTGTACTAGTCTTGCCAATCTGTATATCAGCCAGACCCGCCTGTACTCGCCATGCCAATCTATATATCAGCTGTACCTGGTTGTACCACTCATGCCAATCTGTATATCAGCTGGATCCACCTGCACCAGCCATGTCAATCTGTAAATTAGCCGAACCTGCCTGTACCAGCCATGCCAATCTGTACATCAGCCGTACTCATGTGCACTTGCCATGCCAACTTGTGTATCAGCCGTACTAGTCTGCTTCCGCCAGTGCCTACCTGCATCAGCTGTCCTTTCCCTCCAGTTGATACAGCTACCAGTCTCTTGGGGATAATTTGCTGTGTGCCCATGGTCTGTCCTGGAGCAGCACCTGTTGTTCTTATGGAGCCAAGCTTAACCCCAACATCAGAGGCTCTGATGAAAAGTCACAGCCCTCCAGGCTCTCTTCAGACCATGGCACAGTGGTTCCACCACTCCCATTACATAAATATATATGCATATTGTAGGGAAGCAAGAGGTAAAGTACTGGATGGCAGGTATGTGTCACTGAGGTGGCTGGCTTCAGTGATGTACCTTCCAGAGGAAACTACGCCGGTAAAAACTGATTACTGAGATGATTTTCTTTTTTTGAACCAGATTTTGGGTCCGGGATTTAGGAGCGACCAAAATAGCTTGGGTGGGAAAGGTCGCTCCCATCCACTCCAGCCTGGGATTTGCTCATCAAATAGCAAGCATCTGAGCTAGCTCAGCAGTGTCTATGGTGCTCAAAGATGGAAAAGGCCATTGACAGTGGAATGATGGTCTGCCAAAGCCTGAGGTGTATGTAAAGCTATTTGGGATAGACAGTTTTGAAATATTTCTGCCTACCCAGAGAAAGGACTGTTCTGTTATTCATTTGTGCTGGAAAAGGGCTGTTGTTTCTTCTCTTTTGGGCTTTGTGGAAGTTTATTAAGTATAAGAAAACTTACACTGTTTGACACAAAACCATGTTCCGGTGTGTACCCTAACATTTGCTATAGAGATTGAATCTCTACAATATGTATAGACAGTACTGTGTTTATCAATTAATAAAATTTAAAGTGAATGAACAGAAGAGAAATCAAAACTAAATCATTATTTGATGTGACCAACATTTACCTTACAATCAAATTCTAGATACACTCGCACACAGATTTTGAAGGAATTTTGCAGGAATCCCTACCATTCTTTATTGCCACCTTCAAACACTCATTATTATACCGCTCTCAAGCACTTCAGTGAACAAACTGCCTTCTGTTAAAACTAAAAATCATCAGTCCAATGCACCTGCTGCCATTTTTCTGCACCCTAGTATCTATATTTTTATGTATAGCTGAGTCGCTAGGCAATGTTTTATGTAAAAGAAAAAAAAGGGGCTTTCTGGCAGCAATTCTTTCCTGAAGATCACTTCTGGCCAGACTTCTCCGAACAGTAGATGGGTATAGCTGGGTAACACTGATTGCTGCCAGTTCTGAATTGATGGCACTGATGGACACCTTACAATTTTGAAGGCAAATAAGCATTATGTGTTTTTCATCTGCTGCATTATACTTCCTTGGCAGACCACTAAATCTATGGTTTCCCAATGTTGCCTATTTATTGGTGATTTAAAGGGAATCTGTCACATACTGGGATGTGTATAACCTACTAACTATCAGATCGCCTGTGTGTAGCAGAAATGCTCACTTGCTATGAGTGCCGACCACTGGGCAGTGCTCATAGCAATCCAGCTATGACAACCATAGAGGTCTGCTGGAGACTTCTGGTTGTCATTCTGACCTATTGGTGACCCGCGATTAAGAGACAGGGTCACCGATGGGCAGGATTAGTGATGTATTTCCATTAAGCACGAGTTAAATGCCCCTGTCCGAGATTGACAGTGGCATTTAACTAGTAAACAGCCACGGGTGGATCACGATTCCACCCGCCGCTGTTGCGAACACATGTCAGCTATATATATCATGTCATGTGCCCGGAAGGTGCCTGCTCCATGCTGGAGCCCGCACCAAACGGAGAGTCCGACACTGGCGTACTACTATGCCTGATGTCGGAAAGGAGTTAATATGGGTTTACAGGTGATAGAATGGTTAAACTAGTCCTACCTGTATGCCTCATATTAGCAGTCTTGCTGTTGAGAAAATGTATTGTATTTCTTTATGCTAATGATTTCTTCCATGCTCCAGGGAATATGGAGAAAAGATATGGATTGTGGATGGAGTGCAGGGCGCAGGCACAGTATTCGGCACCACAGCAACATTTCACAGGGCACTGTGACGTTCATGGGAGGTGGGTGATATTATAATGAAGACAGGAGGCAGGGATCTCTTCCAGGCACCGCACGCCCCGGAGCCTGGGAGAATTCATTGGCATAAATAAATAAAATAAGTTTTCTCAACAACAAGACCGCTAATATGAGGCATACAGGTAGGACTAGTTTAACATTTCTACAGTATCACCTTTATGCCCACATTAATAGGTTATATACACCCCAGAGGGTGACAGATTCAATTTAAAAAAGCTTGAAAGACCTTGTTGATACAGTATAACTACCTTGTGTTTTGCTGCTGTGCTCAGTCTTGCCATGATGTGTGACCTGTGACTTGAAAATTCACAAAAAATGCTCTGTCCTCAATGTCAAATGTAGCTGTGTCCATGAGGCATTAAAAATAACTTGGAGTGCTTATGTTTTCCATGTTATCTTAAATGGTTTTTTTGACAATCATTCTACGTTAATTAAAGTGACAATAAATACTAGTTATTAGTGGTAACGGTAATCATTGTACTTTCTATTGAAGTGGTCAGTCAGTAGATGAAGTTTATTTATAATGGAAATCGCATTTATTGTACCCAGATGCACCGTTTTCCTTGATGAAAGAGGAAATTATATATACATAATATTGAACCACAGATGGCATCTTTTCATGTTTTTCTCTTATTTTCTCTCTAGAGCAAAATGTTAGAAATGAGCAAAAGCAGATTGACTCTCTTCCGAATGTAATACATTGCATAGATTTAGTAACAGGAAGGCACCTTAAAAAATGTGCGCATTAGAATTATTAATAAATATTCCTCTTCATCATGTTCATTTGGAAATAGATTCATTAACACAGAGGTAGATTTATTGAAATTGTCATTTAATACTCTAGTATTAAATGGAAAATAGTTGTATTTAAATACACCAAATTTACTCAGAGGCACATACCACATATTGGGCTGTGTAAAAAGTTTGGTACTAAGTTTTAAAGTTAACAACTCTCAATCAGAAAAGTGTTATGGAAATTTGAAAAAAGTACAGTTTCTGATAAGCCAGAATTAGTATCAATAGAAAAAACCAAAAACAACTAATCTAAACAATAACTTTATTTCAAAACCATTGGATTAAAACAAGCACGACACCCCAACTCCTTATGGTAGGAGTGGGTTTATAAAAAGCCCGGTTTGGTGAGAGAAGGGCAAAGGTAAAGGGAGCAAAAAAATGGGATAAAAAAATCCTATATATCCCTAATATATGCTCCCTGCCTATCTGCGGAGGTTGGCACCCTCTTGGACGCAATATGGCGCCCCTGCCCGGTGTCGTGCTTGTTTTAATCCAATGGTTTTGAAATAAAGTTATTGATTAGATTAGTTGTTTTTGGTTTTTGTTATGGAAATTTGGTTTAGATAAATCTATCCCTGTGTGTGCTGCGGCCATTCCCACTAAGTCTGAGTATTTTGAGCGCTCATCAAGAATGGATTGTACACCATTGTGACAGAAAAGCATTCCATCAATAGTGATACTTTATTGTACATACATAGTTTTATAATTGCATATAGAAAGGAGTGGTTAGGGTTGGTTAATTAATTACCATATTGTCTAGCTCCTCTGTTATTGGTTATCTAAATATATATGGAATATTGTGATCAATGCCCATATGAATGCTGATTAAGCAACTAAAATGTAGCTCTCTGCATCTAGGACAAAGTTGAGGCATCTGATCAGCACTTAATACATCTGGCGTTGTTCTGCTTTTCGGGTGTCTGGAAAACACAGAGGAACCATCTGGCCTAGCTCATGTGGTCAAATTGAGCAATTGATTATAAACTAGCTGAGTATATATTAGCTGTAGATATATGAGTATATATGATTATAGAGTATACATGCAAGTGAGATCTACATGATATACTGTATATATTTCTATCACAAGCCCCCTTAGATATCACTTGCCCTAATCCTAGCCTCCTGTCCCAAAGCGCTGCAACTCTTTTGTGCTGCCGGTGAACTGACGCAAGCCTAGCGCCTACGCCTCACTCCGTACAGACTTTTCGCAAATGGGTGGCCAGGAGATCTGTCCCTAACGGGGGTTCGTTGCAATCAGTCTCTTAGTCAATAGCTGTTATGTTTGCTAATGACAGGTGTTATGAAGGCAATCCAGAAACACAGTGTGCTTAGCGATCAGAGTGCACACAGTGATCTGACAAATACCCAAAAATACAAGAACGAGCTCTGAGACGTGGAAACTCTGTAGACTGCACACCTGATCCTATCCTAAACACAACTAAAAGCGGCTGTGGATTGCGCCTAACAACTACCTAGGCAACTCGGCACAGCCTAAGAAACTAGCTAGCCTGAAGATAGAAAAATAGGCCTGACTTGCCCCAGAGAAATTCCCCAAAGGAAAAGGCAGCCCCCCACATATAATGACTGTGAGTAAGATGAAAAGACAAAACGTAGGGATGAAATAGATTCAGCAAAGTGGGGGCCCGATATTCTAGGACAGAGCGAGGACAGTAAAGCGAACTTTGCAGTCTACAAAAAACCCTAAAGAAAAACCACGCAAAGGGGGCAAAAAAAAACCCACCGTGCCGAACTAACGGCACGGCGGTACACCCTTTGCGTCTCAGAGCTTCCAGCAAAACAAAAGACAAGCTGGACAGAAAAAAAGCAACAAAAAAGCAAAAAGCACTTAGCTATACAGAGCAGCAGGTCACAGGAACAATCAGGAGAAGCTCAGATCCAACACTGAAACATTGACAAGGAGCAAGGATAGCAGCATCAGGCGGAGTTAAGTAATGAAGCAGTTAACGAGCTCACCAGAACACCTGAGGGAGGAAGCTCAGAAGCTGCAGTACCACTTGTGACCACAGGAGTGAATTCAGCCACAGAATTCACAACAAATAGCATGTGTAGTGTATTCTTTATCAGGTAGGTCATCTATTCGGTCAGGCAGGGCATCCACAACATCATTCTGGCTTGGGTGTCATCCTCTGGTAGGGGAGCTTACATGCAATGCGATGAGTGGATCCAAGTGGGTCTTCCCTCCAGCTTCACAGAGGTTGGTGTCATCCGCGGAACTTGGACAGGACCATCAAATCTGGGATCTAGTGGTGTTCTCCTTACAAACTTTTTTCACCAACACCCAATCTCCTGGCTTCAAGGAGTACGTACCGGACACTGAATCTGGATCTGGCAATGAAGAAAAAACTCGAGAATGGATATTAGCAAGTTTCTTGGTGAGTTCAATTACATAAGCAGACAAAGTATCATATTGCATAGTCAGCTGCTGAAGGAAAGAATACCCCTAACCTGGGACTAGACCCAAACAAACAAACTTTCATATGGTGACAGCTTTCCTGGGCCTCTAGGAGTGTGCCTAACACTAAGTAGTGTGATTGGGAGTGTCTCCTGCCATGGTTTGTGTCTCTCTTGGGCAACTTTCAACATCCTGTTCTTAAGTGTCCCATTCAGTCTTCACACTTTCTCGCTACCCTGGGGATTGTAAGGAGTGTGTGGGCCTAAGTCTGACCCTACTACTGACCAGATCTCCCGTGTGACATTTGCTGTGAATGCGGGTCCCTGGTCACTCTCTATCACTTCTCGTACCCCATATCTGCATATCTCATCTCTGAGAGTAGCTTCTTTGCAGTAGTCTTTGCTGACTGGTTCCTCAATGGGAAAGCTTCTGGCCATCCTGAGAACACGTCCACGACCACAAGGGCATATTCGAATCCTCCACTTGGCGGCATCTGGATGTGGTCTATCTGGATCCTCTGGAAGCGGTACAGTGGTCAGGCAAGATGATGTGTGGGAACTTTCTGCATTCTTCCAGGGTTGCATTTGCCGCAGGTCAGACAGCTGCTAGTGAATTTGGCTGTTAGGGTAGAGATCCCTGGAGCGAACCAGTAAGCACCAATCAGATCATTCATTTGTGTCTTTGATCTGTGTGTGGGCCCATGTGCCCACTGGACCACGATAGGGTACATGCTTAGGGGTAAACAGGGTTTGTAGTCCATTGAGTATACCCGTCCTTCTTCATGTGTTGCTCCCTTCCGCATCCAGCATTCCTTCTTGTCCTTTTTTGGGGCTTGCTCTTGCAGCTTTTTGATCAGATCCCAGGACGTCATCTGGTCAGGTTTCTTGTCTTCAGTCGTCATGTAGTAGCCATCCAGCTCTACGACCTCTCCCACTTCTCCATATTGTCTTCCTTTGGCTGCTTCTTTGGCTGCTATATCCACCATGTTGTTGCCCTGTGCCTCTGCTGTGTTCAATTTTCCATGTGCTTTGACTTTTAGTACTGCCACCATGTTTGGAAGTTGGAGTGCATCCAGCAGGTCCTTGATGGCTCCATGATGCTTCACGGTTGTTCCGCTTGCTGTGATGAAGTCTCTTGCAGTCCAGACGGGTCCAGAGTCGTGTGCTACGCCTTGCGAGTATCTTGAATCTGTGTATATGTTTGCAGCTTTGTCTTCTGCAATCTGGCAGGCCTTTGTCAGCGCTATCAGTTCTGCTTCCTGGGCTGACAGACTAGGCGGCAGACTTCTGGACCACAGGATCTCTTGATTGCTGGTCACTGCACATCCCATGTGGAATCTTCCTTCATCATCTGCAAATCTGGAGCCATCTATGTAGAGGATCAACTCTGGCTTGGTCAGTTGCTCTTCTGCCACCTTGGGTAGTCCTGCTGTTTCCTGTTGCATGATGCTGAAGCAATCATGGTCATCCGTCCGGAGCAAATCCAGATCCCTGCGGAAGGTATCATGCAGATTTTGATCAGAATTTTGATCTGAGGGTCCATATCTGTATCCCCCCTTGGGAGTGGGAGTAGAGTGTACGGGTTGAGGATTGTGCATCTGGAGATGGTGACATTGTCAGGCAGGAGTAGAGAGCACTGGAGGTGAAGATGCCTGGCGGTGGAGAGATGTTTTGGCTGGGTTCGGTTGAGGATTGCAGAGATGTCATGCGGAGCTAGGATTTCTAATGGATATCCAAGAATGATGCTGCTCTAATGCAGGAGGGGCTCCCCTTGCAACTGGATCCAGATGAGCTGAAAAGTAGCCCAAAGGTCTCTGCTTTCCCCCCTGAAGCTGCATCAGGACTCCAGTAGCAAGGCCTTCTTTTTCCATCCATTTTTTTTTCTTCTCTTTCCCTTTTTCTTTCCCTTCCCTTTCGTCCCCTCCCCCCCCTCCACCCCCCCTTTATTCCCCTTCCCTTTTCCCCCCACCTCCCCTCTTCCCCCCCCTTCCCCCCCTATCCCCACCATCCCATTCCCTATCCCGATTCCTTCCTTCCCTTTCCTCTTCTCCCCTTCCCCTCCCCCCTCCTTTTTCCCTTTCCCTCCCCCCCTCCCCCTTTACAACATTCTCTCCCTCCCTCTCCTCCTTCCCCTCCCCCTTTCCCCCCCACCCCCTTTCCCTTTCCTTCCGTTTTTATTTATATATTTACTTTTTAACCATGTTTCCAGTATTAATGTTTATAGATTTTACTGGTGTTTTTAACCTTATAATCAAATTTCTTTTTAAGCGAACAGAAGGTAACTGGCCACAGTCACTGTAAACAATGTTTCTCTTAGTTTTCACTTTCACCCCTATAATCCTTCACTTTCTGCTAACTTCCCTGATCCCTACACCAAGTAAGGAACTGTTCATCTCCTCTTCAATCCTCCCCATCCATCTCACCTCCTCCTCAGAACTGTTCCTTAACATACAATCCTCTGTCTCCAAGCACAGACAGCCCCCTCATGCCCTCTCCTGCTCCCACCTGCTAACACTTTCTCTGCTCCTTCTCACTGCTGGTGATATCTCTCCAAATCCTGGTCCTCCTCACCATATTCCCACAATCATTTCAACCTCCCACCCACGCTCTAGCACAAACTTCCGTAACCTCTCTAACCTTATACCCATTCGCCCAGCCCCCGCCTCCCCAGTCCCACTTACAGGAGCTCTGTGGAACGCTCGCTCTGTCTGCAACAAGCTCTCCTACATCCACGATCTCTTTGTTACTACCAAACTTTCCTTCCTCGCCATCACCAAAACCTGGCTCACCCCTTCTGACACAGTCTCCCCTGCTGCACTCTCTTACGGTGGCTTCCACCTTTACCACACACCCCGCCCCAGCAGCAAACATGGCGGAGGAGTTGGTTTTCTTCTGTCAGATAACTGCTCCTTCACCCCAATCCCACTGCCACCCTCTGTTACCCTCCCTTCCTTTGAGGTGCACTCTGTGCGCATCTATTCCCCCACCAACCTCCAACTGGCTGTCATTTACCGCCCCCCAGGGCCAGCCACCATCTTCTTTGACCACTTCACCACCTGGCTACTTCATTTCCTTTCTGCGGACATCCCCACTATCATCATGGGTGACTTCAACATCCCCATTGACACTTCCCTCTCAGCTGCCACTAAACTTCTAACTCTCACTTCCTCCTTCGGCCTCACTCAATGGTCTTCTGCAGCCACTCACAAAGACGGTCACACACTGGACCTCATCTTCACCCGCCTCTGCTCTCTATCTAACCTCTCTAACTCACCTCTTCCACTCTCTGACCACAACTTTCTCACATTCTCATCCCTCTCCACTCCATGTCTACAATCCCCACCCCACAAACTTTCACACCCTCACAGAAATATTAAACATCTTGACCTACATTCATTCTCTGAATCCCTCCTCCCCCTCACAGGCATAAGTTCCATACACAATACGGATGACGCTGCTGCTCTATATAACACCACAATAGCTGTAGCTCTGGAATCTGCTGCCCCACTTACACATACCAAAGCTCGCAAAATCAACAGACAGCCCTGGCACACCAGCCTGACTAAAGAACTGAGGCGAGCTTCCAGGGCTGCTGAGCGCAGATGGAAAAGATCCCACTCCAACGAGCACTTCATCGCATTCAAACAGTCCCTCACTACTTTCAAGACCACACTCGCCACAGCTAAACAAACCTACTTCTCATCTCTCATATCCGCTCTCTCTCACAACCCTAAACAGTTATTCAACACCTTCAATTCTCTCCTCCGTCCCCCAGCACCTCCTCCCTCCCCACTTATCTCCACTGAAGACTTTGCCTCATTTTTCAAGCAGAAGATTGATAGCATTAGAGACAGTTTTGGTCAACAACCCCCAGAGCCCTTCCTCCCGATTTCCCAGCCCTCCACCTCCAAAACCAACTTCTCCACCATTACAGAAGATCAACTCTCCACTCTACTCTCAAGATCGCATCTCACCACCTGTGCACTTGACCTACTCCCATCCCACCTCATCCCAAACCTCACCACAATCTTCATCCCAACCCTAACCCATCTCTTCAACCTATCACTAACAACTGGTGTCTTCCCCTCAAGCTTTAAACTTGCCTCCATCACACCTATCCTCAAAAAGCCCTCTCTTGACCCATCCTCTGTATCTAGCTATCGCCCTATATCACTTCTCCCCTATGCCTCCAAACTACTGGAACAACACGTCTACCTTGAACTGTCCTCCCATCTCTCTTCTTGCTCCCTCTTTGACCGCCTACAATCTGGCTTCCGGTCACACCATTCCACCGAAACTGCCCTAACTAAAGTCACCAATGACCTCTTAACCGCCAAGAGCAAGCGACACTACTCTGTCCTCCTCCTCCTCGACCTGTCGGCTGCCTTTGACACAGTGGACCATTCCCTATTATTACTAACCCTCTCATCCCTTGGCATCGCAGACTTGGCCTTATCCTGGATCTCATCATACCTAACAGACCGGACATTCAGCGTCTCCCACTCACACACCACCTCCTCACCTCGCCCCCTATCTGTCGGAGTCCCACAAGGTTCAGTCCTTGGGCCCTTGCTCTTCTCCATTTACACCTTTGGCCTGGGACAGCTCATAGAATCTCATGGCTTTCAGTATCACCTCTATACTGACGACACACAGATCTACATCTCTGGACCAGATATCACCTCCCTTCTAACCAGAATCCCTCAATGTCTGTCCATTATTTCATCCTTCTTCTCCGCTAGATTTCTGAAACTTAACATGGACAAAACAGAATTCATCATCTTTCCCCCATCTCACGCGACCCCCCCAACGAACCTATCCATTACAGTAAATGGCTGCCCACTCTCCCCAGTCCCACAAGCTCGCTGCCTCGGGGTAATCCTTGACGCTGATCTCTCCTTCAAACCCCATATCCAAGCCCTTTCCACTTCCTGCCGACTTCAACTCAAAAATATTTCACGAATCCGTTCATTCCTCAACCATAAATCTGCAAAAACCCTAGTCCATGCCTCATCATCTCTCGCCTTGACTACTGCAAGCTCCTGATCTGTGGCCTCCCCTCTAACACTCTCACACCCCTCCAATCTATTCTAAACTCTGCTGCCCGACTAATCCACCTGTCCCCCCGCTATTCCCCGGCCTCTCCCCTCTGTCAATCCCTTCACTGGCTCCCCATTGCCCAGAGACTCCACTACAAAACCCTAACCATGACGTACAAAGCCATCCACAACCTGTCTCCTCCATACATCTGCGACCTCGTCTCCCGGTACTTACCTACCCGCAACCTCCGATCCTCACAAGATCTCCTACTCTACTCCCCCCTTATCTCCTCTTCCCACAATCGTATACAAGATTTCTCTCGCGTATCACCCCTACTCTGGAACCCTCTACCACAACACATCAGACTCTCGCCTACCATCGAAACCTTCAAAAAGAACCTGAAGACCAACCTCTTCAGACAAGCCTACAACCTGCAGTTACCACCGATCGACCAAACCGCTGCATGACCAGCTCTACCCTCACCTACTGTATTCTCACCCATCCCTTGTAGATTGTGAGCCTTCGCGGGCAGGGTCCTCATTCCTCCTGTACCAGTTATGACTTGTATTGTTTAAGATTATTGTACTTGTTTTTATTATGTATACCCCTCCTCACATGTAAAGCGCCATGGAATAAATGGCGCTATAACAATAAATAATAATAATAATAATAATAAGCCTGTATTACTTGGAATGATGTTTCCTTGATTCCGTGATACCATGATCGTGTCAAGATTTCTCCATATGGATCTCACTGAAATGAAGATAAAGATTTTTTCGTCATATTATGTTTATTTATGTCAAATGTTATTTTTTTGTGTAATACATTTTCTTATATGTTCTCTATGGCCACTGATTTACGGGTTGATATACATGTGGTATGTTTTACTGTGTATTCTTTATACACATTTATACACTATATAATATTAATGAGATAATTTAGTTATTTATCATTTATTTTTTACTCATTTGGTCTTTGCACATCTAATTTATTTATATTATATTACACTTATACCCAGAAGGTGTATCATATGGTAGTTACTGTTTTTTAGATCAGTGTAGATGAACGGTTCTGCATAGATTTTCCTTGGTAGTGACCGTTTCTTTTGATCTGTGGATAAAGCGGTTTCACGTAGATTTCCCCCTCCCCTTCCCTTTCTCATCCTCCCTCTTCACTCAGTCTCAGTTCCCCGCCCATCTATTCTCCATACCTGGCATTGTTTCTTACCATCCAGCGTCCATAGTGTTGGGCATGACTGTGCGTATGCGCTGCCTGTGTCCCGGCTGGCGCTCATCCAGCGTCTTGGTTGCCTAGCAGTGGCTCCTCCACTGCCGGGTTGCGTGACGCTGGCTCTGAGCGCTTCCGGTGTCCTCCTAACAGCGCGTGCGCCGCAATAGTCTTAGCTCACACTTATCGGCGCCTTTGGTGAGTATATATACCCCCTTGGTTCTGCCTGCACATCACCCCCTGACGAAGAAATCATCGAAACGCGCGTCGGGGTGCTCTGTGCTTGGGCCCGCAGGATCATCAGGTATATATACGGAGAACATTTGGTAGATTCCCACATATCTTACAGTGTATATTGGTGCACGTACTTTTGATACTATTGTGCAGTGGAGGACACTTGGCACTTTGTAGACTTAGTTTCTTTTTATATGCAAATTTTGCACGCAAATTTTTGGTTTCACCTTCCTGCACACTGTCCTATTGAGGACACATTTGCACAAAAAAATTTTTTATTATTTATTAGTTCCAGCACTTTTTGTACTTACAACACTACCTCCTGTGTATGGAAACAGGAACACATTAGTTAGGACTGCTCTGATAAGGGTATACCGTGAAGATTGGTAGAGCAGCTTAGTATACATTTTTTGCAAAAAACGTATCAACCAAATACCCTGTTTTTTACATCTTTTACTAGCACTTGCGGATTACTGCAACATTTTTTCAAACTGAGTGTTTTTGGTTTTACTATTCTCTTTTGTGTCTACCTCCTGTGTATGCACACAATTATCTTTTTTACATGCGCTTATAATCAGATTGTGGGACTTGTTTAGAGATATACTGTATATATTTTTACCGTATATTTTTACCTGTATACCTGTGTGTATTTATTCCCCAAGCACATGCACTTTTTGTGTTAATGTTGTAATGTTGCCATACTATTATAAATAAAGGCTTTTTCATCTAATTTATCCTCTTGTGGCCTTCTATATATATAGGTACATTTCTTTGTTTTACGTATATATATATATATATATTTATTTATTTATTAGTATTGAGAGTCCGTTTGTTAGTCTTTTGGTATTTTTATATCTTTTTCCATCAGGTAGAGACGGAAGGGCTTCTCGTAGTCAGGTAGACCTAGTGCTTGTCCTGAGACTACAGAGCCTTATAACTTCTTGAACGAGCTGAAGGCTGCATCTGTCAGGAGGAACGGGGTTATGTTGACGTAATCGTACAGAGGCTGCATTAGGACTGAGGCATCAGGGATCCAGGCTCTGCAATACGAAACTAGACCAAGGAAGGCCTGTAGCGCCTTTGGAGTTGTTGGAGGAACCATCTTCTCCACTGTGGTCTTTCGGTCATCTGTCAGGTGTTTCATCTGGTAAGCAATACAGTGTCCCTAGAACGTAACTTGCTTCAGACACCACTGGACTTTGTTCTTTGAGACCTTGCAGTGCTGCTCCACCAGGTAGAGTAGGAGAGACAAGGAACGGGCTTTACCCGTGTCAATGTCAACTGCACAAAGGAGTAGATCGTCCACGTATTGTAGCAGGGTTACTTCTGCATGTTCTGTGAGCCAGTTGGTAAGGACTGTGGACATTGCTTTGCTGAACTGTGAAGGGCTGTTCTAGGCCCGCTGTGGCATCACTGTCCATGTATGCTGTCCCCCCTGGTGCATTAACGCAAACAGGTACTGGTCATCCGGGTGAAGGGGAACACTGAAGAAAACATTAGACAGGTTGTTGGGCGCCAGATGTTATGGAAATTTGGTTTGGATAAATCTATCCCTGTGTGTGCTGCGGCCGTTCCCAATAAGACTGAGTATTTTGAGTACTCATCAAGAATAGACTGTACACCATTGTGACAGAAAAGCATTTCATCAATACTGATACTTTATTGTACATACATAGTTTTATAATTGCATATAGAAAGGAGTGGTTAGGGGTGGTTAGTTAATTACCATATTGTCTAGCTCCTCTGTTATTGGTTACCTAAATATATATGGAATATTGTGATTAATGCACATATGAATGCTGATTAAGCAACTAAAATGTAGATCTCTGCATCTGGGACAAAGTTGAGACATCTGATCAGCACGTAATAGATCTAGTGTTGTTCTGCTTTTCGGGTGTCTGGAAAACACCGAGGAACCATCTGGCCTAGCTTATGTGGTCAAATCGAGCAATTGATTATAAACTAGCTGAGTATATATTAGCTGTGGATATATGAGTATATATGATTATAGAGGAGTATACATGCAAGTGAGATCTACATGATATATATATATATATATATATATATATTTATATATATATATATATTTCTATCACAAAAGCAAAAAAAAAAAAAAAACCAAACATGCAAGTTACACCTAGACTATATTTTCACAATAATCATCTTTTTATATTTGTAAGAATTTTTCTACAGTGCTATTTTCATACCCAGTAATCTGTTTTGAACTTCAGTACAAAGCTGTTTTCAATGTTTTCTGGTCATTCCCTTTGGCTTATGTAGGAAGAACAATAGTACTAAAGGCACATGATAGTTAGATGTCCTGTAGGAGATATTGCACCTTTGCTCTAAAATCATTTTTTACTGAAATGTTGTTTTTGCTTTGGCACATTTCAAAATCTATAAGTCTTTTAAAATTTCTATTAGTATATATTAGTGCTTATGTTTTGAGAGATAGGATATGATGGGGTACATCTATTTTATTCTGCGTGTTTGTTTTTCACAGCATATATGATATAATTCGCAAAATTTGTTATCTTTTCTCTATGGGTTTTTAAGATTGTGCTGGAAACATACAGTATAAGTCAAATGTTTGGACATGCAACAATTTTCCTTGTTCATATTGGAATGTACACACTGCAGATTCAGACTGAAGACAGCAAAACTGTCACACACGTGGATTGTGGACTCACTTTGCCAAAATCCGGACTTACCGAGGAGAGCGGTGGCTATCTGGGTTTCACTAGAGCTCCTGATGGTCGAGTTAGTCTAGCGCTACCGGTAGCCACCAGATTCCACTCTGGGGCAGTCCCAAGTACTGCAGCTGCGGATCCCATGGTTTAGGATAGCAGTCACGGACACGGGCTCGTAGTCACTGGCAGGGCAAGACTCGGATGCTGGAATACTAGTGAGGAAGACAGAACTGGCTTCAGCTTCAAGTTCTGCTGGAGTGGCTTCAGGTTCAGGCACTGCAGGAGCAACTTCAGGTTCAGGGACAGATAGCACAGGTTTCAAGAACAGGTTCAGTATTGGACTACACCGGTATTACAAATTCGGGCATCACAGAAGACCTGGTAACTAACTAGTTACACCACACTAACTAAATCAAGGTGGTTGCTCAGGCACCTCTGTTATGAACTGGTGATTTAGAACCACAATGGACCTGGTGGTTAAGAGCACAGAGAATGACCTGATAGTTACTAATAACATAGGACAAGCTCTGAGACGTGGGAACTCTGCTGACCGCAATCCCTAATCCTATCACACCACACTAGAAGTAGCCGTGGAGAGCTCCTGACCAGACCTAGGCGCCTCGGCACAGCCTAAGAAACTAGCTAGCCCTGAAGATAGAAAAATAAGCCTACCTTGCCTCAGAGAAATTCCTCAAAGGAAAAGGCAGCCCCCCACATATAATGACTGTGAGTAAAGATGAAAATACAAACACAGAGATGAAATAGATTTTAGCAAAGTGAGGCCCGACTTACTGAATAGACCGAGGATAGGAAAGATAGCTTTGCGGTCAGCACAAAAACCTACAAACAACCACGCAGAGGGCGCAAAAAGACCTTCCGCACCGACTAACGGTACAGAGGTGCTTCCTCTGCGTCCCAGAGCTTCCAGCAAGCAAGACAAACCAAAAATAGCAAGCTGGACAAAAAATAGCAAACAAAGAAACACAAGCAGAACTTAGCTTATGCAGGGAAGACAGGCCACAAGAACGATCCAGGAGAGAGCGAGACCAATACTGGAACATTGACTGGAGGCAAGGAGCAAAGAACTAGGTGGAGTTAAATAGAGCAGCACCTAACGACTTAACCTCGTCACCTGAGGAAGGAAACTCAGAAGCCGCAGCCCCACTCACATCCACCAGAGGAAGCCCATAGACAGAACCAGCCGAAGTACCACTCATGACCACAGGAGGGAGCTTGACCACAGAATTCACAACACACCTCCCTACTGGGGAGCACACCTTATATACCTGATGCCTCACAGTTATACTGGGTACATGTGCCTTGAATAAATCACTAACAGTGTCATCAGCAAAACACCACAATGGGTCCTGGCATTTAAGTGGAAGTCGCATTGACCATTACCCCTTACCTAAACATTGTTGTAGACCCCATATGTCAAACTCTGGCCCATGAGCCAAATCTGGCAAGCAGGGTGAGTACATTTGGCCCACGACGCCAGGGCCGATCCCTCGAGCGTATTTGGCCCGCAACACCAGGCTGGTCTCCTGCCAGGCATCGCACTTTCACCCAGCATCACCCTTTCAAAAAGATCAGCATCCTGAATACCAATATAGTTAAACGCAATGATGGTCGAGGGAGTGGTAGCTGATGCTCCTTTTCCCATTATTCCTATTCTGCGTTTTACATCTCAGCACAGCCAGCATAATGACATCACTACAACGTGCCCGATGTGCCGAGATGTGCAGAGGATCTGAAGACACCATGAAGAAACAGGAGCAGAATGTCAATTCTTTGTGCAGATCTGCTGCGTTTCTGCACCCATTCCATAATAGAAATCTGCAGGGGAAAAAAAGGAAGAAATCTGCACAAAAAACTGCAATGTGTGCACATACCAAAAGAAGGTGCAGATTCTGACCTGCGTTTTCTGCCAAGAAATTCAGAATTTGAACAGAAAATTCCACAGTCATATCTGCAATGTGTGCACATAGCCTTCTCGTCTTGTTCTATGGTCACTTCAATACATGGTACATTGGAAGGGGTACGGTCCAGAGGAGAGGATGTGGGTTCCAGCTTCTGACGTACATGCGACCAGACTGGTTCAGGCCTTTTATGTGGCCCACCCAGATAAACCAGACCCTGAGGTTCCGAAGCTCCCTCATAGAAGAGGGGTACTGTCACGGAGTTACCACGACAGAGCAGTACCAGGAGACCACAGCGTCTGATGGCTCCTGCTTCGCTGCTGAGAAGAAGCACTTCTCAGGTGTATTAAATTTGTTTGTTTTCTTTGAGCAGGACGGGGGTTAATTGGCCATGTGGAAATCCCTGCTTTCAGCTGTGCTTGGTTAGCCACCCCTCTCTCCTATAAAAGCTAGGCCTTCTGGCCAGATCCTTGTCTGAGTTAGCACTTGCTAGATAGATCTGGAGAGTGAAGAGCTGGTGTCTGGAGAGCTGGAGGAGTTTATTGTGCAACTGTTGCTTGGTTTGTATGCTTGAAAATTCCTCATCCTTACATGCCTTATTTTCTTCCCCCGACCTTCACACCCTGGTGAATGCCTCTGTTATTTGTGAGAGTATATTTGTTTGAGTGGACTTTTCTTTTACTCTAGTCTTTCTTCCCGTCTGTCGGTGGGGGAAGGGCTGCAGTTAGGAGACAGGGCAAGGGCGGAGGCCCTGGCATCCTCGCCATCTGAGGTATCCCGGGGAACAGGGCGTGTTAGGGCGCCCCCTAGTGTTAGGGTCAGGAAAGGTACCCCTAGTCCCAGTTTACTCGCCAGTCCTATTGTGACATTAAGGAAACATTTCCTCAACTGTAGACACATAAATATCAAAGCAGGCCTGTGACTTTTTCCAAGCTTTTAATTTTGGTCCTCTGTGTATTTGAGTTTGAAATCCCTGTTGTAGACGATGTAAACCCTTTATAGCAGAGGTATGCCCTAATGGCAGTGACTAGTGATGAGTGAGCGTGCTCATCACTACTCGTTACTCAATCGAATACCAGTGTACTCAGGATGCTCGTTACTCAGCGAATATTCTTTTAATGTTTGAGCGGGAGCTCGAGTCCCCGCCCCACATGTTTGGTGCTTTTTAGACAGACAACTAATGAACATGTGGGGATTGCTTGCCTGTCACTGTAATGCCATGGCCATCTTGGTTGTGGCATTACTGTGATTGGCTAGCCACATAGCTTCGTCAGGTCTATATAAGACCCATGATGCTTTGCTCCTAACACTGTACGCCAGGGACAAGTTGAGCAAGGAGAGGTGCTGGTGAAAGAAGGACAGAAACGTGCCTGCGCATTAGCCAAGGATTCAACCACTTTAACATTTCTTTTAAGTGCAACATTGTCCTTCTTGGGCTAATAATAATCAATAGTGATGAGCGGATTTGTTCTGAAAATGATCGCCAAACATAAATTCGGCACAAATGTGGCACATTCAAATTTGTGATCAGAAACACGAGTAAAATTTTATAAAATTGGTAAAAATTGGTAACATTTGGTAGAAAGAGCGGGAAAATATTTGCGTTGCCACAAAAGTATTTTTAGCACTTTTGCAACGATAATGGTGGTGCATCATGAGCGTTTGGCATGTGTTTAATGAGGGGAGGAGGATTGCAGAGCTCCGAGGCACGGCATTCTTGTAAACTTTTTTTTTCCCTAACTTTTTGTGTGCACATTGCGGTTAGCCAATCAGGACCCAGGAAACATCCGCAATGTCCTGACACAGCCGCTTGTGTCATTGACTGTTGAAATCACATGTCTTTCTCCATATAATCAGCGGACATCTTGTTATAGCGCCATTTTGACACTGCAACAACTCAGAGAATTTACAGGAACTGAAGGCTTTTTGCCAAGAAGAATTGGCAGCTTTACCATCTGAGAAAATAAAAAACCTCTTCCACAACTACCACAAAGACTTCAAGCTGTCATTGATGTTAGAGGGGGCAATACACGGTATTAAGAAATAGGGTATGTGAACTTTTGATCAGGGTCAGGGTCATTTGGATGTTTTGGGTTGTCATTTTGATTTAAAAAGAGAAAACAATTGACAATAAATGGCTTCACCCATCCACTAACCCTGAGTGGAGAAAAAGGTTTAGTGTTATCATTATATTCTCTGAAAAAAGGCAAAGAAAGCAAAAATTCTGCTGGTGTATGTAAACTTTTGAGCACAACTGTAACCAATTTTTTTTCTGTTGCTAAACGTCATACAGTAGGGGACCTGACTTTAAAATAGTTAGTAGCATCTAGTATATTATAGATGCCTGATCCAGAGGCCACAAAAAATGCTTATGGTAATAATGTCATACAGTAGGGGATATCGGACTTTCAAATTGTTTGTAGTATATCTTCTATGTCATACAGGCCTTATCAACACTCAAACAATTATTTCTTCTGTGACTAATGTGATACAGCATGCCATATTTCATCTCGGAATTTACTGCTGCTGAAATTCAACTCTTTGCAGAGGTAGTGCAGAGTTTAAAATCAAATTTTTGCTGCCAATACTGTGCTCCTACCACACTGTCTGAGCAGTATGACTGGGAAAAAGTTAGGCCGTGGCGGAAGGGGAATTAGGCTTGGTGTTCAAGGTGTACGTGGGGTAGGTAGTAAGGTTAGTGAAAGCATTAGTGAACCAAAAATGTCACGTCCTATGCAAAGACATCTGAAAACTTCTGTTACTGGACGGGCTGCTACACTACCTTTCTTTGGCAGACGCACAGCTGTACGCCTTGTTGATGAGGCCCAGAAAGAGCATGTACTCGAGTGGATGGCAAGCGCAACTTCAAGTGGCCTCTCCTCCTCTTCCTCCACCTCAACATCACACCCAGTACAGTCTACAGAGGTGATACCCAAATTCCCCTTGCTTCACCCCACGTCCCAACTCTCCAACTGTACAACTGACTGTATGGAACCACAGATGGGTGAGTATGAAGAGTTGTTCACACATTCTATGCCATGGTCACCAGAAGTGTACTCAAAAGCTCCACAGACTGAAGAGCAGGAAATCTGCACCGATACCCAAACTTTTTTTAGCTTGGATCCGGAGCAGGACGAAGTAGGGTCCGAACAGCATCCTGACCCTCGTCATAAGACATTAACCCCTGGGGGAGGCGATCCTGATGAGACTCAGATAGCTGAGGCTCATGCAGACTGTTCTTTGCTGTCAGAGCAGGAAGAGGAGGAGGGTGACTCCAAGAGTGAGGAATGTGATAACATAGAGGAGGATGATGATAAGGTGTTAGATCCCAGTTGGCATGAACATAGAGGCACACAGCTGATTAGGTCATCTGAGGAGGAAAACGAGGAGGTTACGTTGTGCCATTTGTGGCAGACATGTAGTGATGCAGCCACGACAAGCAATGCATCCCCAGCCACAAATTTGGCTGTGACCAGCAGCTCGCAGGGGTGGCAAGGGTTGCTGTTGTGAATTCCGTTCTTGGGCTCCCTCTTGTGGTTTCAAATCGTATGGCTGCTCCTTGGATTTAGCTGTCTTCAGCTGCTTCCACTGATTGTCTTTTCTGCTTGGCTATTTATGCCTGACTCTTTCTTCAGCCAGTGCCACTTGTATATGGTTCCTGGTTGGATTCACATCTCTTTGGATTTCCCTGTTATCCTGACCAGTTTAGCAAAGCTAAGTCCTTGCTTGCTCTTTTCTGTCCACAGGTTGTGGACTTATCCGTTCTGTGCTTGCTATGTTTGTCCAGCTTGTCAGTATGATTTAATTCTGTTGCTGGAAGCTCTGGGAAGCAGATTTACCCTCTACACCTTTAGTCAGGTGTGGAGATTTTTGTAATCTCTGCATAGATTTTTGTAGTGTTTTATACTAACCGCACAGTATTCCATCCTGTCCTATCTATCTAGCTAGACTGGCCTCCTGTGCTCATCCTGGTTTCATTCTGTGTATGTCTTTTTCCCTCTCCTCTCACAGTCATTATTTGTGGGGGGCTAATCTATTCTTTGGGGATTTTCTCTGAGGCAAGATAGCTTTCCTGTCTCTATCTTTAGGGGTAGTTAGCTCTTAGGCTGTGATGAGGTGCCTAGGGAGAGTTAGGAGCATCCCACGGCTACTTCTAGTGTTGTGTTGAGCTTAGGGACTGCGGTCAGTACAGATACCACTTCCTTTAGAGCTCGTTCCATGTTGCTCCTAAACCACCAGATCATAACAGGTTGCCTAGCCTGGGCCTCTTTTGACACTGCAAAGGATGAGCCAACTCGCATAATCTGCCAACTTTGCAAAAAAAACTGAATGAACGTAAAAACTGCAATAATTTGACTACTGTATGTATGAACCTTCATATACGCAATCAACATGCGCTACTGTGTGAATCCTACTGCGCAAAAATGCTGACCAGTGGGCCTCAACAACCATCAGCTGCCCCACAAATCAAGTTTCCTGCTTCTTCATCCTCCTCTGTTACCGTGCCAACTATTGGGACCCAGGTCTTCAACTGCAGAACCTCGGTTTCTTTAACCGCTTCAGTCACGCTGACAGAGCTCACTGTCAGCTGTAACAGAAGCGGACATGCCTGCTGTTTTTTTACCGATCTCAGAGAATGATCACACCACAAGTTTCTCAATCCACAGTAACTTCTCTGCCTGCACCTCTCTCACGGTCCAGCAGTTTGTCCGGTTCACAGTACTCCACCCTCTCTCAGCACTGCAGCCAGCCCACAGTTCCGCAGTTGTGGTCACATAAAAGATTGTTTCCTCCTACCCATGACAAAGCTAAAAGGTTGAACTCTACCATCTCCAATCTATTGGCCACGGAAATGCTACCTTTCCACCTGGTAGATACAGATGGTTTCTGAAAGCTGATGGCCGTCTCAGTCCCACAGTACCAATTACCCATTCGACTTTACTTTTCTAAGAAAGCTGTGCCTGCACTACACCAGCATTTTGCAGACAACATCACCCATTCCTTGACAAAATTTCTGTCTGCCAGGGTGCATTACACCACAGACACTAGGACGAGTAAGCATGGCCAAGGGTGTTACATCTCACTTACTGGGCACTGGATGACTCTGGTGGCTGTGGGGACAGGCGCTGCTCCACAAGTCTGGGAATCTCCAAGGCTTGCAGGACAAACTCTGGATTTAACACTTCCTCCACTGCTTCTGCCTCCTCTATCTCATCTAGGGCCTCCACCTGCACCCTCAATGAGACACTCATTCTAACAGTGCAGAGTGAATCCCCACCACTTCCGTACTACGCATCCAGGGCTCACTGCACTTAGGCAGTGTTAAAAATGATATGCCTTGGAGATCGCAGTCATACAGCTGAAGAGTTGTGGACAGCTCTATAGGCTGAGTTTGATCAATGACTGCCTCTGCTGAACCTGCATCCAGGGAAAGCCGTGTCCGATAACGTTGCGAACCTGGTGGCGACCCTATGGTCAGACAAGTTCACACACGTACCTTGCATGGCTCACATCCTCAACCTGGTGTTACAGCGTTTTCTATGCCACTATCCTGGCCTGGGTGAGCTGCTCCAGAAAGCACGTAAGCTGTGTGCTCATTTCCGCTGTTCACACCTCTCGGGTCATCAACTTGCATCGATATAGAGGTCTTTGTTCATGCCAGCTAACGGGTTGATATACGATGTGCTGACACAATGGAATTCCCCTCTGCACATGTTGCACCAACTGTTGCAGCAGCAATGAGCCTTGATGCAGTATGTCATGTCGTATAATCTGGGCCAACACACTATGGACGTGGTGCATATCATGTTTACAGAGTGGGCACAGTATCGAATTGGCTACTAAGATGGTTAGCACCGACGATGCTGTCAAGAGCATTTCTATTCCGGTCATCTATATGATGGAGCAGACTTTGAATAGCCTCCGGGAGGAAATGGTGGTCCCAGAAGAAGAGGAGCATGTAGAAGGGATAACATTGTCTTTATGTTCAAGTCAGTTGTCACACAGGCGGGAGCAATGGGAGGGTGGATTACTACGATCGAGGGGGGCTGGTGATAACAAACAAACTGTTAACGAAGGTGCAAGATCCAAGGAACAAATGGAGGAGGAAGAGGTGCTGGGTGAGCAACTGTCAGATGAAGAGGATAATCCTCCCCTCTCTGTTGTTCGTGGTTGGCGGGAAGGGATGGAGGTAACAAGCCTCATTGTTATCCAGCCACCAACACAGCATGGGCTTGGACGTCATGGTATAGCCGGACATATAAGTGCCTTCTTGCTGCACTGGAACATGATCCCAGTATAGTTATGATTAGGAATAATGCTAACTACTGGGTTGCCACTTTATTAGATCCAGGTTATAAAACCAAATTTTGACAGATGATTCCCACCCTAGAATGGGACCTGTGAATGCTGGAGTATCAAATCACGCTTTTGCACAACCTTAAGAGAGCTTTTCCCCCAAGACAGCAACGAAGTACACAGTTCGCATTGCAGCTGTAGACTTACAACCTCCGGCACGTCAATTCATCAACGCCAAAACTTTAGCAGCAGCAGCGGTGGAAGTGGATGAAGCAACTTCTGTGAGTCCTTTGACACTTTTTTAGACCAACTCGTGCACCAGCACAACAGAGTCCAAGTCTTACACGTGGTGAACAAATGGAGAGGATGGTCCATAAGTATCTAAAACTGAATATCAAAACCATCAGGGAGGGTATGGACCCTTTCACATTTTGGTCTTCCAAAATGGGTGAGTGGCCTAAACTTGCCTCACACGGCTTGGAGGGTTTATCACCACTGGCAGCCAGTGTTCTCTCAGAACATGTCTTCAGCGCTGCTGGTAGTGTCCTGACAGATAAGCACAGATGGCTATCCCCTGAAAGTGTAGACCGCCTAACTTTCATCAAGATGAACAAGTCATGGATCTCCAAGGACTTTTGCACCCCAATTGCAGACTGTACAGACTAGGCGATATTGAATTTTTTTAGTATGCTGCATAAATGTTGCATAACTGCACTCTGTGATATCTTTAGTGTGGCTTCTGTGCCTGCTGCTAATGTTAACACAAATTTGTGGAAACGTGAACAGTCATGGTTGGTTTATATCTACTGGGTTGGCTGTAGTGGAAGACGTGTCGGTCCCAATTATACTATTTCTATTCTTGTGACATTTATTCCACTTTGGCGGTGTCAGACCCTCATTTTTTTTAAATGTGAAAACTCAAGGTTGGGTGTCCATCTGCTGGATTGGGCGTAGTGGAAGACCTGTCGGTCCCTATTATACTATTTATACTTTCGTGAAATTTATGCCACTTTGGTATGGTCTGCCAATAATTTTTGAAAATGCGTAGACTCCTGGTCGGGTCTCTTTCATGTGTGTTGCCTGTGGCAGTAGGTCTTTGAGGCCGTCAGGCCTCCACTTCCTTGGACTCCACTACT
This sequence comes from Ranitomeya imitator, assembly GCF_032444005.1. Taxonomy (NCBI): domain Eukaryota; kingdom Metazoa; phylum Chordata; class Amphibia; order Anura; family Dendrobatidae; genus Ranitomeya; species Ranitomeya imitator. The sequence continues at coordinate 105,527,630 of NC_091283.1, read as the reverse complement.
GTGTTACTATCCTTAAATTTTTATGACAATGGTAGTGTCATGCCATTCTGTCTGTTTCTGGTTTTTGGCATGACAATGCATATGTTTGCTTTAACCCTTAACTCTTTTCCCCCCAATTTGAGCTGGGATACTGTTGGTTGTTACCTGAATGGAGCCTTCTCAGTTCCCTGCTCTGCTGCGCAGTCGTACATGGGTGTTTAGGTATTTGCCCTGCTGCATACCTTCCTCATGTGCGGTCCCTTGTTGCTGCTGTGAAGCTGTTCGCGGGTTGTGAGGTCATTTGCGGCTTGTGCATGACTTTCCACGTGGCTCAGTGCATGCAATCTCAGCCAGGTGCCCTGAGCCTCAGATCCTGCACTGATGGTGCTGTAATGGTTTCTGTGTGTGCTTAGGGCGTGCAAGGGCACACCTCCCCTGCTTTTATCAGGGTTAGGGTGTGTACTTCAAATGCTGTCCCCAGCCAATTGCTGAGGGGCAGCTCATATATAAAGCTCCCCTGCCCTATGGGTGGGGCCTGAGCTACACTCACAAAGCTCTTGAACTTTGCTATGTGTGTTTGTGTTCCTGCACTTCTCCCATGTTTTGGTACCAAAGTCCTTGCCTTGAATCCTGTTTTGTCCTGTTCTGGCGCCTGTCCTGGAGGTGGTATATCCAGGCCCGAATCCTTGATCCTGTACCTGTCTGAACTGTGTCTGCTGTGATTATGTTCCTGGAATCCCTCTGCATCTGGAGCCTCACTCCCAGTGACTTTGAGTCTCTTGAAATCGGTGTTTCTGCTGAGCATCTACTACTCTGTGCTCTGACTACCATGTGGTGTTAACCCCGTCTGGCTCATGTCCAGTACGGCGGTGTTTGCACCATCACGCTTGAGTTCCCTCCTAGGTCCGATGCCCGGAGCCTGACGACCGCAGTCTGGAACTTGATGACCGCTGTCTGGAGCTTGGAGCCTGATGACTCTGGTGGTGCCTGTAGGTCGTGTCGGATGTCCGGAATCGAACGACTCCTGTCTGATGTCTGTCGGTGACCCTGGGTCCAGATGTCCTGATGTCCTGTCTGTATCCTGATGTCCTGCCTGGGTCTTGATGACCTCATGGACCCTGATGTCCTGATGTCCTGTCTGTACCCTGATGCCCTGCCTGTGTCCTGATGTCCTGAGGTCTTTCCTGAGTCCAGATGTCCTGATGTCCAGTTTGTATCCTGATGTCTTGCCTGTACCCTGATGTCCTCATGTACCCTGATGACCTGCCTGGGTCCTGATGTCCCACCTATCTGTGCCTCGGTGATCCGTTGGTGCCTTGGGGTCCACTAGGTGGTACCCTTCTGAGGTGTGGAATCGGGAGCCTGACATCGTCATGTTTTGTTTATGTACTGTGTGACTTTACTTTAGTAAACTTTACTTTCTCTATACCTGAAGTATTGGTGTAATCATGTCCTACGTGTTTCTTTCCTTGTCCACATGCTCAGCTGCCACAGAACCCCGGTCGCTGCCCTCCCCTAGTTCGGGTAGGCCGGGTCCCCCTCTGCGGTTTAAAGGGTCCGTATTTCGTCCCCGGGGGACGCGCGCCCCACGCCTTCTGAGGTTGGTCGGCTTTGGGGCGTCTATGGGCTGGGCCTCATCTGCGGCCGCAGCTGATCGTGACAGGTAGTCTACAAAACTGATATTTGTGTCACCTGAGTGTGGCTCAGGATGAAAGCAGGTAGAGGTGTTACATGTGGTTTCAGGACTCCTAGCAAAGGAGGCCTACACTGATCCATCACCCACCTTTTCTTACTGTGATGTTCAATTGAAAGTTATAAATGCTGTCCCAGACCCCGATACCTCATGCATGGCTTATTGCTGCAGTGCCATGTTACAATTTGTACTGTGGGTGAATTGAGGCAACTTTCCTGGTGTCTGTCCCTCACTTAATGTGTTTTGGCAGCATTTGGGGCCCTTATAAAGTGTTCTGCATGTGTTTGTTTTTGCCTCCCATTGATATGAATGGCGTTTGGCTATGTTCGGCAAATATTCGACTAAATAAATTGTCGAATATTGCAAATTTGGTGATCATAATCCAAACCGATCATTGAAATATTTGCTCATCTCTATTAATCAATAGTAATACTCCTATTAGTAGCACTTAGGGAGAGATTTTGTTTAATGGATCGTGTAGGACAGGTTAGGGTGAATTGCACGTCCTTCATGCTGCGGCCTGCAACTCATACTATAACCCCTTCTCAGGGCTAATATTCTTTTTGCTCTTAATCCTGCAAATTGCTTTGAGCAGGGAAAATATTGTACACCATTTCTACTGTGGCAGTTGTGTGTGAAAAGCATACAGTCAGACTTGGTTGGATCTCAGTAGCATTGCTATATTGGTTCTGCAGTCGAATACATCCATCTGAGGTGTGCAAATTTTCCTGCAATAGTAATACTGCAATTTTTTTTCAGCAGTGAAATTTTATATTTAATTTATCATACTAGAGTTGGGCTCAAAACTAGAGATGAGTGAACTTGTTTGGAAAATATTCACCAATCTCAAATTGGGCATGAACGTAGCACATTCGGATTCGTGTTTGGATTCACAAGCATTTGTCCTCAAAGCTGGCAAAATTTGGCCACAGTTCGGTAAATGGTTTTGTTAGAACTTTGGCTACGATAGTGTGCCGTATGATGAGCGGGAAGGACATGTATGATGAGCGGGAAGGACGTGTTTGATGAGGGGAGGGCATGGGGAAAGGTGGTAGAGGGGGAGTGGCGAAACTCTCCAACCACTTTACTGACTAAGAGTAAAAATAGTATAATTGAGCAGCATAGATGCATGGGTCAGGGCGTGAGACAGGGTTTGGACCAGCATTTCTAGCTGAAACTTTGATCAGTAACAGGTGGACAAGTGACAGGTCTTGGCGTGGTCCTCTGAGAGCCAGGCAATACACATGAAGGAGACCCAACTAGGAGTCCAAACAATTCCATTTACAAAACTTAGGGGCAAACGCAAGGAAAAGTGGTATCAATTAACCCACAGTAGAAATTTCATAAAGGCAAAGCAACAGTCAGGCATGGGCAATTTTTGAGCCAGGGTCTGGGCCAGCAATTACAGTTTTCAATTTAAGTTCGAATTAAGAGGTGGGTGAGGGACAAGTGTAGACCTGCTGTGCCAGGGGTCCTAGTAACATAGTAACATAGTAACATAGTTAGTAAGGCCGAAAAAAGACATTTGTCCATCCAGTTCAGCCTATATTCCATCATAATAAATCCCCAGATCTACGTCCTTCTACAGAACCTAATAATTGTATGATACAATATTTTTCTGCTCCAGGAAGACATCCAGGCCTCTCTTGAACCCCTCGACTGAGTTCGCCATCACCACCTCCTCAGGCAAGCAATTCCAGATTCTCACTGCCCTAACAGTAAAGAATCCTCTTCTATGTTGGTGGAAAAACCTTCTCTCCTCCAGACGCAAAGAATGCCCCCTTGTGCCCGTCACCTTCCTTGGTATAAACAGATCCTCAGCGAGATATTTGTATTGTCCCCTTATATACTTATACATGGTTATTAGATCGCCCCTCAGTCGTCTTTTTTCTAGACTAAATAATCCTAATTTCGCTAATCTATCTGGGTATTGTAGTTCTCCCATCCCCTTTATTAATTTTGTTGCCCTCCTTTGTACTCTCTCTAGTTCCATTATATCCTTCATGAGCACCGGTGCCCAAAACTGGACACAGTACTCCATGTGCGGTCTAACTAGGGATTTGTACAGAGGCAGTATAATGCTCTCATCATGTGTATCCAGACCTCTTTTAATGCACCCCATGATCCTGTTTGCCTTGGCAGCTGCTGCCTGGCACTGGCTGCTCCAGGTAAGTTTATCATTAACTAGGATCCCCAAGTCCTTCTCCCTGTCAGATTTACCCAGTGTTTTCCCATTCAGTGTGTAATGGTGATATTGATTCCTTCTTCCCATGTGTATAACCTTACATTTATCATTGTTAAACCTCATCTGCCACCTTTCAGCCCAAGTTTCCAACTTATCCAGATCCATCTGTAGCAGAATACTATCTTCTCTTGTATTAACTGCTTTACATAGTTTTGTATCATCTGCAAATATCGATATTTTACTGTGTAAACCTTCTACCAGATCATTAATGAATATGTTGAAGAGAAGAGGTCCCAATACCGACCCCTGCGGTACCCCACTGGTCACAGCGACCCAGTTAGAGACTATACCATTTATAACCACCCTCTGCTTTCTATCACTAAGCCAGGTACTAACCCATTTACACACATTTTCCCCCAGACCAAGCATTCTCATTTTGTGTACCAACCTCTTGTGCGGCACGGTATCAAACGCTTTGGAAAAATCGAGATATACAGTGGGGCAAAAAAGTATTTAGTCAGTCAGCAATAGTGCAAGCTCCACCACTTAAAAAGATGAGAGGCGTCTGTAATTTACATCATAGGTAGACCTCAACTATGGGAGACAAACTGAGAAAAAAAAATCCAGAAAATCACATTGTCTGTTTTTTTAACATTTTTTTTGCATATTATGGTGGAAAATAAGTATTTGGTCAGAAACAAACAATCAAGATTTCTGGCTCTCACAGACCTGTAACTTCTTCTTTAAGAGTCTCCTCTTTCCTCCACTCATTACCTGTAGTAATGGCGCCTGTTTAAACTTGTTATCAGTATAAAAAGACACCTGTGCACACCCTCAAACAGTCTGACTCCAAACTCCACTATGGTGAAGACCAAAGAGCTGTCAAAGGACACCAGAAACAAAATTGTAGCCCTGCACCAGGCTGGGAAGACTGAATCTGCAATAGCCAACCAGCTTGGAGTGAAGAAATCAACAGTGGGAGCAATAATTAGAAAATGGAAGACATACAAGACCACTGATAATCTCCCTCGATCTGGGGCTCCACGCAAAATCCCACCCCGTGGGGTCAGAATGATCACAAGAACGGTGAGCAAAAATCCCAGAACCACGCGGGGGGACCTAGTGAATGAACTGCAGAGAGCTGGGACCAATGTAACAAGGCCTACCATAAGTAACACACTACGCCACCATGGACTCAGATCCTGCAGTGCCAGACGTGTCCCACTGCTTAAGCCAGTACATGTCCGGGCCCGTCTGAAGTTTGCTAGAGAGCATTTGGATGATCCAGAGGAGTTTTGGGAGAATGTCCTATGGTCTAATGAAACCAAACTGGAACTGTTTGGTAGAAACACAACTTGTCGTGTTTGGAGGAAAAAGAATACTGAGTTGCATCCATCAAACACCATACCTACTGTAAAGCATGGTGGTGGAAACCTCATGCTTTGGGGCTGTTTCTCTGCAAAGGGGCCAGGACGACTGATCCGGGTACGTGAAAGAATGAATGGGGCCATGTATCGTGAGATTTTGAGTGCAAACCTCCTTCCATCAGCAAGGGCATTGAAGATGAAACGTGGCTGGGTCTTTCAACATGACAATGATCCAAAGCACACCGCCAGGGCAACGAAGGAGTGGCTTCGTAAGAAGCATTTCAAGGTCCTGGAGTGGCCTAGCCAGTCTCCAGATCTCAACCCTATAGAAAACCTTTGGAGGGAGTTGAAAGTCCGTGTTGCCAAGCGAAAAGCCAAAAACATCACTGCTCTAGAGGAGATCTGCATGAAGGAATGGGCCAACATACCAACAACAGTGTGTGGCAACCTTGTGAAGACTTACAGAAAACGTTTGACCTCTGTCATTGCCAACAAAGGATATATTACAAAGTATTGAGATGAAATTTTGTTTCTGACCAAATACTTATTTTCCACCATAATATGCAAATAAAATGTTAAAAAAACAGACAATGTGATTTTCTGGATTTTTTTTCTCAGTTTGTCTCCCATAGTTGAGGTCTACCTATGATGTAAATTACAGACGCCTCTCATCTTTTTAAGTGGTGGAACTTGCACTATTGCTGACTGACTAAATACTTTTTTGCCCCACTGTACCACGTCCAATGACTCACCGTGGTCCAGTCTATAGCTTACCTCTTCATAAAAACTGATTAGATTGGTTTGACAGGAGCGATTTCTCATAAACCCATGCTGATATGGAGTTAAACAGTTATTCTCATTGAGATAATCCAGAATAACATCCCTCAGAAACCCTTCAAATATTTTACCAACAATAGAGGTTAGACTTACTGGCCTATAATTTCCAGGTTCACTTTTAGAGCCCTTTTTGAATATTGGCACCACATTTGCTATGCGCCAGTTCTGCGGAACAGATCCTGTCGCTATAGAGTCCCTAAAAATAAGAAATAATGGTTTATCTATTACATTACTTAGTTCCCTTAGTACTCGTGGGTGTATGCCATCCGGACCCGGAGATTTATCTATTTTAATCTTATTTAGCCGATTTCGCACCTCTTCTTGGGTTAGATTGGTGACCCTTAATATAGGGTTTTCATTGTTTCTTGGGATTTCACCTAGCATTTCATTTTCCACCGTGAATACCGTGGAGAAGAAGGTGTTTAATATGTTAGCTTTTTCCTCGTCATCTACAACCATTCTTTCCTCACTATTTTTTAAGGGGCCTACATTTTCAGTTTTTATTCTTTTACTATTGATATAGTTGAAGAACAGTTTGGGATTAGTTTTACTCTCCTTAGCAATGTGCTTCTCTGTTTCCTTTTTGGCAGCTTTAATTAGTTTTTTAGATAAAGTATTTTTCTCCCTATAGTTTTTTAGAGTTTCAATGGTGCCATCCTGCTTTAGTAGTGCAAATGCTTTCTTTTTACTGTTAATTGCCTGTCTTACTTCTTTGTTTAGCCACATTGGGTTTTTCCTATTTCTAGTCCTTTTATTCCCACAAGGTATAAACCGCTTACACTGCCTATTTAGGATGTTCTTAAACATTTCCCATTTATTATCTGTATTCTTATTTCTGAGGATATTGTCCCAGTCTACCAGATTAAGGGCATCTCTAAGCTGGTCAAACTTTGCCTTCCTAAAGTTCAGTGTTTTTGTGACTCCCTGACAAGTCCCCCTAGTGAAAGACAGGTGAAACTGTACAATATTGTGGTCGCTATTTCCTAGATGCCCGACCACCTGCAGATTTGTTATTCTGTCAGGTCTATTAGATAGTATTAGGTCTAAAAGTGCTGCTCCTCTGGTTGGATTCTGCACCAATTGTGAAAGATAATTTTTCTTGGTTATTAGCAGAAACCTGTTGCCTTTATGGGTTTCACAGGTTTCACTTTCCCAGTTAATATCCGGGTAGTTAAAGTCCCCCATAACCAGGACCTCATTATGGGTTGCAGCTTCATCTATCTGCTTTAGAAGTAGACTTTCCATGGTTTCTGTTATATTTGGGGGTTTGTAACAGACCCCAATGAGAATTTTGTTACCATTTTTCCCTCCATGAATTTCGACCCATATGGACTCGACATCCTCATTTCCTTCGCTAATATCCTCCCTTAAAGTGGACTTTAGACAAGACTTTACATAGAGACAAACCCCTCCTCCTCTCTGATTTCCTGATACCTCATGCAACAGCTCAAACTGCTTTTCTGCTCAGCCACACTCAGGTGGCCCAAATATTAGCTTCATTTTCTAACTATTGTTAGAAACATTTAATGATAATAACACAGGTAGTGTTAGGAGTCGAGTTTCCTCTGCTGCACAGGGGGAATCTCGATCCATCTCCGCTGCGGTCTCCCATTCTCCTCCAGCCGCAATGGAGTCTGCTCAGCGGGGACGTCGATCCCAGCGTCTCGCTCAGTCTGACTCTGTGAGAAGAGTTACTGCTGCTTCTCCAGCTTCTGCCTTTAAAGCCTATACTGGTCAGCAGCGAGCGGACTTCTCTGGGACTAAGTCCTTATCTGCACACACTGAGCATGCCCAGGGCAAGATCTCCCGTTGGAGATCGAGGGTCATGTGCTCAGGCTCTGCGGCACATTCCATTGGTCCTCTTGGCAGGTCTTGGAAGGGCAAAAGTTCTATAGCCATTTCCTGTGCTGCAGCTATATAAACTGCGCATGACCGCACGGCCATGCGCTAGTATCAAGTCATATGTGCTTTGCGCCAGTGTGGTTAGCACAAGTGTGTTCAGGTACCCGGCTGAAATAAGCCCCTAGAATACCGGCACCTCCGGTGAGGAGATTGTATGAGTGTGTTTAGGGACCCGGCTGAAATAAGCCCCTAGAATACCGGCTTCTCCGGTGAGGAGATTGCGTGTTGCTTAACCACAGACTGCTATCAGCTTGGCAGTAAGCGTGTGCTCCTGTGAGGCTAACAGGGCGCAGTGCTTTCCTCTCGCGGCTGCTCTGTGAGGTAACAGAGCTAGTCTACACCGCCATATTGTGCCACCATTCACTAGCAGCAGGTTCTTCCTGCACGGTGGACCCCGGGCTGCGAACGCACCATTAATAATAAATATCTATTTCTACTCGGTGCGTTCCGCTAGCCCTAACAGGTAGTTGACTGAAAGTAAGTGCAGGCCTGCCAGCCTGGGAGCCCTACTGCTACAGACAACACACATGATGGAGACCACGCTTGCAGTCCAAACATTTCCAAAAATTATTGCCACACACCACTAACGTGGCATTAATTTCCCCATGGTAGAATAGTATAATTGTGCAGCATTTTGACAACTTATTACCAGACGGGCTACCCAACTCCCTTTCGTTGGCAGCCACACAGAGATATTATTTTTTTGTTGTAGCACCATTTATTCCATTGTGCTTTACATGTGAAAAGGGGTATACAAAATAAGAACAATTACAATATTCTTAAACAATACAAGTCACTGACTGATAATGGAGGAGAGAGGACCCTACCTGTGAGGGCTCACAGTTTACAAGGGATGGGTGAGGATACAATAGGTGATGGTAGAGCTGCAGTGGTATGGTGGAACAATGGATGCTGTAAGTTATAGGCTTGTCTGAAGAGGTGGTTCTTCAGTTTCCTTTTGAAGGCTCCCATGGTATCCGAGAGTATATGTTAGGGTAGAGTTCCAGAGTATAGGGGATGCACGGGAGAAATCTTGTATGCAATTGTGGGAAGAGGAGTTAACAAGGGAGTAGAGAAGGAGATCTTGTGAGGATGGAAGGTTGTGTGCAGGTAAGTCTTGGGAGACTAGGTCACAGATGTATGGAGGAGACAGGTTGTGGATGGCTTTGTATACCATAGTTAGGATTTTGAACTGGAGTCTCTGGGTACTGGGGAACTGGTGAAGGGATTGACAGAGAGGAGAGGCCATGGAATAGCTGGGGTATAGGTGGATTAGTCAGGCAGCAGTGTTTAGGATTGATTGGAGGGGTGCGAGAGTGTTAGAAGTAGTCGAAGTGGGAGATACGATACGATACGATACGATACACTTTATTGATCCCGTGGGAAATTATGGTATCACAGCAGCACAACTTAAATCATAAAAATCATAAAGGAATTACATAGTTGACATGACAGTTTGTTGACAGAAGAACATTATACATTATACATTAGAATAGGACATACACAACGAGTGAACTGAAATGTAGAGAAATAAGTAGACTTTCACCTTGGTGGTTTAACCCTAATGTTATTATTGTACATTCCCATGGCAGTTGGCACAAATGATTTCCTATATTTTTCCTTCTTACACCTCAGAAGTATTAGCCGATTACTGAAGGTGCTCTTCTGTCTCATGAATAGCTCATATAATGGATGTGCATTATTGTTCATAATTGCCATACACTTTTTCAGAGTTCTTCTCTCCACTACCTCCTCAAAAGAGTCCAGATTGCAGCCCACAGCAGAACTTGCCTTCTTGATAATCTTATTCAGCTTATTAGCATCAGAGGCTGCACACTACTACCCCAGCACGTGATTGCAAAAAAGATGGCAATTGCCACTACAGATTGGTAGAACATTTCTAACATTTTGCTGCACACATTAAAAGACCTCAGTTTCCTTAGGAAATACAATCTGCTCATCCCCTTCTTGTAGACAAACTCTGAGTGGCATCTCCAGTCCAGTTTGCTATCCAAATGGACCCCCAAATATTTGTAACTCTCCACCTGCTAGACCTCCTGACCAGCAATAGTGATCGGTAAGCATTCCAACTTAATCCTGCTATAGTTGGCCACCAACTCCTTAGTTTTCTTAACATTTAGTTGTAGATAGTTACCATTGCACTAATCCACGAAATTCGACACCACACTTCTGTATTCCTCATCCCCCTGATCTCCCCTAATGCATCCCACAACCACAGAGTCATCCGAAAATTTTTGAAGGTGGCAAAGTTCAGATTTATACTGAAAGTCTGAAGTATACAGAGTGAAAAGAAAGGGTGCAAGCACCGTTCCCTGGGGGGCACCTACACTGCTCAATAATCTGCTTGACACCACTGCTCCCATCTGTACAAACTGTGGCCGATCTGATAGGTAGTCAGTTATCCAATTTCTCATCCCCTCCTCAACCTTCATATCAGTCATCTTTTTGTGTAGTAAAAGTGGCTGCAGGGAGTTAAATGCACTCGAGAAATCGAAGAACATCGCTCGCACCGTGGTTCCGTCAATCTCCAGAAATGAATGTACCCTATGTAACAGAGAAAGAATAGCATCATCCACCCCCAATCTATGTCGGTAAGCAAACTGAAGGGGATCGATAAAAGCATTGACCCTTGGTCTTAAGTGAGCAAGCACTAATCTTTCCAAGGCCTTCATAGTGTGAGATGTTAAGGCTACAGGACGATAGTCATTTAGGGTTGCAGGAGAAGAAGTCTTGGGTACCGGCACCAGACAGGAAGTTTTCCATAACACAGGTACCCTCTGTGTTTGTATACTTCCATTAAATAGGCGTGTAAAGACAGTACACAGCTGGTCTGCTCAAACTTTAAGGACACGTGAGCTGAGTCCATCAGGTCCTGCAGCTTTACCAATGTTATGTGACTTAAACTGCCTCCTCACATCATTTTCGGATACTCTAAAATTAGTCTGCTCATCCTCCAATATCGATGTTGCAGAATTTGCACCCAGGTCCCCTCCACTATCAGTTGGCACATGTACACATGTACTGCTGAACCTGTTGAAATACTCGTTCATCTCATTAGCCTTGTCTAGATTTCCACCATGATTTTCAGGCCTCAGCTTAAGCCCAGTCAGTAATTTCATTCCTGACCAAACCTCTCTGGTATTATTGTGGGACAGTTTCTTTTTCAAGTTTAATTCTGAAGGCTTCCTGGGCCTCCTTTATTTTATGCTTCAATTCATGCTGTATCATTTTAATTTCCTCTTTGTCACCTACTTTAAATGCCTTTTTTTTCCTGTTGAGCAAATGCTTCAATTCCTTTGTTATCCATGGCTTGTTGTTTGCAAAACACCTAATCTTTTTAGTCGGCACCAGCATATCAGTGCAGAAGTTAATGTAGTCAGTCACTCTACCAACCACTTCATTAACATTTGTATACTCGTCCATTGTCCCAAGCAGCACATCCCAGTCTGTAAGATGAAAGCAATCCTGTAAAGCCTGTTCATTTGTTGGAGGAGATGAGTGAATGGACTAGGGTTTTTGCAGATTCTTGATTAAGGAATGTATGGATCCAGGAAAATATTTTTGAGTTTGTGGATTGCGCACAGATGAATGACCTCTTCTCTCTTCTGCACAATTTTCAAATGGCTACTAAGATGGTTAGCGCTGACGATATCCTCAACATCACTATTCTTGTCATCAACATTCTGGAGCACACTTTTGAAAAGTCTGCAGGAGGAGTTGGTGGTCCCGGAGGAAGAAGAGAAAACAGAGGAGGATGCGGGAGGGATAGCAATATTTCTAAGTTCCAAACTGTCATCGCTCAAGCGGGTGCCATGGGAAGATGGTTTACAGTGATCGAAGGGGGGGTCATGGTAATGGACAAACTGTTAGTTAAGGTCAGCTAAGGTGCAGGAGCCAAAGAACAAATGGAGTAGGAGGAAAAGGTGATGGGCACAGTCAGGAGTTGAAGAGGATAATGATCCCCACTCTGTTGTCAGTGATTGGTTGGAGGGGACGTTACCCCACCAACACACCATGGACTTGTACCTCAAGTAAGCATTTACACATAAACGCCTTCTTAATGCACTATCTGCTGTATAATGCCAGTATTCTTAGGGTTAAAAAAAAGTGTTGACCATTGGGTTGCCACTCTGTTAGATCAATGGTACAAGAATACATTTTGCCAGATTCTTCCTCCCCCTTGGAAAGGGATGCACATATGCTGGAGTATCGAAACACATTTGTAGACAATCTTATGAGTGGTTTTCTCCAAGACAGCACTGAGGCACAGTGTGCTTCTCAGTTATAGACTTCCAACACTGAGAACATTAGCAGCAGTGTTAGTGGCAGAAGCAATTTCTGTGAATTGCATCTCACATTTTTTACAACAGCCCATAATAATAATAATAATAATAATAATAATAATAATCTTTATTTTTATATAGCGCTAACATATTCTGCAGCCCATGCACCAGCAAAACAGTGTTCAAGTCTGACACGTTGTGAAAGACTGGAGAGGATGGTGCAGGAGTATCTGGAGCTCAATATCAATGCAATCAGGGTGATTGGATTCTTTTGCATTTTGGTCTTCAAAAATAGAGTGGCCTGAGCTCGCCAGTCACACCTTGGAGGTTTTGTCATACCAGGCAGTCAACGTTCTCTCAGAATGTGTCTTCAGCGCTGCTAGTGGTGTCCTGATGGATAATCATATCCAGCTGTTTCTTGAAAGTGTAGACAACCTAACTTACATTGAGATCAGCAAGTCATGGATCTCCACATTTGCACCCCAGTCGCAGACTGGGCAGACTAGGCGATGGTGTAGTTTTTAGTGTGCTGTATTGATATTGCGTTATAGCAGTCTCTGACACCTTTGTAATGGCTTCTGTGTCTGCTGTTGCTACTGCTGCTAATGTTACTAACAATTTTTTTGAAATGTGGAGACTCCAAGTTGTGTTTCCATCTGCTAGGTTGCCTGTAGTGGAAGGTGTGTCAGACCAGCATTATACTATTTTTACTCTGGGGAAATTGATGATACTTTAGTGGTGTTTGTCCCTAATTTTTGGAAATGTTTGGGCTACTAGTTGGGTCTCCTTCATGTGTGTTGCCTGAATTTGGCTGGGTTCTCAGAGCACCAGGCCTATACCTGTTACTCATCCACTATTACTGATCAATGTTTCAGCTAGAAATGCTAGTCCAAGCCCTGTTCCAGGCCCTGCCCCATGCATCCATGCTGCACAATTATACTATATGTACTCTGGGTCAGTTGGGCAGATGGAGAGTAGTGACATGGGTAGAAATAAGGGTAAAGGCCCCGTCACACATAGCGACACTGCAGCGATACCGACAACGATCCGGATCGCTGCAGCATCGCTGTTTGGTCGCTGGAGAGCTGTCACACAGACCGCTCTCCAGCGACCAACGATGCCGGTAACCAGGGTAAACATCGGGTAACTAAGCGCTGGGCCGCGCTTAGTAACCCGATGTTTACCCTGGTTACCATCCTAAAAGTAAAAAAAACAAACAGTACATACTTACCTACCGCTGTCTGTCCCCGGCGCTCTGCTCTGCACTCCTCCTGTACTGTCTCTGTGAGCACAGCGACCGGAAAGCAGAGCGGTGGCGTCACCGCTCTGCTTTCCGTCTGACCGACGCTCACAGCCAGTACAGGAGGAGAGCAGAGCACAGCGCCGGGGACAGACAGCGGTAGGTAAGTATGTACTGTTTGTTTTTTTACTTTTAGGATGGTAACCAGGGTAAACATCGGGTTACTAAGCGCGGCCCTGCGCTTAGTAACCCGATGTTTACCCTGGTTACCAGTGAAGACATCGCTGAATCGGCGTCACACACGCCGATTCAGCGATGTCAGCGGGACCTCAACGATCAAAAAATGGCCCAGGCCATTCCGACACGACCAGCGATCTCACAGCAGGGGCCTGATCGCTGGTACGTGTCACACATAGCGAGATCGCTACTGAGATCGCTGTTGCGTCACAAAACTTGTGACTCAGCAGCGATCTCGCTAGCGATCTCGCTATGTGTGACGGGGCCTTAAGTGTGGTGCCATCTCTGAGGACTGTACTGTGTGTGATGTGAAGGTAGAGGAAGAGGAGGATAGGCCACTTGATGCAGTGCTGCCATCGACTGAAGCACATGCTCTTTCTGGCCCTCATCTACAAGCCACCTCAATAGTCCACCAACAAAATAGATTATGGCACTTCCAACAATACTCCTAACAATAGCGGACTTATATCCAAAGCTGCCGCATGAAGAGATCCATATTCGTATGTTAAAACCAAGATTTATTTTATTAACACAAAATTCTATAAAAATATACACACAGGCAAGTAAGACATACATCAACAAAAATGTGTCAAAAGGAGTGGAATAAGTAGAGCTCAACTCAATATATTTATATATCAATTGCTATTAATTATCATATATTACTGTAACAGCCTATTCAGGGACGACATGTAGTGGACTTGCTATTTATAGTCCTAATGGCGATATATCACCTATTCAGAATCAACCATGCCTATCCACCATGCATATCACTCCACTGATACCGGGAAACCATGAGTGTGTAAATGACCCATATATCTAGAGTGTTTCCAGACTGACAGTCCTGTACTCACACCGCTATTAAAATACAGCATATATCCTAAGGCATTTACTTACACACACGGGTGTTCCCAGGGAGACTGTGATCGAGAGATATGAGCCCACCGAACCGTCCAGGTGCGCCCCGACGCGCGTTTCACCCGTAAGCTTCTTCCTGGGGGCGTAACCCTCATCTACAAGGCATACTGCTGTGCTGCTGCCAAAGAAAGAGTTGAGTAATCCAGCCAGTAACAGAAGTTGGCAGTTCTCTATGGATAGGACAAGCCGATGTTGGTTCACTGGGGCTTTCAGTAACATTACCACCTTCCACCACAACCTTGCTTTTTCCCAATCATGGTGGATGCACACTTCCCCTCTTTTAACAAGCTGTTTCACAACCCAAGGCCCAGATTTGTCAGTCACCTGTCACAAAATTAAAAATCAATATTTATTGGCTAAGATAGTGTAGATAGACCACAGAATTAGCACAAAAGATTTATATGCTGAAATGTGGACTGTAAGAAACCCAGAAGAAAACACATAGAGTACACGTCCCATCTTAGAAATATAAAAATATATACTTTATTTCACAATATTAAAAACACAAGTAATCACCAAATACAGAACACACAGATAAGGGAGACTTGGGATAGCACTGAAAAAATTACAGCTACGGTGAACCCCAGAGATCCGCATATACCATTTTGTAATAAAGATTCCAATCAAGTACAGATACTTAGAGCAGGCAAACGCCACCACCTCCAGAAAAATGCAGGTACATCTCTTAACTTCCCTCAGTGGGGTGCCGATAGTCCAAGAAAGACAACGGCCTAAATCATAACAAAAGCTGGTTTAGTGGCTCTTACCCATATAAAGTGAACTGCGATCTCCAGGGGTCACCGCCGCAGCCCCAACGCACGTTTCGCGTTGGCTTCGTCAGGGGGCAGTGCAGTGCATTGTACTGGGCCAGATTTATAATGCCTAGCGTTCCGGATCAGCTGTGCCTGATTGCGGCGCATCTCCTCCATTAGTCGCGCCGGGAATTGCATCCCAGGCCGCATCCAACATGGCGCCGCGGTTCACAGTCGCGTCAAGGTGACGCCACTGACCCGCAGACGTCATTACAGGGCGCCGCCCACAATGCCCCGGCCGCAACCATAGAGGACATGCGCACTCGGCACTAAACAGAAGCCACAAGCCATCACTCATATGGCACAAGGTGACGTGTTAAAAGTGCGTTCGTGCATAACAATAGATAGCGGACTACATATTCATTAGACTAATAACAGTGCTAGTGATAAATGACACTTGAAAATAGACACATTAAATGACGATACAGTCCACAAAAAATGCCCAGTATCATGATGTTATATATACCATACAATATTCCATAAAAATATAATCAAAACAAATTGTTTTATATATATTATTTCCACAGATAATGGACTGTGTCAGTCATTATATAATTCCTCTCCGCGCACCAACAGGTACACAGAGAGATCACATTGTGTTACTAATATCTGTGACGCATAATGAAAACACCAATATGCAACTAAACATAAAAAAAGGAAAAAAGAGAAAAAAGGAAAAAATAAATATAAGACAATACATGTGAACAAATCCATCCATTTATAATGTCCGCCACTGGAAATCCCATATTTCGTGAAGGTGAATAGTCCAATATGAAAACTGATGGCAGCGCTTCAATCACAGGCAGTATAATATTGATCCAAGTTGCATCCGGAACATTCAATACATCAGCACACATATGCTGTAGGGCGTAAAGACTATACATAGAA
Source organism: Ranitomeya imitator (assembly GCF_032444005.1). Lineage (NCBI taxonomy): Eukaryota > Metazoa > Chordata > Amphibia > Anura > Dendrobatidae > Ranitomeya > Ranitomeya imitator. The sequence goes on along the minus strand of NC_091283.1, from coordinate 105,511,271 downwards.
ATAATAGAAAAAATATAAAAGACATAAGATTAGACACAAATACAATACACAACACAGACAATACAACAAAAATAAAAAGAAAACTGGAGACAATTTATAAGAAGGAACTGAAACTAAGGTGTTCGTTGAGCCCTAATGGGGACAGAGTATTAAGTAAAGTGATCCACCTACATTCACATTGCGCTAATTTGCGCTTCAAATCACCCACCCTAATGCCAGCACGTATTCTATCAATCCCCCATATCTTCAGATGTTTGGGGTCACACTGATGGTGTAGGCAAAAGTGTCTAGGTATTGGTTTATGAAATGCGGGCTGGTGCCTGCAACACACTATCAACACAAATTAGTTAGATGCTGAAAGGTCGATTTCACACAATATATATAAAGCCAGGAGGAACCTGATAAATCTAAAACATAACCTTTATTTATATCCTTCTAAAATGATTTTTTATGGACAAAACAGTGAAAAGTGCATATAGTGCTCAAAATAACCAGTGCTCAATAAAAATGGTTTGATCTCACCACATCAGTCGTTTTTCAGGAGCGTCCTCATGTACATTTAAGGGGAAGGGAAAAGTAGACAATAGCTATGCTACCCAGTCGTGCCCCTGTACTGCTCCCGTCCTGACACACATTAAGTTAATAAAATATATACTGTATATATATATATATATATATATATATATATATATATATATACAGTTAGGTCCATATATATTTGGACAGAGACAACATTTTTCTAATTTTGGTTATAGACGTTACCACAATGAATTTTAAACAAAACAATTCAGATGCAGTTGAAGTTCAGACTTTCAGCTTTCATTTGAGGGTATCCACATTAAAATTGGATGAAGGGTTTAGGAGTTTCAGCTCCTTAACATGTGCCACCCTGTTTTTAAAGGGACCAAAAGTAATTGGACAGATTCAATAATTTTAAATAAAATGTTCATTTTTAGTACTTGGTTGAAAACACTTTGTTGATAATGACTGCCTGAAGTCCTGAACTCATGGACATCACCAGACGCTGTGTATCCTCCTTTTTAATGCTCTGGATCTGAGCACACAGTATGGCGGCTCTGAAGACCTCAGAATTCATTCGGCTGCTTCTGTCCTGTGTCACATCATCAATAAACACTAGTGACCCGGTGCCACTGGCAGCCATGCATGCCCAAGCCATCACACTGCCTCCACCGTGTTTTACAGATGATGTGGTATGCTTTGGATCATGAGCTGTACCATGCCTTCACCATACTTTTCTCTTTCCATCATTCTGGTAGAGGTTGATCTTGGTTTCATCTGTTCAAAGAATGTTCTTCCAGAACGGTGCTGGCTTTTTTAGATGTTTTTAGCCAAGTCCAGTCTAGCCTTTTTCTTCTTGATGCTTATGAGTGGCTTGCACCGTGCAGTGAACCCTCTGTATTTACTTTCATGCAGTCTTCTCTTTATGGTAGATTTGGATATTGATACGCCAACCTCCTGGAGAGTGTTGGTCACTTGGTTGGCTGTTGTGAAGGGGTTTCCCTTCACCATGGAGATTATTCTGCGATCACCCACCACTGTTGTCTTCCGTGGGTGCCCAGGTCTTTTTGGATTTATTGAGTTCACCAGTGCTTTCTTTCTTTCTCAGGATGTACCAAACTGTAGATTTTGCCACTCCTAATATTGTAGCAATTTCTCGGATGGGTTTTTTCTGTTTTCGCAGCTTAAGGATGGCTTGTTTCATCTGCATGGAGAGCTCCTTTGACCGCATGTTTACTTCACAGCAAAACCTTCCAAATGCATGCACCACACCTCAAATCAACTCCAGGCCTTTTACCTGCTTAATTGAGAATGACATAACAAAGGGATTGCCCACACCTGTCCATGAAATAGCCTTGGAGTCAATTGTCCAATTACTTTTGGTCCCTTTAAAAACAGGGTGGCACATGTTAAGGAGCTGAAACTCCTAAACCCTTCATCCAATTTTAATGTGGATACCCTCAAATGAAAGCTGAAAGTCTGAACTTCAACTGCATCTGAATTGTTTTGTTTAAAATTCATTGTGGTAATGTCTATAACCAAAATTAGAAAAATGTTGTCTCCGTCCAAATATATATGGACCTAACTGTATATATATATATATATATATATATATATATATATATATATATACAGTACAGACCAAAAGTTTGGACACATCTCTACAGCAACTGTTAAGAGGAGACTTTGTGCAGCAGGCCTTCATGGTAAAATAGCTGCTATGAAACCACTGCTAAGGACAGGCAACAAGCAGAAGAGACTTGTTTGGGCTAAAGAACACAAGGAATGGACATTAGACCAGTGGAGATTTGTGCTTTGGTCTGATGAGTACAAATTTGAGATCTTTGGTTCCAACCTCTGTGTCTTTGTGCGACGCAGAAAAGGTGAACGGATGGACTCTACATGCCTGGTTCCCACCGTGAAGCATGGAGGAGGAGGTGTGATGTGATGATGTGGGGGTGCTTTGCTGGTGACACTGTTGGGGATTTATTCAAAATTGAAGGCATACTGAGCCAGCATGGCTACCACACCATCTTGCAGCGGCATGCTATTCCAACCGGTTTGCGTTTAGTTGGACCATCATTTATTTTTCAACAGGACAATGACCCCAAATACACCTCCAGGCTGTGTAAGGGCTATTTGACCAAGAAGGAGAGTGATAGGATGCTACGCCAAGATGGTTTGGGGGTGAGCTGGACCGTAGAGTGAAGGCAAAAATGCCAACAAGTGCTAAGCATCTCTGGGAACTCCTTCAAGATTGTTGGAAGACCATTTCCAGTGACTACCTCTTGAAGCTCATCAAGAAAATGCCAAGAGTGTGCAAAGCAGTCATCAAAGCAAAAGGTGGCTAATTTGAAGAACCTAGACTATAAGACATAATTTCAGTTGTTTCACACTTTTTTGTTAAGTATATAATTCCACATGTGTTAATTCATAGTTTTGATGCCTTCAGTGTGAATGTACAATTTTCATAGTCATGAAAATACAGAAAAATCTTTAAATGAGAAGACGTGTCCAAACTTTTGGTCTGTACTGTAAATATATATATATATATTACAGTCGGCTCTTCTGACCTCTCCCCACATCCAACGCATCTCTCCCGCTCATCATACAGCACCACTATCCTAACCAAAATCCTAACAAAAGCACTAGTGGAAATGCAAACTGCATCTGAATTTTGCAGACTTTGAGGGAAAAATGCTTTGGAATCCGAATGAGCTACATTTGTGCCGAATTTGAGATTGGGAAGCAAGTTCGGTCATCTCTACTGCTCACACCAGACCTTAGATATTTCAAAGACATACTGATAGGGATTCTAGATTGTGAGCCCCATCGGGGACAACGATGATAATGTGTGCAACCTGTAAAGCGCTGCGGAATATGTTAGCGCTATATAAAAATAAAGATTATTATTATTATTATTAGATTATTATTAGGTCTCTTCATTACGCAATCTGAACTCTATTTGACTTCATGAAGAAAAAAAAATAGAACTTGGCACTCTTTTTCAATGCTGAAATAATATATTTATTGCACAAATAGAAAAAACAGAAAGATCCACATAACAAAATGTGTTGACATTTCCCCAGCACGATTGTGCTTTTCTCTGCAGCGCAGGATGTTTCATTTCTACTGCAGGCGTTACTGCCTGTACAGTATACAGCAATTATTATTCATCACTGACCCACCTCATGTTCTGAGGAAGGCCGATTAGGCCGAAAAAGTCAATGCTTTTTTTATGTGGATCTTTCTGTTTTTTTCTATTTGTGAAGTAAATATATTATTTAGGCATTGAAAAGGAGTGCCAAGTTCTATTTTTTTCCTTGTATATGGACTGGCACCCTAAAATAGTGCCATATAAGACTAACGCAATCTATTTGACTTCACAACTGGAAACTGTCTCTTTCCCTTCAGGTTGGCCTCTCCCACTCTGGGCTGATCCCAACCATTAACTTTTGCTTTCCTTATTATTGACATTACTAAAACAAGTCACAATTCACATTATATATCACAATTGTTTCTACAAGGAGGAACATGGGCAATATGTCTTTCTCCTTACAAATGATTTCAGTATAACTTTTGTGCTATTTTAACAATTCACTGCATTTTCCTAAATTGTATGTCATAACTATTTATAGCATTCAGCACTAATCCCAAGTTCATGTACTCTAAGCTGCCATAACTGGAGTCATAGCAGACAGAGCTATCGTAAAAGGGTTATATTGCTCAGTATTTTGCATGCTATCGAGCAGCTTATACATTCTGGAACTGAGCTATCCCAGCACTGTCAATCTGTTATATTTAAAAGTGCCTGCAAATAGAAACAAATGCAAAACAATAACATTAAAATCATGCAAATGCACACAGACATTTTGATTAAGTGGCTTAGCTGAAGCATTACTTAGATGGAGTACTCATATAATAGATTGCATTGGTTTAATACAGCCAATTGAAATCTGAAATAATCTGCAAGCAGCACAAACGCACATTAAATTCAACCTGACCTCATCCGGGTAATTGTAACATAGTAACATAGTAACATAGTTAGTAAGGCCGAAAAAAGACATTTGTCCACCCAGTTCAGCCTATATGCCATCATAATAAATCCCCAGATCTACGTCCTTCTACAGAACCTAATAATTGTATGATACAATATTGTTCTGCTCCAGGAAGACATCCAGGCCTCTCTTGAACCCCTCGACTGAGTTCGCCATCACCACCTCCTCAGGCAAGCAATTCCAGATTCTCACTGCCCTAACAGTAAAGAATCCTCTTCTATGTTGGTGGAAAAACCTTCTCTCCTCCAGATGCAAAGAATGCCCCCTTGTGCCCGTCACCTTCCTTGGTATAAACAGATCCTCAGCGAGATATTTGTATTGTCCCCTTATATACTTATACATGGTTATTAGATCGCCCCTCAGTCGTCTTTTTTCTAGACTAAATAATCCTAATTTCGCTAATCTATCTGGGTATTGTAGTTCTCCCATCCCCTTTATTAATTTTGTTGCACTCCTTTGTTCTCTCTAGTTCCATTATATCCTTCCTGAGCACCGGTGCCCAAAACTGGACACAGTACTCCATGTACGGTCTAACTAGGGATTTGTACAGAGGCAGTATAATGCTCTCATCATGTGTATCCAGACCTCTTTTAATGCACCCCATGATCCTGTTTGCCTTGGCAGCTGCTGCCTGGCACTGGCTGCTCCAGGTAAGTTTATCATTAACTAGGATCCCCAAGTCCTTCTCCCTGTCAGATTTACCCAGTGTTTTCCCGTTCAGTGTGTAATGGTGATATTGATTCCTTCTTCCCATGTGTATAACCTTACATTTATCATTGTTACACCTCATCTGCCACCTTTCAGCCCAAGTTTCCAACTTATCCAGGTCCATCTGTAGCAGAATACTATCTTCTCTTGTATTAACTGCTTTACATAGTTTTGTATCATCTGCAAATATCGATATTTTACTGTGTAAACCTTGTACCAGATCATTAATGAATATGTTGAAGAGAACAGGTCCCAATACCGACCCCTGCGGTACCCCACTGGTCACAGCGACCCAGTTAGAGACTATACCATTTATAACCACCCTCTGCTTTCTATCACTAAGCCAGTTACTAACCCATTTACACACATTTTCCCCTAGACCAAGCATTCTCATTTTGTGTACCAACCTCTTGTGCGGCACGGTATCAAACGCTTTGGAAAAATCGAGATATACCACGTCCAATGACTCACCGTGGTCCAGCCTATAGCTTACCTCTTCATAAAAACTGATTAGATTGGTTTGACAGGAGCGATTTCTCATAAACCCATGCTGATATGGAGTTAAACAGTTATTCTCATTGAGATAATCCAGAATAACATCCCTCAGAAACCCTTCAAATATTTTACCAACAATAGAGGTTAGACTTACTGGCCTATAATTTCCAGGTTCACTTTTAGAGCCCTTTTTAAATATTGGCACCACATTTGCTATGCGCCAGTCCTGCGGATTAGACCCCGTCGCTATAGAGTCCCTAAAAATAAGAAATAATGGTTTATCTATTACATTACTTAGTTCTCTTAGTACTCGTGGGTGTATGCCATCCGGACCCGAAGATTTATCTATTTTAATCTTATTTAGCCGGTTTCGCACCTCTTCTTGGGTTAGATTGGTGACCCTTAATATAGGGTTTTCATTGTTTCTTGGGATTTCACCTAGCATTTCATTTTCCACCGTGAATACCGTGGAGAAGAAGGTGTTTAATATGTTAGCTTTTTCCTCGTCATCTACAACCATTCTTTCCTCTCTATTTTTTAAGGGGCCTACATTTTCAGTTTTTATTCTTTTACTATTGATATAGTTGAAGAACAGTTTGGGATTAGTTTTACTTTCCTTAGCAATGTGCTTCTCTGTTTCCTTTTTGGCAGCTTTAATTAGTTTTTTAGATAAAGTATTTTTCTCCCTATAGTTTTTTAGAGCTTCAATGGTGCCATCCTGCTTTAGTAGTGCAAATGCTTTCTTTTTACTGTTAATTGCCTGTCTTACTTCTTTGTTTAGCCACATTGGGTTTTTCCTATTTCTAGTCCTTTTATTCCCACAAGGTATAAACCGCTTACAGTGCCTATTTAGGATGTTCTTAAACATTTTCCATTTATTATCTGTATTCTTATTTCTGAGGATATTGTCCCAGTCTACCAGATTAAGGGCATCTCTAAGCTGGTCAAACTTTGCCTTCCTAAAGTTCAGTGTTTTTGTGACTCCCTGACAAGTCCCCCTAGTGAAAGACAGGTGAAACTGTACAATATTGTGGTCGCTATTTCCTAGATGCCCGACCACCTGCAGATTTGTTATTCTGTCAGGTCTATTAGATAGTATTAGGTCTAAAAGTGCTGCTCCTCTGGTTGGATTCTGCACCAATTGTGAAAGATAATTTTTCTTGGTTATTAGCAGAAACCTGTTGCCTTTATAGGTTTCACAGGTTTCTGATTCCCAGTTAATATCCGGTTAGTTAAAGTCCCCCATAACCAGGACCTCATTATGGGTTGCAGCTTCATCTATCTGCTTTAGAAGTAGACTTTCCATGATTTCTGTTATATTTGGGGGTTTGTAACAGACCCCAATGAGAATTTTGTTACCATTTTTCCCTCCATGAATTTCGACCCATATGGACTCGACATCCTCATTCCCTTCGCTAATATCCTCCCTTAAAGTGGACTTTAGACAAGACTTTACATAGAGACAAACCCCTCCTCCTCTCCGATTTTTACAATCCTTTCTAAACAGACTGTAACCCTGTAAGTTAACTGCCTAGTCATAGCTTTCATCTAACCATGTCTCGGTTATTCCCACTATGTCAGAGTTATCTGTAGATATTTCTGCTTCTAGTTCTTCCATCTTGTTTGTCAGGCTTCTGGCGTTTGCGAGCATGCAGTTTAGAGGATTTTGTTTTGTTCCAATCTCCTCGCTGTGGATTATTTTAGAAATGTTCTTACCTCCCTTCTGAGTATGTTTTCCTGGGTCTTCTTTGTTCGAGTCTAATGTTTTTCTTCCCGTCCCCTCTTCTTCTAGTTTAACGCCTGTCATGATCCCAATGGCAGGGGATCACTAAAGGACAAGCACAGATACAAACAAGCTCTAGGGCGATGGAACCTGAGCTGACCGCGACCCTGAACCTAACACACAAATAAAAGTAGCCGGGGAACGTGCCTACGATGATCCTAGACGTCTCGCTCCAGCCGAAGATCTAACTTCCCCTATTAGAAGAAACACAGACCTCTCTTGCCTCCAGAGAAATCCCCCACAGAAATAGCAGCCCCCCACATATAATGACGGTGAAATGAGAGGAAAGCACATACGCAGTATGAAAACAGTTTCAGCAAAATGAGGCCCGCTAAAGCTAGATAGCAGAGGATACAAAAGTGAACTGCGCGGTCAGTGAAAAACCCTTCAAAAAAACATCCTGAAATTACTTGAACTCATGTGCCAACTCATGGTACATGAGGAGCAATTTCAGCCCACTAGAGCAACCAGCAGCAAGAATCACATATCTGCAGGCTGGACTAAAAACCAAATAAAGCAAAACACCAAAACAGGAAAATCCAAACTTAGCTTGACCAGAAGGTTCTAGGAGCAGGGAGCAGAGGTAACAAGACACACTGGATACATTGATAACCGGCGAGGAAATGCCAGCAAAGCCAGGTTAAATAGGAAACTCCCATATGCTGATGGAACAGGTGGAACCCAGAAACCCAGGAAAGACAAGTCACCCAGTACCATCAGTAACCACCAGAGGGAGCCCAAAAACAGAACTCACAACAAACGCCCTCCTGATGAGTGTAGCGAGTCTTCTGGCGAATGTGTGTTTCCCAGGTTTGTTGAGGTGTAGTCCGTCTCTGGCGAGGAGTCCATCGTAGAAGTAATTCACACCGTGGTCCAGGAATCTGAATCCTTGTTGTCTGCACCATCGTCTTAGCCAGTTGTTCGCATCAAGGATCCTGTTCCATCTCCTGGTGCCATGCCCGTCTACTGGAAGGATAGAAGAAAAAACTACCTGTGCATCCAGTTCCTTTACTTTCTTCTACTTGTCTGAACAGGTGGCTGTTACCAATGTGATAGGAAGATGTATAGAGTCTATCAGGGTTAATTTCGGAAACATTTGTAAAATGCATGCTTGCCATTTGAAGGCAGATCTTATTCAGTCTGTTTTCTCATGCTCAGGGGTTCAGTTCTTGGGAATGTGAGGGCCAGTAACTGGCAACAATACCTTCATAGTACAGGACCTGCCTACACTGTGTTACAAAGGTTCTGTCCTTCGGACAATTTTGAGTGTTCCTGATTGATTTTTTTTCATGCTGATTTCAGAAATGACTTCAGATTTTTCCTATCACGTAAGGTTTTTTTGAGAAATGACACGACACATAATAATATTCTGTTATAATTCTAAAAACTCATATGTGAACTTTTTCTGAAACAGTATATTCTGAATTTTCCACTGAAATAACATAAATCGCTGATGTACACATATGCAAGCACTTATTATGCGAATTGCGTGCAGGCGCAGTGAATCATTCGGCTGACCATGTACGGTGCACCCTGAGGTCGGCACACATAGCAAGCCTGTAATTCTGCTGCATAGAGGTGAACTGGGCATCGCCTCTATGTAGCAGAGGCGATCGCACTATGGCAGCTTCTAGCCTCCAATGGAGGCTATTGAAGCATGCCAAAAGTTAAAAAAAAGTGTTTAAAAATATACAAAAATAAAAAAAATAAAAGTTCAAATCACCCCATCAAAATAAAACAATGACAAAAAATCAAACCTACACATATTTGGTATCGCCACGTTCAGAATCGCCTGATCTATCAGTAAAAATAGAATTAACCTGATCACTAAACGGCGTAGCGATAAAAGAAAATCAAAACGCCAGAATTACGTTTTTTTGGACGCCGCAACATTGCATTAAAAAGAACACCTAATAAATCCCCTAAGGGGCCATGAAGCGAAACATACAACAAAACCTAAAAAATAGCTTCACACAAGGCAACGTAATAGAAAATATATATCTTTATTAATATTATTCACATAAGAAAGCACAAATAAACCCAAAACATGCAGGAACAAAACGGTGGGGAACCGCCGAACAACACCCCCAAGTCTTACTTCATGGTGCAGCCAAAAAAAGCTTGCACCTAGTATGTAAATGATTGATCCAAATATAATAAATGCTTGAAACATGCAAGCCACAAGATCATAAAGTGCAAGCGGTGCATACGTAGGTTAAAAACTAAGTATAAGTACATACCCAAATAAGGAATATAAAGTAAACAAATATAGTAAGACCACAGTAGAGGCACAAATTAAGCAGGCATGCAACACTGTCACCAATACAGATAAGGATCAAACATTTATCTGAAAAGACTTAAGGCATAGTTACCAATGGGAGACCCACCACACCCGACGCGCATTTCGCAAGAAATGCTTCGTCCAGGGGATGTCGGACGAAGTATATAGCACAGCCATGTAGTATATAGCACAGCCACATAGTATATAACACAGCCCATGGAGTATATAGCACAGCCCATGGAGTATATAGCACAGCCCACGCAGTATATTGCACAGCCCACGCAGTATATTGCACAGCCCACATAGTATATTGCACAGCCAATGTAGTATATTGCACAGCCCACGTAGTATATTGCACAGCCCACGTAGTATATTGCATAGCCCGCGTAGTATATTGCACAGCCCGCGCAGTACCATGCACGCAGAGTATAACACAGGCCACGTAGTGTATAACACAGGCCACGTAGTGTATAGCACAGCCCACGCAGTATATACACAGCCTGCGTACTATACTGCACAGCCTTCGTACTATATTGCACAGCCCGCGTACTATATTGCACAGCCAGTGTACTATATTGCACAGCCCGCGCACTATATTGCACAGCCCGCGCAGTACATTGCACAGACCGCGCTGCACATTGCACAGCATACATTTCACAGCCCACGTAGTATATAGCACAGCCCATGGAGTATATTGCCCAGCCCACGTAATATATTGCACAGCCCACGCAGTATATAGCAATGTGGGCACCATATCCCTGTTAAAAAAAAGAATTAAAACAAAAATAGTTATATACTCACCCTCCGTTGGCCCCCGGATCGGAGCAGTGACCGATGCTCCTCGCGCGCTCCGGTCGGAAGAGTGCATTGCGGTCTCGCGAGATGATGACGTAGCGGTCTCGCGAAACCACTACGTCATCATCTCGCGAGACCGCAATGCATGGAGCGGTCACCGGGGCATCGCGAGGAGCGTGAAAGACCTGTTCCTGATCCGGGGGGCCGACGGACGGTGAGTATATAACTATTTTTTTATTTTTTTAACATTAGATCTTTTTACTATTGATGCTGCATAGGCAGCATGAATAGTAAAAAGTTGGTCACACAGGGTTAATAGCAGCGTTAACCGAGTGCGTTACACCGCGGTCAAGGCTGCCATTAACCCTGTGTGAGCGCTGACTGGAGGGGATTATGGAGCTGGCACTGACTGCGGGGAGAAAGGAGCGGCCATTTTGCAGCCGGACTGTGCCGGTCGCTGATTGGTCGTGGCTGTTTTGTTTCAGCGACTTGGATTTCCATGACAGACAGAGGCCGCGACCAATGAATATCCATGACAGACAGAAAGACAGACAGACAGACAGATAGACGGAAGTGACCCTTAGACAATTATATAGTAGATATATATATATATTATATACTGTATATATTTCAGCACTTACAGACAGTAATACCAGTACAAATATGCTATGGAAAACACAAATGTGCACTATTTTGGAACTGTTTAGCTATAAGCCTTTAGACTATGCCTTTAATTCATAGATTACAAAGCAGAGCACAGTGTACGATTAATGGGTAGACCTAAAGCTGTCTATAGAGCTAAATATGTCTAAACCCATTGATAATACCATTTAACAAAGTAATTGTTTTTTCCTGTACTTGTGACCTACATTCTAAATGTAAGTTGCCTAATTGAGGCCAATTTTGAACATACTTCTTTTTGTCAGCGTCTAATACATGGAGAATTAAAATGCAACCATGAAAGCACTTTGGTGCAATTAAATGTATTAAAGGGAACCTGTCACCCCGTTTTTTCAGATTGAGCTATAAATACTGTTAAATAGGGCCTGTGCTGTGCGTTACTATAGTGTATGTAGTGTACCCTGATTCCCCATGTATGCTGAGAAATACATTACCAAAGTCGCCGTTTTCGCCTGTCAATCAGGCTGGTCTGGTCAGGTGGGCGTGTTCACAGCGCTCTTTTCTTCCCCAGCTTTCCGTTGGTGGCGTAGTGGTGTGCGCATGTCCAAGGTCCGAATTCCCTGCACCCACGTGAAGACACAGCACGCGATCTGCGCTGTCATCCCTTTCATCGGTGGGGGCGGCCATCTTCCTGGGGCCGCGCGTGCGCAGATGGAGTGCTCTGCTGCACGGGGCTTCAGGAAAATGGCCGCGGGATGCCGCGCGTGCGCACAAGAGATCGCGGCGGCCATTTTCCCAAAGCTGAGATGCAAACTGCGCGTGTGAGCAGGGCCATCACTTCCAGAAATCACCTATGGTATCAGGATCGGCTGGGATTAGGACCATTAGGACCATAGGTTGGGAGGGGTCCTGTTGGTGCTTGGGAGGCTCAACGGGCTGGGATAGACTATGTCAGAAAAACACATGTGACCTAGCATGAAAATCCGGTGATTCCCACTAGGGCCAGAGCTGCAGAGAGAGAACTTACATGGTGACTCCCACAACTTGGCGCGCCCCCTTTGTGAAAAGAACATTAATGTTTGATAGTGAGACGTTCTTTGCTTTTCCAAGTTTAATTTTATTCTTGTTTGAATGTTGATCTTTTAGTTACTAACACTAATTGTTTACAGTTACTTTAAAAAATCACTGTTAGGGTATGTTCACACGTTCAGGATTTCCATCCTTTTTTTTTTCAGGACAGTTTTTTTAAAAAACTGCAGCTCTTGGCAGAAAACGCAGGTCCTTTTTTTGTCCTTTTTTGATGCGTTTTTTGATGCTTTTTTTATCCTTTTTTTATGCAGTTTTCTATGCAGAGACTGTGTGTTTCCTAGGAAGCTTTTTAGGGCTAAAATGGCTGAAAATACCCTAACCCTACCCCTAACCCTAACCCTACCCCTAACCCTACCCCTAACCCTACCCCTAACCCTAACCCTACCCCTAACCCTACCCCTAACCCTAACCCTAACCCTACCCCTAACCCTACCCCTAACCCTAACCCTACCCCTAACCCTACCCCTACCCCTATTCTAACCTTAGTGAAAAAAAAAAAAAAAATTCTTAATTTTTTTATTGTCCCTATCAATGGGGGTGACAAAGTGGGGGGGGGTGTCATTTACTATTTTTTTATTTTGATCACTGAGATAGGTTATATCTCAGTGATCAAAATGCACTTTGGAGCGAATCTGCCGGCCGGCAGATTCGGCGGGCGCACTGCGCATGCGCCCGCCATTTTGCAAGATGGCGGCGCCCAGGGAGAAGACGGCCGGACGGACACCGGGACGCCGGGTAAGTATAAGGGGGGGAGATTAGGGCACGGGGGGGGGCATCGGAGCACTGGGGGGGGCATCGGAGCACGGGGGGGGGGGCATCGGAGCACGGGGGGGCGGGATCGGAGCACGGGGGGGCAGCCACACTCCGCCCACGCACTTCCGCCCGCTCCCCCGCACTTCCTGCTGCAGCAGTTCTGCACATCAAATCGCAGTAAAACCCGCAGATATATTTTTGATCTGCGGGTTTTACTGCGATTTTGACCTCACAATGGAGGTCTATGGGTGCAGAACCGCTGCGGTTCAGGAAAAAGAAGTGACATGCTCCTTCTTTTTTGCCGCAGCTATTCTGCGCGGCTTTTTAAACGAAATTACGGATCATGTGCACAGCAGTGACTGTTTTCCATAGGGTTACATTGTTATGTACCCTGCATGGAAAACAGCTGCGGAACCGCAGCGGCAAAACCGCTGCGGTTCCGCAGTAAAAAACGCACTGTGTGAACATGGCCTTACATTTTTGATGTATATAAATAGAACTATAATGATCCCTGGCTGTTCCCGCCTCGTGCTCTCTCTGCATTGCATCCACACACCTGCATTACACTCCCATGAGGCAAGACACAGAATTTCCTCACTAAATCTTCCACACTAGGTTGGCGCCTGACAGTCCAACACTGTATCAGGACGACCTTGTGTAGCCCACAGCAGTCTCAAAACCACCAGTAACTGTGTTCCACAATTCCCAACTATGTTCCCGTTCAGGCTTCTCCAAGCTTCCCACCAAGTTGTACTCCCTTCTAGGATAATGCTTCTGCCACTATTTATGGATTCCTGTTCTGATAGAAAGCTAATTTTAACGGGGTAATGCTCACTGTGATGTAACTACACGTGTTAGCAGGTGGTCGAATACAGCACGCTGAGGAACACAAGGCAGGCACAATCAATGAGCTATTTATTTCCTCAGATTTGGTGGAAAACTTGCAATAGTTATAACAGTTAACAAGATGCAACAAGTAAATTATACAATACATATCATACAATGAGATAAATACAACCCACAATGGAAGAAATATATATTAGTCTGTCATGCATGCTTAACACCAAGTGGGGGAGCAGAGAGCAGAAGAATAAAGATGGGGACACTCCAACATTGAATCCTTGTACCCAAAAAGAAAAAATGGAGTTCAAGTCCAAATAGATTAAAAAGCTTTAAATGTATTATAAAAATTAGCACATTATTCACAAGTAGTGAGCAAAAAATAGCTAAAATACTGATGACCATTAGAAATTCAGAGAGGAAAACAGATCGAAATGACCGCTGGGTCAGTCAGAGATAACCACATACATTATGAAGTAAAGTGCATAGTGCCTTGTAATGAAACAAATAGGAAAGAGAACCAGGAAAAAGGGTGGTAGATGTAGCTGGTGTAGAAATCCTACATCCCCAGAGACCAGTGCCCTGTCAATATGATAACCTCCCATGCCCTGGCTATCTTACCCTTTTTGTGGTTTCGTCTGGCTCACTACCGTGCAGCCCCAATGCACGTTTTGTGTTGGCTTAGTCAGGGGGCGTTGACGCCAATAGAATCAATCCCAGCCACTATCACCTAAAATTCAAGTGTTTACATCGATAAGTTGCTGGGGCCCTTTTTTACGTCTTTGCCCTCATATCAGGGATTCATCTGATCTCCTTCTTAAGCTGGAGGAAGTTACTCTTAATGATCATGTACATCTGGCCTCCATAGATGTGGAAGCCTTATACAGCAGTATTCCACATGATAAGGGTCTGCAGGCTGTAAAAATTTTTTTTACTTATGTTATCCTGACCAGTTCAGCAAAGCTAAGTCCTTGCTTGCTCTTTTCTGTCCACAGGTTGTGGACTTATCCGTTCTGTGCTTTCTATGTTTGTCCAGCTTGTCAGTATGATTTAATTGCGCCGCAGGATTGGCGCATAGCAAATGTGGTGCCAATATTCAAAAAGGGCTCTAAAAGTGAACCTGGAAATTATAGGCCAGTAAGTCTAACCTCTATTGTTGGTAAAATATTTGAAGGGTTTCTGAGGGATGTTATTCTGGATTATCTCAATGAGAATAACTGTTTAACTCCATATCAGCATGGGTTTATGAGAAATCGCTCCTGTCAAACCAATCTAATCAGTTTTTATGAAGAGGTAAGCTATAGGCTGGACCACGGTGAGTCATTGGACGTGGTATATCTCGATTTTTCCAAAGCGTTTGATACCGTGCCGCACAAGAGGTTGGTACACAAAATGAGAATGCTTGGTCTGGGGGAAAATGTGTGTAAATGGGTTAGTAACTGGCTTAGTGATAGAAAGCAGAGGGTGGTTATAAATGGTATAGTCTCTAACTGGGTCGCTGTGACCAGTGGGGTACCGCAGGGGTCAGTATTGGGACCTGTTCTCTTCAACATATTCATTAATGATCTGGTAGAAGGTTTACACAGTAAAATATCGATATTTGCAGATGATACAAAACTATGTAAAGCAGTTAATACAAGAGAAGATAGTATTCTGCTACAGATGGATCTGGATAAGTTGGAAACTTGGGCTGAAAGGTGGCAGATGAGGTTTAACAATGATAAATGTAAGGTTATACACATGGGAAGAAGGAATCAATGTCACCATTACACACTGAACGGGAAACCACTGGGTAAATCTGACTGGGAGAAGGACTTGGGGATCCTAGTTAATGATAAACTTACCTGGAGCAGCCAGTGCCAGGCAGCAGCTGCCAAGGCAAACAGGATCATGGGGTGCATTAAAAGAGGTCTGGATACACATGATGAGAGCATTATACTGCCTCTGTACAAATCCCTAGTTAGACCGCACATGGAGTACTGTGTCCAGTTTTGGGCACCGGTGCTCAGGAAGGATATAATGGAACTAGAGAGAGTACAAAGGAGAGCAACAAAATTAATAAAGGGGATGGGAGAACTACAATACCCAGATAGATTAGCGAAATTAGGATTATTTAGTCTAGAAAAAAGACGACTGAGGGGCGATCTAATAACCATGTATAAGTATATAAGGGGACAATACAAATATCTCGCTGAGGATCTGTTTATACCAAGGAAGGTGACGGGCACAAGGGGGCATTCTTTGCGTCTGGAGGAGAGAAGGTTTTTCCACCAACATAGAAGAGGATTCTTTACTGTTAGGGCAGTGAGAATCTGGAATTGCTTGCCTGAGGAGGTGGTGATGGCGAACTCAGTCGAGGGGTTCAAGAGAGGCCTGGATGTCTTCCTGGAGCAGAACAATATTGTATCATACAATTATTAGGTTCTGTAGAAGGACGTAGATCTGGGTATTTATTATGATGGAATATAGGCTGAACTGGATGGACAAATGTCTTTTTTCGGCCTTACTAACTATGTTACTATGTTACTATGTAATTCTGTGATGCTGGAAGCTCTGGGAAGCAGATTTACCCTCCATACCTTTAGTCAGGTGTGGAGATTTTTGTAAACTCTGTGTGGATTTTTTGTAGTGTTTAATACTGACTGCACAGTATTCCATCCTGTCCTATCTATCTAGCTAGACTGGCCTCCTATGCTCATCCTAGTTTCATTCTGTGTATGTCTTTTCCCTCTCCACTCACAGTCATTACTTGTGGGGGGCTATCTATCCTTTGGGGATTTTCTCTGAGGCAAGATAGTTTTCCTGTTTCTATCTTTAGGGGTAGTTAGTTCTCAGGCTGTGACGAGGTGCCTAGGGAGTGTTAGGAGCATCCCACGGCTACTTCTAGTGTTGTGTTGAGCTTAGGGACTGTGGTCAGTACAGATACCACTTCCTTCAGAGCTCGTTCCATGTTGCTCCTAAACCACCAGATCATAACAGGCTCCCTCCGGTGGTTGTAGATGGTAATGCAGTTGTCTCTGGGCTGCAGTCCTGGACAGGTGTATCTGCTAATTGCAGTTCTGACTGGAGTATTTAGGTTTGCATGACTCATTAGTCCTTTCCAATCGTCAATGTTTCTTGGGAAGTATTGGATCTCTGCCTGGCTTCTCCTGCTTAGCTGCCAATTCAGCAAAGATAAGTGTCTGTTTCTTTTTCTATGGCACACAAGCTGTGTGCTTGTTTTTGATTGTATTCCTGCTCTGAGTTTAGTAGTCTCTGGAGTTGCAGATATACGTTCCACGTCTTTAGTTAGATGGAGGAATTTTTGTATAATCTGCTGTGGATATTTTTGGAAGGGTTTCAATACTAACCACACAGAACTCTGTCCTATCCTTTCCTATTTTAGCTAGAGCGGCCTATTGTGCTAAATCCTGTTTTCTGACTGTGTGTGTCTTTCCTCTCCTACTCACAGCCAATATTTGTGGGGGGCTGCCTATCCTTTGGTGTTCTGCTCTGAGGCAAGATAGTATTCCTATTTCCATCTTTAGGGGTATTTAGTCCTCCGGCAGTGACGAGGTGTCTAGGGCTTGTTAGGTACACCCCACGGCTACTTCTAGTTGCGGTGTTAAGATCAGGATTTGCAGTCAGTATAGTTACCACCTACTCCAGTGAAAGTTTTCATGCTGCTCCAAGGTCACCGGATCATAACAGTACAACTGGCCATTCAGATTGAACGGCGCTTACGGGAGCGCAGAACTGTGCGCACTGTGGCGTTGTTCTCAGAGCAGACTCCTAAGCCAATGCAGTGTGATAGGATTCTGTCTAAAACGGAACGACAAGGATTCAGACGTCAGAATAGGTTGTGTTATTAATGTGGCGACGCTTCTCATGTCATTTCAGTCTGCCCTAAGCGGACAAAGAGGATCGCTAGTTCATTTACCATCAGTACTGTACAACCTAAATTTCTGTTATCTGTGTCCTTGATCTGCTCATTGTCATCATTTTCTGTCATGGCGTTTGTGGATTCAGGCGCCGCCTTGAACTTAATGGACTTTGAGTTTGCCAGGTGCTGTGGTTTTCCCTTGCAGCCTTTGCAGAACCTTATTCCTTTAAGGGGCATTGATGCTACACCCTTGGCTAAAAATAAGCCCCAGTTTTGGACACAGGTGACCATGCGCATGTTAAGGGAACTAGTTAAGGGAACTAGTTGGTTTACGAAGATTAACCTTCGGGGGGCATGTAATCTTGTTCGTATTAAGCAGGGTGATGAATGGAAAACTGCGTTTAACATGCCCAAAGGCCATTTTGAATACCTTGTGATGCCATTCGGGCTCACTAATGTTCCATCTGTTTTTCAGTCCTTCTTGCATGATATTTTCTGGACTTATATTGATAAGTTCTTGATTGTATATTTGGACGATATTTTGATTTTTTCCGATGATTGGGAGTCTCATGTGGAACAGGTCAGGATGGTATTTCAGATCCTTCATGACAATGCCCTGTTTGTGAAAGGGTCTAAGTGTCTCTTTGGGGTGCAGAAGGTTTCTTTTTTGGGCTTTATTTTTTTCTCCCTCGTCTATAGAGATGGATCCGGTTAAGGTTCAGGCCATTCATGATTGGATTCAGCCCACATCCGTGAAGAGCCTTCAGAAATTTTTGGGTTTTGCAAATTTTTATCGCCGTTTCATTGCTAATTTTTCCAGCGTGGTTAAACCCTTGACCGATTTAACGAAGAAAGGCGCTGATGTGGCGAATTGGTCCTCTGCGCCTGTCTCTGCCTTTTAGGAGCTTAAACGTCAATTTACTTCTGCTCCGGTGTTGCGCCAACCGGATGTTTCTCTTCCGTTTCAGGTTGAGGTTGACGCTTCTGAGATTGGGGCAGGGTCCGTTTTGTCTCAGAGGGATCCTGTTGGTTCCTTAATGAAACCGTGTGCCTTCTTTTCCCATAAGTTTTCGCCTGCTAAACGCAATTATGATGTCGGCAATCGGGAGTTGTTGGCTATGAAGTAGGCGTTTGAGGAGTGGCGACATTGGCTTGAGGGAGCTAAGCACCGTATTGTGGTCTAGACCGATCATAAGAATTTGATTTACCTCGAGTCAGCCAAACGGCTGAATCATAGACCGGCTCGATGGTCCTCGTTTTTTTCCCGTTTTGATTTCGTGGTCTCGTACCTTCCAGGTTCTAAGAACATTAAGGCTGATGCCCTCTCTAGGAGTTTTTCGCCTGATTCTCCTGAGGTCTTAGAACCGGTCGGTATTCTGAAAGAAGGGGTGGTCCTTTCTGCCATTTCCCCTGATTTACGACGGGTTCTTCAGGAATTTCAGGCTGACAAACCTGACCGCTGTCCTGTGGGGAAACTGTTTGTTCCTGACAGATGGACTAGTAGAGTGATTTCTGAGGTTCACTATTCTGTGTTGGCTGGTCATCCTGGCATTTTTGGTACCAGAGACTTGGTTGGTAGGTCCTTTTGGTGGCCTTCTTTGTTGCGTGATGTGCGTTCTTTTGTGCAGTCCTGTGGGACTTGTGCGCGGGGCAAGCCTTGTTGTTCCCATGCTAGTGGGTTGCTTTTGCCATTGCCGGTCCCTGAGAGGCCCTGGACGCATATTTCTATGGATTTTATTTCAGATCTTCCGGTTTCCCAGAGGATGTCGGTTATCTGCGTTGTTTGTGACCGGTTCTCTAAGATGGTTCATTTGGTGCCTTTGCCTAAATTGCCTTCCTCTTCTTATTTGGTTCCGTTGTTTTTTCAGCATGTGGTCTGTTTGCATGGTATTCCGGAGAATATTGTGTCCGACAGAGGTTCCCAGTTTGTTTCTAGATTTTGGCGGGCCTTTTGTGCTAGGCTGGGCATTGATTTGTCTTTTTCTTGTGCATTTCATCCTCAGACAAATGGCCAGACCGAGCGAACTAATCAGACTTTGGAGACTTATTTGAGATGCTTTGTGTCTGCTGATCAGGATGATTGGGTGGCTTTCTTGCCATTGGCCGAGTTTGCCCTTAATAATCGGGCTAGTTCGGCTACTTTGGTTTCGCCATTCTTTTGTAATTTTGGTTTTCATCCTCGTTTCTCTTCTGGGCAGGTTGAGCCTTCTGACTGTCCTGGTGTGGATTCTGTGGTTGACAGGTTGCAGCAGATTTGGGCTCATGTGGCGGACAATTTGGTGTTGTCTCAGGAGGAGGCTCAACGTTTTGCTAACCGTCGTCGGTGTGTTGGTTCCCGGCTTCGGGTTGGAGATCTGGTCTGGTTGTCTTCCCGTCATGTTCCTATGAAGGTTTCTTCTCCTAAGTTTAAGCCTCGGTTTATTGGTCCTTATAGGATTTCTGAGATTATTAATCCAGTGTCTTTTCGACTTGGTCTTCCGGCCTCTTTTGCTATCCATAATGTCTTCCATAGATCTTTATTGCGGAAATATGTGGAGCCCGTTGTTCTCTCTGTTGATCCTCCAGCCTTTGTGTTGGTTGATGGGGAGTTGGAATATGTTGTTGAGAAGATTTTGGATTCCCGTTTTTCGAGGCGGAAGCTTCAGTACCTTGTCAAATGGAAGGGCTATGGCCAGGAGGATAATTCTTGGGTTTTTGCCTCTGATGTCCATGCCGCTGATTTGGTTCGGGCCTTTCATCTGGCTCATCCTGATCGGCCTGGGGGCTCTGGTGAGGGTTCAGTGACCCCTCCTCAAGGGGGGGTACTGTTGTGAATTCTGCTTTTGGGCTCCCTCCGGTGGTTGTAGGTGGTAATGCAGTTGTCTCTGGGCTGCAGTCCTGGACAGGTGTATCTGTTGATTGCAATTCTGACTGGGGTATTTAGGTTTGCAGAACTCATTAGTCCTTTCCAGTTGTCAATGTTTCTTGGGAAGTATTGGATCTCTGCCTGGCTTCTCCTGCTTAGCTGCCAATTCAGCAAAGATAAGTGTCTGTTTCTTTTTCTATGGCACACAAGCTGTGTGCTTGTTTTTGATTGTATTCCTGCTCTGAGTTTAGTAGTCTCTGGAGTTGCAGATATATGTTCCACGTCTTTAGTTAGATGGAGGAATTTTTGTATAATCTGCTGTGGATATTTTTGGAAGGGTTTTAATACTGACCGCACAGAACTCTGTCCTATCCTTTCCTATTTTAGCTAGAGCGGCCTCTTGTGCTAAATCCTGTTTTCTGACTGTGTGTGTCTTTCCTCTCCTACTCACAGCCAATATTTGTGGGGGGCTGCCTATCCTTTGGGGTTCTGCTCTGAGGCAAGATAGTATTCCTATTTCCATCTATAGGGGTATTTAGTCCTCCGGCTGTGACGAGGTGTCTAGGGCTTGTTAGGTACACCCCACGGCTACTTCTAGTTGCGGTGTTAAGATCAGGATTTGCGGTCAGTATAGTTACCACCTACTCCAGTGAAAGTTTTCATGCTGCTCCAAGGTCACCAGATCATAACACAAAACTATATGATCTTCAGAGGGTCCTGATCTTTCTTCCACTCTGCTACAAGATGAGTTACTTGTTTTTCAATATTCTTTCAACCCTTTTGATATTTAGCTGTTTTCACACTGAACCCTGAGCTTCATAGTAGGTTGAGCTTCATAGTAGGCTGACATGTCAAGTTACCATCTTAGCCTTCATAACAGTTATAACACAGGCAAGATTGCAAAAAGGCAGCACTTCAAATTTAAAGCTGGTTGAATATAACATTGTTTTCTCATAGAAGGCAATAAGTATTCTACACACTTTTTTATGTCAATGTGGCTGCTGCAAAGCAATTGTTGTTCAACCTAGAAAAGAGGGCTTATGCAAAGAAAATCTCTCAACAAGATCACCCCTCCTAAACCATCTATATGTAGATCATAGGAAGTTGAATAAAATGATACCTTAATATCTTCGATTCAATGTCTTATTCCATAGAAATCTAAATTTTCCTTAATATTTAAACGAGCTGTTAGGGTGTGTGCACACATTGCAGATTTGTCTGCAGAATTTTCTGCACAGAATCTGCATCTCTTGGCAAAAAACGCAGGTAAAAATTGCGCGTTTTTGATCCATTTTTGCTGCGTTTTTCATGCTGTTTTTCATGCGTTTTTTCATGCGGATTTGTCTGCGTTTTTGTAACCTAAATAAAGATCTATTCTTTAACAAAAAAGAATTGTGATGTAATTTCTTTGTCCAACCTCTTATTTTACATACTCCATTGAAGAATAATGTTTACACAGACAGATAGATAGATAGATAGATAGATAGATAATAGACAGATATAGATATATAATATAATGTATATATAATATAGGGCAGCACGGTGGCTCAGTGGATAGCATTGCAGCGCTGGGGTCCTGGGTTCAGATCCCACCAAGGACAACATCTGTAAGGAGTTTGTATGTTCTCCCCATGTTTGCGTGGGTTTCCTCCGGGTACTCCGGCTTCCTCCTACATTCCAAGAAAACATACTGATAGGGAATTTAGATTGTGAGCCCCATCGGGGACAGCAATGATAATGTGTGCAAACTGTAAAGCACTGCGGAATATGTTAGCGCTATATAAAAATAAAGATTATTATCATTATAGATAGATAATAGATAGATAGATAATACCAAGGCCGATGTTTAGTAATGAACCTAATAAAATGGTACATCAATAGTTAAATAAAGACACACAAAATCTGCACGCAATATCTTTAATTTTTTAAAAAAGGAAAAAAAAATGGCGTGGCCTCCTGCACAATTTTCTGCGCCAGAGAGCGAAAGCTGTACGCTGGGGGCCGATGTTTCTAGCCTGGGAAAGGGTTAATACCCATGGAGCTTCCTGTTATGTCTGCTAATGAAAGGTGTAATGAAGGCAATCCAGAGACACAGTGTGCCTAGCGATCAGAGCGCACACAGTGATCTGACAAATACCCAAAAACAAAAGAACGAGCTCTGAGATGTGGAAACTCTGTAGACTGCACACCTGATCCTATCCTAAACACAACTAAAAGTGGCTGTGGATTGCGCCTAACCACTACCTATGCAACTCGGCACAGCCTAAGAAACTAGCTAGCCTGAAGATAGAAAAATAGGCCTGACTTGCCCCCAGAGAAATACCCCAAAGGAAAAGGCAGCCCCCCACATATAATGACTGTGAGTAAGATGAAAAGACAAAACGTAGGGATGAAATAGATTCAGCAAAGTGGGGCCCGATATTCTTAGACAGAGCGAGGACAGTAAAGCGAACTTTGCAGTCTACAAAAAACCCTAAAGCAAAACCCACGCAAAGGGGGCAAAAAAGACCCACTGTGCTGGACTAACGGCACGGCGGTACACCCTTTGCGTCTCAGAGCTTCCAGCAAAACAAAAGACAAGCTGGACAGAAAAAAGGCAACAAAATAGCAAAAAAGCACTTAGCTATACAGAGCAGCAGGTCACAGGAACAATCAGGAGAAGCTCAGATCCAACACTGGAACATTGACTAGGAGCAAGGATAGCAGCATCAGGTGGAGTTAAGTAACGAAGCAGCTAATGAGCTCACCAGAACACCTGAGGAAGGAAGCTCAGAAGCTGCAGTACCACTTGTGACCACAGGAGTGAATTCAGCCACAGAATTCACAACAGTACCCCCCCCTTGAGGAGGGGTCACCGAACCCTCACCAGAGCCCCCAGGCCGACCAGGATGAGCCGCATGAAAGGCACGAACAAGATCGGGAGCATGAACATCAGAGGCAAAAACCCAGGAATTATCTTCCTGAGCATAACCCTTCCATTTAACCAGATACTGGAGTTTCCGTCTAGAAACACGAGAATCCAAAATCTTCTCCACAATATACTCCAATTCCCCCTCCACCAAAACCGGGGCAGGAGGCTCAACAGATGGAACCATAGGTGCCACGTATCTCCGCAACAATGACCTATGGAATACATTATGTATGGAAAAGGAGTCTGGGAGGGTCAGACGAAAAGACACAGGATTGAGAACCTCAGAAATCCTATACGGACCAATAAAACGAGGTTTAAATTTAGGAGAGGAAACCTTCATAGGAATATGACGAGAAGATAACCAAACCAGATCCCCAACACGAAGTCGGGGACCCACACGGCGTCTGTGATTAGCGAAAAGTTGAGCCTTCTCCTGGGACAAGGTCAAATTGTCCACTACCTGAGTCCAGATCTGCTGCAACCTGTCCACCACAGAATCCACACCAGGACAGTCCGAAGACTCAACCTGTCCTGAAGAGAAACGAGGATGGAACCCAGAATTGCAGAAAAATGGAGAAACCAAGGTAGCCGAGCTGGCCCGATTATTAAGGGCGAACTCAGCCAACGGCAAAAAGGACACCCAATCATCCTGGTCTGCAGAAACAAAACATCTCAGATATGTTTCCAAGGTCTGATTGGTTCGTTCGGTCTGGCCATTAGTCTGAGGATGGAAAGCCGAGGAAAAGGATAGGTCAATGCCCATCCTACCACAAAAGGCTCTCCAGAACCTTGAAACAAACTGGGAACCTCTGTCAGAAACAATATTCTCAGGAATGCCATGCAACCGAACCACATGCTGAAAGAACAAAGGTACCAAATCAGAGGAGGAAGGCAATTTAGCCAAGGGCACCAGATGGACCATTTTAGAAAAGCGATCACAGACCACCCAAATGACTGACATCTTTTGAGAAACGGGAAGGTCAGAAATGAAATCCATCGAAATATGTGTCCAAGGCCTCTTTGGGACCGGCAAGGGCAAAAGCAACCCACTGGCACGAGAACAGGAGGGCTTAGCCCTAGCACAAATCCCACAGGACTGCACAAAAGTACGTACATCCCGTGACAGAGATGGCCACCAGAAGGATCTAGCCACTAACTCTCTAGTACCAAAGATTCCAGGATGACCAGCCAACACCGAACAATGAAGTTCAGAGATAAGTTTATTAGTCCACCTATCAGGGACGAACAGTTTCTCCGCTGGACAACGATCAGGTTTATTCGCCTGAAATTTTTGCAGCACCCGCCGCAAATCAGGGGAGATGGCAGACACAATGACTCCTTCCTTGAGGATACCCGCTGGCTCAGATAAACCCGGAGAGTCGGGCACAAAACTCCTAGACAGAGCATCCGCCTTCACATTTTTAGAGCCCGGAAGGTACGAAATCACAAAGTCGAAGCGGGCAAAAAATAACCACCAACGGGCCTGTCTAGGATTCAAGCGCTTGGCAGACTCGAGATAAGTCAAGTTCTTATGATCAGTCAATACCACCACGCGATGCTTAGCTCCTTCAAGCCAATGACGCCACTCCTCGAATGCCCACTTCATGGCCAGCAACTCTCGGTTGCCCACATCATAATTACGCTCAGCGGGCGAAAACTTCCTGGAAAAGAAAGCACATGGTTTCATCACTGAGCAATCAGAACCTCTCTGTGACAAAACCGCCCCTGCTCCAATCTCAGAAGCATCAACCTCGACCTGGAACGGAAGAGAAACATCTGGCTGACACAACACAGGGGCAGAACAAAAACGACGCTTCAACTCCTGAAAAGCTTCCACAGCAGCAGAAGACCAATTGACCAAATCAGCACCCTTCTTGGTCAAATCGGTCAATGGTTTGGCAATGCTAGAAAAATTACAGATGAAGCGACGATAAAAATTAGCAAAGCCCAGGAACTTTTGCAGACTTTTCAGAGATGTCGGCTGAATCCAATCCTGGATGGCTTGGACCTTAACTGGATCCATCTCGATAGTAGAAGGGGAAAAGATGAATCCCAAAAATGAAACTTTCTGCACACCGAAGAGACACTTTGATCCCTTCACAAACAAAGAGTTAGCACGCAGGACCTGAAAAACCATTCTGACCTGCTTCACATGAGACTCCCAATCATCTGAGAAGATCAAAATGTCATCCAAGTAAACAATCAGGAATTTATCCAGGTACTCACGGAAGATGTCATGCATAAAGGATTGAAACACTGATGGAGCATTGGCAAGTCCGAACGGCATCACTAGATACTCAAAATGACCCTCGGGCGTATTGAATGCAGTTTTCCATTCATCTCCTTGCCTGATTCTCACCAGATTATACGCACCACGAAGATCTATCTTAGTGAACCAACTAGCCCCCTTAATCCGAGCAAACAAGTCAGATAACAATGGCAAGGGATACTGAAATTTAACAGTGATCTTATTAAGAAGGCGGTAATCAATACACGGTCTCAGCGAACCATCCTTCTTAGCTACAAAGAAGAACCCTGCTCCCAGTGGTGATGACGATGGGCGAATATGTCCCTTCTCTAGGGATTCCTTCACATAACTGCGCATAGCGGCGTGTTCGGGCACGGATAAATTAAATAATCGACCTTTAGGGAATTTACTACCAGGAATCAAATTGATAGCACAATCACAATCCCTATGCGGAGGTAGGGCATCGGACTTGGGCTCTTCAAATACATCCTGATAATCAGACAAGAACTCTGGGACCTCAGAAGGGGTGGATGACGAAATCGACAAAAATGGAACATCACCATGTACCCCCTGACAACCCCAGCTGGATACCGACATGGAATTCCAATCCAATACTGGATTATGGGTTTGTAGCCATGGCAACCCCAACACGACCACATCATGCAGATTATGCAACACCAGAAAGCGAATAACTTCCTGATGTGCAGGAGCCATGCACATGGTCAGCTGGGCCCAGTACTGAGGTTTATTCTTGGCCAAAGGTGTAGCATCAATTCCTCTCAATGGAATAGGACACCGCAAAGGCTCCAAGAAAAACCCACAACGTTTAGCATAATCCAAATCCATCAGATTTAGGGCAGCGCCTGAATCCACAAACGCCATGACAGAAAACGACGACAAAGAGCATATCAAGGTAATGGACAGAAGGAATTTGGACTGTACAGTACCAATGACGGCAGACCTAGCGGACCGCTTAGTGCGCTTAGGACAATCAGAAATAGCATGAGTGGAATCACCACAGTAGAAACATAGCCCATTCAGACGTCTGTATTCCTGCCGTTCCACTCTGGTCATAGTCCTATCGCACTGCATAGGCTCAGGTTTAACCTCAGGCAATACCGCCAAATGGTGCACAGATTTACGCTCGCGCAAGCGTCTACCGATCTGAATGGCTAAAGACAAAGACTCATTCAAACCAGCAGGCATAGGAAATCCCACCATGACATCCTTAAGAGCCTCAGAGAGACCCTTTCTGAACAAAGCTGCCAGCGCAGATTCATTCCACTGAGTGAGTACTGACCATTTCCTAAATTTCTGACAATATACTTCTATATCATCCTGACCCTGGCACAAAGCCAGCAAATTTTTCTCAGCCTGATCCACTGAATTAGGCTCATCGTACAGTAATCCGAGTGCCAGGAAAAACGCATCGACACTACTCAATGCAGGGTCTCCTGGCGCAAGAGAAAATGCCCAGTCTTGAGGGTCGCCGCGCAAAAAAGAAATAATAATCAAAACCTGTTGAATAGGATTACCAGAAGAATGAGGTTTCAAGGCCAGAAATAGCTTACAATTATTTTTGAAACTTGGAAACTTAGTTCTATCTCCAAAAAACAAATCAGGAATAGGAATTCTTGGTTCTAACATAGATTTCTGATCAATAGTATCTTGAATCTTTTGTACATTTATAACAAGATTATCCATTGAAGAGCACAGACCCTGAAAATCCATGTCCACACCTGTGTCCAGAAACACCCAAATGTCTAGGGGAAAAAAAAAAGTGAACACAGAGCAGAGAAAAAAAAAAAAAATGATGTCAGAACTTTTTCTTTCCCTCTATTGAGAATCATTAGTTGGCTCCTAGTACTGTTATGTCTGCTAATGAAAGGTGTAATGAAGGCAATCCAGAGACACAGTGTGCCTAGCGATCAGAGCGCACACAGTGATCTGACAAATACCCAAAAACAAAAGAATGAGCTCTGAGACGTGGAAACTCTGTAGACTGCACACCTGATCCTATCCTAAACACAACTAAAAGTGGCTGTGGATTGCGCCTAACCACTACCTATGCAACTCGGCACAGCCTAAGAAACTAGCTAGCCTGAAGATAGAAAAATAGGCCTGACTTGCCCCCAGAGAAATACCCCAAAGAAAAGGCAGCCCCCCACATATAATGACTGTGAGTAAGATGAAAAGACAAAACGTAGGGATGAAATAGATTCAGCAAAGTGGGGCCCGATATTCTTAGACAGAGCGAGGACAGTAAAGCGAACTTTGCAGTCTACAAAAAACCCTAAAGCAAAACCCACGCAAAGGGGGCAAAAAAGACCCACTGTGCCGGACTAACGGCACGGCGGTACACCCTTTGCGTCTCAGAGCTTCCAGCAAAACAAAAGACAAGCTGGACAGAAAAAAGGCAACAAAATAGCAAAAAAGCACTTAGCTATACAGAGCAGCAGGTCACAGGAACAATCAGGAGAAGCTCAGATCCAACACTGGAACATTGACTAGGAGCAAGGATAGCAGCATCAGGTGGAGTTAAGTAACGAAGCAGCTAATGAGCTCACCAGAACACCTGAGGAAGGAAGCTCAGAAGCTGCAGTACCACTTGTGACCACAGGAGTGAATTCAGCCACAGAATTCACAACAGCTTCCTAGGCTATGAATATCAACCCTCAGCTGTATATTTAGCCTTTACTGGCTATTAAAATAGGAGACCCCCCAAAAAAATATGACGTGGGGTCCCCCTATAATTAATAGCCAGAAAAGGCTATGCAGACAGCTATGGGCTGGTATTCATAGACTAGAGGGGGGCTAAGGATATTGGCCCTCCCTGGCTACAAATACCAGCCCCCAGCCACCCCAGAAATGCACATCTGTAAGATGCGCCAATTCCAGCACTTAGCCTCTCTCTTCCCACTGCCCTGTAGCGGTGGCATATGGGGTAATAAGGGGTTAATGTCACCTTTGATTGCTAAGTGACATTAAGCCCGGTTAGTAATGGAGAGGCATCAATAAGATACCTATCCATTACTAATCCTATAGTAGTGAAAGAGTTAAATAAAGACAGCCAGAAAAAAGTATTTTAATATTCTTAATTTCACCATACTTAAAACCACCCCTAATTCCCCGAAGCCATCGATCACCTGCAAAAAAATAATAAATAATAAACCAACAGTATACTCCCTGGTCCAGTGCAGTCCCATTAATAACGAGTCCCATGATGATCTCCCCTATAGAGCTGTCACATCAGGAGACACACTGACAGGAAAGAAAGGCTCCTGCAGTGTTATCACCGAGGGTTCAATGGTCTCTCACTTTATGGGACTGCTGCATGAGAATATGAGAACTTTACTGTACTCACAGCATCATAGGGATACAGTGCAGAAGGATACCTTTCATCATTGTATCCCGGAGCCCCTGGAGATACCCGGAGCCCCTGCCGATGTGACAGCTCTCCATGGGAGATCGTCATGGGACCCTCGTTATTAAATGGATTATATCGGATCAGGGAGTATACTGTTGGTTTATTATTTTTACAGGTGATCAAGGGCTTCGGGTACTAGGTGTATGGTGAGTATATACTGTACGTTGTATGTTCTGTATGTTTATATATTGTGACGCCCAGGAGACCGGGATACCCAGCACCGGACCAATGGAGTCTGTCTCTTGAGGGGGATGTCACGGGTGGCTTGACCCGGTGCTGTGGCCTCAGGCAATGCACAGTGTAAGGGGTATCATGAGGGGACAGGCACTTACTTGATCAGCAGCAGGTTCTCCCAGCGGTGACGATCTCGATCCTGGATAGATGGCTATTGTCCAAATGAAAGACTGAGGCACTGAAACGTTTAACCAGTTTACTTTAACATAAAAGGATTTACAACCAGTCCTGTCACCGGAGTCTGTATGGGAACTCTGAGTTACTTTGACCCTGCCGGGGTCTTCGCCTCTTATTGTGCGCAATTTCTGTGTGGCCCTGCTGCTGTATGTGAACTGGCTGCCGGCCCAATCTGTCCCCTCCGGGTCCTGGTTCGACGGGCAACCCGAGTCCTTTTATCGGTTTACCCCCTCTGGGAGTACCGCTGAACTCTGTGTCTGTTGCTGCATCCGACCCTAGTGAAGCTGATATCACCTCACGTTTTTCCAGTTGCTGTATTATATATAATGAATACAGCCACGGATCCGGTATCCGTCTTTGCGCCTGTTCTGGGTAGTGATTAATGCTACCCGGTTCTCACAATGTCCTTTTTCTCTATCCCTCTTCTCCTCAGGCCGGTGATTTAGGCCTGGTAACAGTCACAGGGCTGTTAGAGATTCAACTGTATGACCTCTCACTATCAGCTCCTTGGCCCAACTGCCATTTCTTCTCTCAGACCAGAATGGATCAAGGGGAGTCTCTGGAGCTCCCCCTTCTGGCCGGAGGTGGTAGTGCAGTCTTGCTATTTTAGTATTTGTACTTACTGTCAGTAACTATTTTTGTGGCAAATACCCCTAGGGGTGCCACATTCCCCCTTAGTTAAGAACAGTACTCCGGGACTGTGGGACAATAACATTTTGAAATAACAATTAATATGTACAGAGTCTTAAAAATGAAAAGTTACAAAAACCACTCAAGGAAACAAAAATAGAGTTCTGTAAAAAGTCACTTCAAATAGCGTCCATTAATACAGTTCTATCCTTGAAGGTATTAGGAACGGCACTGTACTTAGTGTCCAGGAATTTAGTTCCATTTTTCCAACGGAGTTATCAATATAAAGTCTAAAGAAAGTTCAAAAAGAGCAAAAAGCAAAGTTCAAAAAGCAGTCTTTCCGGAGCTTTGATTTAGTACCTCCGGGCTGATAAAAAGTTCAAGAATATGCAATAAGTTCATACAGACAAGTCTCTGTAGGCACTGGGCTTAAACGTTGCAGACTGATAGCAATGACTATACTACATTTTCTGTTTAACTATATACGGCATAACATATATACAATTCACATTATGAGCTTTATAGTTGGTAATCTGCATACCTGGCCGGTAATTGACCCTGGGTACTACGCTGTGATCTACGTAATAGCGGTGTCTCTTCATGTGGTGTACTACTGTCTACTGCGGATGTAGTATCTGCCCGCTCTGCTAAAGATAATTCCACGACTATGGAGTTGGCAAGTCCACCGTGAATGGGATTACTCTGACCAGGAATCTGTTCTTCCTGGCCTGGAACCTCCTGTAGTACGGGGTCAGCCTCTTCCTGTCTTGGGACTTCTGGTATTGGGTTCGGTGTTGGGTAAAAGGCCACCATGGGAACCACTACTGCACCATGGTATGTTAGTAGGGTTTTGGGAAAGTCTCCTATACAGGTGTGATACACTTCCTCTTCTTTTTCCTTTACTGGTTGAACCTGTATGGGTTGAATAACTTCTGGTTCTGGCTGGACAACGTCTGGCTCTTTCAATGCTTCCGGACATAATTTAAGATTGTCTCTTGACACTAGTACAGATGTTAAGCCTCCGTTTTTGCTAATGAGACACATTTTAGGATTATCCACTCTTGTTGGTAAAACTGTGTAGGGTACGGCTTCCCACTGATTGTCCAGTTTATTGGTTCGACGATTTCTCTTGAGCACTTGGTCACCCGGTCTTAATGGGGTCGCTAGAGCATTCTGGTTGAAAGTTCGCTCTTGTCTTTCTCTAGTTTGCTGAAGGCTTCTTTCCACACTCTCTTGCACTTGGCGATACTGCTTTTGCCGTATGATATCCCAATTGGAGTCTTGAACTTCTGCGTCTGGTTTCAGAATTCCCATTTCTAGATCGATTGGTAATTGGCCGGGTCTTGTACGCATAAGGTAAGCTGGGGTGCAGTTGGTGGAGCTCACCGGGACATGATTATACAGATCCACCAAGTCAGGCAATTTCTCTGGCCATTGATTCCTTTCTGTCTCAGGTAAAGTCTTTAGTAGGTCTATTACAATATGGTTCATCTTTTCGCATAAGCCGTTTGTTTGTGGATGATAGGCCGTCGTCCGGATCTTTTTGCAACCATACATATTACAGAATTCTCTGAAGATCTCTGATTCAAAGGCTGTACCTTGGTCGGTGAGAACCTGTTCCGGATATCCATGGGGTCTACAAAAGTACGTTTGGAACGCTTTGGCTGCTGTTTTTGCTGTCAGATCTTTTACGGGTACTACTACCAAGAAACGTGAATAATGGTCCACGATGGTCAAGGCATAGACATAGCCGGACCGGCTTGGTGTCAACTTCACGTGGTCCATGGCTACAAGTTCAAGTGGTTGTTTGGTGATTATGGGCTGCAGTGGTGCTCTTTGGTTCTTTTGATCGTTTCTTCTGAGGTTGCACGGGCCACAATTTCTGCACCACTGTTCGATTGATTTTCTCATCCCGACCCAATAAAATCTTTCTCTTAGAAGTACTTCTAACTTTTTCCAACCGAAGTGACCAGCACGATTATGGTAAGCTTCGAGGACCATCTTCACATCTTGTTTAGGCACAATAATCTGCCAAACCAATTCATGTGTTTTCGGATTGGTGTATCTTCTACAGAGCTTCCCTTGATACAGGAACATTTTGCCTCTCTCTTTCCAGAGTTGATGCATCTCTTCTGGGGCATCCTCATAGGGATATGCACTGTGCTCAGTCAACAGTTCCTTCACCAACTTCACAGCCGGATTGCTGTCTTGGGTGTCAGCCCATCTATAGTGTGCTAACGGATTAAAATTCACCTCTTGTTGTTTCTGATAGGTACTTGACTGATGATGTTTTGCCTTGGGACGATGGAAGGCTGGTAGTTCAATTTCTTCAAGCTCCCCCGTTTCCTCTTCTACATCTCTCAAGTGTGGCATCCGGGATAGGGCATCGGCATTTCCATTCTTGCGACCTGCTCGATACTTGATTATGAAGTTGTAATTAGATAACCGGGCTATCCATCGCTGTTCTAACGCACCTAATTTGGCTGTGTCCAGGTGGGTCAACGGATTGTTGTCAGTATAGACAATAAATTCTGCAGCGGCCAGATAGTGTTTGAAACGCCCCGTCACAGCCCAAACTACTGCCAGTAGTTCCAATTTGAAGGAGCTGTAATTTTCTGAATTTCTTTCAGTAGGCCGGAGCTTTCTACTTGCAAAGGCGATGACTTTCTCCCGACCTTCTTGCTTTTGTGACAGCACCGCTCCTAGTCCCACATTACTGGCATCGGTGTAGAGGATGAAAGGTTTATGGTAATCTGGGTATGCCAGAACCTCTTCTCCAGTTAGTGCCTTCTTTAGTTGTTCAAAGGAGTCTTCCCTTTCGTCGTTCCACTGAAAAGGAGGGTTTCGGTTTGAAGGTTTCTTCGTCTGCCCTACCAAGGTGTCTTGCAAGGGTGCTGCCAACTTGGTAAATCCTTTTATAAATCTGCGATAGTAACCCACCAATCCCAGGAATTGTCTCACTTCTTTTGCGCTGGTAGGTCTTGGCCAATCCCTTATGGCGCTTATTTTCTCGGGATCTGGTGTTACTCCCTCCGAACTCACGATGTGTCCCAGGTACTGTACCTTTGGCTTGAGAAGGTGACATTTGGATGGCTTGACTTTCATGCCATACCTGGATAAGGCTTCGAACACTTCTGCCAGGTCTATTAAGTGTTGTTCGTAAGTCTTTGAGTAGACAATCACATCATCTAGGTACAGGAGGACGGTCTCGAAGTTCTTGTGTCCGAGGCAGCATTCCATCAGCCGCTGGAAGGTACCGGATGCGTTGCAGAGTCCGAACGGCATGCGATTAAATTCACATAGACCCATTGGTGTGGTGAATGCCGTCTTTTCCTTATCTCTCTCAGCCACAGGGACTTGCCAATACCCGCTTGTTAAGTCTAAGGTGGAAAAATAATTAGCAGATTTCAAAGCAGTTAAGGACTCTTCTATCCTAGGCAAGGGGTAGGCGTCTTTATGGGTGATGTTATTAATCTTCCGGTAGTCTACGCACATTCTCATGGTTCCGTCCTTTTTTTTGACAATCACTAGAGGGGCCGCCCAGGGGCTACAGCTGTCTCTTATTACCCCGGCCTGTTTCATTTCCCTCAGCATATCTTTTGCACATTGATAGTGAGCGGGCGGTATGGGTCTATATCTTTCTTTTATTGGGGGATGGTCACCTGTGGGGATTGTGTGTTCTACCCCTTCTATCCGTCCGAAGTCCAATGGGTGTTTACTGAAGACTTGTTCATATTCCATCACTAGCCTATACACCCCTTGTTTTTGATGGGTAGGTGTTGAATTTATGCCCACGTGTAGCTGTTGGCACCAATCCTCCATTTCTCCATCTGAGCCATTGCCTTCCACCTGACAGGTTGGTTCTAAGGGCTCAATGGTTGTGATGGCATTGTTGTCAACAGTATATAGCTTTGCCATTGTAGCATACCTTGGCAAAGTGACCTCTTCCTCTCCACAGTTCAAAAGTCGTACCGGCACTCGTCCCCGGTGTACCTCGACTATCCCTCGTGCTGTGAGTATAGTGGGCCTGCTGTCGGTGTACACTGGTTCTATTAAGGCTTGATAATCTCGTCCCTTAGTACCAATGGCTGCTCTACACCATACCAGCATTTCTGTTTTTGGTGGGATTACAATAGACGTTGGATCACTTACCCTCACACTGCCGATTTCTCCACCTGCAACTTCTACCTGTTGCCTTAACATCAATACTTTTATTTCCCTCCGGAGAACTCTCTGCTGGCAGGATTGGGCAGTTTCAGCAATTTGCTGTAAGACAGAAATGACTTCGGAAAAGCAGTTCTCTAACACATTCATTCCTATCAATACAGTTGGTTCACAGTTCCGCCGGTCAACATCAACAACAATTAAACCCTGTTTCTTCAGTTCTACTTTACCAATCTTTATGGTCATCTCCCTGAATCCTAGTTTCGGTACCAACTTACCATTACTGGCCCATATATCTAGTTCAACATCAGAGGGCCCTTTATCAATATCTGCATCAGCCCAGTACCTCTTATAAAGGATATACGGTATAGATGAAATCTGGGAACCTGTGTCCAGCAAAGCGTTGAGGGGAATTCCGTCCAGCACGATAGGGATAATGGGTCGTCCTCCGATGTACCTGTTGTGCCAGGGTGTTGGGCCTTGAAAGTTCATTCCTGCGAAGCGGCCCGCATTCCCAGGGGATTCCCGTTTAAATCACAATCTCGTGCAAAGTGGCCCGGCTGCTGGCAACGGCGGCAAATGGGCTGTCCATCCGGTTGGTAGCGGTCGCGGGGTCGTCCTCTCCATGTCAGGTATCTCCGGGGTCTCATCCATGGAACATCCTCTCTACAGTTTGCCAACTCCATCTTGTGTCCTCTCATCTCCTGCATGGTTTTAGCCATTGAAGCAACAACATCAGCTAAAGAGTCAAGCTTTTGTTGAAGAGCCTCATTAGTACTGGGCCCCAGGGGCTTAGCAATGGCCCCAGACATAGCTGATGTCACTGGCACTCCCTGTTGTTGAGGTGCCTCTGCCATGGGTTGCGCAGGATCCTGATCCCGAGGTGCCTCTGCCAGCTGGAGACGTATAGCGCTCTCCTTTAATTGGGCAAATGTCAATTCAGGGTTCTTAAAAACAAGCATGCTCACATGCCCCCGGTGAGAAGGGGTGTAGAGTCCCTCAATAAATTGATCTCTTAGCAGTTTATCCGCTCCGGTGTTAAAAATGGGTTCAGCCAGTGTAAGTGATTTAAGGGCTTCCTGCAGGTTTAAGGCAAAGTCTCTCACGCCCTCATTAGCTTTTTGTTTGCAACTAAAGAATCGTATTTTAGCTTTGCTGCTGGCCGTGGTTTCAAATGTAGCTTTTAATCCAGCAAATATGCGTTCAACAGTGCCTTTTAGATCAGCTGCCCATGCTGTAACTTCTCGCTTAGCATGGCCACTTAACTGCATCATCAGGAGACTAACACGCTGAACTTCACCC
Organism: Ranitomeya imitator; assembly: GCF_032444005.1. Lineage (NCBI taxonomy): Eukaryota > Metazoa > Chordata > Amphibia > Anura > Dendrobatidae > Ranitomeya > Ranitomeya imitator. Next base: position 105,475,529 of record NC_091283.1, on the reverse strand, counting down.
ACAGGGAACATGTCAAAATGGGCCAGCATCTTTTCTCTGAAATCGTCAAGGGTATTAGGCTCACCTTCATACATTGGAAGCCATGGGCCACCCGGGGTATATGGCATCAGCACCGGCATGATGGGCGCCACTCCTTGAACCGCTGCGCTGCCGGACTCTCTATTGACACTCTGTCTTTCAGCTGCATTAGCGTTGCCGAGTGCTGCGGCGTCTCCGTGCTGCGACATACTGTGCCCCCTTAGTTAATCCGGACCCTTCCGGTCCTCCGCTTCCGTCGGGATAGTGTAGATTCGTTCCGCTGTGCAGCAGGATCGATTTTCCCCTTGCTCTGATGTCAGAGCGCTCAGCTTGGTGCCGCCCACAATGACACGCCCCCTGCTGCTCCCACCCACCGCGCTCTGTAAAGGCGGATTCTGAAGTTTTTCAGTTAGACTGGGGCTCAGGTGATGGCGTAGCTCAATTAACAGTCTCGTGCCTAACGGTTATGAAGTGATTACCTCAGGGGATGGCGGCCATCTTTACTCCATTATAACCAATGGGGAAAAGTCACTTTCAATAGTTTTCAATGGGGAATGGATTTTTCTTTAATAAAGTCAATTTTCAAGATTTTTCATCCCAGTTTTCACAGTTTTGGGCTCCAATCACGGCACACAATACCCGGTATACGGGCTGGCTAGATCCTGTTCGTGACGCCAATTGTGACGCCCAGGAGACCGGGATACCCAGCACCGGACCAATGGAGTCTGTCTCTTGAGGGGGATGTCACGGGTGGCTTGACCCGGTGCTGTGGCCTCAGGCAATGCACAGTGTAAGGGGTATCATGAGGGGACAGGCACTTACTTGATCAGCAGCAGGTTCTCCCAGCGGTGACGATCTCGATCCTGGATAGATGGCTATTGTCCAAATGAAAGACTGAGGCACTGAAACGTTTAACCAGTTTACTTTAACATAAAAGGATTTACAACCAGTCCTGTCACCGGAGTCTGTATGGGAACTCTGAGTTACTTTGACCCTGCCGGGGTCTTCGCCTCTTATTGTGCGCAATTTCTGTGTGGCCCTGCTGCTGTATGTGAACTGGCTGCCGGCCCAATCTGTCCCCTCCGGGTCCTGGTTCGACGGGCAACCCGAGTCCTTGTATCGGTTTACCCCCTCTGGGAGTACCGCTAAACTCTGTGTCTGTTGCTGCGTCCGGCCCTAGTGAAGCTGATATCACCTCACGTTTTTCCAGTTGCTGTATTATATATAATGAATACAGCCACGGATCCGGTATCCGTCTTTGCGCCTGTTCTGGGTAGTGATTAATGCTACCCGGTTCTCACAATGTCCTTTTTCTCTATCCCTCTTCTCCTCAGGCCGGTGATTTAGGCCTGGTAACAGTCACAGGGCTGTTAGAGATTCAACTGTATGACCTCTCACTATCAGCTCCTTGGCCCAACTGCCATTTCTTCTCTCAGACCAGAATGGATCAAGGGGAGTCTCTGGAGCTCCCCCTTCTGGCCGGAGATGGTAGTGCAGTCTTGCTATTTTAGTATTTGTACTTACTGTCAGTAACTATTTTTGTGGCAAATACCCCTAGGGGTGCCACATATGTGTATGTTTTTTTGTCGTTTTTGTTTTTTACACTTGAACACAGTAGCTGGATGATGGGACTACTACTGTCCCATCATCCGGCTACCTGTCACTGTAGCAGGCATAGCCGGATGGGACTAGCAGTCCCATCAGATGATGCCTGCCTACACACAGACCCGCACGCACACTCACACAGCCCGGCACTTACACACATACAGCCCCGCACACCCACGCACACCCACACAGATACACACTAACACCCGCACACACACACACACAGCCCCGGACATCTTCTCCACACACACACAGACCCGCACACCCCCGCAGACACACACAAACACCCACACACAGACCCGCACATCTTCTCCGCAGACACACAGTCTCTGCCCACACACATAGTATCCGCCCACACACTCTCCCCTCCCGATCTGCAACATTTCTCACAGGCAGATCCACAGCAAATCCGCAGATTTTTTTTAAACCTGCGGTTTTGCTGCGGATTGGCCTGACACAATGGAAGTCAATGGGTGCAGAAGCACTGCAGATCCGCAAAAAGAATTGACATGCTGTGGAAAAAAAAAAGCAGCATTTTTTTCCACAGCATGTGCACACAAAATGTCAATTTCACATTGACTAACATTGCTTGTCCACTACACTGTGGATTTGATGCAATTCCGTGTGTCCAAAAATGCTGCGGATCCTCAACGTGTGCACATAGCCTTAAGATCTTTGGTCCGGCACAGATCTCCTGGAGCATCTGCCTCCAGGGCTTATTTTACATGACAGGGGATGTTACCAGTGTGAGACATGTAATGACCGAAAGTCTGCTCTCCTGATCTACATGTCTTACACTGGTAACTCCCTTTTCATTTAAAATAATCTCTGGAGTCAGATAATCAGGGAGATCAGTGTCCGATCCAGAGATTTTAACAGCTCGTTTACATATTAAGAAAATGTGGATTTCTGGGTTTTTTTTACTATGTTCACTAAATGCTAAAACTGACCTGCTATTTTGATTCTTCTCCAGGTCATTATGATTTCATAGACCCCAAACATGTCTAGGTTCTTTTTTATTTAAGTGGTGAAAAAAAAGTCCAAACTTTGTTTTAAAAACAAGTGCCATATTCCAAGACCCATAGCGTCTCCATTTTTCATGATTTGGGGCTGGGTGAGGGCTTATTTTTTACGTGCCGATCTGACATTTTATTGCTAGCATTTTGGTGTAGATACGATCTTTTGATCGCCTGCTATTGCATTTTATTGCAATGTAGCGTCGACCAAAAAAATTAATTCTGGCGGTTTGACTTTTTTCCTAATTCCGATGTTTAACGATCAGGTTAATTTTTTTTTTATATTGATAGATCGGGCGATTGTTAATGCAGTGACACCAAATATGTGTATGTTTGATTTTTTTAATTATTTTATTTTGATTGGGGCGAAAGGGGGGTGATTTGAGATTTTATATATTTTTTTAGATTTTTAAAAACTTTTTTTTCTTTTTTACTTTTGTCATGCTTCAATAGTCTTTATGGGAGACTACAAGCTGCAGTTGTCTGATCGACTTTGCTACATAAAGGCGATGATCATATGAGCGCTGACCACCTGGCGGTGCTCAAAGCAATTTGGCTATGACAACCTGCTGGAGAACTCTGATTGGCATGCCAACCCATAGGTGACCCACGATCACGTGAAGGGGTTACCGATGGGCGGGATTTCCGGCGTGCTTCCCGGAAGCGCAAGTTAAATGCTGCTGCTGGAGATTGACAGCGGCATTTAACTAGTTAACTAGTGTTAGAGGCACACATTAGCTGTTCAAAACAGGTAACGTTCTGGGAAAGATATGGGCTCAAGGAGGGATTCTGACGTGGTTGAATTATTACGTTCAACATTGGAAAGGGGTTAAAACTGATTATAAAAAAATATGTTTTTGTATAAAGTTTTCATTAGTTGAAAAATTATATTATAGGTGATAACAGGGCATCTTTAACTACGAGGTAGTGGGAAATCTATTTTCCTGTTGTGTCAAATATGATTTCTTGTCACCCGTAATAGAACATTAGGTACCAGCTGAACCGGCAAAGGCCTCAAGGCCTCGGAATAAGCATAGCTTGTCCTTATCTCTCAAAAATTATACAGCGGCAGAACAGGACGTGTTGAAGCCACTTTACTCAAAGAACAGGATGATAAGTATATTAAAAAGAATACCAGAAAATATTTGATGCTTCTTTACAATGTTAATGTGAAGATTTAACTTTTTTTTTTTTTACAATGAATCAGAATATCTTAATTTGCTTTGTTTTTAACCCCTTCAAGACCCAGCCTATTTTGACCTTAAAGACCTTGCCGTTTTTTGCAATTCTGACCAGTGTCCCTTTATGAGGTAATAACTCAGGAACGCTTCAACGGATCCTAGCGGTTCTGAGATTGTTTTTTCGTGACATATTGGGCTTCATGTTAGTGGTAAATTTAGGTCAATAAATTCTGCATTTATTTGTGATAAACACGGAAATTTGGCGAAAATTTTGAAAATTTCGCAATTTTCACATTTTGAATTTTTATTCTGTTAAACCAGAGAGATATGTGACACAAAATAGTTAATAAATAACATTTCCCACATGTTTACTTTACATCAGCACAATTTTGGAAACAAAATTTTTTTTTGTTAGGAAGTTATAAGGGTTAAAATTCGACCAGCGATTTGTCATTTTTACAACGAAATTTACAAAACCATTTTTTTAGGGACCACCTCACATTTGAAGTCAGTTTGAGGGGTCTATATGGCTGAAAATACCCAAAAGTGACACCATTCTAAAAACTGCACCCCTCAAGGTACTCAAAACCACATTCCAGAAGTTTATTAACCCTTCAGGTGCTTCACAGAAGCAGAAGCAACATGGAAGGAAAAAATGAACATTTAACTTTTTAGTCACAAAAATTATCTTTTAGCAACAATTTTTTTATTTTCCCAATGGTAAAAGGAGAAACTGAACCACGAAAGTTGTTGTCCAATTTGTCCTGAGTACGCTGATACCTCATATGTGGGGGTAAACCACTGTTTTGGCGCACGGCAGGGCTTGGAAGGGAAGGAGCGCCATTTGACTTTTTGAATCAAAAATTGGCTCCACTCTTTAGCGGACACCATGTCACGTTTGGAGAGCCCCCGTGTGCCTAAAAATTGGAGCTCCCCCACAAGTGACCCCATTTTGGAAACTAGACGCCCCAAGGAACTTATCTAGATGCATAGTGAGCACTTTGAACCCCCAGGTGCTTCACAAATTGATCCGTAAAAATGAAAAAGTACTTTTTTTTCGCAAAAAAATTCTTTTAGCCTCAATTTTTTCATTTTCACATGGGCAACAGGATAAAATGGATCCTAAAATGTGTTGGGCAATTTCTCCTGAGTACACCAATACCTCACATGTGGAGGTAAACCACTGTTTGGGCACATGGTAAGGCTCGGAAGGGAAGGAGCGCCATTTGACTTTTTGAATGAAAAATTATTTCCATCGTTAGCGGACACCATGTCGCGTTTGGATAGCTCCTGTGTGCCTAAACATTGGCGCTCCCCCACAAGTGACCCCATTTTGGAAACTAGACCCCCCAAGGAACTAATTTGGATGCCTAGTGAGCACTTTAAACCCTCAGGTGCTTCACAAATTGATCTGTAAAAATGAAAAAGTAATTTTTTTTCACAAAAAAATTCTTTTCGCCTCAATTTTTTCATTTTCACATGGGCAGTAGGATAAAATGGATCATAAAATTTGTTGGGCAATTTCTCCCGAGTACGCCGATACCTCATATGTGGGGGTAAACCACTGTTTGGGCACTCGGCAGGGCTCGGAAGAGAAGGCGCGCCATTTGACTTTTTGAATGGAAAATTAGCTCCAATTGTTAGCGGACACCATGTCGCGTTTGGAGAGCCCCTGTGTGCCTAAACATTGGAGCTCCCCCACAAGTGACCCCATTTTGGAAACTAGACCCCCCAAGGAACTTATCTAGATGCATATTGAGCACTTTAAACCCCCAGGTGCTTCACAGAAGTTTATAACGCAGAGCCATGAAAATAAAAAATAATTTTTCTTTCCTCAAAAATGATTTTTTAGCCTGGAATTTCCTATTTTGCCAAGGATAATAGGAGAAATTGGACCCCAAATATTGTTGTCCAGTTTGTCCTGAGTACGCTGATACCCCATATGTGGGGGTAAACCACTGTTTGGGCGCACGGCAGGGCTCGGAAGGGATGGCACGCCATTTGGCTTTTTAAATGGAAAATTAGCTCCAATCATTAGCGGACACCATGTCACGTTTGGAGAGCCCCTGTGTGCCTAAACATTGGAGATCCCCCAGAAATGACACCATTTTAGAAACTAGACCCCCAAAGGAACTAATCTAGATGTGTGGTGAGGACTTTGAACCCCCAAGTGCTTCACAGAAGTTTATAACGCAGAGCCATGAAAATAAAAAAAAAAATTATTTTCTCAAAAATGATCTTTTAGCCTGCAATTTTTTATTTTCCCAAGGGTAACAGGAGAAATTTGACCCCAAAAGTTGTTGTCCAGTTTCTCCTGAGTACGCTGATACCCCATATGTGGGGGTAAATCACTGTTTGGGCACATGCCGGGGCTCGGAAGTGAAGTAGTGACGTTTTGAAATGCAGACTTTGATGGAATGCTCTGTGGGCGTCACGTTGCATTTGCAGAGCCCCTGATGTGGCTTAACAGTAGAAACCCCCCACAAGTGACCCCATTTTGGAAACTAGACCCCCAAAGGAACTTATCTAGATGTGTGGTGAGCACTTTGAACCCCCAAGTGCTTCATAGAAGTTTATAATGCAGAGCCGTGAAAATAATAAATACGTTTTCTTTCCTCAAAAATAATTATTTAGCCCAGAATTTTTTAATTTTCCCAAGGGTAACAGGAGAAATTTGACCCCAATATTTGTTGTCCAGTTTCTCCTGAGTACGGTGATACCCCATATGTGGGGGTAAATCACTGTTTGGGCACATGCCGGGGCTCGGAATTGAAGTAGTGACGTTTTGAAATGCAGACTTTGATGGAATGCTCTGCGGGCGTCACGTTGCGTTTGCAGAGCCCCTGATGTGCCTAAACAGTAGAAACCCCCCACAAGTGACCCCATTTTGGAAACTAGACCCTGAAAGGAACTTATCTAGATGTGTGGTGAGCACTTTGAACCCCCAAGTGCTTCATAGAAGTTTATAATGCAGAGCCGTGAAAATAATAAATACGTTTTCTTTCCTCAAAAATAATTATTTAGCCCAGAATTTTTTATTTTCCCAAGGGTTACAGGAGAAATTGGACCCCAAAAGTTGTTGTCCAGTTTCTCCTGAGTACGCTGATACCCCATATGTGGGGGTAAACCACTGTTTGGGCACACGTCGGGGCTCAGAAGGGAAGTAGTGACTTTTGAAATGCAGACTTTGATGGAATGGTCTGCGGGTGTCACGTTCCGTTTGCAGAGCCCCTGGTGTGCCTAAACAGTAGAAACCCCCCACAAGTGACCCCATTTTAGAAACTAGACCCCCCAAGGAACTTATCTAGATATGTGGTGAGCACTTTGAACCCCCAAGTGCTTCACAGACGTTTACAACGCAGAGCCGTGAAAATAAAAAATCATTTTTCTTTCCTCAAAAATTATGTTTTAGCAAGCATTTTTTTAGATTCACAAGGGTAATAGGAGAAATTGGACCCCAGTAATTGTTGCACAGTTTGTCCTGAGTATGCTGGTACCCCATATGTGGGGGTAAACCACTGTTTGGGCACACGTCAGGGCTCGGAAGTGAGGGAGCACCATTTGACTTTTTGAATACGAGATTGGCTGGAATCAATGGTGGCGCCATGTTGCGTTTGGAGACCCCTGATGTGCCTAAACAGTGGAAACCCCTCAATTCTAACTCCAACACACCCCTAAACCTTGTCCCAACTGTAGCCATAACCCTAATCACAACCCTAACCGCAACACACCCCTAACCACAACCACAACCCTAATTCCAACCCTAACCCTAAGGCTATGTGCCCACGTTGCGGATTCGTGTGAGATATTTCCGCACCATTTTTGAAAAATCTGCGGGTAAAAGGCACTGCGTTTTACCTGCGGATTTTCCGCGGATTTCCAGTGTTTTTTGTGCGGATTTCACCTGCGGATTCCTATTGAGGAACAGGTGTAAAACGCTGCGGAATCCGCACAAAGAATTGACATGCTGCGGAAAATACAATGCAGCGTTTCCGCGTGGTATTTTCCGCACCATGGGCACAGCGGATTTGGTTTTTCATATGTTTACATGGTACTGTAAACCTGATGGAACACTGCTGCGAATCCGCAGCCAAATCCGCACCGTGTGCACATGGCCTAATTCTAAAGGTATGTGCACACGCTGCGGAAAACGCTGCGGATCCGCAGCAGTTTTCCATGAGTTTACATTTCAATGTAAACCTATGGGAAACAAAAATCGCTGTGCACATGCTGCGGAAAAACTGCACGGAAACGCAGCGGTTTACATTCCGCAGCATGTCACTTCTTTGTGCGGATTCCGCAGCGGTTTTACAACTGCTCCAATAGAAAATCGCAATTGTAAAACCGCAGTGAAATGCGCAGAAAAAAACGCGGTAAATCCGCCATAAATCCGCAGCGGTTTAGCACTGCGGATTTATCAAATCCGCAGCGGAAAAATCCGCAGAGGACCAGAATACGTGTGCACATTCCTAACCCTAACCCTAGCCCTAACCCTACCCCTACCCCTAACCCTACCCCTAACCCTACCCCTAACCCTAACCCTACCCCTAACCCTAACCCTAACCCTAGCCCTACCCCTACCCCTAACCCTAACCCTATTCTAACATTAGTGGAAAAAAAAAAATTTCTTTATTTTTTTTATTGTCCCTACCTATGGGGGTGACAAAGGGGGGGGGTCATTTATTATTTTTTTTATTTTGATCACTGAGATAGATTATATCTCAGTGATCAAAATGCACTTTGGAACGAATCTGCCGGCCGGCAGATTCGGCGGGCGCACTGCGCATGCGCCCGCCATTTTGGAAGATGGCGGCGCCCGGGAGAAGACGGACGGGACCACGGCTGGATCGGTAAGTATGATAGGGTGGGGGGGGACCACGGGGGGGGGGGGATCGGAGCACGGGGGGGGGAATCGGAGCGCGGGAGGGGTGGAACGGAGCGCGGGGGGCGTGGAACGGAGCACGGGGGGGCTGGAATGGAGCACGGGGGGGTGGAACGGAGCACGGGGGGGGTGGATCGGAGTGCAGGGGGGGTGATTGGAGCACGGGGGGGTGATTGGAGCACGGGGGGAGCGGACACGAGCACGGGGGGGAGCGGAGCACTGGACGGAGGGGAGCCGGAGCAGTGTACCGGCCAGATTGGGGGGGTGGGGGGGCGATCGGAGGGGTGGGGTGGGGGCACACTAGTATTTCCAGCCATGGCCGATGATATTTCAGCATCGGCCATGGCTGGATTGTAATATTTCACCCGTTATAATGGGTGAAATATTACAAATCGCTCTGATTGGCAGTTTCACTTTCAACAGCCAATCAGAGCGATCGTAGCCACGAGGGGGTGAAGCCACCCCCCCTGGGCTAAACTACCACTCCCCCTGTCCCTGCAGATCGGGTGAAATGGGAGTTAACCCTTTCACCCGATCTGCAGGGACGCGATCTTTCCATGACGCCGCATAGGCGTCATGGGTCGGAATGGCACCGACTTTCATGACGCCTACGTGGCGTCATGGGTCGGGAAGGGGTTAATGCTGCTCATTTCTACTAATCTTCTAGTATTTTTTCCACTTAGAAATTAATTCACAGATGTTGCCCAATATCCATTATTATTTCCTTGTGGCTACTTTCCCCCTGTTCAGAGAGATAAAACTTTTCACTGTGACAACTGTTAGGGTACCGTCACACAGTGGCATTTTGATCGCTACGACGGCACGATTTGTGACGTTCCAGCGATATATCCGTGACGTTCCAGCGATCTCGCTGTGTCTGACACGCTCCTGCGATCAGGGACCCCGCTGAGAATCGTAGCAGATCGTTTGAAACTTTATTTCATCGTCTAGTGTCACGCTGTGGCAGCATGATCGCATGGTGTAACAAAGGTGTGCACGATATTGTATACGATGTGCGCATAGTAACCAACGGCTTCTACATCGCACATACGTCATGAAATTATCGCTCCAGCGTCGTACATTGCAAAGTGTGACAGCAGTCTACGACGCTGGAGCGATATTGTTACGATGCTGGAGCGTCACGGATCGTGCCATCGTAGCGATCAAAATGCCACTGTGTGACGGTACCCTTAATCTACGTATTCTTTGCTTCCTATAGTGTGAATACGTCAGTACTTTGCATCTAATCTTGTGCTTTTCTTCCTTTTAAGACTTGGTTTAAGCAGATGAAGTTAATGGAATTACTTTGCCAAGCTATAAGTGCCAGCTATTAAATTCAGTCAAGGTTCCATAATAATGTGTTGATGGCATTAAAATGACAGAGCACACAGTGTGGAAGAAACAGACTACGTTATGGAAAATAAAAAACAATTATAGACAATATGTCCTTGTTATGTGTCAGCAAAATCTTCATTATATATGAACAGAGAACACTTGTTTTAGGAAACATGTAAAAATGATGACTTAGCTATATTAATGATATTATGAGTCTCAGTGTATGGTAACGCAAACTTATTTTTTTTCTTTTAGAAACTTAATTTTTTCCCCACTTCAGTATTTTTTGTTGCAGTACTGGAGTGCTATCACTAATGTAAGCTGCCTTCCCCTAGTCTTCTACTTACCAGCAGTCATCTTCATCTTTTCTCGGTGCCGCACCAGTCGGTCTCCAGTAGTTTGTGACCTGCCACAACGTTCCAGTTGTTGCTGTGTGAGCCAGAAGTCACAACTCCATGTAAGTCTATGAAACCCAGAACGAGACCAGAACAAGGCTGTCATTGACTTATACTGAGAAGAACTTGTGATAGCTACCTCTGAGTTCCAGACAGTTAACAGTTGTGGTAACAATATGGCGGCACAGGCCAGAGCAGCCTCGGGAAAAGCTGAAGATGGCAGCTGGTAAGTATAATATTAAGAGGAGGGATCTTGCATAAGTAGCATGACTCCAGCTCTGAAATAAAGAAAAAAAAAACACTGCAGTGGAAATTTTATGTTGAACAACATTTTACTGAAAGTTTTCCACAATGTTTTGATGCAGTTGATCACAGACTAGTCAACCTCTGTCTGTGGGGGTCGCTCCTTTCATCGTGGGCATAACACTACTCAGACAACACAGGTTAAGGAGAAACCAGTGTGGCAATACTTTATTGAGCTGCAAAACAGGCAGATAACAATAGAACAGCCCCAGCAAAATACCCAAGATGGTGCACATTACAGAGTCTAAACCTTCTACTGATTTGTCAGGATAGGAGTATCTGTGACTTCAGAGCTACGAAGGCCGACTACCCCATCTGTGGCATGCACACAGAGATGAGGTAACAACAAGCTTAGGAAGATGACAGTCCATTCAGGTACAAAGCCAGTTAACCGGAGGGTCACAACCTTGCTTCTCCGAACATCTCCATGGAGCCAGGCAACTGGTGGGTCTCATTCCTGGCTTTCATAAATGTATCCATGTTTCAGCAATGGTCAATGGAGCATATCTGAATTCTTCAAGCCAGAGCCGAAGTCCCCTAAGCTGGCATCCTGTAGAATGACAAATCTGTGTCCCTCGTGATGGAACCATGATGTCTTGGCTGCTGTCCTGTAGAAGTATCTCGTTCTCTGGATCTTTTGGCTGTCTGGAGTTCTCTCTCCTTTGTATAGTTAACAAATATCCTTCAAACCAGCATTCCCCAGAGGGGACGAATGGTGATCTATTTGCATATTTTTTCCTCTTCTGTTTTTCAAGTCAACAAACTAGCTGACCTAGACAATGTGCATTTAGCATATCAGCAAACATCATTGCTCAATGACCCTGCATAAAAGAAGAGTCAACATTTCAGACTTTATCTAAATAAAAAAAGTTTGAAAAATGGCGTGGGGTCCCACCCATTTTTGACAATCAGTCAAGCTAAAACAGATAGCTGGGGCAGCTATTCTCAGGCTGGTAAGGGGCCATGGATATTGCCTCCCCATCCTAAAAATAGCAGCCTGCAGCCTCCCAGAAAGGCACATCTATTAGATACGCCAATTCTGGTGCTTTGGCCAGCTCTTCTCACTTGCCCTGCAGCAGTGGCAAGTGGGGTTCCTATTTGTGGGGTTGTTGTCACCTTTGTATTGTCAGATGACATCAAGCCCATGGCTTAGTAATGGAAATAAGTCTATAAAATGAGTGCCATTAGATACAGTGGGGCAAAAAAGTATTTAGTCAGTATTTATTTTCCACCATAATATGCAAAAAAAAAAAATGATAAAAAAAACAGACAATGTGATTTTCTGGATTTTTTTTTCTCAGTTTGTCTCCCATAGTTGAGGTCTACCTATGATGTAAATTACAGATGCCTCTCATCTTTTTAAGTGGTGGAACTTGCACTATTGCTGACTGACTAAATACTTTTTTGCCCCACTGTATTTTCCCACTGCGAGGGCTGACCTCAGTTAGGTGAAGTGAGTTCATTGGCTGTAAACTCCCAGGACCTTTCTGACAACACTGCGAGCAAGTTCTCACGCTCGCGGTGATGTCAGACTACTCGGGTCTCTTCATCAGGCATAGACTTAGGCTGGGTTCACACTAGCATTTGTGTATGCAGCATAGGGCTGCGTACTTCTTACATTCAGATCGGCATACATCCGTCCTGCGTACCTATCCTTAACATTCTGTATTCAGGGACATGCGTGGTGATGTGTTGTATGTGGATGATTCCCCATGCAGCGTTTTGACGTGCCCGCCGAACCATTAAAAGGTGTCAACCACTGAGGACTCTCAATTCTAAATTTTTTTTTGCCTTTGCTGGTCATTAATTATAGGGGGGCCCTACATCTTTTTTTTTGGGTCCCCCATTTTAATAGCCAGTAAAGGCTAAGTATACAGCTGTGAGCTGATATTAATAGCCTGGGAAGCTCCATGGGTACTACCCTCTTCCCAAGTTATAAACATCTGCCCCCACTTAATTTTTTTCAGAAAAATAATCTTTTAATAATTAAGTACATGTACAGTAAGCTGCACACACACTGCACTAATTAAGTATGTCAATGATATCTGTATAACTATTTTTTTATGCATATACTGTATGTAATCCATCTATTCTATCCTGTCGGGTCCTGCTGAGATTTTACTGTACGCAGCTGCTCAATTGCCGACTTTTTATCTATCATCTACTTTACTACTACTTCATCTACTTTAAAATACTTTAGTGGTAACGCAATTATTTTCTTGCACTTTTACAGAATTTTACCGATTTTTTTTCGATTTTAAGAAAAAATGTTCGTGTTTCTGAGCACAAATCCGAATGTGCCATATTTGTGTCGAATTTATGTTTGTTATTAAATATTGTTTTCTGAACATATTCGCTCATCTCTAGTGGGGGCCCCTCTATTCTTGAAAAAAAGTTACAGAGAAAAAAGCAGAGATGATTACCTGCTCAGGCCTCCAAAACAAATGCACTGGCAGGTGCAGCGGACTCTATTAAAAACCCCTTCATGACCTTGGGATTTTCCGTTTTCCGTGTTCGTTTTTCGCTCCCCTTCTTCCCAGAGCCATAACTTTTTAATTTTTCTGTAAATATGGCCATGTGAGGGATTATTTTTTGCAAAACAAGTTGTATTTTTGAATGACAACATTAGTTTTAGCATGTCGTGTACTAGAAAACGGGAACAAAATTCCAAGTGCGGGGAAATTGCAAAAAAAGTGCAGTCTCACACTTGTTTTTTGTTTGGCTTTTTTGCTAGGTTCACTACATGCTAAAACTGATCTGCCATTATGATTCTCCAGGTCATTACGAGTTCATAAACACCTAACATGACTAAGTTATTTTTTATCTAAGTGGTGAAGAAAATTTCCAAACTGTGCTAAAAAAAAAAATTGTGCCATTTTCCGATACCCGTAACGTCTCCATTTTTCATGATCTGGGGTCGGTTGAGGGCTTATTTTTTGCAAGCCGAGCTGGTATTTTTAATGATACCATTTTGGTGCAGATACGTTCTTTTGATCACACGTTATTGCATTTTAATGCAATGTTGTGGCGACCAAAAAAACGTAATTCTGTTTTGAATTTTTTTCTCGCTATGCTGTTTACTTATCAGGTTAATGCTTTTTTTTATTGATAGATCGGGCGATTCTGAACGCGGCGATACCAAATATGTGTAGGTTTGATTTTTTTTATTGATTTATTTTGAATGGGGCGAAAGGGGGGGTGATTTAAACTTTTATATTTTTTTATTTTTTTCACATTTTTTTTAACTTTTTTTTAACTTTTGCCATGCTTCAATAGCCTCCATAGGAGGCTAGAAGCTGGCACAACTCGATCGCCTCTGCTACATAGCAGCGATCATCAGATCGCTGCTATGCAGCAGAAATGCAGGTGTGCTATGAGCGCCAATCACAGGGTGGCGCTCACAACTAGCCGGGATCAGTAACCATAGAGGTCTGAAGGACCTCTATGGTTACTATACAGAAGCATCGCTGACCCCTGATCATGTGACGGGGGTCAGCGATGCGCTCATTTCCGGCCGTCCGGCCGGAAGCGCCGGTTAAATGCCGCTGTCAGCGTTTGACAGCGGCATTTAACTAGTTAATAGCGGCAGGTGGATCGCGATTCCACCTGCCGCTATTGCGCGCACATGTCAGCTGTACGAAACAGCTGACATGTCGCGACTTTGATGTGGGCTCAGCGCCGGAGCCCACATCACAGGGGGAGACACGACATGCGCCACATTAGTACGGAGCATGTCGTGAAGGGGTTAAAAAATAAAAATATTGGAAAACACATTTAAAATGGATTTTCCCAAGTAATCCCCTGTCCCGAGAACTTTGCAGTCGCTGGAGTCTGACCGATGGGACCCCCATAATCCCAAGAACTGGTGATCTAAAGAGCACCATGTAAAAGGAGCTGTGGTCGATTATGCGCACTGCGACGCCATTCATATGTGGCTCTTCAAATAATGCCTTTAGAAGGAGTATTGAGGGCACGACAAAGTATAGCAAAATGTGCTGATCAGGGTGGGGAGTGTTATAGTATGTGGGCTGGTGAGAATTGTGTGGCAGGGCTACTTTTTTTTAGTCCCAGTTCGGCTCTGAGCATGGGTGTCACTAATAGGATATAAACCAGACAGTGCGCACTACATCTATGTGACTGATGCCTTATACAAGCCTTACCCATGCGCATTTGTAATATTAGGTGATCACACCCAGTCAGCATGTGCCTAACTTCCTATCCAGGCCACCAGTTTTTACCTAAGTGTGAAGAGTGCCCTAATAAATAGGAGCATAGCTCCCCCTGGTGGACAGGAGTATGAAATACGTTGTATGCTTGTGGTACCAGGTAAAAATATCTCCTTTATTGCCTCCAAACGTAACATCACTCCCCCCTAGAGGAGAATGATATTACTGCAACGACCAGGAACCTTATTAGCAAGGTGACATTAACCCCTTATTATCCCATATCCCACTGCTACACGGGAGTGAGAAGAGAGGGGCTAAGTGCCGGAATTGGCGCATCTTACAGATGCACCATTTCTGGGGCGGCTGCGTACTTTGTATTTGTATTTGTAGCCGGGGGGGAAGGGGAAAGCAATATCCATGGCCCCTCTCTAGGCTATGAATATCAGCCCGCAGCTGTCTGCATAGCCTTTCTGGCTATAAAATATAGGGGGACCCCACGTCATTTTTGGGGGGGTCCCCCTATTTTAATAGCCAGTAAAGGCTACGCAGACAGCTGCGGGCTGACATTCATAGCAGGCTACAAATATTGGCCCTGTTGTGAATTCAGCTTTTGGGCTCCCTCCGGTGGTTGTAGAGGGTAATGCAGTTGTGCCTGGACTGCAGGAGTGGACAGGTGTATCTACTAATTGCAAAACTGACTGGGGTATATAGCTTTGCCGGATCCTTTAGTCAGTGCCAGTTGTCCATTGTTCTTGAAGGATTGACTTCCCTGCTGGTCTCTCCAGTTTGCTGTGTTTTTCTACAAAGATAAGTCCTGGCTTTGTTTTTGCTGTCCACCTGCAGTGGACCTTATAGTTCTGTGCATTTTCATGTTTTTGTCTTGTCCAGCTTGGTCTGTGAAGGATTTTTTGCAGCCTAGCTATTTCTCTGGAGATGCAGATATACCCCCCATGTCTTTAGTCAGATGTGGTGATCCGTATATTCTGTGGTTGATATTTTCTAGTGTTTTTATACTGACCGCATAGTACTCTGTTCTATTCTTTCTTTTTAGCTAGTATGGCCTCCTATTCTAAAATCTGATTTCATATCAGCGTATGTTTTTTCCCTCTCCTCTCACAGTCAATATTTGTGGGGGGCTATCTATCCTTTGGGGATTTTCTCTGAGGCAAGATAGGTTTCCTGTTTCTGTCTTTAGGGGTAGTTAGATCTTAGGCTGTGTCGAGGGGTCTAGGGAGTGTTAGGTACCCCCCACGGCTACTTCTAGTTGAGCTGCTAGGTTCAGGGTTTGCGGTCAGTACAGGGACCACCTTCTCCAGAGTACGTCTCATGCTGCTCCAAGGCTACCAGATCATAACAGTACAACTGGCCAACAATGAGTTAATTGCATCTCAGAAGAAGGGTGGAAAGATTTTGAGCCTTTTTTTTCCCTTAGCCTGTTTGGTCTGTTCCTCCCTCTTTACCTCTGGGTGGCTACGGAGTCTAGTATTAACATGAATGTTCAGGAGTTAGTTTCTCGGGTGGATCAGCTTGCTGCTAGGGTACAGGGTATTTCAGATTTCATTGTTCAGACTCCTGCCTTAGAGCCTAAGATTCCCACTCCTGATTTATTCTTTGGTGACAGATCCCAATTTTTGAGTTTCAAAAATAACTGTAAACTTTTTTTTTGCTTTAAGACCCCGGTCTTCTGGTGATCCTATTCAGCAGGTTAAAATCATCATATCTCTGCTGCGTGGTGACCCACAGGATTGGGCATTTTCCCTGGAATATGGCAATCCTGCTTTGCCTAATGTTGATTCGTTCTTTCAGGCATTGGGGTTGTTGTATGATGAGCCTAATTCTGTGGATCAGGCTGAGAAAATCTTGTTAGCCCTGTGTCAAGGTCAAGAAGCGGCAGAATTGTATTGCCAGAAATTTAGAAAATGGTCTGTACTGACTAAATGGAATGAGGATGCCTTGGCGGCAATTTTCAGAAAGGGTCTTTCTGAATCCGTTAAAGATGTTATGGTGGGGTTCCCCACGCCTGCTGGTCTGAGTGATTCTATGTCTCTGGCCATTCAGATTGATCGGCGCTTGAGCGAACGCAGAATTGTGCACACTGTGGCGTTGTCCTCTGAGCGGAGCCCTGAGCCTATGCAGTGTGATAGGATTTTGTCTAGAGCTGAACGTCAAACATTCAGGCGTCAGAATAGGCTGTGTTTTTACTGCGGCGATTCTGCTCATGTTATTTCTGATTGCCCTAAGCGTACTAAGAGAATCGCTAGTTCTGTTGCCATCAGTACTATACAACCTAAATTTCTGTTATCTGTGACCTTGATCTGCTCATTATCATCATTTTCTGTCATGGCATTTGTGGATTCAGGCGCCGCTCTGAACTTAATGGACTTAGAATTTGCCAGACGTTGTGGTTTTCCCTTGCAGCCTTTGCAGAACCCTATTCCTTTGAGGGGCATTGATGCTACACCGTTGGCTAAAAGTAAACCTCAGTTTTGGACACAGCTGTGTTGTGAATTCTGTGGCTGAATTCACTCCTGTGGTCACAAGTGGTACTGCAGCTTCTGAGCTTCCTCCCTCAGGTGTTCTGGTGAGCTCGTTAACTGCTTCATTACTTAACTCCGCCTGATGCTGCTATCCTTGCTCCTTGTCAATGTTTCAGTGTTGGATCTGAGCTTCTCCTGATTGTTCCTGTGACCTGCTGCTCTGTATAGCTAAGTGCTTTTTGTTTTTTTGTTGCTTTTTTTCTGTCCAGCTTGTCTTTTGTTTTTCTGGAAGCTCTGAGACGCAAAGGGTGTACCGCCGTGCCGTTAGTTCGGCACGGTGGTTTTTTTTTGCCCCTTTGCGTGGTTTTGCTTTAGGGTTTTTTGTAGACTGCAAAGTTTGCTTTACTGTCCTCGCTCTGTCCTAGAATATCGGGCCCCACTTTGCTGAATCTATTTCATCCCTACGTTTTGTCTTTTCATCTTACTCACAGTCATTATATGTGGGGGGCTGCCTTTTCCTTTGGGGAATTTCTCTGGGGCAAGTCAGGCCTATTTTTCCATCCTCAGACTAATGGCCAGACCGAACGAACGAATCAGACCTTGGAAACATATCTGAGATGTTTTGTTTCTGCAGACCAGGATGATTGGGTGTCCTTTTTGCCGTTGGCTGAGTTCGCCCTTAATAATCGGGCCAGCTCAGCTACCTTGGTTTCTCCATTTTTTTGCAATTCTGGGTTCCATCCTCGTTTCTCTTCAGGACAGGTTGAGTCTTCGGACTGTCCTGGTGTGGATTCTGTGGTGGATAGGTTGCAGCAGATCTGGACTCAGGTAGTGGACAATTTGATCTTGTCCCAGGAGAAAGCTCAACTTTTCGCTAATCGCAGACGCCGTGTGGGTCCCCGACTTCGTGTTGGGGATCTGGTTTGGTTATCTTCTCGTCATATTCCTATGAAGGTTTCCTCTCCTAAATTTAAACCTCGTTTTATTGGTCCGTATAGGATTTCTGAGGTTCTCAATCCTGTGACTTTTCGTTTGATCCTCCCAGACTCCTTTTCCATACATAATGTATTCCATAGGTCGTTGTTGCGGAGATACGTGGCACCTATGGTTCCATCTGTTGAGCCTCCTGCCCCGGTTTTGGTGGAGGGGGAATTGGAGTATATTGTGGAGAAGATTTTGGATTCTCGTGTTTCTAGACGGAAACTCCAGTATCTGGTTAAATGGAAGGGTTATGCTCAGGAAGATAATTCCTGGGTTTTTGCCTCTGATGTTCATGCTTCCGATCTTGTTCGTGCCTTTCATGCGGCTCATCCTGGTCGGCCTGGGGGCTCTGGTGAGGGTTCGGTGACCCCTCCTCAAGGGGGGGGTACTGTTGTGAATTCTGTGGCTGAATTCACTCCTGTGGTCACAAGTGGTACTGCAGCTTCTGAGCTTCCTCCCTCAGGTGTTCTGGTGAGCTCGTTAACTGCTTCATTACTTAACTCCGCCTGATGCTGCTATCCTTGCTCCTTGTCAATGTTTCAGTGTTGGATCTGAGCTTCTCCTGATTGTTCCTGTGACCTGCTGCTCTGTATAGCTAAGTGCTTTTTGTTTTTTTGTTGCTTTTTTTCTGTCCAGCTTGTCTTTTGTTTTTCTGGAAGCTCTGAGACGCAAAGGGTGTACCGCCGTGCCGTTAGTTCGGCACGGTGGTTTTTTGCGTGGTTTTGCTTTAGGGTTTTTTGTAGACTGCAAAGTTCGCTTTACTGTCCTCGCTCTGTCCTAGAATATCGGGCCCCACTTTGCTGAATCTATTTCATCCCTACGTTTTGTCTTTTCATCTTACTCACAGTCATTATATGTGAGGGGCTGCCTTTTCCTTTGGGGAATTTCTCTGGGGCAAGTCAGGCCTATTTTTCTATCTTCAGGCTAGCTAGTTTCTTAGGCTGTGCCGAGTTGCCTAGGTAGTTGTTAGGCGCAATCCACAGCCGCTTTTAGTTGTGTTTAGGATAGGATCAGGTGTGCAGTCTACAGAGTTTCCACGTCTCAGAGCTCGTTCTTGTATTTTTGGGTATTTGTCAGATCACTGTGTGCGCTCTGATCGCTAAGCACACTGTGTTTCTGGATTGCCTTCATAACACCTGTCATTAGCAAACATAACACAGCTGACCATGCGCATGGCGCCAGCCCATCAGGAAGATTGTCATTTTCTGGTGTTGCATAATTTGCATGATGATATTGTGCTGGGTTTTCCATGGTTGCAGCTACATAATCCGGTGTTAGATTGGAAATCCATGTCTGTGACTAGTTGGGGTTGTCAGGGGGTTCATGATCAGGTTCCTTTGATGTCAATCTCCTCTCCCCCCCCCTCTTCTGAAGTTCCTGAGTTTTTGTCTGACTTCCAGGATGTATTCGATGAGCCCAAATCCAGTTCCCTTCCACCGCATAGGGACTGTGATTGTGCTATTGATTTGATTCCAGGTTGTAAGTTCCCTAAGGGCCGACTTTTCAACCTGTCTGTGCCTGAACATACCGCCATGCGGAGCTATATTAAGGAGTCTTTGGAGAAAGGGCATATTCGGCCATCTTCTTCACCGTTGGGAGCGGGGTTCTTTTTTGTTGTCAAGAAGGATGGCTCCTTGAGACCCTGTATTGATTATCGCCTCTTGAATAAGATCACGGTTAAATTTCAATACCCCTTGCCTTTGCTTACTGATTTGTTTGCTAGGATTAAGGGGTCTAGCTGGTTTACTAAGATTGACCTTCGAGGGGCATATAATCTTATTCGTATCAAGCAGGGTGACGAATGGAAAACTGCATTTAATACGCCAGAAGGCCATTTTGAATACCTTGTGATGCCATTCGGACTCTCTAATGCCCCATCTGTGTTCCAATCCTTCATGCATGATATCTTTCGGAGTTATCTTGATAAATTCATGGTTGTATATTTGGATGATATTTAGATTTTTTCCAATGATTGGGAGTCTCATGTGAAACAGGTCAGGATGGTATTTCAGATCCTCCGTAATAATGCTTTGTTTGTGAAGGGGTCAAAGTGCCTCTTTGGAGTGCAGAAGGTTTCTTTTTTGGGTTTCATTTTTTCTCCCTCATCTATAGAAATGGATCAGGTTCAGGCCATTCATGATTGGATTCAGCCCACATCTGTGAAGAGCCTTCAGAAATTCTTGGGCTTTGCTAATTTTTATCGTCGTTTCATTGCCAACTTCTCCAGTGTGTTTAAACCTCTAACCGATTTGACCAAGAAAGGCACTGATGTGACGAATTGGTCCTCCGCGGCTGTTTCTGCCTTTCAGGAGCTTAAACGCCGATTTACTTCTGCCCCTGTGTTGTGTCAGCCAGATGTTTCTCTTCCATTTCAGGTTGAGGTTGACGCGTCTGAGATTGGGGCAGGGGCCGTTTTGTCTCAGAGGAATTCTGATGGTTCCTTGATGAAACCGTGTGCCTTCTTTTCTCGGAAGTTTTCGCCTGCGGAACGCAATTATGATGTCGGCAATCGGGAATTGTTGGCTATGAAGTGGGGATTTGAGGAGTGGCGACATTGGCTTGAGGGGGCCAAGCACCGTATTGTGGTCCTGACCGATCATAAGAATCTGATTTACCTCGAATCTGCCAAAACGGCTGAATCCTAGACAGGCTCGATGGTCCCTGTTTTTCTCCCGTTTTGATTTTGTGGTCTCGTACATTCCTGGTACTAAGAATGTTAAGGCTGATGCCCTCTCTAGGAGTTTTTTTCCTGATTCCCCTGGGGTTCTTGAGCCGGTCGGCATTTTGAAGGAAGGGGTGATTCTTTCTGCCATCTCCCCTGATTTGCGACGGGTTCCTCAGGAATTTCAGGCTGATAAGCCTGACCGTTGTCCTGTGGGGAAACTGTTTGTTCCTGATAGATGGACTAGTAAAGTGATTTCTGAGGTTCATTGTTCTGTGTTGGCTGGCCATCCTGAGATTTTTGGTACCAGAGATTTGGTTGGTAGGTCCTTTTGGTGGCCTTCTTTGTCACGGGATGTGCGTTCTTTTGTGCAGTCCTGTGGGATTTGTGCACGGGCTAAGCCTTGCTGTTCCCGCGTTAGTGGGTTGCTTTTGCCATTGCCGTTCCCTGAGAGACCTTGGACGCATATTTCTATGGATTTTATTTCCGATCTTCCTGTTTCCCAAAGAATGTCGGTTATCTGGGTTGTCTGTGACCGATTTTCTAAGATGGTTCATTTGGTGCCTTTGCCTAAATTGCCTTCTTCTTCTGATTTGGTTCCGTTGTTTTTTCAGCATGTGGTACGTTTGCATGGTATTCCGGAGAATATTGTGTCCGACAGAGGTTCCCAGTTTGTTTCTAGGTTTTGGCGGGCCTTTTGTGCCAAGCTGGGCATTGATTTGTCTTTTTCCTCTGCATTTCATCCTCAGACAAATGGCTAGACTGAGCGAACTAATCAGACCTTGGAGACCTATTTGAGATGCTTTGTGTTTGCTGATCAGGATGATTGGGTGGCTTTTTTGCCATTGGCCGAGTTTGCCCTTAATAATAGGGCTAGTTCGGCTACTTTGGTTTCGCCGTTTTTTTGTAATTTTGGTTTTCATCCTCGTTTTTCTTCTGGGCAGGTTGAGTCTTCTGACCTTCCTGGTGTGGATTCTGTGGACGACAGGTTGCAGCAGATTTGGGCTTGTGTGGTGGACAATTTGGTGCTGTCTCAGGAGGAGGCTCAGCGTTTTGCTAACCGTCGTCGGTGTGTTGGTTCCCGGCTTCGGGTTGGTGATCTGGTTTGGTTATCTTCCCATCATGTTCCTATGAAGGTTTCTTCGCCTATGTTTAAGCCTCGATTTATTGGTCCTTATAGGATTTCTGAGATTATTAATCCGGTGTCCTTTCGCCTGGCGCTTCCGGCCTCTTTTGCTATTCATAATGTCTTCCATAGATCTTTGTTGCGGAAATATGTGGAGCCCGTTGTTCCCTCTGTTGATCCTCCGGCCCCTGTATTGGTCGATGGGGAGTTGGAATATGTTGTTGAGAAGATTTTGGATTCCCGTTTTTCGAGGCGGAAGCTTCAGTACTTTGTCAAGTGGAAGGGTTATGGCCAGGAGGATAATTCTTGGGTTTCTGCCTCTGCCGTTGATTTGGTTCGTGCCTTTCATCGTGCTCATCCTGATCGGCCTGGGGGCTCTGGTGAGGGTTCGGTGACCCCTCCTCAAGGGGGAGGTACTGTTGTAAATTCAGCTTTTGGGCTCCCTCCGGTGGTTGTAGAGGGTAATGCAGTTGTGCCTGCACTGCAGGAGTGGACAGGTGTATCTACTAATTGCAAAACTGACTGGGGTATATAGCTTTGCTGGATCCTTTAGTCAGTGCCAGTTGTCCATTGTTCTTGAAGGATTCACTTCTCTGCTGGTCTCTCCAGTTTGCTGTGTTTTTCTACAAAGATAAGTCCTGACTTTGTTTTTGCTGTCCACCTGTAGTGGACCTTATAGTTCTGTGCATTTTCATGTTTTTGTCTTGTCCAGCTTGGTCTGTGAAGGATTTTTTGCAGCCTAGCTATTTCTCTGGAGATGCAGATATACCCCCATGTCTTTAGTCAGATGTGGTGCTCCGTATTTTCTGTGGTGGATATTTTCTAGTGTTTTTATACTGACCGCATAGTACTCTGTTCTATTCTTTTTTTTTAGCTAGTATGGCCTCCTATGCTAAAATCTGATTTCATATCTGCGTATGTTTTTTCCCTCTCCTCTCACAGTCAATATTTGTGGGGGGCTATCTATCCTTTGGGGATTTTCTCTGAGGCAAGATAGGTTTCCTGTTTCTGTCTTTAGGGGTAGTTAGATCTTAGGCTGTGTCGAGGGGTCTAGGGAGTGTTAGGTACCCCCCACGGCTACTTCTAGTTGAGCTGCTAGGTTCAGGGTTTGCGGTCAGTACAGGGACCACCTTCTCCAAAGTACATCTCATGCTCTCATGCTGCTCCAAGGTCACCAGATCATAATATGGCCCCCAGCCGTCGGCTTTCCCCCTCTGGCGCAGAAAATAGCGCGAAAGCCCACGCCGTTTTTTTGTTTTTTTTTATTCAATGCTCATAAAGGCCTCTTTCACACTTGCGTCGGTACGGATCCGTCGCTATGCGTCGGGCCGACGTACCGACGCACATTGTGAAATTTGTTGTGACATTTGTGAAATTTGGTGCTGTTTTTGATGCATTTTTTGGTGCTGGTTTAGATGCGGTTTTTGATGCTGTTTTTGATGCAGTTTTTTAATGCTGTTTTTGATGCTGTTTTTGGTGCAGTTTTTGATGCAGGTTTTTGGTGCTGTCTTTGATGCTGTTTTTGGTGCTGTTTTTGATGCAGTTTTTGATGCTGTTTTTGATGCAGGTTTTTGGTGCTGTTTTTGATGCATTTTTGGTGCTGTTTTTGATGCGGTTTTTGATGCAGTTTTTGGTGCTCTTTTGGATGCTGTTTTTGATGCAGGTTTTTGGTGCTGTTTTTGATGCTGTTTTTGGTGCTGTTTTTGGTGCAGTTTTTGATGCAGGCTTTTTGTGCTGTTTTTGATGCGGTTTTTGGTGCAGTTTTTGGTGCTGTCTTTGATGCTGTTTTGGTGCTGTTTTTGATGCAGTTTTTGATGCTGTTTTTGATGCAGGTTTTGGTGCTGTTTTTGATGTATTTTTTGTGCTGTTTTTGATGCGGTTTTTGATGCAGTTTTTGATGCGCTTTTGGATGCTGTTTTTGATGCAGGTTTTTGGTGCTGTTTTTGATGCTGTTTTTTATGCAGGTTTTTGGTGCTGTTTTTGATGTTGTTTTTGGTGCTGTTTTTGATGCGGTTTTTGATGCTGTTTTTGATGCAGGTTTTTGGTGCTGTTTTTGATGCTGTTTTTAATGCTGTTTTTGATGCAGGTTTTTGGTGCAGTTTTTGATGCAGGCTTTTTGTGCTGTTTTTGATGAGGGTTTTTGTGCTGTTTTTGATGCAGGTTTTTGGTGCATCAAAACCCTGGAATGCATAAAGAGGAGGAGAGTGCAGACTGTCCCTCAGGAAGCATTGTGAGCATTGACGGACTGGGATTATAATTCAGCCCTGGCATTTGAAAAAACACAGACCCACGACAGCTCCATCCCCTTACGAAGGAAGGGGACTACAGGAAATCAAGATTTACTACATGACCTGTATTTCCAATAATACCGCTATAAGATTTAATAATAAGTTTGCAATATAATAGACAAATATCACCAGCATATAAACTAGTGGTAATACCACCCTTCCTATCATTAACCAAAACTTTTGCACTAGCACTGATTACCACCATACAGAGCCCATATGATGGTATCAGTTTTACACCAGTGCTCTACTCACCATATATACATCTACTGTGTAAGTTCTCATCAGTGACGTTCTTGGTGATCATAGTCATTCATTTTTTCCTTTTCTTTTCCATTGGACCCAGACCACCATGACTTCTTGTCCCATCCATAGCTCATCCCTGTAAAATGTGACATAGAGTTATCTTCAGCTTACTGCTTTACCAGCCCCCTCCTCACATTTTGCCCCTCTACACAAACCATATTGTGCTCTAACCCTTATCATAGAGAGCAGTAATTCCCCCTAGGTGTCTTGCACAGTAACAGTACCTTCCTTCTGTGCCCCTACACAACAATATAATTTTCCGTCCTGTACTTCCTTGTGATAATAATGCTCCCTAAAGAAAGTGTCCCCTTAAAATAATTCCCCTTGACTTTTCATAATTACAATGACCATGTGCATAAATGTTGCTACTTTTGGTATTTCCATGATAAGGTTTTATGGTTCAGGATGCACATTTTGGGGTTTAGGATATAGGCATAGAAATACACTTGGGGCTCAATATGAAGGCAAGTCCACAAATGTATACCCTTAGGTCCTCGGCGCTGCAAAAGCAAATTCACAGGGCTTCAAGTTACAAGTTTCACAGTTCTTCATAAAGGCTGGATTCAGGACATGCTTTCAGTACAAGAGGCAGATTTTAGGCTATTGTACATATTTCTTGGTTCCTGAAACATTAATCAAAGTGATGACAACATTCAGTGTCGCAAAACTAAACTCCCATGATTACAGACTTTTGGAACGCAATTTTTACTGCAATCTACTATATAATTGTCTAAGGGGTACTTCCGTCTTTCTGTCTGTCCTTCTGTCTGTCTGTTTGTCGGCAACTTCCATCACGGAAATCCCGCGTCGCTGATTTGGTCTCGCCAGCTGCCTGTCCTGGCTGCCGCGACCAATCAGCAACGGGCACAGTCCGGCTGAGAATTAGTCCCTCCCTACTCCCCTGCAGTCAGTGCCCGGCGCCCGCATACTCCCCTCCAGTCAGCGCTCACACAGGGTTAATGCCACCGTTATCGGACCGCGTTATGCCGTGGGTAACTCACTCCGCTAACGCTGCTATTAACCCTGTGTGTCCCCAACTTTTTACTGTTGACGCTGGCTATGCAGCATCAATAGTAAAAAGATGTCATGTTAAAAATAATTAAAAAAATACAAAAAACCTGCTATTCTCACCTTCCGTAGTCTGCCCAGGCACGCGTGGCTGCCGCCAGCTTCTGTTCCCAGAGATGCATTGCGAACTTACCCAGATGACTTAGCGGTCTCGCAAGACCGCTAAGTCATCTGGGTAATTTCGCAATGCATCCTGGGAACGGAAGATGGCGGCAGCCGCGCGCGCATCGGCACAGCTTTGCTGGCGCCGGAGGGTGAGTATATAACTATTTTTTATTTTAATTATCTTTTTTTACAGGGATATGGTGCCCACACTGCTAAATACTACGTGGGCTGTGTTATATACTGCGTGGCTGCTATATACTACCTGGCCAGTGTTAGATACTATGTGGGCTGTGTTATATACTGCGTGGGCTGTTATAAAATTACGTGGCCAGTGTTATATACAATGTGGACAGTGTTATATACTGTTTGGGCTGGGTTATATACTGCGTGGCCACTGTTATATACTGCGTGGCCTGTATTAACGCATCGGGTATTCTGCAATATGTATGCATGTAATTAGCAGCCACATAGTATATAGCACAGGCCACATAGTATTTGCTATATACTACATGGCTCCTATAAACTTCGTGGCCTGTGCTATATACTATGTGGCTGCTATATGCATACATACATACATACATATTCTAGAATACCTGATGTGTTAGAATCGGGCCACCATCTAGTTAACTATGAATGCCTTGTTGCACTTGGAGAGTCGATGAGGTGCCAAAAAAGCAAAAAAAAATCCATGTTACCCCAACTTGAAAACTGCACTCTCAAGTAATTTGACCCAATAATGGGTTACACAATTTCTCCCGCATGTAGCAATCCCCCATAGGTGACTGTACAGTACTGTTTGGACACATGGCAAGGCTCTGGAGGAAAGGTCAATAATTTGACATTAGGAGCATAGATTTTTCTAGAATAACTCGCAGACTCCATTTGCAAAGCCCCTAAGTCCTAGAACATCAGACAATCCCTTAAATAGCTCTATTTCTGAAATTACACCCTTTTGGGAACTCCACTACGGTGCAGTGAATAATATGACCCCAGTGGTGCTTTCAAGAAATAAGAACACTGGATTTTGCAGAATGAAAATTGCAAATATTCTAGCTTGGTGCCCAAAACATTGTGCACAACTTGTATTTTTGCAGACCTACATCTCATAAATTAAGTGGGTTCTCCCTGCTACAGTAATGCAAACATTCAGAAGGATGGGAGCGCAGATTTTACTTAATTTTGTGTAACTGTGATTGTTACGCCCTTGCTTGGCACTCTGAAGTTATTGTTTGATCTGTCCTTAAAACAAACCTGACATTTAATGGAAGTGTGAACCTGCAGCACATTGGTCTTCACTGAAGTGCCCATGTGTTATAATAATGTCTCTCAAGTGATCCTCAGAAGACCTGTTTCCAACATTGCTGGGTCAGCACCAGTGAGGGAGGTAAATGTTGTTTTTTTTTACATTGGGCTACCCCGTTCGACAGCCGCATAATGAAGGAGCCCTGATTTCAGCAATGTATCACTTCCTGGGCTGCTTGACGTCGTTTTAATAAAACCCCTGTTTTATCTGCTGCAGATCTAGCAGTTCTCTAAATGCTGCGCTTTTTATAACCCCACCCACACCACTGATTGGCACCCTTCTGTGTACAGTGTGCATAGCCAGAAAGCTGCTAATCGGTGGTTGGGGCGCGCTTATACTGATAAAACCTGATTGATTTTTTTTTTCCAAATCTACTATCCTATGCTATTTAGACAATCCAATACAATTTGATGCCTTTGTAAAAATATTATTAGACAGTGTAACAAAAGTACTAATACCAGCACTATGATAAAGACAGCAGGCAAAGTACGCTTGTTTGGTCTTCCCAATGCGGAAAGTAAAATTACTATGTACATAAATTTTACCATCTGCTTCTTCATGTTCTGCAGTTGTCATGTTGATATCTGTGTACAGTGAATTTGCCCAGGGGGCTTCATCAGTAGCTTTGCATCGGTAAAAAAATCTTATGCAGAGCCAAAACTGCACGCATGGATTTGCATCCTAATACATTCTGTATACATCAACATAATGTTGATCACAAGTGCTGCATTCATAAATGTTTATAAGTCATGTTCCACGCCGCACAATCCTCATTCACTGATTATAAGGCCAGGGGAGGGTTGGAAACTTCTCTAGGACAATGTCTAAGGGTAGAAACAAGGCCTCATTCAAACAGTGATCTTTCAATGGCAGTCTCCGAACATGTTAACCAGTTAAACCAGGGGTGGGCAATACATTTTTCCATATGGCCGCATGAGAAACCATGACTGTTGTGGATCGCTGAACTAATCCGCCGAAATTAATGCTGTTAATTATTACTGTTTTATATCAATTTTTAGCACTTTATACTGGGCTAAGTCTGCTGTCTCACTGTTACTGTTAATACTTGTTACTAGAGTTGAGCGACCTTGACCTTTTTAGAGTCGAGCCGGGTTTCGCGAAACCCGACTATCTCAAAAGTCGGGTCGAGTGAAATCGGCCGATTATGACGTAAAGTCGGGATCGACCGAAACACGAAACCCAATGCAAGTCAATGGGGCAGCATAGTCGGCAGTGAGTGGGGGCCAGGAAAACACCTAGAGTGCCCATTTTAATGTCAAAACCATCCATTCTTCTTAATGAAGCTTGTCAAGCGTAATTTACCTTATAATAATTGGAAGGCATTTGAAATTGGGGGTCATTTGGCTAAAGTTGTGGTGGGTAGGGCTGGTTCAAGTAATTAGTGGGCCCAGGAAATCTGGACCACGTCACGGCAGTGGAGCAGGGAGAGGTAAGTATTTCAACTTTGCAAGTGCTGTGAACCTGAGCAAGCAGGGGGGGCCCACTCGTTGGCATTGGCACTGGCACAGGGCCCCTCAAAGTACAGCGGTGTGTTTGCACGGCGGGGCGCCTCCCACCGGCAGCAACACTTTTGCGTACTATGAGAGGCCCTGTGCCAGTGACGTCGCCAACTAGTATTCCTCCCCCCACCTGATGAAGGAACCTGCACTTTCATCTGCACCTTCCTCTTTGTCCCCGTGTAAGGTGGTATGGTATGCGGGAAGAGCAACCTGACTTTCAGCAGGGTCACAATGTTGTTGTGTAGCGTGCACGGGGAATGTTGCGTTATGGGTCAATGTACCAGCAGACTCATCTATCACTGGCTGGGCAATGGGCAGGATGAGGAGGAAACACAGATATAGGCCCAAATAATAAAGTGGGCTAAATGCAGTTCAAAATTGGAAACACAGGAATAACCAGGGGGCATTGCAGTGGAGGACAACTGGAATGAGAGGCTGGCACAGAGAGTAGGGCCAAATCAGTAAGTAGTCGAAATGCAGTTCAAAATTGGCAACCGTAGTAAACAGGTGGCACAGCTTTGTTCAGTGGAGGAGAACAGCAAGGAGTGGCAGACACCGATAGTAGGCCCCAACCCAACTAGTAGGCCAAATGCAGTCTAACATTAACAACTACTTAACGAGCGCCTGAAAACGGAATTTCAGGACAGGAAACCAGGAGAACAGCAAGGAGCGGCAGACACAGTTAGTAGGCCCCAAACCAACTAGTACGCCAAATGCAGTTGTTCCATTTAACCACAATTTAACGAGAGCCTGAAGATAGAAGCTCAGGAAAGGCAACCTGGAGAACACCTTGGAGTGGAACACACCATCTCTCTCCACCCCATACACATTTTGTAGGCCTAATGCTGTGTAGTTTTCTACAACTACTAAACGAGAGTCGGAAGACCGAAGCAATGGCAAGGCAACCTGAGGAACACCTTGGAGTGTAACACACCATCTCTCTCCACCCGATACCCATTTTGTAGGCCTAATGCAGTGTAGTTTTCTACAACTACTAAACGAGAGTCGGAAGATCGAAGCAATGGCGAGGAAACCTGGAGAACACCTTGGAGTGGAACACACCATCTCTCTACACCCCATACCCAATTTGTAGGCCTAATGCAGTGTAGTTTCCAACAACTACTAAACGAGAGCCGGAAGATCGAAGCTCAGGAAAGGCAACCTGGAGAACACCTTGGAGTGGAACACACCATCTCTCTACACCCCATACCCAATTTGTAGGCCTAATGCAGTGTAGTTTCCAACAACTACTAAACGAGAGCCGGAAGATCGAAGCTCAGGAAAGGCAACCTGGAGAACACCTTGGAGTGGAACACACCATCTCTCTACACCCCATACCCAATTTGTAGGCCTAATGCAGTGTAGTTTCCAACAACTACTAAACGTGAGCCGGAAGATCGAAGCTCAGGAAAGGCAACCTGGAGAACACCTTGGAGTTGAACACACCATCTCTCTACACCCCATACCCAATTTGTAGGCCTAATGCAGCCTACTTTCCGACAACTACTAAACGAGAGCATGAAGATCGAAGCTCAGGAAAGGCAACCTGGGGAACACCTTGGAGTGTAACACACCCTCTCTCTACACCACGGAAGGGCTGATTCTTAGGAAGGAAGGCTGTCGGAAAGAAGCAGGGCGCGTCCGAGGGTGATTATATTCTTATTAGGTATATACTCACCCTCGGACGCGCCCTGCTTCTTTATTTGTAATGAATGTTTATTTGCAATGTGGTTTTGACTTACTCTATTTTTTTGGTAAATAATGATTTTATTATTTTCATTGTTTTGCATCTTCTTGGCAATAATATAAAGAAGACGCGACAGGACAACACTCGGTGGATGCCATATCTGTGTTTTAAATTGAAAAAAACTTTCAGTTAACTACTTGCAGGAGAAAGTTATTGTAGCTGGTGGCCATTTTTAGTACTGTACCAGATTTTTGTTGTATGTGTTTGTTTTTAATGTTAAAATGTCTGCATTTGATATCTCTCCAGTATTTTCTTTTTTATAAGCAAAATACTTATTTTTATATTTTCTGATGTTGGTTCAAGGGGTACACGGGCAGCAGTAGACAGGTCAGTGGAGGCCTAGTGGAAGGAGGGACCGCAGACAGGCTTCGAAGCCCTAACATAATAAATTGGGCTGGCTGTAGGCAATTTAAAATTGGTTCCAGGGGAACCCGGGCAGCAGTAGACAGGTCAGTGGAGGCCTAGTGGAAGGAGGGACCGCAGACAGGCTTCGAAGCCCTAACATAATAAATTGGGCTGGCTGTAGGCAATTTAAAATTGGTTCCAGGGGAACCCGGGCAGCAGTAGACAGGTCAGTGGAGGCCTAGTGGAAGGAGGGACCGCAGACAGGCTTCGAAGCCCTAACATAATAAATTGGGCTGGCTGTAGGCAATTTAAAATTGGTTCCAGGGGAACCCGGGCAGCAGTAGACAGGTCAGTGGAGGCCTAGTGGAAGGAGGGACCGCAGACAGGCTTCGAAGCCCTAACATAATAAATTGGCCTGGCTGTAGGCAATTTACAATTGGTTCCAGGGGAACACGGGCGGCAGTAGACAGGTCAGTGGAGGCCTAGTGGAAGGAGGGACCGCAGACAGGCTTCGAAGCCCTAACATAATAAATTGGCCTGGCTGTAGGCAATTTACAATTGGTTCCAGGGGAACACGGGCGGCAGTAGACAGGTCAGTGGAGGCCTAGTGGAAGGAGGGACCGCAGACAGGCTTCGAAGCCCTAACATAATAAATTGGCCTGGCTGTAGGCAATTTACAATTGGTTCCAGGGGAACACGAGCGGCAGTAGACAGGTCAGTGGAGGCCTAGTGGAAGGAGGGACCGCAGACAGGCTTCGAAGCCCTAGCATAATAAATTGGGCTGGCTGTAGGCAATTTAAAATTGGTTCCAGGGGAACCCGGGCAGCAGTAGACAGGTCAGTGGAGGCCTAGTGGAAGGAGGGACCGCAGACAGGCTTCGAAGCCCTAACATAATAAATTGGGCTGGCTGTAGGCAATTTAAAATTGGTTCCAGGGGAACCCGGCAGCAGTAGACAGGTCAGTGGAGGCCTAGTGGAAGGAGGGACCGCAGACAGGCTTCGAAGCCCTAACATAATAAATTGGCCTGGCTGTAGGCAATTTACAATTGGTTCCAGGGGAACACGGGCGGCAGTAGACAGGTCAGTGGAGGCCTAGTGGAAGGAGGGACCGCAGACAGGCTTCGAAGCCCTAACATAATAAATTGGCCTGGCTGTAGGCAATTTACAATTGGTTCCAGGGGAACACGGGCGGCAGTAGACAGGTCAGTGGAGGCCTAGTGGAAGGAGGGACCGCAGACAGGCTTCGAAGCCCTAGCATAATAAATTGGGCTGGCTGTAGGCAATTTAAAATTGGTTCCAGGGGAACCCGGGCAGCAGTAGACAGGTCAGTGGAGGCCTAGTGGAAGGAGGGACCGCAGACAGGCTTCGAAGCCCTAACATAATAAATTGGGCTGGCTGTAGGCAATTTAAAATTGGTTCCAGGGGAACCCGGGCAGCAGTAGACAGGTCAGTGGAGGCCTAGTGGAAGGAGTGACCGCAGACAGGCTTCGAAGGCCTAACATAAGAAAAATGTCAATACAATGGTATTGACAGTGCCAGGCATTGAAGGATGTCAGCGCATAGACTAAACATTGGTGGAGCTGTGAGAGAAAATTTTGCAAGTGGTAGAGCACTGTTTGACCTGGGGGGAGGGGACTGTCTTGTGGCCGGCGGTACAGGCCCAGGGCCCCTCATATTACAACGGTGTGTCTGACGTTGGGTGCGCACCACCACCGCCAGACACTTTATTGTACTATGAGGGACCTAGTGGCAGTGCCGTCGACCAAAAGCGGGCACACCCACCTCTTCAGACAAACAGTACTCTCACGGGTGCTGGCGCCAAGTGGCGATACCACGGCCCCGTGTGGGGACTTTGGCCATTTAGGGAGGTGTTAACATGTCGGATGCTGGACAATCAGGTGCTGCAAATTACGAGATTGGAAAAGTCGTTCAGAATAGTCCACAGGCAAGACCTTTACATAGGAAAGCTAGGTGTCAGCCGGGCAAGGTGGGGCAAAAGATTTCGAAATCCAGTTGTGGTTCATTTTAATGAAGGTTAGATCATCTACATTTTGGGTAGCCAGACGAGTCCTTTTTTCTGTTAGTATTGAACCTGCAGCACTGAATACTCTTTCTGATAGGACACTAGCTGTCGGGCAAGCAAGCTCCTGCAATGCATATTCTGCCAATTCTGGCCAGGTGTCTAATTTTGATGCCCAGTAATCAAATGGGAATGACGGTTGAGGGAGAACGTCGATAAGGGATGAAAAATAGTTAGTAACCATACTGGACAAATGTTGTCTCCTGTCACTTTGAAATGATGCTGCAGTACCTGTCCTGTCTGCGGTCATAGCAAAATCACTCCACAACCTGGTCAGAAAACCCCTCTGGCCAACGACACTTCTGATTTCTGCCCCTCTAACACCTCTGGTCTGCTGGCCCCTGCAGCTCGTGTTAGAACGATCACGGGCGCTGTGTGCAGGGAATGCCAGAAGCAAACGGTCAACAAGAGTTGATTGGTTGCTAATATTAGTTCCAAGTTCTCATGTGGCATTATATTTTGCAATTTGCCTTTATAGCGAGGATCAAGGAGGCAGGCCAACCAGTAATCGTCATCGTTCATCATTTTTGTTATGCGTGTGTCCCTTTTGAGGATACGTAAGGCATAATCCGCCATGTGGGCCAAAGTTCCAGTTCTCAAATCTGTGGTTGTGCTTGGTTGAGGGGCAGTTTCAGGCAAATCCACGTCACTTGTGTCCCTCCAAAAACCAGAACCCGGCCTTGCCGCGCCAACAATTTCCACTGGCCCCGGAAAAGCTTCCTCATTAAAAATATAATCATCCCCATCATCCTCCTCGTCCTCCTCCTCCTCTTCGCCCGCTACCTCGTCCTGTACACTGCCCTGGCCAGACAATGGCTGACTGTCATCAAGGCTTTCCTCTTCCTCAGCTGCAGACGCCTGATCCTTTATGTGCGTCAAACTTTGCATCAGCAGACGCATTAGGGGGATGCTCATGCTTATTATGGCGTTGTCTGCACTAACCAGCCGTGTGCATTCCTCAAAACACTGAAGGACTTGACACATGTCTTGAATCTTCGACCACTGCACACCTGACAACTCCATGTCTGCCATCCTACTGCCTGCCCGTGTATGTGTATCCTCCCACAAAAACATAACAGCCCGCCTCTGTTCACACAGTCTCTGAAGCATGTGCAGTGTTGAGTTCCACCTTGTTGCAACGTCTATGATTAGGCGATGCTGGGGAAGGTTCAAAGAACGCTGATAGGTCTGCATACGGCTGGAGTGTACGGGCGAACGGCGGATATGTGAGCAAAGTCCACGCACTTTGAGGAGCAGGTCGGATAACCCCGGATAACTTTTCAGGAAGCACTGCACCACCAGGTTTAAGGTGTGAGCCAGGCAAGGAATGTGTTTCAGTTGGGAAATGGAGATGGTAGCCATGAAATTCCTTCCGTTATCACTCACTACCTTGCCTGCCTCAAGATCTACAGTGCCCAGCCACGACTGCGTTTCTTTCTGCAAGAACTCGGACAGAACTTCAGCGGTGTGTCTGTTGTCGCCCAAACACTTCATAGCCAATACAGCCTGCTGACGTTTGCCAGTAGCTGCCCCATAATGGGAGACCTGGTGTGCAACAGTGGCAGCTGCGGATGGAGTGGTTGTGCGACTGCGGTCTGTGGACGAGGTCTCGCTTCTGCAGGAGGACGAGGAGGAGGAGGAGGGGGTGCGAATGGCTACAGCCAACTGTTTCCTAGACCGTGGGCTAGGCAGAACTGTCCCAAACTTGCTGTCCCCTGTGGACCCTGCATCCACCACATTTACCCAGTGTGCCGTGATGGACACGTAACGTCCCTGGCCATGCCTACTGGTCCATGCATCTGTTGTCAGGTGCACCTTTGTGCTCACAGATTGCCTGAGTGCATGGACGATGCGCTCTTTAACATGCTGGTGGAGGGCTGGGATGGCTTTTCTGGAAAAAAAGTGTCGACTGGGTAGCTCGTAGCGTGGTACAGCGTAGTCCATCAGGGCTTTGAAAGCTTCGCCTTCAACTAACCGGTAGGGCATCATCTCTAACGAGATTAGTCTAGCTATGTGGGCGTTCAAACCCTGTGTACGCGGATGCGAGGCTAAGTACTTCCTTTTTCTAACCATAGTCTCATGTAGGGTGAGCTGGACTGGAGAGCTGGAGATCGTGGAACTAGCGGGGGTGCCGGTGGACATGGCAGACTGAGAGACGGTGGGAGATGGTATTGTTGCCGCCGGTGCCCTAGATGCAGTGTTTCCTACTACGAAACTGGTGATTCCCTGACCCTGACTTCTTTGGCCTGGCAAAGAAACCTGCACAGATACTGCAGGTGGTGCAGAAAATGGTGGCCCTACACTGCCGGAAGGGATGTTGCGTTGATGACTAGCTTCATTGGCCGAGGGTGCTACAACCTTAAGGGACGTTTGGTAGTTAGTCCAAGCTTGCAAATGCATGGTGGTTAAATGTCTATGCATGCAACTTGTATTGAGACTTTTCAGATTCTGCCCTCTGCTTAAGGTAGTTGAACATTTTTGACAGATGACTTTGCGCTGATCAATTGGATGTTGTTTAAAAAAATGCCAGACTGCACTCTTTCTAGCATCGGATACCTTTTCAGGCATTGCAGACTGAGCTTTAATCGGATGGCCACGCTGTCCTCCAACAGGTTTTGACTTTGCCACGCGTTTTGGGCAAGATACGGGCCCGGCAGATGGAACCTGTTGCGATGTTGATGCCTGCTGCGGCCCCTCCTCCTCCGCTTCAGAACTGCTGCCGCCTGCACCCTGTTCCCCCAATGGCTGCCAATCGGGGTCAAGAACTGGGTCATCTATTACCTCTTCTTGTAGCTCGTGTGCAACTTCGTCTGTGTCACCTTGTCGGTCGGTGGTATAGCGTTCGTGATGGGGCAACATAGTCTCATCAGGGTCTGATTCTTGATCAGCACCCTGCGAGGGCAATGTTGTGGTCTGAGTCAAAGGACCAGCATAGTAGTCTGGCTGTGGCTGTGCATCAGTGCACTCCATGTCAGATTCAACTTGTAATGGGCATGGACTGTTAACTGCTTCACTTTCTAAGCCAGGGACGGTATGTGTAAAGAGCTCCATGGAGTAACCCGTTGTGTCGCCTGCTGCATTCTTCTCTGTTGTTGTTTTTGCTGAAGAGGACAAGGAAGCGACTTGTCCCTGACCGTGAACATCCACTAACGACGCGCTGCTTTTACTTTTACCAGTTTCACGAGAGGAGGCAAAAGAGCTAGAGGCTGAGTCAGCAAGATAAGCCAAAACTTGCTCTTGCTGCTCCGGCTTTAAAAGCGGTTTTCCTACTCCCAGAAAAGGGAGCGTTCGAGGCCTTGTGTAGCCAGACGACGAACCTGGCTCCACAGCTCCAGACTTAGGTGCAATATTTTTTTTCCCACGACCACCTGATGCTCCACCACTACCACTACCCTCATTACCAGCTGACAATGAATGCCCCCGGCCACGACCTCTTCCACCAGACTTCCTCATTGTTTTAAAAACGTTACCAAACTAACGGTATTTGTTGCAGTCACACAACTTACACGGTGAGCTATAACTTCAGTATGATTTAGCTACCCCTTTACAGGTGGGTGAGACCACAACGAAAATCAGGCACAATGTTACACACTCTGTTGTTGGTGGCAACAAATGAGAGAGATGCCACACACGCAGGACTGTCACTGAAGCGCAAATGTAAATATTAATCTCCCACTGATTTGTGTTTTTTTTTTAAAAAGGAGACTTTAGAAAAAAAAAAAAAATGATTTTTTAAGGAAGAATTTATAAACCAAATAAAATGAAATGATTTTTTCAGGGAGAATTTAGAAAACAAATAAAACATAAAATAGCCTTTCTAGGGCCCAGTGAGTGAGAGAGGACGCACACAGGAGTCAGGAGTGGCACACAAGCCCAGAGGCCAATATTTATCTCCCACTGATTGATTTAGTGATTTTTTCAGGTAGATTTTGGAACCCAAATCAAGCAAAAAAATTAATAGGCTTTCTATGGCCCACAATTGGAGAGAGAGAGATGGCACACCCAGGAGTCAAGACTGGCACACAAGCAGAAAGGGCAATATTAATCTCCCACTGATTTGATTTTTTTTTTTTTTTTCAGGGAGACTTTAGAAAAAAAAATACAAAAAAATGAATTTTTCAGGAAGAATTTAGAAACAAAATAAAATAAAATGATTGTTTCAGGGAGAATTTAGAAAACAAATAAAAAAAAATAGGCTTTGTAGGGCCCACTGAGTGAGAGAGGACGCACACAGGAGTCAGGAGTGGCACACAAGCCCAGAGGCCAATATTTATCTCCCACTGATTGATTTAGTGATTTTTTCAGGTAGATTTTGGAACCCAAATCAAGCAAAAAAATTAATAGGCTTTCTATGGCCCACAATTGGAGAGAGAGAGATGGCACACCCAGGAGTCAAGACTGGCACACAAGCAGAAAGGGCAATATTAATCTCCCACTGATTTGATTTTTTTTTTTTTTTTTCAGGTAGACTTTAGAAAAAAAAAATACAAAAAAAATGATTTTTTTTCAGGAATAATTTAGAAACCAAATAAAATAAAATGATTTTTTCAGGGAGAATTTAGAAAACAAATAAAACAAAAAATAGGCTTTCTAGGGCCCACTGAGTGAGAGAGGACGCACACAGGAGTCAGGAGTGGCACACAAGCCCAGAGACCAATATTTATCTCCCACTGATTGATTAAGTGATTTTTTCAGGTAGATTTTGGAACCCAAATCAAGCAAAAAAATTTATAGGCTTTCTATGGCCCACAATTGGAGAGAGAGAGATGGCACACCCAGGAGTCAAGACTGGCACACAAGCAGAAAGGGCAATATTAATCTCCCACTGTTAGGACTGGCGGAACGCACCAAGACAGGTGACGAAGATGCGTTCGCAGTCCGGGGTCCACCGTGCAGGTGAGAACCTGCTGCTAGCAATTTGCAGACTCTATAGCGGTACACTAAAGTAAACACGCGTGGGTTAAACCTCACCCAGCGTGAGGAAAGCGATCCTGTTAATTCACAGGACCGCAATACCGCACTAGAGAGCGAGCAAGTGGCCAGCGGACTTAACCCCAGAAGGGATTGAAGCCCGATTAGGCCCTTGCTGGCACAACACCGCAACTGGGTGTGTAGAGAACCTTCAGAAATATAAGCGCACAAGTGCGCGAGCGATGCCGCACTAACGGACGCCACTAACCACCCAGACTTGGGTATGGAAAGCGCAAGGCAGGCGCACGGCGCCGTACTGGCAGGCACAGCTACAGGACGCTGTGATGTGTGTTTAGTGTAGTAGGCTAAGTCGGGCGCTAGATAGTAGCCGTACACCTTCCGCGAACAGACATTCAATAGGGAAGGGGTAACCAAGAACGACTTGCACTCACACATACACACATATCAATTGTAAGACAATACTAGCGCATGGCCGTGCGGTCATGCGCAGTTTATATAGCTGCAGCACAGGAAATGGCTACAGAACTTTTGCCCTTCTAGGACCTGCCAAGAGGACCAATGGAATGTGCCGCAGAGCCTGAGCACATGACCCTCGATCTCCAACGGGAGATCTTGCCCTGGGCATGCTCAGTGTGTGCAGATAAGGACTTAGTCCCAGAGAAGTCCGCTCGCTGCTGACCAGAATAGGCTTCAAAGGCAGAAGCTGGAGAAGCAGCAATAACTCTTCTCACAGAGTCAGACTGAGCGAGACGCTGGGATCGACGTCCCTGCTGAGCAGACTCCACTGCGGCTGGAGGGGAATGGGAGACCGCAGCGGAGACGGATCGAGATTCCCCCTGTGCAGCAGAGGAAACTCGACTCCTAACATTACCCCCCCTCCTAGGGCCCCCCCCTCCTTGGGCCTCGCTACGCTCGAAGGCAGCTATGAGCTGTGGGGCCCGAATGTTTTCAGCAGGCTCCCAAGACCTGTCCTCTGGACCATAACCCTTCCAATCCACCAAATAAAACTTTTTGCCGCGTACCACCTTGCACCCTAAAATAGCGTTCACCTCGTAATCGTCCGTAGACGAACCCGATGTCCCGGCAGATGACTCGGAAAACCGGGACATGTATACGGGTTTCAAGAGGGACACATGAAAGGTGTCGGTGATACCCAAGCGTGGAGGAAGAGCCAGGCGGTAGACCACGGGATTAACCTGCTCGAGGACCTTGAATGGGCCCAAGTAGCGAGGAGCAAACTTAGTGGACTCAACTCGCAGCCTGATGTTACGGGCGGAGAGCCACACCAAGTCGCCAGGAGCAAAGGCCGGGGCAGGGCGCCGATGTGCATCGGCGGAGGACCTCATTCTCTCCTTCGAGGCCCGAATGGCATCCTGAGTGCGGTCCCAAATGTCCCGTGCCTCCACTGCCCAGTCTGCCACCCTGGAGTCAGCAGAGGACACGGGCATAGGCACAGGAACCCGCGGATGCTGGCCGTAATTAAGGAGGAAAGGAGTCTGACCGGTGGAATCGGCTACAGCGTTATTAAGGGCGAACTCTGCCCATGGTAATAAAGATGCCCAGTCATCCTGCCTGGCAGAAACAAAATGTCGCAGATATGTGACCAGAGTCTGATTGGCCCTCTCTACCAACCCATTCGTCTCGGGATGATATGCGGAAGAGAGATTTAACTCAATGCTGAGAAGACGACAAAGCTCTCTCCAGAACCGAGACGCAAACTGGGGACCCCGGTCACTGACAATTTTGTCTGGCATGCCGTGTAGGCGGAAGATGTGTCTTATGAACAACGCTGCCAAGGCCCGTGCAGAAGGTAACCGTGGAAGCGGCACCAAGTGCACCATTTTCGAGAAATGATCGGTAATTACCCAAATGACGGTACAGCCGCGAGACTTGGGCAAACCCACTACAAAGTCCATCCCGACCATCTCCCAGGGCCTGTCTGCCACCGGCAAGGGATAGAGTAACCCAGACGGCCGTTGTCGAGGAGACTTATTTTTGGCGCATGAGACACACGCCAGAACGTAATCCCTGACATCTCGCAGCATATGCGGCCACCAGTACGTCCTCGCCAGCAGCTCAGATGTCCTTTTAGTCCCAAAGTGTCCACCCACCCTGGAGGAATGAGCCCAAGAGAGAACCTCCGGTCGCAAATTTATGGGCACAAAAGTCTTGCCTGGAGGCACAGACTCAAGCGACACCGGAGCCACGGTTCTCAAGCTCTCAGAAGGAACAATAAGCCGAGGCTCTCCTTCCTCCTCCTCAGATGACACAACAGAGCGAGAAAGAGCATCAGCTCGAATGTTCTTCTCCCCAGCGACATAATGGAGGGTGAAGTGGAATCGGGAGAAGAATAAGGACCATCTGGCCTGGCGAGAATTTAGCCTCTGGGCTGTTTGCAAATATAGCAAATTTTTATGGTCTGTAAATACTTGAAAGGGAAAACGAGCCCCCTCCAAGAGATGTCTCCACTCAGAGAAAGCCAATTTCATCGCTAGCAACTCCCTGTCCCTGATGGAATAATTCCTCTCCGCTGGTGTGAAGGTCTTGGAGAAGAAAAAGCACGGATGCTTCCGACCTTGAGCATCCTTCTGGAAGAGGACTGCTCCAGCACCAACGGAAGAGGCATCCACCTCCATTATAAACGGCTTATCGACATCGGGACGATGTAGGATGGGAGCGCTAGCAAAATGAGACTTAGTAGAAGAAAAGGCCCTGGAGACCTCTTCAGACCACACTTTGGGATTTGCTCCCTTCTTGGTGAGGGCTACCAAGGGAGCTACCAAAGTTGAGAAATGGGGGATGAACTGGCGGTAATAATTAATGAACCCCATAAAGCGCTGCACCGCTTTAAGTGAATGGGGTTCTTGCCAGTCCATCACAGCCTGTAGTTTGGCAGGATCCATAGCCAATCCTTGGGCAGAGATGATATAGCCCAAGAAAGGTAAAGACTCCTGCTCAAACACACACTTCTCCAACTTTGCGTAAAGAGAGTTTGCCCGTAAGAGGTCGAAGACTCTGCCAACATCTCTCCGGTGGGAGTCAATATCTGGAGAGAAGATGAGAATATCATCCAGATAGACTACGACCGAGGTGGAAAGCATATCCCGGAAGATGTCGTTGACAAAGTCTTGGAAAACGGCTGGGGCATTACAGAGCCCGAAGGGCATCACCAGATACTCATAATGCCCATCTCTGGTGTTAAACGCCGTCTTCCATTCGTCCCCCTCACGAATGCGAATCAGGTTATAAGCTCCCCGCAGGTCTAATTTGGTAAATACCTTAGCTCCCCGTAGCCTATCAAAAAGCTCAGAAATCAGGGGCAGCGGGTACTTATTTTTAACGGTGATGGCGTTAAGACCCCTGTAGTCTATGCAAGGACGCAACTCTCCATTCTTCTTCTGTACGAAGAAGAACCCTGCCCCAGCTGGTGACACTGACTTCCTAATAAATCCTCTTGCCAAATTCTCCTGGATGTATTGGGACATAGCCTCCGTTTCCGGGAGAGAGAGGGGATAGACACGTCCCCGAGGAGGTTCTGCTCCAGGCAAGAGATCTATAGGACAGTCATAGGGACGGTGAGGCGGAAGGGTCTCCGCGGCTTTTTTGGAAAAGACGTCTGCATAAGACCAATAGTGTTTGGGGAGAGTAGAGAGATCTGCGGGTATCTCAGTGGTGGAAACCTGAACGCACTCTTTCACACATCTGCCCTTACAGGATTCACTCCAACCCAATATCCTCCCAGAGGTCCACTCAATATGTGGGGAGTGGAAACGAAGCCAGGGCATTCCCAGCAGAATCTCATCCATTCCCTCGGGAAGGACAAGAAGGGAAATAGTCTCCTGGTGGGATGGGGACATGGCTAACGTGAAAGGGACAGTCTGATGTGTGATCTGTAATGGAAGTGTCGACCCATTCACCACTCTCACGGTTACTGGTTTGGCTAGCATAGCCAGAGGTATTGCGTGGCGCTGAGCAAAAGCAGAAGACATAAAATTTCCCTCTGCTCCTGAATCCACACAAAGCTCTACTGTAAGAGTGGATATGCCTAACAGGATTGTCCCTTTAAAGGACAATTTTGAGGAAAATGCCGCGGTGTCCAGTGAACCTCCTCCAATGGACACTAGACGCGATCGTTTTCCCGACCGCCGTGGACATTTATTAGCGAAATGTCCCGGTTGCTGGCAATTTTTACATAGCACAGGCACTCGAGCGGTCTGAGACCTAGATCCCGCTCGAGAAACCTCCATGGCCTCATGGGAGTCGGACGCCATAACAGGAGATTCTAGAGGTTTGGCAAAGATGGGAGCCAGCCGAAACCTCTGCCTACACTGGGTCCGCTCCAACCTCCGCTCGTTAAAACGGAGATCGATGCGGGTAGCTATAGTAATAAGCTCCTCCAGTGTGGCGGGAATCTCCCTGGTGGCCAAGGCGTCCTTCACATGATCTGCCAGTCCTCTCCAGAACACCGGAATAAGGACTTTATCCGGCCATTCCAGCTCAGAAGCTAGAGTCCGGAATAGGATGGCAAACTGGCTGACCATGGACGAAGCCTGAGTAATTGCCAACAATTGGAGCGCGGTATCGTGGGTGACACGAGGTCCCAGAAAGACCTGCCTCAGAGCGTCCAGGAAGATAGGAGCACTCTGCACCACACGATCACCACGTTCCCAAAGCGGCGTTGCCCACTCCAACGCCCTGCCCGACAAGAGAGATATAATGAATCCCACTTTCGCCCGTTCCGTAGGAAAACGTGCAGCCAGCAGCTCGAGATGTATGGAGCACTGGCTCACGAATCCCCGACATGGCTTACTGTCACCAGCAAACTTGTCTGGAAGCGGGAGACGGGATAAGGTCGGAGCAGGGGTGGCAGCGGACAAGCTGGCTGCAGCTGCACTTGCAGCCTGAACAGCGACAGCAGTAACGTCCACAGCTGAGGTTGTGCGCTCGAGAGCCGCCAACCTACCCTCCAGCTGCTGGATGTACTGCTGTAGACGCTGACCGTCTGCCATTTACTAGCCAGACCCTGGCGCTAGTATTATGTTAGGACTGGCGGAACGCACCAAGACAGGTGACGAAGATGCGTTCGCAGTCCGGGGTCCACCGTGCAGGTGAGAACCTGCTGCTAGCAATTTGCAGACTCTATAGCGGTACACTAAAGTAAACACGCGTGGGTTAAACCTCACCCAGCGTGAGGAAAGCGATCCTGTTAATTCACAGGACCGCAATACCGCACTAGAGAGCGAGCAAGTGGCCAGCGGACTTAACCCCAGAAGGGATTGAAGCCCGATTAGGCCCTTGCTGGCACAACACCGCAACTGGGTGTGTAGAGAACCTTCAGAAATATAAGCGCACAAGTGCGCGAGCGATGCCGCACTAACGGACGCCACTAACCACCCAGACTTGGGTATGGAAAGCGCAAGGCAGGCGCACGGCGCCGTACTGGCAGGCACAGCTACAGGACGCTGTGATGTGTGTTTAGTGTAGTAGGCTAAGTCGGGCGCTAGATAGTAGCCGTACACCTTCCGCGAACAGACATTCAATAGGGAAGGGGTAACCAAGAACGACTTGCACTCACACATACACACATATCAATTGTAAGACAATACTAGCGCATGGCCGTGCGGTCATGCGCAGTTTATATAGCTGCAGCACAGGAAATGGCTACAGAACTTTTGCCCTTCTAGGACCTGCCAAGAGGACCAATGGAATGTGCCGCAGAGCCTGAGCACATGACCCTCAATCTCCAACGGGAGATCTTGCCCTGGGCATGCTCAGTGTGTGCAGATAAGGACTTAGTCCCAGAGAAGTCCGCTCGCTGCTGACCAGAATAGGCTTCAAAGGCAGAAGCTGGAGAAGCAGCAATAACTCTTCTCACAGAGTCAGACTGAGCGAGACGCTGGGATCGACGTCCCTGCTGAGCAGACTCCACTGCGGCTGGAGGGGAATGGGAGACCGCAGCGGAGACGGATCGAGATTCCCCCTGTGCAGCAGAGGAAACTCGACTCCTAACACCCACTGATTTGATTTTTTTTTTTTTTTTCAGGTAGACTTTAGAAAAAAAAAATACAAAAAAAATGATTTTTTTTCAGGAATAATTTAGAAACCAAATAAAATAAAATGATTTTTTCAGGGAGAATTTAGAAAACAAATAAAACAAAAAATAGGCTTTCTAGGGCCCACTGAGTGAGAGAGGACGCACACAGGAGTCAGGAGTGGCACACAAGCCCAGAGACCAATATTTATCTCCCACTGATTGATTTAGTGATTTTTTCAGGTAGATTTTGGAACCCAAATCAAGCAAAAAAATTAATAGGCTTTCTATGGCCCACAATTGGAGAGAGAGAGAGATGGCACACCCAGGAGTCAAGACTGGCACACAAGCAGAAAGGACAATATTAATCTCCCACTGATTTGTTTTTTTTTGTTTTTTTTCAGGGAGACTTTAGAAAAAAAAAATACAAAAAAAATGATTTTTTTCAGGAATAATTTAGAAACCAAATAAAATAAAATGATTTTTTCAGGGAGAATTTAGAAAACAAATAAAACAAAAAATAGGCTTTCTAGGGCCCACTGAGTGAGAGAGGACGCACACAGGAGTCAGGAGTGGCACACAAGCCCAGAGGCCAATATTTATCTCCCACTGATTGATTTAGTGATTTTT
Organism: Ranitomeya imitator; assembly: GCF_032444005.1. Lineage (NCBI taxonomy): Eukaryota > Metazoa > Chordata > Amphibia > Anura > Dendrobatidae > Ranitomeya > Ranitomeya imitator. Next base: position 105,431,031 of record NC_091283.1, on the reverse strand, counting down.
TCAGGTAGATTTTGGAACCCAAATCAAGCAAAAAAATTAATAGGCTTTCTATGGCCCACAATTGGAGAGAGAGAGATGGCACACCCAGGAGTCAAGACTGGCACACAAGCAGAAAGGGCAATATTAATCTCCCACTGATTTGTGTTTTGTTTTTTTTCAGGGAGACTTTAGAAAAAAAAATACAAAAAAAATGATTTTTTTCAGGAATAATTTAGAAACCAAATAAAATAATATGATTTTTTCAGGGAGAATTTAGAAAACAAATAAAACAAAAAATAGGCTTTCTAGGGCCCACTGAGTGAGAGAGGACGCACACAGGAGTCAGGAGTGGCACACAAGCCCAGAGGCCAATATTTATCTCCCACTGATTGATTTAGTGATTTTTTCAGGTAGATTTTGGAACCCAAATCAAGCAAAAAAATTAATAGGCTTTCTATGGCCCACAATTGGAGAGAGAGAGATGGCACACCCAGGAGTCAAGACTGGCACACAAGCAGAAAGGGCAATATTAATCTCCCACTGATTTGTGTTTTTTTTTTTTCAGGGAGACTTTAGAAAAAAAAAATACAAAAAAAATTATTTTTTTCAGGAATAATTTAGAAACCAAATAAAATAAAATGATTTTTTCAGGGAGAATTTAGAAAACAAATAAAACAAAAAATAGGCTTTCTAGGGCCCACTGAGTGAGAGAGGACGCACACAGGAGTCAGGAGTGGCACACAAGCCCAGAGGCCAATATTTATCTCCCACTGATTGATTTAGTGATTTTTTCAGGTAGATTTTGGAACCCAAATCAAGCAAAAAAATTAATAGGCTTTCTATGGCCCACAATTGGAGAGAGAGAGATGGCACACCCAGGAGTCAAGACTGGCACACAAGCAGAAAGGGCAATATTAATCTCCCACTGATTTGTGTTTTGTTTTTTTTCAGGGAGACTTTAGAAAAAAAAATACAAAAAAAATGATTTTTTTCAGGAATAATTTAGAAACCAAATAAAATAATATGATTTTTTCAGGGAGAATTTAGAAAACAAATAAAACAAAAAATAGGCTTTCTAGGGCCCACTGAGTGAGAGAGGACGCACACAGGAGTCAGGAGTGGCACACAAGCCCAGAGGCCAATATTTATCTCCCACTGATTGATTTAGTGATTTTTTCAGGTAGATTTTGGAACCCAAATCAAGCAAAAAAATTAATAGGCTTTCTATGGCCCACAATTGGAGAGAGAGAGATGGCACACCCAGGAGTCAAGACTGGCACACAAGCAGAAAGGGCAATATTAATCTCCCACTGATTTGTGTTTTTTTTTTTTTCAGGGAGACTTTAGAAAAAAAAAATACAAAAAAAATGATTTTTTTCAGGAATAATTTAGAAACCAAATAAAAAAAAATGATTTTTTCAGGGAGAATTTAGAAAACAAATAAAACAAAAAATAGGCTTTCTAGGGCCCACTGAGTGAGAGAGGACGCACACAGGAGTCAGGAGTGGCACACAAGCCCAGAGGCCAATATTTATCTCCCACTGATTGATTTATTGATTTTTTCAGGTAGAATTTAGAACCCAAATCAACCAAAAAAATAAATAGGCTTTCTATGGCCCACTATTTGTGAGAGAGATGGCACGCTCAGGACTGGCACACAAGCCCAGAGGCCAATATTAATCTCCCACTTTTTTTTTTTTTCCAGGGAAAATTTATAAACCCAATAAAAAAAATAATAAATAGGCTTTCTATGGCCCACTATCTCAGAGAGAAAGATGGCACGCTTAGGACTGGCACACAAGCCCAAAGGCCAATATTAATCTCCCACTGATTGATTTATTGATTTTTTCAGGTAGATTTTGGAACCCAAATCAAGCAAAAAAATAAATAGGCTTTCTATGGCCCACTGAGAGATGGCACACACAGGAGTAAGGAGTGGCACACAAGCCCTGAGGCCAATATTTTTCTCCCACTGATTGATGTAGTGATTTTTTCAGGTAGATTTTAGAACCCAAATCAAGCAAAAAAATAAATAGGCTTTCTATGGCCCACTGAGTGAGAGATGACACAGACAGGGATGGCACTCTAGCAGAAATGTCAATCTTAATCTCCCACAAAAAAAAAAAAAAGGAACTGTCCTTCAATTACTATCTCCCTGCAGTAATCTCAGCCAGGTATGGCAGGCAGCAATAAGGAGTGGACTGATGCACAAATTAAATAAAAAGTGTGGACAAACAAACAAGATAGCTGTGCAGAAAGGAAGGAACAAGAGGATTTGTGCTTTGAAAAAAGCAGTTGGTTTGCACAGCGGCGTACACACAGCAATGCAGCTATCAGGGAGCCTTCTAGGGCAGCCCAATGAGCTACAGCGCTGAGGGGAAAAAAAAAAAAAAATGTAGCTTCCACTGTCCCTGCACACCGAAGGTGGTGTTGGGCAGTGGAAATCGCTACAGCACAAGCGGTTTGGTGGTTAATGGACCCTGCCTAACGCTATCCCTGCTTCTGACGAAGCGGCAGCAACCTCTCCCTAGGCTCAGATCAGCAGCAGTAACATGGCGGTCGGCGGGAACGCCCCTTTATAGCCCCTGTGACGCCGCGGACAGCAAGCCAATCACTGCAATGCCCTTCTCTAAGATGGTGGGGACCAGGACCTATGTCCTCACGCTGCCCACACTCTGCGTTTACCTTCATTGGCTGAGAAATGGCGCTTTTCGCGTCATTGAAACGCGACTTTGGCGCGAAAGTCGCGTACCGCATGGCCGACCCCGCACAGGGGTCGGATCGGGTTTCATGAAACCCGACTTTGTCAAAAGTCGGCGACTTTTGAAAATGTTCGACCCGTTTCGCTCAACCCTACTTGTTACATTAGAGTTTATTGTAACCTGTATTCTTCCCTGTAGCAGCTAATCGGCAAGATATAATTCACTGCTTCTTATAGACTCTATATACTGCATATGCTTTTATTAAGTCCTTGTACCTTGGTTGACAGCTCACAACACAATATAATGCCATGCCACACTAGCAGGGGCATACATAGAAATCATGAGCCCCCTTAGCAGAAGTTCAAATGCCCCCACCCACACCCCTATTTGCCCCAAATGAAAGGAAAAAAATCTTTAGTGGGTCACAGAAGACATGTCTCACAACTTGCAGCCCTTGTTGAGTAATTTTCATACTATTGAATTCCTAGTTAGTTTTTACTTTAATTGTCCCCATAAAGTATGATGCCAACACAGGTGCCCTGCAAGCACTGTATGACACCCACACGTGATATCGGGACATTGTTACACCTGCTGCTCTCTGAGAAGCACAGGCTCAATGATGGAAGAGGGAGCTGATGACTCTGTTCCATCAATTGTATTCACAGTTAGTTGCTGAGACTGCTCTCAGCGAGTGAGCCCTGAGGCTTTCCGGCAGAGTCTGTCCGAAGTATATGCTGCGGTGATTTTATCCATCTGGCTAAGGTGGCTTTTGATGCTTTCTTTCCTTTATTCTTTCCTGCTATCTGGATGAAGAGGTTTGAGTCCATTCTCCAACTCTCCATGAGTTTTAAATACTGTAGGATTGTCCTTTGGATGTTAAAAGAGTGGAGAGAGCCTTCTTTCTCGTTAGTATTGCCCACCTCCTGCCAAAACCATAATATCTCCTGATGTCTGTGTAAGTCAGTCACCACCTTGGAAAGAAAGGCAGGATCCAGTTTTAAGATGATGCAGTCCTCCTGGATCCTTAGATACAGGTCTCTTATGGAAAGAACCTGGATTTCTCCTATACGTCTTGCTGAGGTTATTGCTAAAAGAAGAACTGTTTTGAATGTTACCAACTTGAGGTCTGCTTGGTCTAGAGGTTCATAAGGGTCTTTTCGTAGATAATTTAGCACTAAATTGAGGTCCCGGGGGGCACGGAGCTACGTATTGTGGGTGTAATACATTGAGGGGCCTTAATGAACCTTACCACCCAGCAGGGCTGCCACTAGAAATTTCGGGCCCCATACTGGCAAAATTTTCAGGGCTCCCTTGAGACTCCCCCCAGGCTCCACCCCAGCCCCGCCTCCACGCTCTACCCCTCGAACTGTCCACAGTCCCACCGCTCTCTCTTGGAAAAACTCCACTTCTCACCTATCACACATTAACAGTTCCCATCACCAGATCACACATATAGCCAGCAGCTTTTGTTTTGGCCAAAAGATTTTTTAAGCCGCCGCCATAACACGGTAGACACTTTTGGCCGGGCCCTACTCTTCTGTAACCTATTAAATATTTGTTAAAATATGCAATACAATTTAGGCATATTTTTATTTATTTTTCAATTTTTAAAATGACCAATAATGTCACATACAAGGAACAAATACCGCTACACCATGACCAGACCGCATATTACCACCACAGTGATCGAATAATATCACATGCAAGGAACAAATACCGCAACACCATGTCCAGACCACATATTACCACCACATAGTGACTGAATACTACAATTCTGATCAGTAATAAAAAAAAAGCACCATACTATCACTATAAGTGCCATTATACACAGGAGATCTGCACTTAGTATGCAGTGTCTGTGTACAGATAATACAGTGATCACTAGTGAAATTATACACAGGAGCTCGGTATATAGTATGCAGTGTGTAGTGTCAGTGTATAGGTAACACACTGACTCACCAGTGACGTCTGTAGGTGAAGTCCTTCATCTTTCATCCAGCACAGACCGCCATCACTTCTTCCAGCCAGGACTCGACTCTGCAGGAAATAACAGTTATCTCGAGCTCCGCTTGTAGAACACATTACTTAATTTTTCCCAACTTCTACATACACCATATGAAGAAAAAGAGGCGACATAGGGTCACTCTACACAGTAACAGGACCGCCCCCTCATTTAAAACAGTGTCCTCAAAAAATAAAATAAATACATCACTGCAGTAATAATATCCCTTAATTAGCCCCTATGGTAATAATATTCCCCATCCTGGCCACCGTGTGTCTCATTACAGGCGTCAGCCATATGTTCTCCCATCCTGCCCTCATGAGTATCCATTCTGCCCCATATGATCTCCCCATCCTGCCCCATCTGACTCCATCATATACATCCTGCCCCATGATCCTGCATGATCTGTCTCCAATCCTGCCCCATCTGTCTCCAATTCTGCCCCCAGTGTCTCCAATCATGCCCCAATGTCTGCAATCCTGCCACTTGTCTCCAATCATGCCCCCTGTGTCTCCATTCTGCCCTATCTGTCTCCAGTCATGCCCCCATGTCTTTCATCCTGCCCCGTGTCTCCAATCATGCCCCGTATCTCCATTCTGCCCCTGTGTCCAGCATTCTGCCCCTGTGTCCAGCATTCTGCCCCCATGTTCAGCATTCTGCCCCTGTGTCCAGCATTCTGCCCCCGGGTCTCACAGTCTGCCCCCGTGTCCAGCATTCTGCCCCCGTGTCTAGCATTCTTCCCCCGGGTCTCACAGTCTGCCCCGTGTCCAGCATTCTGCCCCCGTGTCCAGCATTCTGCCCCCGTGTCCAGCATTCTACCCCCGTGTCCAGCATTCTGCCCCCATGTCTGTCTGCCCATTTCCAGCATTCTGCCCCATGTCTCTGTCTGCCCCCGTGTCCAGCATTCTGCCCCCGTGTCTGTCTGCCCATATCCAGCATTCTGCCCCCGTCTCTGTCTGCCCATTTCCAGCATTCTACCCCATGTCTCTGTCTGCCCCTCTGTCCAGCATTCTGCCCCAGCGTGTCCAGCATTCTGCCCCAGCGTGTCCAGCATCTCTGCCCCGGGGCCCCCTGGATCGCCACTCTCAAAAAAAAAAAAAAAAAAAATAGTTTTTACCTGGCCGTGCTCCTGCGGCGGGTGAAGCTCACTCCCTCCACGCAGGTGAAGCACGCACTCGCCGGCAGCTGACAATGACTTCAGACGCCGGCGAAGTGCGTACTGCGGCTCAAGTCAGCTGCCAGCATCTGGCTGGCGGCTGTTAACTATTGATGTGCGGGCGCGGGCCCGCACGTCAATGGCGTGCCGCAGCGCCTGTAGGGGGGGCCCGGTGAGCAGATGAGATGGGGCCCGATGCGGGCCCCCTCTGCTCACTGGGCCCCATACGCCAGTCATGGCTGTAATGCCCTGATGGCGGCCCTGCCACCCAGGGGTGATCTGCCAGAGGATAATCAAAAAAAGACCCAGGGCTAAAACTTTTTAATGTACTAGGCCTTAGACCCTTATTGAAGCCAGCCTGAAGAAAGTCTAGAACCTGAGGAATATTAGGATCCTTACTGAAGGGATACTGAGCCTGCACAGTCTGAACACAATGTTTTCCAGACTTTGAGTTATATAGCTGAGGTAACAGGCTTTCTACTCTTTTGCAAGGTAGATATGACTGACTCCGACAAGCGCCTTGATTTCAGGATCTCCTTCTCAAGATCCAAGCTGAAGGCTGCAAGAACTCTAGATTCTGTTGAATGGGAGGGCCCTGCGTCAGAAGATTCCATTGTGATGGTAGGAGAATTGGGTCTTCTAACAACATCTGTTTCAACACCGGGAACCAGCTCTTTTTGGGCCAGTACGGAACTATTAGAATAACTGATGTCTGACTTTCCTGGATTTTCCGTAGAACCCTTGGTATTAAGGGCAGTGGAGGGAAGATGTATGCTAGCCCCATATCCGAGTCCTGTGCTAAGGCTTCTACTGCAGTCGGATTGTCTGCTGGATTTAACGAGAAGTCTTCTGCTTTTATATTTCTCTTTGAGGCGAACAAGTCTATTTCTGGAGAACCCCAGACCCTGGTAAGTTGCGCAAAGACCTCCTGATTTGAGGCCCACTCTGCGGCTTGTGTTATGAAAGGCAATTCAGAATCACAATGGACATGGAGGTCAGAGCACATACAGTGAACTGACAATAACCCAAAATAATAGAACAAGCTCTGAGACGTGGGAACTCTGCAGACCGCAATCCCTAAGCCTATCAAACCACACTAAAGGTAGCCGTGGAGCGCTCCTGACCAGAACCTAGGCGCCTCGTCACAGCCTGAGAAACTAGCTAATCCTGAAGATAGAAAAATAAGCCTACCTTGCCTCAGAGAAATTCCCCAAAGGAAAAGGCAGCCCCCCACATATAATGACTGTGAGTAAGATGAAAACACAAACATAGAGATGAAACAGATTTAGCAAAGTGAGGCCCGACTAGCTGAACAGAACGAGGATAGGGAAGATAACTTTGCGGTGAGCACAAAAACCTATAAAAAACCACGCAGAGGGGACAAAAAGAGCCTACGCACCGACTAACGGTACGGAGGTGGTCCCTCTACGTCTCAGAGCTTCCAGCAGGCGAGAAAAACCAATAAAGCAAGCTGGACAGAAAAATAGCAACAAAATAACATAAGCAAAACTTAGCTTTGCAGAACAGCAGGCCACAGGAATGATCCAGGGAAAAAACAAGTCCCACACTGAAACATTGACAGGAAGCATAGATCAAAGCATCAGGTGGAGTTAAGTAGAGAAGAAGCTAACGAGCTCACCAGATCACCTGAGGGAGGAAACTCAGAAGCTGCAGTACCACTTTCCTCCACAAACGGAAGATCCCAGAGAGAATCAGCCGAAGTACCACTTGTGACCACAGGAGTGAACTCTGCCACAGAATTCACAACAGTACCCCCCCTTGAGGAGGGGTCACCGAACCCTCACCAGAGCCCCCAGGCCGACCAGGATGAGCCACATGAAAGGCACGAACAAGATCGGGAGCATGGACATCAGAGGCAAAAACCCAGGAATTATCCTCCTGAGCATAACCCTTCCATTTAACCAGATACTGGAGTTTCCGTCTTGAAACACGAGAATCCAAAATCTTCTCCACAATATACTCCAATTCCCCCTCCACCAAAACCGGGGCAGGAGGCTCAACAGATGGAACCATAGGTGCCACGTATCTCCGCAACAATGACCTATGGAATACGTTATGTATGGAAAAAGAATCTGGAAGGGTCAGACGAAAAGACACAGGATTAAGAACCTCAGAAATCCTATACGGACCAATAAAACGAGGTTTAAACTTAGGAGAGGAAACCTTCATAGGAATATGACGAGAAGATAACCAAACCAGATCCCCAACACGAAGTCGGGGACCCACACGGCGTCTGCGATTAGCGAAAAGTTGAGCCTTCTCCTGGCACAAGGTCAAATTGTCCACTACCTGAGTCCAAATCTGCTGCAACCTGTCCACCACAGTATCCACACCAGGACAGTCTGAAGACTCAACCTGTCCAGAAGAGAAACGAGGATGGAACCCAGAATTGCAGAAAAACGGTGAAACCAAGGTAGCCGAGCTGGCCCGATTATTAAGGGCGAACTCAGCCAAAGGCAAAAAGGACACCCAGTCATCCTGATCAGCAGAAACAAAGCACCTCAGATATGTTTCCAAGGTCTGATTGGTTCACTCGGTCTGGCCATTAGTCTGAGGATGGAAAGCCGAGGAAAAAGACAAGTCAATGCCCATCCTACCACAAAAGGCTCGCCAAAACCTCGAAACAAACTGGGAACCTCTGTCAGAAACAATATTCTCTGGAATGCCATGCAAACGAACCACATGCTGGAAGAACAAAGGCACCAAATCAGAGGAGGAAGGCAATTTAGACAAGGGTACCAGATGGACCATCTTAGAAAAGCGATCACAGACCACCCAAATGACTGACATCTTTTGAGAAACGGGAAGGTCAGAAATAAAATCCATAGAGATATGTGTCCAAGGCCTCTTCGGGACCGGCAAGGGCAAAAGCAACCCACTGGCACGAGAACAGCAGGGCTTAGCCCGAGCACAAATCCCACAGGACTGCACAAAAGCACGCACATCCCGCGACAGAGAGGGCCACCAAAAGGATCTAGCCACTAACTCTCTGGTACCAAAGATTCCAGGATGACCAGCCAACACGGAACAATGAAGTTCAGAGATAACTCTATTCGTCCACCTATCAGGGACAAACAGTTTCTCCGCTGGGCAACGATCAGGTTTATTAGCCTGAAATATTTGCAGCACCCGCTGCAAATCAGGGGAGATGGCAGACACAATTACTCCTTCCTTGAGGATACCCGCCGGCTCAGTTAAACCCGGAGAGTCGGGTACAAAACTCCTAGACAGAGCATCCGCCTTCACATTTTTAGAGCCCGGAAGGTACGAAATCACAAAGTCAAAACGGGCAAAAAACAACGACCAACGAGCTTGTCTAGGATTCAAGCGCTTGGCAGACTCGAGATAAGTCAAGTTCTTATGATCAGTCAATACCACCACGCGATGCTTAGCTCCTTCAAGCCAATGACGCCACTCCTCGAATGCCCACTTCATGGCCAGCAACTCTCGGTTGCCCACATCATAATTACGCTCAGCAGGCGAAAACTTCCTGGAAAAGAAAGCGCATGGTTTCATCACTGAGCAACCAGAACCTCTCTGCGACAAAACAGCCCCTGCTCCAATCTCAGAAGCATCAACCTCGACCTGGAACGGAAGAGAAACATCTGGTTGACACAACACAGGGGCAGAAGAAAAACGACGCTTCAACTCTTGAAAAGCTTCCACAGCAGCAGAAGACCAATTGACCACATCAGCACCCTTCTTGGTCAAATCGGTCAATGGTTTAGCAATACTAGAAAAATTGCAGATGAAGCGACGATAAAAATTAGCAAAGCCCAGGAACTTTTGCAGACTTTTCAGAGATGTCGGCTGAGTCCAATCATGGATGGCTTGGACCTTAACAGGATCCATCTCGATAGTAGAAGGGGAAAAGATGAACCCCAAAAATGAAACCTTCTGCACACCAAAGAGACACTTTGATCCCTTCACAAACAAAGAATTAGCACGCAGGACCTGAAAAACCGTTCTGACCTGCTTCACATGAGACTCCCAATCATCCGAGAAGATCAAAATGTCATCCAAGTACACAATCAGGAATTTATCCAGGTACTCTCGGAAGATGTCATGCATAAAGGACTGAAACACTGATGGAGCATTGGCAAGTCCGAACGGCATCACTAGATACTCAAAATGACCCTCGGGCGTATTAAATGCAGTTTTCCATTCATCACCTTGCTTAATTCGCACCAGATTATACGCACCACGAAGATCTATCTTTGTGAACCAACTAGCCCCCTTAATCCGAGCAAACAGATCAGATAACAATGGCAAGGGGTACTGAAATTTAACCGTGATCTTATTAAGAAGGCGGTAATCTATACAAGGTCTCAGCGAACCATCCTTCTTGGCTACAAAAAAGAACCCTGCTCCTAATGGCGACGATGACGGGCGAATATGCCCCTTCTCCAGGGATTCCTTCACATAACTGCGCATAGCGGTGTGCTCAGGCACGGACAAATTAAACAATCGACCTTTAGGGAATTTACTACCAGGAATCAAATTGATAGCACAATCACAATCCCTATGCGGAGGTAGGGTATTGGACTTGGGCTCATCAAATACATCCCGGTAGTCAGACAAGAACTCTGGGACCTCAGAAGGAGTGGATGACGAAACTGACAGAAATGGAACATCACCATGTACCCCCTGACAACCCCAGCTGGACACCGACATGGATTTCCAATCTAATACTGGATTATGGGCTTGTAGCCATGGCAACCCCAACACGACCACATCATGCAGATTATGCAACACCAGAAACCTAATAACTCCTTATGTGCAGGAGCCATGCACATGGTCAGCTGGGTCCAGTATTGAGGCTTATTCTTGGCCAAAGGTGTAGCATCAATTCCTCTCAATGGAATAGGACACTGCAAGGGCTCCAAGAAAAATCCACAACACTTAGCATATTCCAAGTCCATCAAATTCAGGGCAGCGCCTGAATCCACAAATGCCATGACAGAATATGATGACAAAGAGCAGATCAAGGTAACGGACAGAAGAAATTTTGACAGTACAGTACCAATGGTGGCAGACCTAGCGAACCGCTTAGTGCGCTTAGGACAATCAGAGATAGCATGAGTGGAATCACCACAGTAGAAACACAGACCATTCAGACGTCTATGTTCTTGCCGTTCAACTCTGGTCGAGGTCCTATCACACTGCATAGGCTCAGGTTTAAGCTCAGGTAATACCGCCAAATGGTGCACAGGTTTACGCTCACGCAAGCGTCGACCGATCTGAATGGCCAAAGACATAGACTCATTCAAACCAGCAGGCATAGGAAATCCCACCATGACATCGTTAAGGGCTTCAGAGAGACCCTTTCTGAATATTGCTGCCAGCGCAGATTCATTCCATTGAGTGAGCACTGACCACTTTCTAAATTTCTGACAATATACCTCTATCTCATCCTGAGCCTGACAAAGAGCCAGCAAATTTTTTTCTGCCTGATCCACTGAATTAGGCTCATCGTACAGCAACCCAAGCACCAGGAAAAACGCATCGATATTACTCAATGCAGGATCTCCTGACGCAAGAGAAAACGCCCAGTCCTGAGGGTCGCCGCGCAAAAAAGAAATGACGATCCTAACCTGTTGAATTGGGTCACCAGAAGAGCGAGGTTTCAAAGCCAGAAATAGTTTACAATTATTTTTGAAACTCAGAAATTTAGTTCTATCTCCAAAAAACAAATCTGGAATAGGAATTCTCGGTTCAAGCAAAGAATTCTGGACCACAAAATCTTGAATATTTTGAACTCTTGCCATGAGCTGATCCACACATGAAGACAAACTTTTAATGTCCATTGCTACACCTGTGTCCTGAACCACCCAAATGTCTAGGGGAAAAAAAAGACAAAACACAGTGCAAAGAAAAAAAAATGGTCTCAGAACTTCTTTTTTCCCTCTATTGAGAATCATTAGCACTTTTGGCTTCCTGTACTGTTATGAAAGGCAATTCAGAATCACAATGGACATGGAGGTCAGAGCACATACAGTGAACTGACAATAACCCAAAATAATAGAACAAGCTCTGAGACGTGGGAACTCTGCAGACCGCAATCCCTAAGCCTATCAAACCACACTAAAGGTAGCCGTGGAGCGCTCCTGACCAGAACCTAGGCGCCTCGTCACAGCCTGAGAAACTAGCTAATCCTGAAGATAGAAAAATAAGCCTACCTTGCCTCAGAGAAATTCCCCAAAGGAAAAGGCAGCCCCCCACATATAATGACTGTGAGTAAGATGAAAACACAAACATAGAGATGAAACAGATTTAGCAAAGTGAGGCCCGACTAGCTGAACAGAACGAGGATAGGGAAGATAACTTTGCGGTGAGCACAAAAACCTATAAAAAACCACGCAGAGGGGACAAAAAGAGCCTCCGCACCGACTAACGGTACGGAGGTGGTCCCTCTGCGTCTCAGAGCTTCCAGCAGGCGAGAAAAACCAATAAAGCAAGCTGGACAGAAAAATAGCAACAAAATAACATAAGCAAAACTTAGCTTTGCAGAGCAGCAGGCCACAGGAATGATCCAGGGAAAAAACAAGTCCCACACTGAAAAATTGACAGGAAGCATAGATCAAAGCATCAGGTGGAGTTAAGTAGAGAAGAAGCTAACGAGCTCACCAGATCACCTGAGGGAGGAAACTCAGAAGCTGCAGTACCACTTTCCTCCACAAACGGAAGATCCCAGAGAGAATCAGCCGAAGTACCACTTGTGACCACAGGAGTGAACTCTGCCACAGAATTCACAACAGGCTTGTATTTTCTTCCTGCTGATAAAATCTGCTACCTGGTTTTTTTCGCCTTTCAGATGTACTGCCGTTATGGATCTTACATTGAGTTCTGCCCAGGAGAATATTGTTTCTGCTAGGATGACACCCAAAAATGTTTTCCTCTTTTCCGGCTCGAGACTCGATTTTTTTTTTTTAACCCCTTTACCCCCAATGGTGGTTTGCACGTTAATGACCAGGCCAATTTTTACAATTCTGACCACTGTCCTTTTATGTGGTTATAACACTGGAACGCTTTAACGGATCCTGGTGATTCTGACAATTTTTTCTCATGACATATTGTACTTCATGACAGTGGTAAAATTTCTTTGATATTACCTGCATTTATTTGTAAAAAAAAATGGAAATTTGGCGAAAATATGAAAATTTCCCAATTTTCCAACTTTGAATTTTTGTGCAATTAAACCATAGAGATATGTCACACAAAATACTTTAATAAGTAACATTTCCCACATGTCTACTTTACATCAGCACAATTTTGGAACCAAAATTTTTTTTGTTAGGGAGTTATAAGGGTTAAAATTTGACCAGCAATTTCTCATTTTTACAACACCATTTAGTTTTTTTAGGGACCACATCTCATTTGAAGTCATTTTTAGGGGTCTATATGATAGAAAATAACCAAGTGTGACACCATTCTAAAAACTGCAACACTCAAGATGCTCAAAAAAACATTCAAGAAGTTTATTAACCCTTCAGGTGTTTCACAGGAATTTTTGGAATTTCTGGAATTTTTTCACAAAAAATTTACTTCAGCTTCAATTTGTTTTATTTTACCAAGGGTAACAGGAGAAAATGGACCCCAAAAGTTGTTGTACAATTTGTCCTGAGTACGCTGATACCCCATATGTGAGGGTAAACCACTGTTTGGGCACAAGTGAGAGCTCGGAAGGGAAGGAGCGCCGTTTGACTTTTCAATGCAAAATTGACAGGAATTGAGATGGGACGCCATGTTGGGTTTGGAGAGCCACTGATGTGCCTAAACAATTGAAACCCCCCACAAGTAACACTATTTTGGAAAGTAAACCCCCTAACGAACTCATCTAGATGTGTTGTGAGTGCCTCTGTGCATCATATTGCATCAAAGTGCTTCATATTGCATCATATTGCTTCATAGTGCTTCATATTGCATCATAAGTGCATCATAGTGCTTCATATTGCATTATAGTGCTTCATATTGCATCATAGGTGCTTCATGTTGCATCATGAAGCTTCATAGTGCCTTTACGCATCAAAATGTGTCAGTGCTTATGTGCATCTTATTGCATCATAGTGCTTCTGTGCCTCATGGGGTATCATTAGTCTGTCATAGTGCCTCTGTGCTTCATACTGTAGTTCCTTGGGCCTTGTGCCTTGTTTTGCCTCTGGCTGTAGGCCTTTGGGTTAGACCTTCTGACTTGTGCTTTGTTGCATGGCCGCACATTGTATCATCGGCCTACCACTTCACATTTTATCTTGGGCCTCAACTCTGGTTTTAAAGTCTTTGTGCTTTGGACCCAGATCCAACGTCTTTTGCTTCATTCTTTAACCCCTTCATGACCTTGGGATTTTTCGTTTTTTCGTGTTCGTTTTTCACTCCCCTCCTTCCCAGAGCCATAACTTTTTTATTTTTCCATCAATTTGGCCAGGTGAGGGCTTATTTTTTGCGGGATGAGTTGTACTTTTGAATGACATCATTGGTTTTAGCATTTCGTGTACTAGAAAATGGGAAAAAAATTCCAAGTGCGGTGAAATTGCAAAAAAAGTGCAATCCCACACTTGTTTTTTGTTTGGCTTTTTTGCTAGGTTCACTAAATGCTAAAACTGACCTGCCATTATGATTCTCCAGGTCAGTACGAGTTCATAGACACCTAACATGTCTAGGTTATTTTTTATCTAAGTGGTGAAAAAAAATTCCAAACTTTGCTAAAAAAAAAAATTGCGCCATTTTCCGATACTCGTAGCGTCTCCATTTTTCGTGATCTGGGGTCGGTTGAGGGCTTATTTTTTGCGTCCAAGATGACGTTTTTAATGATAGCATTTTGGTGCAGATACGTTCTTTTGATCGCCCGTTATTGCATTTTAATGCAATGTCGCGGCGACCTAAAAAACATAATTCTGGCGTTTTGAATTTTTTTCTCGCTACGCCGTTTAGCGATCAGGTTAATGCTTTTTTTTAATTGATAGATCGGGCGATTCTGAGCGCGGCGATACCAAATATGTGTAGATTTGATTTTTTTTATTGATTTATTTTGATTGGGGCGAAAGGGGGGTGATTTAAACTTTTATATTTTTTTTATTTTTTTCACATTTTTTTAAACTTTTTTTTTAAACTTTTGCCATGTTTCAATAGCCTCCATGGGAGGCTAGAAGCAGGCACAACTCGATCGCCTCTGCTACATAGCAGCGATCTGATGATCGCTGCTATGTAGCAGAAATGGAGGTGTGCTGTGAGCGCCGTCCACAGGGTGGCGCTCACAGCCACCGGTGATCAGTAACCATAGATGTCTCTAGGACCTCTATGGTTACCATCCTGATGCATCGCCGACCCCCAATCATGTGACGGGGGTCGTCGATGACGTCATTTCCGGCCACCCGGCCGGAAGCGGTAGTTAAATGCCGCTGTCTGCGTTTGACAGCGGCATTTAACTAGTTAATAGGTGCGGGCAGATCGCGATTCTAAGGATTATGAATAGACATAATCTCTGGGATGAGTAATGTGCATACATCCCAATGCTGTGCCATTATCCATGTACTAACTGTTATTGCTTTGATCTTCCCGCAGTCCAGGGTCTCTGTCTTGCAGGTCTCCTTGTAGTTTGGAAAGCTGGTCTCTAACCAAAATTTAATCTGCGCCCAGGAGGACCGATGAAGGAACAGTCCTGTGTTATAAACACATGCAGCTGATTATTGGTCTGTACACTCCTCATTGTGCAGTGTCTATGACTATCACCATACTTTTGCTGGGCAATAAGGTTTTTAAACCTATCCTGGGGCTGCGGTGTTTATCACAATAACTTGTAATATCTCACTGCGGTTCATTATTGGTATTGGGGCACAATGTGTGTGTTGCTCCATACCTTGTTTTCAACATTCATACTGAAATTGGCCATTATAGACATATATCAGACACTCACTACGGTGATTATCTTTTGTGAATCTCTTTAGATATATATATTTCTTTCATCTTTCAGATCATTTCTATATCTAGCCTGGTTTTGCCAGGGACTTTTGTCCTTGGACTTCTGTACCCACCCTGGGACCTTTACTTTGGTATTCTCCATGGTGCTGTACGGAGGGATGTAATTGAAAAAGGGAATTAGACCTACCGGTAATTCTGTTTCCAGTAGTCCCTCAGGACAGCACCCTTATTTCCCTCTCTTCTGCTTCTCTTTAGGCTTGCACAGGATCAATCTTCTGACAGATCATTCATCCGTTGGGTTGCCATGGCTCGAGATTAAGATGAAGCCATTAAATGGTTTATTACATACGCGTGTGTAAGGGCGTGTTTAGACAATTTCCTTCCATCCTTCTGTGGTACTTTGAAAAAACACTGGACAGTGGAGGTGGGAAGGGCCTTTTAACCTCTCTGTGATCCTGTCCCGCTATAGGTCAAGGAAGAACTACATCCATGGTACTGTCCTGAGGGACTACTGGAAACAGAATTACCGGTAGGTCTAATTCCCTTTTTCCTCCGGATTAAGGAGAAGGCGAAACTTGAAGTCCCTTGGGACCACCAGCTTCTTCCCCATGTCTTCCCATTCTTCTAGCATCATTGCCCTTATATGATTATTCACGGGAAATGCCCTGTTCCTACGAGCCCTCTGGCCACCGAACATTTAATCCTGAACTGTTAATAGCTCCGTGGAGTCCTCAACTTTCATGGTACCCTGGACCGCCTGCAGTAGAGTGTCCGTGTCCTCAGATGAAAAGGGTTATCTCTTCCGTTATTCTGAAATAAATCTTGCTCGAAGCTGGGTCAGAGCAGTCGGACACTTCCCCCTTCTTCCGAGCTTGGATCCATGTCCCATCTGGGTCTCTTAGGAGAGAGAGATTGGGATGGTCCTAATGCAGTGACACTAGCCTGAACCTCTTCCCTGATCCTGGTCTGAAAATAGTCACTAAAGAGGTCTGCTCCTGTGCAAGGAGCTTGACGATGCATGTTTCACACAGTTTTTTTTTCTTGTCATATGCTTTAGGAAGTCTGGTGGAGCATAATGGGCACTTATCGGACTTCCTTTTGATTGCTGTCGTGGATCGCTTAGGCGTCTCCTTGTCCTAGAAAACAATATGGAAAGGAAGGTCCTGTAGTTATTTTGGATATAGCTCAGCTGAGACACCCTTGCTATACCCCACTCACGTGGTCCAATGATAGCTCTAAGGACTGGATGTCAGGATGGCTAGCACTCTCCATCTTAACTAAGTCAGTTGTGCTGTCAGCTGTCTGTCATAAGTAGTTAAGAAGCCTTCAATACATCTGATTAGCCCTCCTTCCAAGCTCAGCTGCTCAATATTGTTGCTGTAGGTGTTCAACCATACTGCACATGCGCCCAGTGGAGCGCACGCTGACTGGACCGTAAGCACTCCTGCTCAGCGCCTGCTTCTCCTTGGGTCCCAAAAACACGCCCCCCAAGACCTGACCTGGCACGCCCCTGACAATGAAGAGCGCCAGAAACCCTGGCTCCCGTATCCCTGGACACGCCCCCCGGAAGTCGTCACTGGTGTGTGGTCTGATGATGCGGTTCGCCGGAAGTGAAGCAGGGAGATGCCGGCCAGAGAGGCTCCCCCTGAACTCACCAGCGGTGTGCCTCCTGACTAGAAGTTCAGGCCTCATGGCAGCCCATCCTGAGAACGCCGCCACAGCAACTGCTGCCCAGAGCCCTTTGAGGAGGGATGTGGCCAGCACCTGGAGCGCACAGCTCAACCGGCCACTGAGGGACCTCTTGCGGTGTCAGCAATGCTGTAGAGCTCGTGTCACCGATCCTTTACCACCCCAGAGCTCACTAGGGAGGGATGGGATCTCACCGGGAGCCGTCCTGCTCGACCGGACTCCAGGTAACTGTCTTCGCACCTTCCGTGCTCCTCTCCTGCATCTGTCCCTGATGGGTACAGGAAAAACACTGATGGGTGGTGGTGGGGAGGGGCTATTTAACATCTTCTGTGTTCCTGTCCCTATCAAGGTTACGAAGGACAACCTCCTGGTGGTGCTGTCAGGAGGGATGTCCTGGAAAATATATTTTTCCTCAGTGTATTTCTTCAGTAAACGTATCGCAGAAAAAAACGCAGCATGTTCATTATTTTTGTGGAATCGCGGCAATTCCGCACCCATAGACAAGCATTACAAAAATGCTAAAAATTCGCATGAAAAGTGCGTCTAGTTAAATAGCTCTCTATTGACAGACCCAGAAATAGCGGCAACTATTAACAATGACCTTAAACTATACTTTCAAACGAACGTTAGTGAAGAGTCATCCCCGGGTAACATATGGATGGCACATAAGAAATTTATCACAGGAACCATCATTAAACTGGCATCAACCAGGAAAAAAAACAGATCGGAATTACAAACCAAACTAGAAAATAAACTATTTAACTTAGAACAAGCCAACCAACAATCTTCCTCACGGTACCTAATCAAACAGATACGAGACGTTAAACACCAATTGAATACTGTCCTCACACATAAAACAGAACGTGCCCTAACATGGACAAAGGCCTCCTTTTACAGGCTGGCAAACAAGCCTAGCAAACTATTAGCACGGCAACTGCGCCAAAAAGAGTTATTGAACACCATCCACTCAATTAAAAAAAGTAACGGCCATGTCACAGCCCACCCTGAAGAAATTTACAAAGAATTCCATAGCTTTTACCAAAATCTATATTCTCCACCTAAGGCCCCCCCCTCGCATTCACTTCAAAACTTTTTACAACATCTATCGCTCCCTAAACTTAATGAATCATCCTCCCAAATAATGCAGGCTGAAATAACAAACGAAGATGTACAATTAACAATCCAAAAACTGAAAACTGATAAAGCCCCCGGACCCGATGGTCTTTCAGCGCCATATTATAAAAAGTTTAAAGAAATTCTCACGCCACACATTACAAAAATCTGCAATGCACTTCTAAACGGCAACCAAATGCCCCCCGAATTTTATATTGCCCACGTTGCAGTGATTCCCAAACCCAAAAAAGATCATCAGTTAACGAAAAATTACCGGCCTATCTCACTACTTAATGTAGACTTAAAAATATTCACATCCATTATTACAGAAAGAATCAACAGAGTGCTCCCCTCTCTGGTACATAGGGATCAAGTGGGATTTATACCGCGGAGACAAGGACCGGACAATATAAGACGCAATCTAGATATAATAAACTCAGCAAACAATTCACAAAGACCTACTATGCTCTTAGCCTTAGACATTGAGAAGGCATTCGACTCAGTGTCATGGCCATATCTCTTCAAAGTACTATCCTTGTTTGGACTACCCCACAAATTAATCAACTGCTTAACACTATTATATGATAACCCAACAGCATACCTCAAACTCCCAACATTGCAACCTACCCCGATAAACATAAAGAGAGGTACTAGACAGGGATGCCCACTTTCGCCAGCGCTGTTTGCCTTGGCAATGGAGCCGCTAGCCGAAGCCATAAGGACAAACCCTGACATCTTGGGACCCCCCGATCTAGGGGAGCAATATAAAGTAAGTCTGTTTGCTGACGACCTGCTCCTGACCCTCTCTAACCCACATACCACTCTTCCAAATTTATTCTCGCTATTACATGACTTTGAGTTAGTATCAGGACTTAAAATAAATATAGACAAGTCGGAGGCCCTCTTCTTGAATACGCCTGAAAGAAATCAAGCACATCTAGTGTCGCATTTTGGTTTTGAAAAAAAAGAGCACTACCTAACTTATCTAGGGATTAACCTTACGTCTAACCGATCTAATCTATATAAATGGAACTACATCCCCCTTATAAAAAATTTCCAACGGGATCTGACTAAATGGTCGTCGCTGACTCTTTCATGGCTAGGTAGAATAAACGCCATAAAAATGGTCTCTCTCCCTAGGTTTTTATACCTTTTCCGCTCCCTTCCCATTACGGTCCCCCTGAGAGTAATACGAGAAATACACACAATGGTCTCCAAATTTATATGGCTAGGGAAAAAAGCTAGAATAAAACAACAGACTATGTTTATCCACCGGAAAAAAGGAGGATTCTCCTTACCTAATTTTATAAACTATTATAAAGCGGCCCAAATTGCCCAACTAACTAGAATATGCACAACTGTAGACAAACCTAGATGGGTCCAACTGGAGTCATTTTTGTTAAAACCCTATTCCCTGATAGGTCTGCTGTGGACAGAGGCTAAACTCCCTAAACACGTCGCTGACATCTCACCTTTCGCGGCCCAGTCACTGCTCCTCTGGAGGAAAGAGAGGTTTAAGATTGAGCTGCAGACTAGAAATACGCCATTAAACTCGCTATTTGGTAACCCAGTATTTCCCCCGGGTCTCAATTCTCAATCCTTCTCATGGTGGATCCTGAGAGGAATAACCACTATAAAACATCTCTGCTCCCCGTTTAACATAATCCTTTCTAAACAGGAGTTTATTCAAAAATACGAACCGCCAGTCTGAGAGACATTTCGTATTAATCAAGTCTTTGATTTAGCAAGAAAGAGTGCAACGAATGGGAGGTCTTTCCGAGTAACTGGGTTCGAGCAGAAGTGCTTAACCGACCCACTGGGAGGAGGGGTCATTTCTTATTTATACTCATCCTTCACCAATACAAAGGAGGAAAAGAAACATAGATTTATGCAACAATGGGAGGAGGACCTGGGGTTTAATATCTCACTGGAAGAATGGCAAAACTGTTGTGGTGCTTTATCGAGAGGGTCCCACCAGGTATCCCTGGTTGAGACTTCCCTCAAGGTCTTACATAGAACATACTTGGTCCCTACGAGACTGCATACCATATATCCTCAGGTTTCTGATAAATGTTTTAGAGGCTGTGATGCACCAGGAGATATGGGTCATATATGGTGGTCCTGCCCAGCGGCGACCGATCTGTGGGGAGAGGTAAAGCTTCTGGTAGAAAGGATGCATGGAAAATAGATATCAATGAGCCCAATGACTTTCCTGCTGGGCTTAAAACCAAAGGGACTGCCCAAAAACCTATATAAACTGGTGGTCATGCTGGGAATGGCGACCAAAATACACATTGCGTCAAAGTGGAAGTCTCCTTTGCTCTCGATCTCTCAGGTTAAAGATAGGATGAACACCATCATGATTTACGAGCGCATTCAAGCGACAAGGACAGATAACTGGAACTCCTTTTTCCAAATTTGGTCACCATGGCTGGAACTATACCCGGATGATCAAGTGAGGAGGGCTCTCACCCTATCTCCATGACGAGTTGCATCTTTTCGAACTTTGTGGCGGTATGGGGGCACCAGGGGGGCCGGTGCTGGGGCTGGACCAACATTTGTTGTCACAGGGGAAAAAAAAAAAAAAATACTCTTTTCTCATTTTCAATTTTGTAAAATTGTGGAACAGTTTTATATCACTCATGATTCTGTACCTAATCCCCCTTGTTTCTGTCTTGTCTTTGTCTTGTCTTAAACGTATCAACATTTATAACTCCCTCACATAATATTAAGGTGCTGTTGATATTTTTGTATTTACTGTAAAACCAGAACTCCCATGTTGGGAGAACTTTGTGTTATTTTTCAAATAATAAAAACTTATTGAAACAAAAAAAGAAAAGCGCGTCTAAAGCCGCATGTGTTTTTCCTGCCAAGGGTATGCAGATTTGAAGCAGAAAATTCTGCTTCTATTCTGCAATTTGGGCACATAGCCTTAGGGTTTTCTTTATTCCTTTGAACAACAAATGGTCTGACCTTGGGCTGATTCTGATGATTGCTAACATTTTGGAAGATTGTCAACTTAAAAGCTCTCAATTTGTAAATAATCCTTATCACTGTAAAATTTGTTCTCACTAGTAAATTTCAAACTGTTTAGTGATAGCATTTCTCAGAAGCTTCTCTGGGGTCATATACAATGTCCTTAAATTTTTCTGCGTTGTGTACACATACTGTATGAGTGCTCTAAAACTCTATACTGCAAGTATTTCACTTTTTGTGGGTCTTATAGCACATTTAAAGTTTTGTTCAGGTTTTCAGAAAAGTGAAAGTGTCAGCCCTTTTTTAGGATCCATAACTCACTTTAGCTTCAAAAACTCCACCACACAACTAATCTAAACCTGCAAGTGTAATAGGTTCCTTATAGACACAGACATGATCAGGTGTTTGGTTGATTAGCTCATCTTGTAAATTAGTAATTAGTTACACCTGTCTCCTAATTACTCTTCAAATGATTATGAAAGTTGAAAGCATGTATTTATTTTTTATCACCTGGCTTGGAAATTTTGGCTTGCCTTTTGGAAATACATTTCTACATATAGAAATCTGTGGGGGGTTTTTTGTTTGTTTTTTTTCTTCTTCTGTCACCAGAATTTGTTTGGATTACATAAGGTGTGGAGACCCGGGGGTCAGCGGGCACTCAGGTCCGCTACCTGAAACCGCATGGACCAGGGATTGTCTCGCCGAATGCTCGCTCTGCTTTTAAACATGGACATAACGCTACTCAGACAACACAAGGTGGTGGGAAAACTGTGGCAATGTTTTATTGAACCACAAAACAGGCAGCATGTAGAACAGTCCCAGCAAAATACCCCAAGATGGTGCACATTAGAGTCTTGCCCTTCTGCTGACTCACCGGGATAATGGCAACTGTTACTTCAGCGTTGCTAGGGTCGACTACCCCACCTGTGTTACATGCACAGGAGGTAATGACAAGCTTAAGAAAATGACAGTCTAATGAGGTCCAAGGCCAGTTGACACGAGGGTCACAACCTGGCTTCTCCGAACATCTCCATGGAGCCAGGCAATTGGCAGGTGCCAATCCTAGCTTTTTCCAAATGTATCCATTGTTCAGCGATGGTCAGTGGAACAAATCTGTATTCTTCCAACCAGGGCTGAGGTCTTCTAGGTTGTTTCCTGTAGAATGAGAGATCAATGTCACTCATGATGTAGCCATAATGAATTGGCAGCAGTTCTGAAAGATCCCCAGGAATTTGCTTACATAGCGCCTTTTATTTTTAGACTCAGCATAACTGTCCCCATTGGCTCTCCCAATCTATTTTCCCTTTCAGTATGTTTTTGGAATGTGAGCGGAAGCTGGAGAACCCAGAGGAAACCCATGCAAACATTCAGAGAACATACAAACTCTTTCCAGGTGTTGTCTGTGGTAAGGTTTGAACTCAGGACCTCAGTTCTGCAAAACAGTGCTGATCACTGAGCCAGATATAGAAATCTGGTCTACACGCACTAATATCCTGGTTAGACTATGACAGACTTGTGTTTATATGTAGCAGCCAATCTAAGGAGGCAAAGTAAAAGAGGGTGGGAGACAGCTGCTCCCTGAACCAATGACAAAATAGATAGTGTGTCTCTTTTGGCTCCTGTAGGGATTCCACTCTTTATAAGGGGTTGAGGTAGGCACAGACAACAAAGCTCTTAGTCAAAAAGGAAGCTTTATTGAAAATAATGAATCTTTAAATGAAAACAAAATGGCCTTTCACCAGCAACACAGTTTAACATATTGTAAAACAGTCTTTCAGAGGTACAGGGTTCCTATTGTTTACATCGGTCTCAATGCTTACTCATTCTTAGCTGGAACTGATCAAGACAACAGAAGTGTTCCCACATCTACTTCCAGACAATAAATGAGGCAGCTCAGTTGCATTTTACATAGGTTGCAAAGCATATATAGGAGAATGGGGATTACCATTCCCACCCAGCTCTTCCAGTCATTCCTAAAACTAGGGCCGATTAGAAAACTCTCAGCACTATCTGTGTTGGAACCTTCTTTTAAGAGTCCACCTTGGTTACACATACTTCCCATCCAAGACTTGCCGGCTGAAATTTTATATACCACCCCTCTGCCAAAAGTCAAGGGGCTGAGCATCTTCTGCCAAAATGCAATATATCCATGACAGGGTATGCACATTCCCATACTGTTTCCCAGGCCTTTGCTTGACCTGAAAACTAAACTCCTGTAAAGCCAGGAACCATCATGCCACCCAGTCATTGTTCCCCTTCTTCTCCTGCATCCACCTTAGTGGGGCATGGTCAGACATTAATTTAAATTTCCTTCCCAGCAAGTAGGATCTAAGAGTGTCCAATGCCCACTTGATAGCTAGTGGACCGTTTCCAACTTGGGTACATCACCAGTTCAGCCTCCCCATTAACCTCCTGTGACAATACTGCACCCAGCCAGTCATCCGATGCATCAATTTGGACCACAAACTCCTTTGAAAAGTCCAGCGCTATTTCCACTGGCTGCCAACAGGAGGTTAACTTTAATTCCTGAAATGCCATCTTGTCCTCCAGTGGCCAGAGCGAAATTGGGTAGGCGTCAAACTTTGAGACCGCTTTCTGTAAAAGTTACAGCAGTACCATGCTCCATCTGACTTTGGCACCAACACTTCTATAATCGCCAGGTTCAGCATCCGTGACAATATATGGGTACCGTGTGTCAGCCCCCAAATCTTGTGGTAAACCATTCAACACTGTCACATTTTCCAGGGCATAGAGTTAGGTAACTTTAGTTGGTCAAAATGGACCACATAATGGAAGCTCATCAGCAGCAACATAAGACGAGATTTGTTTGGTTGTGACCAGGTTGTCAACCAAGTCATCAGGCGATACTGCTTTTCCCCACAAGTCCCAAAACACAGGAAAGACATGTCCTATAATCACTGGGTGTAACATCTCCTTAACCACCACAACTACATGGGATGTGGTACCAGAGTTGGTGCTTACATCAACATGGGCAACAGGATAATTCTTTACACCCACCACCTTCCCAAGGACTAGCTATCGTGGAAGTATGGCCCTTACCAGAGTAACCAAACTCCCGAAGTCCTGAAATCTTGTCAATTGCACCTCATTCACAGATAACAGGCATGCCTGGGGCCCCTCGCTAGGATTAGGAACAGCGCTGTAGGCAGGGTATATGAAGTAGGAACAGCACTGGCCTATGCTGCAGTCCATGGGCTTCAAGATCTTGGGACACCGGACGGCTATATGACCAGTGTAACAAAGTCACTGGAGGGAAGATATGTTTTCAATGAGGCTACTAGCTTCAGTGATTTGAAACCCAGAAGTTTTGCTTCAGCACACTAAGTTTTGAGAAGGGTTAAACATCCATTTTTAAAAGGAATGGGTTTTTGAGAACAATTACAGAGTGGGTGGAAGGTTGTTCTTCATATCTCCACCCCAGGGTGTGGTCTGGGATATAAATAGCCAGCCTTTTTGAGTCATTTGGTGTTCATTGGGTCTGGTGCTGGCTGCGCCAGAGAAATGGTTTTGTGTTAAACTGTACTGAACTTGTGATATCCTGAGCGGGCGTATCCCCAGCAGCTGCCGAGATTGTATACAATTTTGTTTTGAACAAAAACCACTGATACATTTGTTACCAAATCTGGTCAAATGCCTTTTCCAAGGACTAGATCAGTAAGATCAAGAACACTCCAAAATATATAGCTCCTACACAGACACACGGAGTACATGTCCATAAAAATTGTATCATAAAAATGTAGTAAATTAAGCAAATATACAAACCCACGTGAAGCGCGCATTGGGACTGCTCTGGACACACGCTGACAGGTTACATGGGTAAATAGGACGTTGTCTGAACATGGTCTCTGTCCCTTGGGTAGTGATATTTGGTTAGTGGGTTTATATTGAGCGGTGCATGCTCTCCCATACTAAGCCCTCTACCTTGTGACATTCGATCTATTGTTTGCACCTTTATTTGCATTATGCACCTTTTTGCCATTGCATCAAAGTTGAATGGGGTGAAAATCTTATGATGTCCGTTAGTCTGCCCAGCCTGATTTCTTTCAGTGGTTTTTTTTCTGTTTCTTGTGTCCTCACATGGAAGCCCTCTGTGCCCTACAATGATGAGCTGTTTTTATCATGATTTTTTTGTGTGACTTTTGTATATTTGTTTAATAAACTACATTTTTATGAGACAGTTTTTGTGGACATGTACTCCGTGTGTCTATGTAGGAATTTTGTTTTGCTTCTCTGCTTTGCCCTAAGGGTCTTGTTTATTTTAACTTTTGTTCTATCTCCATGTCCAGCTGAGTAAGTCGATCTATCACATCGGTGACATCACACCTCCAGCAGACTACAGCATGGAACCGATCCCTCCTTGTACTTTGGATGCCTCATAGGTGCAGTTTTAGTCCCCCTTCTGTCAGCACCCCCCCTCCTTTCTGATCTCCGTAATGTGCTGTCAAAACACCTTGACTTCAAAGAGAACTCTCAACCTCCTGGTATCTTTCCACCAGGCTCCTCAGGTCATCTGCATTCTGGGGATCTCCCCGGGCAGCCCAGTATTGAATTGTCCTCGTAGCAAGCAGATAAACCGATCCATCACAACTCTCTCCACCATCTGTGCTGGGGAAGAAGTCTCAGGCTGCAGTCATTTTTGCTTCAGGTGCAGAAGAGGTCAGACATTTGAGATTGGGTAGGCTTGTCCCTGCAATCGTCCCAGTGGTTCCCAGATCTCCTCCTTGAGTTTGCTGTACTCCTTGGCATCCTAAAAAGCCAGGTCAAAGTACAACTTCTGAGGTTCCCCACTCAGATATGGCGCCAGAACACCTGCCCACTGTTTCAGAAGGAACTTCTCCCGGTCCACCATGAGACTGAACAAAGTCAGGAATGCCTCAAATCATCACCAGAAGTCCTCTTCTGTAATGTCCGTCTTATTGTCTTCCTCACCTGTGTCTTGTCACTTCAGCTTGGTGCAATTTTCCAGATGGGAACTGTCTCTGCCAAGAGCGTCCTCTTCTACCGCTGCAGTATCTGTTGCTGCTGCAGCTGGTTTAGTTGTCTCCAGAAGGGCTCACTGTTGTTGATGCCATTGCTGCTGCTGTATGTTAACCTGTGCCAGCTGTTTAATTAGCTCCTCCATAGCTTTAGGCCATGCTTTAACAGCAGAGGCTGCCTTCATCCAAAACATAGTCTTTATACGGCAGTAACCTGTGCTCCTTGGGACTTCTGTCCACGTTCTCCACCCAATGTTGGAATTACACTTTTTGGCAGCAGTTGAGGTAAGCACAGGCAACAAAGTTCTTAATCAAAAAGAAAGATTTATTAATCTACACATTTCTTAAAATGAATACAAAAAAGGACTTTCACCAGCAAAACAGTATAACCTAAAGTAAAACAGTCTCTCTGAGGTATGCTCTCCACCTATTTACATTAGTCTCAATGCTTAGTCAGTCTACACCACCGCCGATCTCCCTGCCACTGGACCCACAGTGCCTTTAGGGATCCTGCTCCCTGTCCATGCCGTACGGGACCCCCGTACTCTCCAGCTGTTTTTGGTATCTTGTGGAGCCTTTTTGTCCATCCATTGGACAGCATCCTCTCCTTTCCCTATTGCTCCCCACTTTAAAGTGAGGTTTGATAAAGACCCATCAAGGAGTTGAAACGTTACCTTAATAAAAATAATAATAATATTAATCTTTATTTATATAGCGCCAACATATTCTGCAGCGCTTTACAGTTTAACAGTTTCAAACACAACAGTCATAAGTAACAACGTTAACAATACAATAATTAAAGCACAATAAGACTGCCACTGCCTTTATTGACCAATTCTCCACCTGGCTCCTTCACTTTCTCTCTGCTGACATTCCCACCATCATCATGGGTGACTTCAACATCCCCATTGATACCCTTCAGTCAACAGCCTCCACACTTCTGTCCCTTACCTCATCCTTTGGACTTACTCAGTGGTCCTCCGCAGCCACCCACACAGACGGACATACCCTAGACCTGGTCTTCACTCGACTCTGCTCTATCTAACTTCACCACCTCCCCTCTCCCTCTATCCGACCACCATCTGCTCACCTTCTCATCCCTGTCCTCCTCACCAGTCATCCATGTCCAGCAACATGCGCACCCCCGCAGAAACCTTGCACACCTAGACACCACCACACTCTCTGACTCCATCCTACCACTGGCATCCATATCCTCACTCCACGACACAGACACTGCCACTGCTTTCTACAATGCCACTCTTGCATCAGCTATTGACATGGTTGCCCCTCTCATCCATGGCAGAGTGCAATATATTAATAGACAACCTTGGCACAATAACACCACTAAAAAGCTCCGGCAAGTGTCCAGGGTTGCGAAGCGGCGTTGGAAGAAAACACACTCGCAAGATGACTTCACTGTATTCAAACAAGCAACACTCGCTTTTAAATCTGCTCTCACCTCTGCTATACAGGCCTACTTCACGACACTCATATTTTCCCTATCCTACAACCCCAAACAGTTATTCAAAACCTTTAACTCGCTCCTCCGCCCACTACTGCCCCCTCCAACCTCCCTCATCTCTGCTGAGGACTTTGCCACACACTTTTAAAATACGATCGACCAGACAAGGCAAGTCTTCATTGTTCAACCACCACAACCCCTTTGTATACCAGACCAATGCCCAAACCACATAACCTCCCTATCCAACATCACTTAAGGGGGGCTTAATTGTCTCCTCTCCAAATCGCACCTCACCACCTGTGCGCTCGACCCCATCCCATCCCACCTCCTCCCCAACCTCACCACCACACTTATCCCATCCTTAACCTACCTCTTCAATCTATCACTAACTTCTGGCACCTTCCCTTCTGCTTTCAAAAACGCCACAATCACGCCTATCCTTAAAAAGCCAACCCTCGATCCAACTGCTATGTCCAGATATCGCTGCTCCCATTCGCTTCCAAACTCCTGGAGCAGCACGTCCACGCTGAACTTTCCTCCCACCTCTCATCTAACTTGCTCTTTGACAATCTGCAATCTGGTTTCCGCCCCCATCACTCAACTGAGACAGCCCTGACCAAAATCACTAACAACCTACTTATCGCCACAGCTAATGGACAATACTCTGGACTCCTCCTTCTAGACCTGTCCTCTGCTTTCAACACAGTTGATCACTGCCTCCTACTAAAGATCCTCTCCTCCTTTGGCATCAAAGACCTCACCCTATCCTGGATCTCCACGTACCTTTCCAATCACACATTCAGCGTCTCCCACTCCCACACTACCTCCTCATCCCACCCTCTCTCTGTTGGAGTCCCTCAAGGCTCTGTTCTAGGACCCCTACTATTCTCAATCTACACACTTGGCCTGGGACAACTCATAAAGTCCCATGGATTCTAGTACCACCTCTATGCTGATGACACTCAGATCTACCTCTCTGGCCCAGACGTCACCACTCTGCTGTCCAGAATCCCAGAATGACTATCAGCCATATCCTCCTTCTTCTCCTCTCGCTTCCTCAAACTCAATGTGGACAAATCTGAACTCATCATCTTTCCTCCATCCCATAGATCTTCCTTACCTGACTTATCTATCGCAATCAATGACATCATGCTTTCCCCCCGTGCCGGAAGTCCACTGCCTTGGAGTAACCTTCGACTCTGCCCTGTCCTTCAAACCACACATCCAAGCTCTTTCCACCTCCTGTCGCCTCCAGCTCAAAAATATCTCCAGAATCCATCCTTTCCTCAACCGTCAATCTACTAAAATGCTTGTGCATGCCCTTATCATCTCCCGCCTTGACTACTGCAACATCCTTTTCTGCGGCCTTCCTGCACCTCTCCAGTCCATCCTTAACTCTGCTGCCCGACTAATTCATCTCTCTCCTCGCTACTCCTCCGCTTCCCCCTCTGCAAATCTCTTCACTGGCTCCCATTCCCTCAGCGTATCCAGTTTAAATTACTAATACTAACCTACAAAGCCATCCATAACCTGTCTCCTCCATATATCTCTGAACTAATCTACCGATATCTTCCCTCACGTAATCTCCGGTCCTCCCAAGACCTCCTTCTCTCCTCCACACTTATTCGCTCCTCATCCAATCGCCTCCAAGACTTCTCCCGAATATCCCCCATCCTCTGGAATTCTCTGCCCCAACACGTCCGCCTATCAACCTCATTCGGATCCTTCAGACGGAACCTGAAAACCCACCTCTTCAGGAAAGCCTACAGCCTGCAATGACCCCGCTGCATCCTCACCACTACCGAAGCTACCGCCTCACCAACATCGGAGCTCCTGCAACCTTCAACCTATTGTCTCCTTCCCCATAATCCTGTAGAATGTAAGCCCGCAAGTGCAGGGTCCTCGCCCCTCTGTCTCAGTCTGTAATTGTTAGTTTGTTTACTGTAAGTGATATCTGTAACTTGTATGTAACCCATTCTCATGTACAGCACCATGGAGTCAATGGTGCTATATAAAATAATAATAATAATAATAATAAGACGACCCTGCTCGTGAGAGCTTACAATCTACAATGAGGTGGGGGAGATACAAAGCACTGGTGTGTATTTACAATGATGTATTTACAATGATGGTCCAGCCATCTTCAGGGGGTGCGGGATAGATGGTGATAGTGAATGGGCTACACACACACAAGCATAAAATGACTTTGATTAGTGAATGTGGTAGGCAGCTCTGAACCAATGTGTTTTGAGCGAGCGCCTAAAACTATGCAAATTGTGGATGGTCCTAATATCTTGGGGTAGAGCATTCCAGAGGATTGGCGCAGCACGAGAGAAGTCTTGGAGTCGGGAGTGGGAGGTACGGATTAGTGCAGAGGTTATACAAAAGTCATTTGCAGAGCGCAGTGGTCTGTTAGGCCGATAGACCTCAATACTTTATTGATCACTGTGGTGCTCCTCAGTTAATATTTCACGTTTATGATGCAATTTGAATACATTCTCTGAGTGCTGTTGTTTTTCTGAGTTTATTCCTAAAACACGGACCCGAAATCTAGGCACAAAAAAAAAACTGATGGAATCATCTGTGCTGAAGCCTTAGTCTGCAGGTCCTACATCACCAAGACTAGCCACTTTGGTGACATCCACCTCCCATCCAGGACTTGTTACTGTAACTTTTCATTCCCTATAGACAATGTAGCTAAGCTATAATTACAACTCTGCCTCAATGGAAATTAGCTAAAAAGTAGTGAAGCAGCAAGACCTGATAGAAACAAATTGCATGTAATCATATTTTTGGGGTACTGACTTGCATTTCATTTAAGAGCTTCTGACTGGACATTTTCTTTAAAAGTCTGCAGTTTCAGTGTAGACAAATAGAGTACTAACAGCTGAGGCCATATTATTCAAACTTCATAGATAGACATTGAATGTAAATGCCCATGAGCTGCTTTGGTAGAAGATATACTTAGTAATGCAATATTTTGTATTCACCTATAACAAAAAAATTAATTCCATTACAGCATCTGCCAATCGTTTGAATTGTGATAATAAACCCATAGACTTAATGCAGTCTTGATGTGGGTGATGTATAAGTGTCTTATCACCATGTAATCCAGTTCCAGGACATATTCATGACTATATAAGAAAAGTATGGCTAATTATACCTTTCTATACTTTCACCTAGCTATATGCAATTATGGTGTATTCTGCAGCTTCCTCTTTACATTTTTTTTCCTCTGAACTGAAAATACTACATGGTTATCTCAGGCACAAGTGTCTTTCCGTCTCAAAAAATCTCTCCCATAAAAAGGGTGATCAATCAGTCATACATTTGGATTGAATACCCACCTTGTAAATGCAGCCACAATGATCACTTCATGAAAAACAATGATTTCCATGCCTGTCTTTGGTGCATAATTTTCATTGCAGAACACTGCAGTGCAATATAGAGCGGCGCAGGATTGGTTAAATAGAATTTGCTGGTTTTCATGTGGCGATGCTTACGTCTACGGTAATTACAAGACAGGCCTTTTTCTTCAGCAGCGATTCAATTCCTTGATACCCCATAGGGTTGCAATGTTCAAATCTCTATTTTTGGAAATATTGTAAACTCGTATGATCAGGCAGTGTAATGCAATAAATCCCAGCGCAGATTAATGGCATGTAGCTGAAAATGTCCATCAGTTCTTATTTTTCCTGTAAGTCTGCATTATATCACTGATAGTTTGATTTCTGCAGAATACACTTAAAGCTTAAAATGGAAATGCTGCAAATGTATTATTTTTCCGACCTTTTATTATCCATTGCACTAAGGGATAAAACATCTTTTTATGCAAAGAGTGACTGCAGACGTTCACCACAAGACCAGACAACTCCTTTAAGTGCATCTTTGGTGCAATTAGCAGGATTTGCTGCATTAACTATACCAGGGGTGTCAAACTGCATTCCTCGAGGGCTGCAAACAGGTCATGTTTTCAGGATTTCCTTGTACTGCACAGGTGATAATTTAATCACCTACACAAATAATGAGTTGGTGATTAAATTATCACCTGTGCAGTACAAGGAAATCCTGAAAACATGACCTGTTTGCAGCCCTCGAGGAATGCAGTTTGACACCCCTGAACTATACTTTGACACCCCTGAACTATACTGCTCACAGTATTTGCACATGCTCAGAAGCTGTACTCACATAATTGACCTGGCACCCTGATGCTGACCGACAGCTTTTCTCTGCAGCCTGTGGATGAAAATGCAGTCCAGTCTACAAGTACCATGTTATAGAGCAAGTGGAGCTGAGCAGATTGATATATTGTTTTGAGAAAGATTCAGTATAACCTCTGTTTTCATCAATTTTCTGATGTTTCTGGGTTTTTCGGTCCAGTGGGTGAATCTATCAGTGACTGAAATCTTTCTCTGCATGCACTCTTGTACAAAGGAAGCTGTCAGTCACTTACAGAACCGCCCACTGGACTGAAAATCCCAGAAAGGTCAGAAGATTCAATTATAGAAACTCGGGTTATACCAACACTTTACTCACAAAACTACACACGTGGTCAAAATTGTTGGTACCCCTCGTTTAATGACAGAAATGGTCACAGAAATAACTTGAAGCCTGACAAAAATAATAATAAAAGATCTATGAAAATGAACAAATGAGAGTCAGACATTGCTTTTCAACCTTGCTTCCACCGAGTATTTAAAAAAAATAACTCATGAAATAGGCCTGTGCAGAAATGATGGTACCCCTGAAAATAAAGTGACAAAAGGGACATGTTAAATCATGGTGTGTCCACTAATTAGCATCACAGGTGTCTACAATCTTGAAATCAGTGAGTGGTCCTGTATATAGGGCTACAGATACTCACTGTGCTGTTTGGTGACATGATGTGTATCACACTCAACATGGACCAGAGGAAGCGAAGGAAAGTTGTCTCAGGAGATTAGAAAGAAAATTATAGACAAACATGTGAAAGGTAAAAGTTATAAGACCATCTCCAAGCAGCTTGATGTTCCTTTGACTACAGTTGCACATATTATTCAGAAATTTAAGATCCATGGGACTGTAGCTAACCTCCCTGGATGTGGCCGCAGGAGGAAAATTGATGACCAATCAAAGTGACGGATAATACAAATGGTAACAAAAGAGCCCAGAAAAACTGCTAAACAGATTAAAGGTGAACTTCAAGCTCAAGGAATATCAGTGGCAGATTGCACCATCCGTCATTGTATGAACCAAAGTGGATTCCATGGGGGACGACCAAGGAGGGACACTGTTGTTGAAAAGAATCATAAACAAGCCTGACTGTAATTTGCCAAACTATATGTTGACAAGCCTCAAAGCTTCTGGGAGAATGTTCTATGGACAGATGAGACAAAAGTGGAACTTCTTGGCAAGGGGCATCAGCTATAGATGGAAAAATGAAGCATATCAAGAAAAGAACACTGTCCCTACTGTAAAATATGGAGGAGGCTCTGTTATGTTCTGGGGTGGCATTGCTGCATCTGGCACAGGGTGTCTATAATATGTGCAGGGTACAATGAAATCTCAAGACTATCAAGGGATTCTAGAGAGAAATGTGCTGCCCAGTGTCAGAAAGCTTGGTCTTCTATTCTGAAGTGGCCTTCTATGACCCTTGACCTAAATCCTATTGAGCATCTTTTGAAAGAGCTGAAACCTGCCGTCTGGAAAAGGCAACCTTCAAACAAGAGACAACTGGAGCAGTTTTGCTCTTGAGGAGTCAGACAAAATACCTCTCGAGAGATGCAGAAGTCTCATTGACAGTTGCAGGAATTGTTTGATTGCAGTGATTGCCTCAAAAGATTGTGCAACAAAATATTAAGTTAAGGGTACCATCATTTCTGTCCAGGCCTGTTTCATGAGTTTTTAATTTTAATTTTTTTTTAATTCCATGGAAGCATTGTTGAAAAGCAATGTCTGACTTTCATTTGTTCATTTTCATGAATTTTTTTTATTATTACTTTTGTCAGATTCAAGTTATTTCTGTGACCATTGTGAGTTTTTCTGTCACTAAACGAGGGGTACCAACAATTTTGACCACGTGCGTATATATTAATCTGCTTCACTCCCCCTGCTCTGAAATAATGATGCCTACAGATTGGACTGCATTTACATGGTGATGAGTAAGGTATTGGAAAACATTACGAGTTTGGATTAAAAAACAACATAGTTTGCCTTTTTTCTGATTTTTAGAACTAGATAACTGGAGAATTTACATCATGCATTATCTTTCTTGCTTTTTAGCTTCATAATATAGGTGTTCTTTCATAATAAACAAGCCTCATGATGAAATGCCTATTGTAAGGGCTCACTGACTTGCTATAGGCTTCTCATACCTGTATCGAGGTGTTTATGTAAGGATGTTGCTGTCCCTGCTCCTTACCTGGAACCACTTAGTCAGACAGCTGGGTTGCCGGGGGGAAGACTTTCTGCTCTGGACACAAGGGACCATGTGATGGCTGGGGCAGGGAGGAAGAGACGGGGGTGTGGTCAGTAAAGTGCGGGAGACCAGAGCGCGCCAGAGAAAGGGGACAGCGTGCCAGAGAGAAAGCAGGCTGCAGCGCTGTGCTCCCCATGACAGAGTGCTCCCCGTGAGGGCACTAAGGCTGGAGTGAGAGTGGGGACTTGGAAGCCTCTATAATCTGAGAAGACTCTTCCCCTGACAGTGCAGAGTGTTGTGAATTCTGCTTTTGGGCTCCCTCCGGTGGTTGTAGGTGGTAATGCAGTTGTCTCTGGGCTGCAGTCCTGGACAGGTGTATCTACTGATTGCAGTTCTGACTGGAGTATTTAGGTTTGCAGGACTCATTAGTCCTTGCCAGTTGTCAATGTTTCTTGGGAAGTATTTGATCTCTGTCTGGCTTCTCCTGCTTAGCTGCCAATTCAGCAAAGATAAGTGTCTGTTTCTTTTTCTATGGCACACAAGCTGTGTGCTTGTTTTTGATTGTATTCCTGCTCTGAGTTTAGTAGTCTCTGGAGTTGCAGATATACGTTCCATGTCTTTAGTTAGATGGAAGAATTTTTGTATAATCTGCTGTGGATATTTTTGGAAGGGTTTTAATACTGACCGCACAGAACTCTGTCCTATCCTTTCCTATTTTAGCTAGAGTGGCCTCTTGTGCTAAATCCTGTTTTCTGACTGTGTGTGTCTTTCCTCTCCTACTCACAGCCAATATTTGTGGGGGGCTGCCTATCCTTTGGGGTTCTGCTCTGGGGCAAGATAGTATTCCTATTTCCATCTTTAGGGGTATTTAGTCCTCCGGCTGTGACGAGGTGTCTAGGGCTTGTTAGGTACACCCCACGGCTACTTCTAGTGGCGGTGTTAAGATCAGGATTTGCGCTCAGTATAGTTACCACCTACTCCAGTGAAAGTTTTCATGCTGCTCCAAGGTCACCGGATCATAACAGCAGAGACAGTGACTCGAGTGCAGCCCTGGTGACCGCAGTGACAAGCGAAGATCCCTGAGTGTGATAAGTAACTGCCCAGTGTGTGTGTGACATCCTTACTACAGAGAAGCTGCCAGGCTTACAGAGACTCCTGCAGCAGTGACTGACAAGACTGTGCTATTTCCTGGTTCCAGTTTCACTTTGAGAAGAACAGGCTGCAGATACTTAACCCCGGAGTTTCCACGAGACAGAGAAGAGACCAGGATCTCAAGCCCTGCTGGTGACTGTACCCACGTTGGAAAAAGGACCCTCCAGTCAGGACCTCCCTGGGCTCATAAGTTACAAGAACACTCGTTAACTCTTTTGATTCCGCTTAACTGTTTACTGTTTGATTTGTCTCTATTAACCCCCTGTTTACTCCCTGCAAGGAGAATTTTACCCCTGTTAATAAATCCCCTTCAACAGTTGGTCTGTCTGTTCCGTGGTGACATACTCAACCCTGCACCCTATTACATTTATGTAAGATAATATTTGTCAATTTCCCAGAAATAATACCCTTACTGCCACTAAGTGCTTCAACAGATGAACATTTTTATAAAGTCAATGTTTGCCGTAAATTTATAGTTCACCTGTATAGGGGCACTTTGTTCATGTACCATGGAAGCCATGTGCCTTTAGCCCTACCTTGTGGAGTGAGTGACAGTAACTGACTAGGATGCTGTTGTGAATTCTGTGATCAAGCTCCCTCCTGTGGTCACAAGTGGTACTGCGGCTTCTGAGTTTCCTTCCTCAGGTGATGAGGTTAAGTCGTTAGGTGCTGCTCTATTTAACTCCACCTAGTGCTTTGATCCTGGCCTCCAGTCAATGTTCTAGTATTGGTCTTGCTTCCTCCTGGATCGTTCCTGTGGCCTGTCTGCTCAGCATAAGCTAAGTTCTGCTTGTGTTACTTTTTGCTATATTTTCTGTCCAGCTTGTTTTTTTGGTTTTGCTTGCTTGCTGGAAGCTCTGAGACGCAGAGGGATGTTGTGAATTCTGTGGCAGAGCTCCCTCCTGTGGTCACAAGTGGTACTTCGGCTGATTCTCTCTGGGAGCTTCCGTTTGTGGAGGAAAGTGGTACTGCGGCTTCTGAGTTTCCTCCCTCAGGTGATCTGGTGAGGTCGTTAGGTGCTTCTCTACTTAACTCCACCTAATGCTTTGATCCATGCTTCCTGTCAATGTTCCAGTGTTGGACTTGTTTTTCCCTGGATCATTCCTGTGGCCTGCTGCTCTGCATAGCTAAGTTCTTCTTTGCTATTTGTTTGCTATTTTTTCTGTCCAGCTTGTCTAATTGTTTTGCTGGAAGCTCTGGGACGCAAAGGGTGTACCTCCGTGCCGTTAGTTCGGTACGGAGGGTCTTTTTGCCCCCTTTGCGTGGTTTTCTTTAGGGTTTTGTGTAGACCGCAAAGTTATCTTTCCTATCCTCGCTCTGTTAAGAAAGTCGGGCCTCACTTTGCTGAATCTATTTCATCCCTACATTTGTCTTTTCATCTTAACTCACAGTCATTATATGTGGGGGGCTGCCTTTTCCTTTGGGGTATTTCTCTGAGGCAAGGTAGGCTTATTTTCTATCTTCAGGCTAGTTAGTTTCTCAGGCTGTGCCGAGTTGCATAGGCAGAGTTAGGCGCAATCCACGGCTGCCTCTAGTGTTTTTTGGAGAGGATTAGGGATTGCGGTCTGCAGAGTTCCCACGTCTCAGAGCTCGTTCTATTATTTTGGGTTATTGTCAGATCACTGTATGTGCTCTGACCGTTATGTCCATTGTGATACTGAATTGCCTATCACAACAGTACAGGAAGCCTAAAGTGCTAATGATTCTCAATAGAGGGAAAAAAGAAGTTCTGAGACCATTTTTTTTTCTTTGCACTGTGTTTTGCCTTTTTTTTCCCCTAGACATTTGGGTGGTTCAGGACACAGGTGTAGCAATGGACATTAAAGGTCTGTCTTCATGTGTGGATCAGCTCACGGCAAGAGTTCAAAATATTCAAGATTTTGTGGTTCAGAATTCTTTGTTAGAACCGAGAATTCCTATTCCAGATTTGTTTTTTGGAGATAGAACTAAATTTCTGAGTTTCAAAAATAATTGTAAACTATTTCTGGCTTTGAAACCTCGTTCCTCTGGTGACCCAGTTCAACAGGTTAGGATCGTCATTTCTTTTTTGCGTGGCGACCCTCAGGACTGGGCATTTTCTCTTGCGTCAGGAGATCCTGCATTAAGTAATATCGATGCGTTTTTCCTGGCGCTTGGATTGCTGTACGATGAGCCTAATTCAGTGGATCAGGCAGAAAAAAATTTGCTGGCTCTCAGGATGAGATAGAGGTATATTGCCAGAAATTTAGAAAGTGGTCCGTGCTCACTCAATGGAATGAATCTGCGCTGGCAGCTATATTCAGAAAGGGTCTCTCTGAAGCCCTTAAGGATGTCATGGTGGGATTTCCTATGCCTGCTGGTTTGAATGAGTCTATGTCTTTGGCCATTCAGATCGGTCGACGCTTGCGTGAGCGTAAATCTGTGCACCATTTGGCGGTATTACCTGAGATTAAACCTGAGCCTATGCAGTGAAATAGGACTATGACCAGAGTTGAACGGCAAGAACACAGACGTCTGAATGGGCTGTGTTTCTACTGTGGTGATTCCACTCATGCTATCTCTGATTGTCCTAAGTGCACTAAGCGGTTCGCTAGGTCTGCCACCATTGGTACAGTGCAGTCAAAATTTCTTCTGTCCGTTACCTTGATCTGCTCTTTGTCATCGTATTTTGTCATGGCGTTTGTGGATTCAGGCGCTGCCCTGAATTTGATGGACTTGGAATATGCTAAGCATTGTGGGTTTTTCTTGGAGCCCTTGCAGTGTCCTATTCCATTGAGAGGAATTGATGCTACGCCTTTGGCCAAGAATAAGCCTCAATACTGGACCCAGCTGACCATGTGCATGGCTCCTGCACATCAGGAGGTTATTCGCTTTCTGGTGTTGCATAATCTGCATGATGTGGTCGTGTTGGGGTTGCCATGGCTACAAGCCCATAATCCAGTATTGGATTGGAAATCCATGTCGGTGTCCAGCTGGGGTTGTCAGGGGGTACATGGTGATGTTCCATTTCTGTCAATTTCGTCATCCACGCCTTCTGAGGTTCCAGAGTTCTTGTCTGATTACCGGGATGTATTTGATGAGCCCAAGTCCGATGCCCTACCTCCGCATAGGGATTGTGATTGTGCTATCAATTTGATTCCTGGTAGTAAATTCCCAAAAGGTCGACTGTTTAATTTATCCGTGCCTGAGCACACCGCTATGCGCAGTTATGTGAAGGAATCCCTGGAGAAGGGGCATATTCGCCCGTCATCGTCGCCATTAGGAGCAGGGTTCTTTTTTGTAGCCAAGAAGGATGGTTCGCTGAGACCTTGTATAGATTACCGCCTTCTTAATAAGATCACTGTTAAATTTCAGTACCCCTTGCCATTGTTATCTGATTTGTTTGCTCGGATTAAGGGGGCTAGTTGGTTCACCAAGATAGATCTTCGTGGTGCGTATAATCTGGTGCGAATCAGGCGAGGCGATGAATGGAAAACTGCATTTAATACGCCCGAGGGTCATTTTGAGTATCTAGTGATGCCATTCGGACTTGCCAATGCTCCATCAGTGTTTCAGTCCTTTATGCATGACATCTTCCGAGAGTACCTGGATAAATTCCTGATTGTGTACTTGGATGACATTTTGATCTTCTCGGATGATTGGGAGTCTCATGTGAAGCAGGTCAGAACGGTTTTTCAGGTCCTGCGTGCTAATTCTTTGTTTGTGAAGGGATCAAAGTGTCTCTTTGGTGTGCAGAAGGTTTCATTTTTGGGGTTCATCTTTTCCCCTTCTACTATCGAGATGGATCCTGTTAAGGTCCAAGCCATCCATGATTGGACTCAGCCGACATCTCTGAAAAGTCTGCAAAAGTTCCTGGGCTTTGCTAATTTTTATCGTCGCTTCATCTGCAATTTTTCTAGTATTGCCAAACCATTGACCGATTTGACCAAGAAGGGTACTGATTTGGTCAATTGGTCTTCTGCTGCTGTGGAGGCTTTTCAGGAGTTGAAGCGTCGTTTCTCTTCTGCCCCTGTGTTGTGTCAACCAGATGTTTCTCTTCCGTTCCAGGTCGAGGTTGATGCTTCTGAGATTGGAGCAGGGGCTGTTTTGTCGCAGAGAGGTTCTGATTGCTCAGTGATGAAACCATGCGCTTTTTTTTCCAGGAAGTTTTCGCCTGCTGAGCGAAATTATGATGTGGGCAACCGAGAGTTGCTGGCCATGAAGTGGGCATTCGAGGAGTGGCGTCATTAGCTTGAAGGAGCTAAGCATCGCGTGGTGGTATTGACTGATCATAAGAACTTGACTTATCTCGAGTCTGCTAAGCATTTGAATCCTAGACAGGCTCGTTGGTCGCTGTTTTTTGCCCGTTTTGACTTTGTGATTTCATACCTTCCGGGCTCTAAAAATGTGAAGGCAGATGCTCTGTCTAGGAGTTTTGTGCCCGACTCTCCGGGTTTATCTGAGCCGGCGGGTATCCTCAAGGAAGGAGTAATTGTGTCTGCCATCTCCCCTGATTTGCGGCGGGTGCTGCAAAAATTTCAGGCTAATAAACCTGATCGTTGTCCAGCGGAGAAACTGTTTGTCCCTGATAGGTGGACGAATAAAGTTATCTCTGAGGTTCATTGTTCGGTGTTGGCTGGTCATCCTGGAATCTTTGGTACCAGAGAGTTAGTGGCTAGATCCTTTTGGTGGCCATCTCTGTCGCGGGATGTGCGTACTTTTGTGCAGTCCTGTGGGATTTGTGCTCGGGCTAAGCCCTGCTGTTCTCGTGCCAGTGGGTTGCTTTTGCCCTTGCCGGTCCCGAAGAGGCCTTGGACACATATCTCTATGGATTTTATTTCAGATCTTCCCGTTTCTCAAAAGATGTCAGTCATTTGGGTGGTCTGTGATCGCTTTTCTAAGATGGTCCATCTGGTACCCTTGTCTAAATTGCCTTCCTCCTCTGATTTGGTGCCATTGTTCTTCCAGCATGTGGTTCGTTTGCATGGCATTCCAGAGAATCTTGTTTCTGACAGAGGTTCCCAGTTTGTTTCGAGGTTTTGGCGAGCCTTTTGTGGTAGGATGGGCATTGACTTGTCTTTTTCCTCGGCTTTCCATCCTCAGACTAATGGCCAGACCGAACGAACCAATCAGACCTTGGAAACCTATCTGAGATGCTTTGTTTCTGCCGATCAGGATGACTGGGTGTCCTTTTTGCCTTTGGCTGAGTTCGCCCTTAATAATCGGGCCAGCTCGGCTACCTTGGTTTCGCCATTTTTCTGCAATTCTGGGTTCCATCCTCGTTTCTCTTCAGGACAGGTTGACTCTTCGGACTGTCCTGGTGTGGATACTGTGGTGGACAGGTTGCAGCAGATTTGGACTCATGTAGTGGACAATTTGACCTTGTCCCAGGAGAAGGCTCAATGTTTCGCTAATCGCAGACGCCGTGTGGGTCCCCGACTTCGTGTTGGGGATCTGGTTTGGTTATCTTCTCGTCATATTCCTATGAAGGTTTCCTCTCCTAAGTTTAAACCTCGTTTCATTGGTCCGTATAGGATTTCTGAGGTTCTTAATCCTGTGTCTTTTCGTCTGACCCTCCCAGATTCTTTTTCCATACATAACGTATTCCATAGGTCATTGTTGCGGAGATACGTGGCACCTATGGTTCCATCTGTTGACCCTCCTGCCCCGGTTTTGGTGGAGGGGGAATTGGAGTATATTGTGGAGAAGATTTTGGATTCTAGTGTTTCAAGACGGAAACTCCAGTATCTGGTTAAATGGAAGGGTTATGCTCAGGAAGATAATTCCTGGGTTTTTGCCTCTGATGTCCATGCTCCCGATCTTGTTCGTGCCTTTCATGTGGCTCATCCTGGTCGGCCTGGGGGCTCTGGTGAGGGTTCGGTGACCCCTCCTCAAGGGGGGGGTACTGTTGTGAATTCTGTGGCAGAGCTCCCTCCTGTGGTCACAAGTGGTACTTCGGCTGATTCTCTCTGGGAGCTTCCGTTTGTGGCGGAAAGTGGTACTGCGGCTTCTGAGTTTCCTCCCTCAGGTGATCTGGTGAGGTCGTTAGGTGCTTCTCTACTTAACTCCACCTAATGCTTTGATCCATGCTTCCTGTCAATGTTCCAGTGTTGGACTTGTTTTTCCCTGGATCATTCCTGTGGCCTGCTGCTCTGCATAGCTAAGTTCTTCTTTGCTATTTGTTTGCTATTTTGTCTGTCCAGCTTGTCTAATTGTTTTGCTGGAAGCTCTGGGACGCAAAGGGTGTACCTCCATGCCGTTAGTTCGGTACGGAGGGTCTTTTTGCCCCCTTTGCGTGGTTTTCTTTAGGGTTTTGTGTAGACCGCAAAGTTATCTTTCCTATCCTCGCTCTGTTAAGAAAGTCGGGCCTCACTTTGCTGAATCTATTTCATCCCTACGTTTGTCTTTTCATCTTAACTCACAGTCATTATATGTGGGGGGCTGCCTTTTCCTTTGGGGTATTTCTCTGAGGCAAGGTAGGCTTATTTTCTATCTTCAGGCTAGTTAGTTTCTCAGGCTGTGCCGAGTTGCATAGGCAGAGTCAGGCGCAATCCACGGCTGCCTCTAGTGTTGTTTGGAGAGGATTAGGGATTGCGGTCTGCAGAGTTCTCACGTCTCAGAGCTCGTTCTATTATTTTGGGTTATTGTCAGATCACTGTATGTGCTCTGACCGTTATGTCCATTGTGATACTGAATTGCCTATCACAACAGAGGGAGCACCTCCGTACCGTTAGTCGGTGCGGAGGGTCTTTTTGCCCCTCTGCGTGGTTGTTTGTAGGTTTTTGTGTTGACCGCAAAGCTATCTTTCTTATCCTCGGTCTATTCAGTAAGTCGGGCCTCACTTTGCTAAATCTATTTCATCTCTGTGTTTGTATTTTCATCTTACTCACAGTCATTATATGTGGGGGGCTGCCTTTTCCTTTGGGGAATTTCTCTGAGGCAAGGTAGGCTTATTTTTCTATCTTCAGGTCTAGCTAGTTTCTCAGGCTGTGCCGAGTTGCATAGGGAGCGTTAGACGCAATCCACGGCTACCTCTAGTGTGGTTTGATAGGTTTAGGGATTGCGGTCAGCAGAGTTTCCACGTCTCAGAGCTCGTCCTATGTTTTGTGGTTTTTGTCAGGTCACTTGTGTGCTCTGAACTTCAAGGTCCATTGTGGTTCTGAATTACCTATTCATAACAGTACTGGAGGCCCAAAGTACTATGCTTCTCAATAGAGGGAAAAAAGAAGTTCTGAGACCATTTTTTTTTCTTTGCACTGTGTTTTGCCTTTTTTTTTCCCCTAGACATTTGGGTGGTTCAGGACAAAGGTGTGGTGATGGACATTAAAGGTCTGTCTTCATGTGTGGATCTTCTCACTGCAAGAGTACAAAATATTCAAGACTTTGTGGCTCAGAATTCTATGTTAGAACCAAGAATTCCTATTCCTGATTTGTTTTCTGGAGATAGAGCTAAATTTCTGAGTTTCAAAAATAATTGCAAACTGTTTCTGGCGTTGAAACCTCGCTCCCCTGGTGACCCAGTTCAACAAGTTAAGATCATTATTTCTTTATTACGTGGCGACCCTCAAGACTGGGCATTTTCCCTTGCGCCATGAGATCCTGCATTATGTAATATTGATGCGTTTTTTCTGGTGCTCGGATTACTGTACGATGAACCTAATTCAGTGGATCAGGCAGAGAAAAATTTGCTGGCTCTGTGTCAGGGTCAGGATGAGATAGAGATTTATTGTCAGAAGTTTAGAAAGTGGTCTGTGCTCACTCAATGGAATGAATATGCTTTGGCAGCAATCTTCAGAAAGGGTCTCTCTGAAGCCCTTAAGGATGTCATGGTGGGATTTCCTATGCCTGCTGGTCTGAGTGAGTCTATGTCTTTGGCCATTCAGATCGGTCGACGCTTGCGTGAGCGTAAATCTGTGCACCATTTGGCGGTATTATCTGAGCATAAACCTGAGCCTATGCAGTGCGATAGGACTTTGACCAGAGCTGAAAGGCAAGAACACAGACGTCAGAATGGGCTGTGTTTCTACTGTGGTGATTCCACTCATGCTATCTCCGATTGTCCTAA
The DNA here is from genome assembly GCF_032444005.1 of Ranitomeya imitator. Classification (NCBI taxonomy): domain Eukaryota; kingdom Metazoa; phylum Chordata; class Amphibia; order Anura; family Dendrobatidae; genus Ranitomeya; species Ranitomeya imitator. Next base: position 105,387,447 of record NC_091283.1, on the reverse strand, counting down.
GCGCACTAAGCGGTTCACTAGGTCTGCCACCATTGGTACGGTAAAGTCGAAATTTCTTTTGTCCGTTACTTTGATCTGCTCTTTGTCTTCCTATTCTGTCATGGCATTTGTGGATTCAGGCGCTGCTCTGAATTTGATGGACTTGGAGTTTGCTAGGCGCTGTGGGTTTGTCTTGGAGCCCTTGCAGTGTCTTATTCCATTGAGAGGAATTTATGCTACGCCTTTGGCCAAGAATAAGCCTCAGTATTGGACCCAGCTGACCATGTGCATGGCTCCTGCGCACCAGGAGGATATTCGCTTTTTGGTGTTGCAAAATCTGCATGATGTGGTCGTGTTGGGGTTGCCATGGCTACAAGCCCATAACCCAGTATTAGATTGGAAAACAATGTCTGTGTCCAGCTGGGGTTGTCAGGGGGTACATGGTGATGTTCCATTTCTGTCTATCTCATCATCCACCCCTTCTGAGGTCCCAGAGTTCTTGTCTGATTACCGGGATGTATTCGATGAGCCCAAGTCCAATGCCCTACCTCCGCATAGGGATTGTGATTGTGCTATCGAGTTGATTCCTGGTATTAAGTTTCCTAAGGGTCGACTGTTTAATTTATCTGTACCTGAGCATGCCGCTATGCGGAGTTACGTAAAGGAATCCTTGGAGAAGGGTCATATTCGGCCGTCGTCGTCGCCATTGGGAGCAGGGTTCTTTTTTGTGGCCAAAAAGGATGGTTCGCTGAGACCTTGTATTGATTACCGCCTTCTAAATAAAATCACGGTCCAATTTCAGTACCCCTTGCCGCTGCTATCTGATTTGTTTGCTCGGATAAAGGGGGCTAGTTGGTTCACCAAGATAGATCTTCGTGGTGCATATAATCTTGTGCGTATTAAACGGGGCGATGAATGGAAAACTGCATTTAATACGCCCGAGGGCCATTTTGAGTACCTAGTTATGCCATTCGGACTTGCCAATGCTCCATCAGTATTTCAGTCCTTTATGCATGACATCTTCCGAGAGTACCTGGATAAATTCCTGATTGTATACTTGTATGATATTTTGGTCTTCTCGGATGATTGGGAGTCTCATGTGAAGCAGGTCAGAATGGTGTTCCAGGTCCTGCTTGCTAATTCTTTGTTTGTGAAGGGATCAAAGTGTCTCTTTGGTGTTCAGAAGGTTTCATTTTTGGGGTTCATTTTTTCCCCTTCTACCATCGAGATGGACCCTGTTAAGGTCCAGGCCATTTATGATTGGACTCAGCCGACATCTCTGAAGAGTCTGCAAAAGTTCCTTGGCTTTGCTAATTTTTATCGTCGCTTCATTTGTAATTTTTCTAGTATTGCTAAACCATTGACCGATTTGACCAAGAAGGGTGCTGATGTGGTCAATTGGTCTTCTGCTGCTGTGGAAGCTTTTCAAGAGTTGAAGCGTCGTTTTTCTTCTGCCCCTGTGTTGTGTCAACCAGATGTTTTGCTTCCGTTCCAGGTTGAGGTTGATGCTTCAGAAATTGGAGCGGGGGCTGTTTTGTCGCAAAGAGGTGCTGATTGCTCGGTGATGAAGCCATGCGCCTTCTTTTCCAGGAAGTTTTCGCCTGCTGAGCGAAATTATGATGTTGGCAATCGAGAGTTGCTGGCCATGAAGTGGGCATTCGAGGAGTGGCGTCATTGGCTTGAAGGAGCTAAGCATCGCGTGGTGGTCTTGACTGATCACAAGAACTTGACGTATCTCGAGTCTGCCAAACGGTTGAATCCTAGACAGGCTCGTTGGTCGCTGTTTTTCTCCCGTTTTGACTTTGTGGTTTCGTACCTTCCGGGCTCTAAATATGTAAAGGCGGATGCCCTGTCTAGGAGTTTTGTGCCCGACTCTCCGGATTTGCCTGAGCCGGCGGGTATTCTCAAAGAGGGAGTAATTGTGTCTGCCATCTCCCCTGATTTGCGGCGGGTGCTGCAAAAATTTCAGGCTAATAAACCTGATCGTTGCCCAGCAGAGAAACTGTTTGTCCCTGATAGGTGGACGAATAAAGTTATCTCTGAGGTTCATTGTTCGGTGTTGGCTGGTCATCCTGGAATCTTTGGTACCAGAGATTTGGTGGCTAGATCCTTTTGGTGGCCATCTCTGTCGCGGGATGTGCGTTCTTTTGTGCAGTCCTGTGGGATTTGTGCTCGGGCTAAGCCCTGCTGTTCTCGTGCCAGTGGGTTGCTTTTGCCCTTGCCGATCCCGAAGAGGCCTTGGACACATATCTCTATGGATTTTATTTCGGATCTCCCTGTCTCTCAAAAAATGTCGGTCATTTGGGTAGTTTGTGATCGCTTCTCTAAGATGATCCATTTGATACCCTTGTCTAAATTGCCTTCCTCATCTGATTTGGTGCCATTGTTCTTTCAGCATGTGGTTTGTTTACATGGCATTCCAGAAAACATCGTTTCTGACAGAGGTTCCCAGTTTGTTTCGAGGTTTTGGCGAGCCTTTTGTGCTAGGATGGGCATTGATTTGTCTTTTTCCTCGGCTTTCCATCCTCAGACAAATGGCCAGACTGAATGAACCAATCAGACCTTGGAAACATATCTGAGATGTTTTGTTTCTGCTGATCAGGATGATTGGGTGTCCTTTTTGCCGTTGGATGAGTTCGCTCTTAATAATCGGGCCAGCTCGGCTACCTTGGTTTCACCGTTTTTCTGCAATTCTGGGTTCCATCCTCGTTTCTCTTCAGGGCAGGTTGAGTCTTCGGACTGTCCTGGTGTGGATACTGTGGTGGACAGGTTGCAGCGGATTTGGACTCATGTAGTGGACAATTTGACCGTGTCCCAGGAGAAGGCTCAACGTTTCGCTAATCGCAGACGCCGTGTGGGTCCCCGACTTCGTGTTGGGGATTTGGTTTGGTTGTCATCTCGTTATATTCCTATGAAGGTTTCCTCTCCTAAGTTTAAGCCTCGTTTCATTGGTCCGTATAGGATTTCTGAGGTTCTTAATCCTGTGTCTTTTCGTTTGACCCTTCCAGATTCTTTTTCCATCCAAAACGTATTTCATAGGTCATTGTTGCGGAGATACGTGGCGCCTGTGGTTCCATCTGTTGATCCTCCTGCCCCGGTTTTGGTGGAGGGGGAGTTGGAGTATATAGTGGAGAAGATTTTGGATTCTCGTGTTTCGAGACGGAAACTCCAGTATCTGGTTAAGTGGAAGGGTTATGGTCAGGAAGATAATTCCTGGGTCTTTGCCTCTGATGTCCATGCTGCCGATCTTGTTCGTGCCTTCCATATGGCTCATCCTGGTCGGCCTGGGGGCTCTGGTGAGGGTTCGGTGACCCCTCCTCAAGGGGGGGGGGTACTGTTGTCAATTCTGTGATCAAGCTCCCTCCTGTGGTCACAAGTGGTACTGCGGGTTCTGAGTTTCCTTCCTCAGGTGATGAGGTTAAGTCGTTAGGTGCTGCTCTATTTAACTCCACCTAGTGCTTTGATCCTGGCCTCCAGTCAATGTTCTAGTATTGGTCTTGCTTCCTCCTGGATCGTTCCTGTGGCCTGTCTGCTCAGCATAAGCTAAGTTCTGCTTGTGTTACTTTTTGCTATATTTTCTGTCCAGCTTGTTTTTTTGGTTTTGCTTGCTTGCTGGAAGCTCTGAGACGTAGAGGGAGCACCTCCGTACCGTTAGTCGGTGCGGAGGGTCTTTTTGCCCCTCTGCGTGGTTGTTTGTAGGTTTTTGTGTTGACCGCAAAGCTATCTTTCCTATCCTCGGTCTATTCAGTAAGTCGGGCCTCACTTTGCTAAATCTATTTCATCTCTGTGTTTGTATTTTCATCTTACTCACAGTCATTATATGTGGGGGGCTGCCTTTTCCTTTGGGGAATTTCTCTGAGGCAAGGTAGGCTTATTTTTCTATCTTCAGGTCTAGCTAGTTTCTCAGGCTGTGCCGAGTTGCATAGGGAGCGTTAGGCGCAATCCACGGCTACCTCTTGTGTGGTTTGATAGGTTTAGGGATTGCGGTCAGCAGAGTTTCCACGTCTCAGAGCTCGTCCTATGTTTTGTGGTTTTTGTCAGGTCACTTGTGTGCTCTGAACTTCAAGGTCCATTGTGGTTCTGAATTATTTATTCATAACAGGATGCACAACCTATTGATGAGCTTGGCTTTATTAAATTGCAGTAAGAAAAAAAGTTGGGGATTTTTTTTTCTAAATAAGTCTGCAAATTGCATCTTAAGTTGAAACCTTCTTTCTCTCTGTAGTGCCAGCTATTGGAAGTAATGGTCCTAAAAGTCGATATCGACCCTTTTAACGAGTCTTGTCACATGACTTGGGCTGAAAGACAAACCAGAATCTCAATTTGAAGATGTGTCAAATTGACATTCTGGTTTGGCTTTTATCCTAAGTCACATGGCAAGACTCCTTAAAGGGTTTATCCTATGACTAAGGCCAGGATCACACACAGCGAGATATGGCCGAGTCTCGCAGGTTAAAAACAAGCTCTGGCACCGGCACTCCAGAGCGGAGCGTGCGGCCGCATAGCAATACATGGAGCCACACGCTCCGCTCCGGAGTGCCGATGCCAGAGCTTGTTTTAAACCTGCGAGACTCGGCTGTATCTCGCTGTAGTGTGACTCCGGCCTAAGGGTGCTGTTTATGCACCTGAAACAAGTAAGGCTTTTCATGTTTTTAATATGGCTTGCTATGCCTGAATAAAGTTTTTTTTCATCCGTGGTGTGCTGCTATTGTCTCATTTTTTTCCTGTTTGGCTGTGCTCACTAGCCTTGCGAGCACCCAGCTGCCTTATTTGGCTCTACCTAGTTAGTGTTGCATGTGTATCCCGTTGAAGCTCCCTGACCAACTTCTCCTGCATAAAGGGTTTATACTGGCTTTTTGGACTGCTGCACCCAATAGCTGGCACAGGGGTTCACGCCCTGGGCCTCATTTTACAAAGGGTCTCACAGTAGTGGTGTGGCCTGCCTTTATGTTGAGTATGCTGTTCTCTGGATTATGGATTTTCTCATGATATAGATCTGAACAGAATGTGCAAAGTGTACTTTTTATGATTACAAAGAATATATTTTCGTGGATTTATTTCCACTCTCTGGATCATGTCCCAGATCACAGTAATGTATTCAAACTATAAATCTATGACACTTTGCTTTATTTATTGTTACCCTGATAAGATGGTCTCCTGATTTACTCTGAGCAGGATTAAATCTCCTGCCCAAACAATGACTTGCATTCCACACTTGAATTTTTTTTTTAAGATTTATTTTAACAGCAAATGCCTTCTGTTACTTGTATTCATTTCCTCTTACCAATATTGTAGAAAATAATTTCCTGAATATTTATGGAAATAAGTCAGTAAAAGCCATTCTGCATCTGCAAGATTTATATACTGATGCATATAGTAAAGTATCTGAGATAGGGGAAAAAAAACCTAGAAATACTACATAGGCTGGAACCAAGGCCAGAAGGGTACATCTACTCAAGTATGTCTGCACCATTTCAAATTAGTACTATTTTAATTATCAGTATAATAATCAATAATGAACTAATAAAAAATGGCATGCCATGCAATTACAGTGGACATTAACCCCTTCGTGACCCGGGGTATTTTTGTGTTTTCGTTTTTCTCTCCCCTCCTTCCCAGAGCCATAATTTTTTTATTTTTCTGTCAATATGGCCATGTGAGGGTTTATTTTTTGTGGGACGAGCTGTACTTTTGAACGACATCATTGATTTTACCATGTCATATACTAGAAAATGGGAAGAAAATTCCAAGTGCGGTGAAATTGCAAAAAAAGTGCAATCCCACACTGTTTTTTTTTGTTTGGCTCAGTTCATAGACAACAAACATGTATAGGTTGTTTTTTATCTAAGTAATGAACAACAAATCCAAACTTTGCTAAAAAAAAAAAAAATGCTGCTCCAGTGCTCATACCACCTCCTATATAAACGGGCACTTCAGGTGCAAAACCGAAAAGTACATAATAATCCAAGAAAAAGAAAAAAAAGGTTTGCACTCATCAAACCCGATAAAAAAACTCTTCTCTTTATTAGGACATGTGCAATACAGACAGGGAGAACATGTGAACCAAAGGACGACAGCTGTTTCGCGCACAATGCACTTCCACAGGTCCTGATGCCCAAAAGGAAATGAGGTAATGATTTAAACATTTTAAACCCCTCCCACCTATTGACATCATACAAAAAACTCCCTTACACCAAAATTTGAATAAACATACACCAAAGCAATCACAAAAACATTAAAAACAATCAACATAGAAAGGAAAAAGCAGATACATAACATAGTATTTAGAACAAAAAACTCAAAGGAAGACTGACATGTCAATTTTTTCGTTCAAACCCATTGGTCCCGTTGCGCATGTACGCAATATCCATATAGCTTCCCTCCTCAAAAGCAACCTGTTCAGATTGCCGCCCGGCTGCGGTAAAGATACCCTTTCCAAACCCACAAATGAGTAACCTTGTATCACTACCATGGTGTTGTCTCACATGATTTATAAGACGGGGAACACCGTTTCCTGTACGGATCAAATTGAAGTGTTCCCTTACTCATACAAATAAAGGGCGACAGGTTTTACCTATATAATAAAAGCCACAAGGGCACATTATGGTGTAAACTACATGTGTAGTTTTGCAAGAAATGAAATCCCACACGTAGTGATTAGTGTTGAGCATTCCGATACCGCAAGTATCGGGTATCGGCCGATATTTGCGGTATCGGAATTCCGATACCGAATTCCGATACTTCCCGCGTATCGGATACCGGAATCGGAAGTTCCCAGAATTCAAACAGAACGCAGCAGCCAATGAGGAATGATTGGAAGTGTGGGCACATCCTGTTTAGCATGGTGGGCATGTAAGTACTGGCAAGGCTGTGATTGGCTGCTGAAATGATGTCACTCTGCACTATAAAAAACGCTGCCGCCATTTTGCGCTCACTCTGCTGTGATTTCAGTTAGGGACAGGATGCTGTGTTCTAACTGAGGGCCAGTTGAGCTAGCTAATTGCTTTATTTTCCTTTCCAAAGGCTAATTTAGCAAAACGCTGTGTGTTCTTCACTGTTCACCTTGCTCTTGCCTTGCAGCGCTGTTTTAACAGCGTTCTGCAAGGTCTCTGTGTGTGTGTGTGTGTGTGCTGCTCACTCTGTAGTCTGTGTGCAGCCATATACCCGGTTGTATTCAGCTCAGGGGGGGTTCACACTGCCTCACACAGTTGTCCTTTTTTGCTCATAGTGCAGCCTGCTGCACATTTTTTCTCAAATTTCCTATTAGTGTTTTTCCACCCGTCTCCAGCTAAATTGTGGAAAAACACTACATAGGATAACCTAGAGGGGGGTTTTTGGGCCTTGCAGCGCCGTTTACGGCTGTCTGCACGGTCTCCGTGTGAGCCCAGCTCGCCCTGTAGTCTGTGTGCAGCCATAGCCGGTTGGATTCAGCTCAGGGTTCGTTACTGGCTCATACCTTGAGAAAAATTTTCCTTTCTTTCAAATAGTGCAGCCTGTTTAAAAATTAAAAAAAAAAATCCCTATTAGTGTTTTTCCACCCGTCTCCAGCTAAATAGTGGAAAAACACTACATAGGATAACCTAGAGGGGGGTTTTTGGGCCTTGCAGCGCCGTTTACGGCTGTCTGCACGGTCTCCGTGTGAGCCCAGCTCGCCCTGTAGTCTGTGTGCAGCCATAGCCGGTTGGATTCAGCTCAGGGTGCGTTACTGCCTCATACCTTGAAAAACAATTTCCTTTTTTTCAAATAGTGCAGCCTGTTTAAAATTTAAAAAAAAAAAATTCCTTTTAGTGTCTTTCCACCCGTCTCCAGCTAAATAGTGGAAAAACACTACATAGGATAACCTAGAGGAGGGTTTTTTGGCCTTGCAGCGCCGTTTACGGCTGTCTGCACGGTCTCTGTGTGAGCGCAGCTCGCCCTGTAGTCTGTGTGCAGCCATAGCCGGTTGGATTCAGCTCAGGGTGCGTTACTGCCTCATACCTTGAAAAACAATTTCCTTTTTTTCAAATAGTGCAGCCTGTTTAAAATTTAAAAAAAAAAATCCCTATTAGTGTTTTTCCACCCGTCTCCAGCTAAATAGTGGAAAAACACTACATAGGATAACCTAGAGGAGGGTTTTTTGGCCTTGCAGCGCCGTTTACGGCTGTCTGCACGGTCTCCGTGTGATTTAAACTAGCTCTGTAGCCCGATCTGCACAAAAAAAAAAGTAAAGTTCACCAAACACAACTTAACACTTGTGTAGGCCACATTTGAAAAATAATAAAGTTTAGTCCACACTTTACAACATTAGTGTTTCTTACACCTGTTAGAAGGAGCATTTCAGGAATAAGCACGCTAAGGCCTTAGTACTTTTCTGCTTATCTTTATCTGTCAACCAAGATGAAGAGGGCAGGGAGTAAGGCACGTGGGCGTGGGCGCGGAGCAGGGAGAGGAGCAGGGAGAGGACGTGGTGATTCTGTGCCTGCTGCGGGCGCCGGTGACTCGTCGTCACTCAGTTTCAGCAGGGAACAGTCCTTCTTGCGCAGCTTTGTCGGAAAGCGCCGTGCACCGCTGCTGCGTGAAGACCAAATTGAAGCCGTTGTCGGGTGGATGGCAGCTAACGCCTCGGCATCGACTTCAGTTAGTGCCACATCCTCTCAGGCACAGAGCACTGGAGAGCAGCCATCTGTCTCTTCACCACCTGCCAAATTGGCCAGGCAGTCAGAGAGCCCAGGACAGGAGCCGTCTCTACTTCTGTTCTCTGAATCTCTTGGCTTGGAAACAGGGGGCCAGCCAAGCAGCATTGGAGAAATGGAAGAAGAGGCAGTGTGCAGTGATGCCCAACAGCTTTTTCTCTCTGACTCTGAAGAGGCAGGTGGGCCAGTGCCTCCGGTGACCACAGCGCAGTACGCATCTGATGATGAAACTCAGGTGCCGCTTTCTGATGCGTACTGTGCTGCCGAGACTACCCAGGAGGAGCAGTTGGTGGCAGAGGGTAGTGGAGATGATGAGGTCCTTGACCCATCGTGGCGTGAGGAACAGGAAGGTGGTGGGAGCAGCTCTGAGGAAGAGCTTCCCCTTACGGGCCAAAGAGGGAGAGGGAGGGGGAAGACTGCAGAGCCTGTAGCCTCCACTTTGGCACCCGTTAGGAGCCTGTCTCTTTCCAAAGCCAAAAAGGGCGCTCCCAAGACTTGCAGTGCCTGGTCCTTTTTTGACACAGTTGCAGATGACATTTGTTTTGTCAAATGCAAGCTGTGTCATCAGAAAGTAAAAAGAGGTAAAAGTGTCAGCAACCTCAATACCACAAATATGTGGAAACATGTGCGGAACAGGCACGCGGTGGAGTTACAGAAACACAGTGAAGACGTAGGCCAACCAACAGCGGCAGCTACCACCTCTTCATCTCGTGTTGCCTCTTCCTCCACTGTTGTCCAGAGACCTAGTGTAATTCCACCCACAGCACCACCTTCCCAGTCATCCTCACACTCCCAGTCTACTCTACAGCCATCGGTAGTACAGGCATGGGAGAAAAGGCGGGCATTCTCGGCCAACCACCCCCGAGCACAGGCTCTGAATGCAGGCATTGCCAAACTGTTGTCCCTGGAAATGCTCTTGTTCAGGCTGGTGGAGACTGACAGCTTCCGTGACTTGATGGCATTGGCAGTCCCACAGTACAAGGTGCCCAGCCGCTTTTACTTCAGCAGGCAGGCTGTCCCTGCCCTGCACAGGCATGTTGAGGCAAACATAAAACATGCGCTACTGAACGCCGTCAGTAGCAAGGTCCACCTCACCACCGATGCGTGGACCAGTCAGCATGGACAGGGGCGATATGTTTCCCTCACTGCCCATTGGGTTAATGTTGTTGAGCCAGGTACAGATCGTGCGAGTGGCGCAGGACGTGTCCTGCCCACTCCAAGGATTGCAGGAATCCAGTCTGTACGCATCGACTCCTCCTCTTACACCAGTTCCTCAGATTCCTCTCTGCAGGATCCGTCACAGTCCACCTCCACATGGACCCGTGAACGTTTACCTATGACCGACATGAGCACAGCCGTGGCCAAAAGTCAGCAGGCCGTCTTGAAACTAGTTTCATTGGGGCATCGAAGCCACACAGCGCAGGAGTTCTGGAATGCCATCAAGCAGGAGAGCGATGTGTGGTTACTGCCAGCGAATCTCCAGCCAGGCATGGTAGTGTGTGACAATGGCCGAAATCTGGTGGCAGCTTTGGCCCTTGGCAACCTCACTCACATCCCATGTCTGGCACATGTGCTCAATTTGGTTGTGCAGAGTTTTCTGAGGGACTATCCGGATCTTGATGCCCTGCTGCACAAGGTCCGCCTAGAGTGTGCTCACTTGCGGCGTTCCAGCTTGGCCAGATCCCGCATTGCTGCTCTGCAGCGCCGATTCCACCTTCCGGAACACCGTATCATATGTGACCTACCTACCCGGTGGAATTCCACGTTACATATGTTGGAGCGGTTGTGTGAGCAGCAGCAAGCAGTTATGGAGTACCAGCTGCATCAGGCGCAAAGAAGTCGCAGTCAGCGCCGATCAGACTTCACAACCACAGAGTGGGCCACTATGAAGGACGTCTGCCAGGTTTTGCGTCCTTTTGATTATTCCACGCGGATGGCAAGTGCAGATGATGCACTAGTCAGCATGACTGTCCCCCTTATCTGCCTGCTTCAGCAAACTTTGCAAGGGTTAAGGGATGATGTTGTGGAAGAGGTGGAGGATGAGGAGTCACCTTTTCCATCAGCTTCTGGAGAGTCAGCGCCACGTGGTTCCTCACAAAGGGGTACGCAGGGGCCAATTTGTGAGGAGGATGAGGAGGAGTCAATGGAGGAGGAAGAGCTCCGTCCAGAGGAGGGAGCGACACAATTGTCCAGTGGTCAGTGTGTACAGCGAGGGTGGGGTGATGACGAGCGGGCAGAGATCATGTCTCAAGCAGGGGACAGCGTTTCTGGGCCAGTTGGCACTCTGCAGCACATGGTGGATTTCATGCTGCAGTGCCTGAGAAACGACCGCCGCATCGACCACATTCTCAACATGCCTGATTATTGGGTGTTCACCCTCCTCGATCCTCGCTACCGGGACAACGTCCAAAACCTCATCCCCGCGTTGACCCGGGAGCGTAAATTGCGGGAGTACCACGACACACTGGTGAATTCCATCATCTTCTCCTGTCCAACTGAGAGGAGTGCTGCTAGTGCTTTACAAAGCAGCTCAGTGCGTCGAGGCAGTGGGGGAGGCTCTGCCCAAAGAGGGAGCAGAAGCAGTGCCTCTGCCCAAGGCAAGCCCAGTATGGCACAACTCTGGCACACTTTTGTGTGCCCGCCCCAAATGTCTACACCATCACCGGCGGCTCCAGTCAGCAGGAGGCAACGGTTCCGTCAGATGGTGACAGACTACATGGCTTGCCCTCTTACTGTACTCCCAGACGGCTCTTCCCCGTTCAAGTTTTGGGTCTCTAAGCTGGATACATGGCCAGAGCTAAGCCAGTATGCATTGGAGGTGCTGGCTTGCCCTGCGGCTAGTGTCTTATCGGAACGTGTCTTTAGTGCCGCAGGTGGTGTACTAACAGACCGTCGCATGCGACTATCCTCCGATAACGTTGACCTGCTTACTTTCCTGAAAATGAACCAGGCCTGGATCTCGCAGGAATTTGCCACTCCTCTGCCTGATTAAGTAATTGGGTGTCATCCAGGTCTCCTGCTGTGTTCATCTTTCTACCACCTGAACTGCTATTCCTGGGCTCCAACACCGCCAGTTGCGGCTCAGAAGTGCAGGCTGCACAGTAAAAACATACGACCCAGTGTTATTGGGTTTCAGTAACGTCAGCTGATCCCCAGCTGTGTAGCCGGCAATGTGTCCTGCAACCGCCACGCTGGCACAACAACCTAAATGTAAGGGAACCTGAATCCCCCCCCCCCCGTCGTTTGTTACTGAAAGAGCCATCTTGTGCAGCAGTAATGCTGCACAAGGAAAAGGTAGCTCTTTTTTTTTAGCTCCTTGCACACGCAGAACTTAACACTTATAAAATGTGTTCACTGATACCGTTATACTGTCCCGGAGCTGGGACTTTCCTTCGCAATGTGACGCAGCACAGCCGTCATTCCTACCCCCTTGGTGCCATGCGCTGCCTCCTCAGCGTTGTTTTAAGCTGTCACGGAGCCTGCGCTGTTCTGTTATCCCTTGGGCATGCCCTATTTGCGCTGCCTGTCTTCTGACATAATTTGGTGTCAGGCTGGCTGCGCCTGTGCGGCCGCGCTGCTTGAGATCCCGCCTCGCTGTGTCTTCTGATTGAGTCACACTGCGGGCCTGGGATCCATGGCCATGCGCAGTGCATATCTTCCCCTCGGGCTCTCGCTCATTTCCCTCCGCCTTCTTTAGACTGTGCGCCGTCAGCTGATCCCTAATAGCATGCCACGGCCGTGACACCGCACAGTCTGAAGAAGAGGGAAGGAGGGGAGTGAGAGTCGAGGATATGCACTGTGCATGTCCATGGTTCCAAGGCCCGCAGTGGGATTACGTTGGACGAGACTGCGAGGTGGGATCTGGAGCAGCGTGTACGCACAGGCAGTAACAGCCTGACACCAAATTATGTCAGAAGACAGGCAGCGCTAATTGGGCATGGCCAAGGGCTAACAGAACAGCGCAGGCTCCGTGACAGCTTAAAACAACGCTGAGGAGGCAGCGCACGGCACCAAGGGGATAGGAATGTCAGCTGTGCTGTGTCCCATTACGAAGGAAATTCGCACCTCCGGGACGGTTTAACGGTATAAGGGGACACATTTTTAGTGTTTACTTCGGTGTTTGCAAGGAGCATAATTAAAAGAACCACCTTTTCCTTTTGCATCATTAGTGCTGCACAAGATGGCTCTTTCAGCTACAAACGTCTTGGGGGGGGTTAAAGGTTCCCTTTCAACTTGCTCCAATCAGGCTTCGGCCTACACTCTGTTCCTCTGCTCCTCCTGCTGTCCCTGGGCTCTAACACCGCCAGTTGGTGCCTGGAAGTGCTGTGTGCACAGTCAACAGTCGCTCCTCTGTTATTGGGGTTCAGTAACGTCAGCTGATCCCCAGCTGTGTGTGCGGCAATACCTCCAATCTGCTCCTCCTGCTGTCCCTGGGCTCTAACACCGCCAGTTGGTGCCTGGAAGTGCTGTGTGCACAGTCAACAGTCGCTCCTCTGTTATTGGGGTTCAGTAACGTCAGCTGATCCCCAGCTGTATGTGCGGCAATACCTCCAATCTGCTCCTCCTGCTGTCCCTGGGCTCTAACACCGCCAGTTGGTGCCTGGAAGTGCTGTGTGCACAGTCAACAGTCGCTCCTCTGTTATTGGGGTTCAGTAACGTCAGCTGATCCCCAGCTGTGTATCCGGCAACGTGTCATGCGACCGCCACGCTGGCACAACTAAAATGTAAGGGGACCTGTCCCCTCCCCCCCCCTAGGCGTTTGTTACTGAAAGAGCCACCATGTGCAGCACTAATACTCCACAAGGGAAAGGTCGCTCTTGAAGTTATGCTCCTTGCAAACGCTGAACTACACACTCATGTAATGTGTCCCCTCACACCGTCCAACCGTCCCGGAGGTGGGACTTTCCTTTGTAATGTGACGCAGCACAGCCGTCATTGCTACCCCCTTGGCACCGTGCGCTGCCTCCTTAGCGTTGTTTGATTCCGTCATGGACCCTGCGCTGTTATGTTATCCCTTGGCCATGCACAGTTTGCGCTGCCCGTCCTCTGACATCATTTGTTGTCGTCCTGGCTGCGCCTGTGCGTCCACGCTGCCCGAAATCACACCTCGCAATGTCGTCTAATGTGATCCCACAGTGGGCCTGGTATCCATGGCCATGCGCAGTGCATATACTAGCCTCTCACTCCCCTTCTTCATGCTTCTTCAGACTAGGCGGCGTCAGCTGATCCCTAATAGCATGCCACGGCCGTGACGCCGCACAGTCTGAAGAAGCAGGAATGAGGTGAGTGAGAGGCGATGATATGCACTGCGCATGCCCATGGATCCCTGGCCCGCAGTGGGACTACATTAGATGACACTGCAAGGTTGGATCTAGGGCAGCTTGGACGCACAGGCACTGCCAGCCTGACACCTACATGATGTCAGAAGACGGGCACCGCTAACTGTGCATGGCCAAGGGATAACATTACAGCGCGGGCTCCGTAACAGAACTAAACAACGTTGAGGAGGTGGCGCCCGGCACCAAGGGGGTTGGAATGACGGCTGTGCTGTGTCACATTACAAAGGAAAGTCCCACTTCCGGGATGGTTTGACGGTGTGAGGGGACACATTATATGAGTGTGTACTTCAGCGTTTGCAAGGAGCATAATTTTCGGAGCCACCATTTTCCATGTGCAGTATTACTGCTGTACAAGATGGCTCTTTCAGCAACAAATGCCTGGGGGGGGGGGGTTAAAGGTTCCCTTTCAACTTGCTCCACTGCAGGCTTCGGCCTACACTCTGCTCCTCTTTGATTCCCTGGGTTTCAACACTGTCAGTTGCCACCTGGAAGTGTTGTCTACACAGAAAAAACACTAGGTGATGTGTCAGTGGGGTTCAGCACCGCCAGCTGTTCCCCTGCTGTGTAGTCGGCAACGTGTCCAGCACAAGCCACGCTGGCACAACAGAACAAAAGCTGCCACCAGTGCAGGCTTCGGCCTACACTCTGCTCCTCTCCTCCTCCTGCTGACCCTGGGCTCAAACACCGCTAGTTTTTGCCCGGAAGTGCTAGCTGCACAGAGAAAAACACCAGCCAATGTGTTAGTGGGGTTCAGCACCGCCAGCTGTTCCCCTGCTGTGTAGCCGGCAACGTGACCTGCAAACGCCACGCAGGCACATGAACTGAAATTAAAGGGAACCTGGCCCCACCCCCCCAGGTGTTTCTATGTATAACAGCCACCTAGTACAGCAGTACTGCTGCATTTGTACAAGGTGGCTGACTTTTTCTCCTTGCCCACGTGGAACTCAACACGTACAAAATGTGTCTCATTGAGACCATTCCACTGTCCCTGAGGTGTGACTTTCCTTTCTAATGATACGCAGCACCCCCCTTGGTAGCGTTTCCCGTCTTTTGTCATCATGGTTAGCTGGCTGCGCCTGTGCATCCGCCCTGCTAGAAACAACGCCCCTCGTTGTCATATTTATTTTGTCAGCGAGGGTGTGGTTTATGGGCATGAGCAGTGCATATGTTCGCCTGTCTTAACTCATCTCCTTCCGTCTTCTTCAGACTGTGCGGCCTCCTGGCCGTGGTAGGCGATAAGGGATCAGCTGAGGCCGCCCAGTCTGAAGCAGGTGTAAGGACATGTGTGAGCGGCAAACCTATTTACTGCACAAGGCCACGAATCCCAGCCACGCAGTGTGATTTTTTGAAAACACACTGTGGGTCTGGGATTCATGTCCATCGCTAACCGCAACGGCCGACATGAAATGAGGTCAGAAGACAGGAAGCGCTCACAGCGCATGGCCAAGGGATCACAATAGCGCAGACTCCTGTACAGCAAATAACAACGCTCAGGAATCTGCGCCCAGTACCTAGGTGCAAATTTTGACACCTGTGCTGCATCTCCTTAAAAAGACAAGTCACGCCTCCACAACTGTTTGACAGTATAATGGGCTAAATAGTGTACGTGTTTTATTCAGCGTGTGCAAGGAGCAAACTAAATAGAGCAACCTTTTACTTGTGCAGCATTAATGCTGCACAAGGTGTGGCTCTTGTACCTTGCAACACCTGAGGGGGGGTTAAAGGTAACCTTTGAAATTGGTTCAACTAGGCTTCGGCCTACACTCTGCTCCTCTCCTCCTCCTGCTGACCCTGGGCTCTAACACCGCCAGTTTTTGCCCGGACATGCGATCTGCACAGAGAAAAACACCAGTCAATGTGTCAGTGGGGTTCAGCAACGCCAGCTGTTCCCCTGCTGCGTAGCTTGCATCGTGTCCAGCACAAGCCACGCTGGCACAACCGACCAAAAGCTGCCAACAGTGCAGGCTTCGGCCTACACATTGCTCCTCTCCTCCTCCTGCTGACCCTGGGCTCTAACACCGCCAGTTTTTGCCCGGACATGCGAGCTGCACAGAGAAAAACACCAGTCAATGTGTCAGTGGGGTTCAGCAACGCCAGCTGTTCCCCTGCTGTGTAGCTTGCAACGTGACCTGCAAACGCCACGCAGGCACATGAACTGAAATTGAAGGGAGCCTGCCCCCCACCCCCAGGTGTTTCTATGTATAACAGCCACCTTGTACAGCAGTACTGCTGCATTTGTACAAGGTGGCTGACTTTTTCTCCTTGCCCACGTGGAACTCAACACGTACAAAATGTGTCTCATTGAGACCATTCCACTGTCCCTGAGGTGTGACTTTCCTTTCTAATGATACGCAGCACCACCCTTGTTAGCGCTGCCCGTCTTTTGACATCATTGGTTAGCTGGCTGCGCCTGTGCGTCTGCCCTGCTCGAAACAACGCCCCTCGGTGTCTTATTTTTTTGGACAGCGAGGGTGTGATTGATGGGCATGTGCAGTGCATATGTTTGCCTGTGTTCACTCATCTCCTTCCGCCTTCTTCAGACTGGGTGTCCTCATGGCCGCGGCAGGCGATAAGGGATCAGATGAGGTCGCCCAGTCTGAAGCTGGTGTAAGGACATGTGTGAGTGTCAAACATATTTACTGCACAAGGCCACGAATCCCAGCCACGCAGTGTGATTTTTTGAAAACACACTGTGGGTCTGGGATTCATGTCCATCGCTAACCGCAACGGCCGACATGAAATGAGGTCAGAAGACAGGAAGCGCTCACAGCGCATGGCCAAGGGATCACAATAGCGCAGACTCCTGTACAGCAAATAACAACGCTCAGGAATCTGCGCCCAGTACCTAGGTGCAAATTTTGACACCTGTGCTGCGTCTCCTTAAAAAGACAAGTCACGCCTCCACAACTGTTTGACAGTATAATGGGCTAAATAGTGTACGTGTTTTATTCAGCGTGTGCAAGGAGCAAACTAAATAGAGCAACCTTTTACTTGTGCAGCATTAATGCTGCACAAGGTGTGGCTCTTGTACCTTGCAACACCTGAGGGGGGGTTAAAGGTAACCTTTGAAATTGGTTCAACTAGGCTTCGGCCTACACTCTGCTCCTCTCCTCCTCCTGCTGACCCTGGGCTCTAACACCGCCAGTTTTTGCCCGGACATGCGATCTGCACAGAGAAAAACACCAGTCAATGTGTCAGTGGGGTTCAGCAACACCAGCTGTTCCCCTGCTGTGTAGCCGACATCGTGTCCAACACAAGCCACGCTGGCACAACCGACCAAAAGCTGCCACCAGTGCAGGCTTCGGCCTACACTCTGCTCCTCTCCTGCTGACCCTGGGCTCAAACACCGCTAGTTTTTGCCCGGAACTGCTAGCTGCACAGAGAAAAACACCAGCCAATGTGTTAGTGGGGTTCAGCACCGCCAGCTGTTCCCCTGCTGTGTAGCCGACATTGTGTCCAGCACAAGCCACGTTGGCACAACCGACCCAAAGCTGCCACCAGTGCAGGCTTCGGCCTACACTCTGCTCCTCTCCTCCTCCTGCTGACCCTGGGCTCAAACACCGCCAGTTTCTGCCCGGACATGCTAGCTGCACAGAGAAAAACACCAGCCAATGTGTTAGTGGGGTTCAGCACCGCCAGCTGTTCCCCTGCTGTGTAGCCGACATCGTGTCCAGCACAAGCCACGCTGGCACAACCGACCAAAAGCTGCCACCAGTGCAGGCTTCGGCCTACACTCTGCTCCTCTCCTCCTCCTGCTGACCCTGGGCTCAAACACCTCCAGTTTCTGCCCGGAAGTGCTAGCTGCACAGAGAAAAACACCAGCCAATGTGTCAGTGGGGTTCAGCACCGCCAGCTGTTCCCCTGCTGTGTAGCCGGCAACGTGACCTGCAAACGCCACGCAGGCACATGAACTGAAATTAAAGGGAACCTGGCCCCACCCCCCCAGGTGTTTCTATGTATAACAGCCACCTTGTACAGCAGTACTGCTGCATTTGTACAAGGTGGCTGACTTTTTCTCCTTGCCCACGTGGAACTCAACACGTACAAAATGTGTCTCATTAGAGACCATTCCACTGTCCCTGAGGTGTGACTTTCCTTTCTAATGACACGCAGCACCCCCATTGTTAGCGCTGCCCGTCTTCTGACATCATTGGTTGGCTGGCTGTGCCTGTGCGTCCGCCCTGCCCGACACAACGCCCCTCGTTGTCTCATATATTTTGACTGCGAGGGTGTGATTGATGGGCACGAGCAGTGCATATGTTCCCCTGTCTTCACTCCCCTCCTTCCGCCTTCTTCTGACTGTGCGGCCTCATGGCCGCAGCATGCGATAAGGGATCAGCTGAGGCCGCCCAGTCTGAAGCAGGTGTAAGGACATGTGTGAGCGGCGGACATATTTACTGCACAAGGCCACGAATCCCAGCACCGCAGTGTGACTTTAGGAAAAGGCACTGTGGGTCTGGGATTTATGGCCATCGTTAACCGCACTGGCCAACATGAAATGAGGTCATGAGACGGCCTGCACTAACAGGGTATTGCCAAGGGATAACACAAGAGCGCAGTTTCCTGTACTGCAAATAACAACAGTAAGGAATCTGCGCCCAGCACCTAGGTGTAAATTTGTACACCTGTGCTGCGTCTCCTTAAAAAGACAAGTCACGCCTCCACTACTGTTTGACAGTATAATGGGCTAAATAGTGTACGTGTTTTATTCAGCGTGTGCAAGGAGCAAAATTAAGAGAGCAACCTTTGACTTGTGCATCATTAATGCAGTTCAAGGTGTGGCTCTTGTACCTTGCAACACCTGAGGGGGGGTTAAAGGTTACCTTTGAAATTGGTTCAACTAGGCTTCGGCCTACACTCTGCTCCTCTCCTCCTCCTGCTGACCCTGAGCTATAACACCGCCAGTTGTAGCCTGGAAGTGCTAGCTGCACAGAGAAAAACACCAGCCAATGTGTTAGTGGGGTTCAGCACCGCCAGCTGTTCCCCTGCTGTGTAGTCGGCAACGTGTCCAGCACAAGCCACGCTGGCACAACAGAACAAAAGCTGCCAACAGTGCAGGCTTCGGCCTACACTCTGCTCCTCTCCTCCTCCTGCTGACCCTGGGCTCAAACACCGCTAGTTTTTGCCCGGAAGTGCTAGCTGCACAGAGAAAGACACCAGCCAATGTGTTAGTGGGGTTCAGCACCGCCAGCTGTTCCCCTGCTGTGTAGCCGGCAACGTGACCTGCAAACGCCACGCAGGCACATGAACTGAAATTAAAGGGAACCTGGCCCCACCCCCCCAGGTGTTTCTATGTATAACAGCCACCTAGTACAGCAGTACTGCTGCATTTGTACAAGGTGGCTGACTTTTTCTCCTTGCCCACGTGGAACTCAACACGTACAAAATGTGTCTCATTGAGACCATTCCACTGTCCCTGAGGTGTGACTTTCCTTTCTAATGATACGCAGCACCCCCCTTGGTAGCGTTTCCCGTCTTTTGTCATCATGGTTAGCTGGCTGCGCCTGTGCATCCGCCCTGCTAGAAACAACGCCCCTCGTTGTCATATTTATTTTGTCAGCGAGGGTGTGGTTTATGGGCACGAGCAGTGCATATGTTCGCCTGTCTTAACTCATCTCCTTCCGCCTTCTTCAGACTGTGCGGCCTCCTGGCCGTGGTAGGCGATAAGGGATCAGCTGAGGCCGCCCAGTCTGAAGCAGGTGTAAGGACATGTGTGAGCGGCAAACCTATTTACTGCACAAGGCCACGAATCCCAGCCACGCAGTGTGATTTTTTGAAAACACACTGTGGGTCTGGGATTCATGTCCATCGCTAACCGCAACGGCCGACATGAAATGAGGTCAGAAGACAGGAAGCGCTCACAGCGCATGGCCAAGGGATCACAATAGCGCAGACTCCTGTACTGCAAATAACAACGCTCAGGAATCTGCGCCCAGTACCTAGGTGCAAATTTTGACACCTGTGCTGCGTCTCCTTAAAAAGACAAGTCACGCCTCCACAACTGTTTGACAGTATAATGGGCTAAATAGTGTACGTGTTTTATTCAGCGTGTGCAAGGAGCAAACTAAATAGAGCAACCTTTTACTTGTGCAGCATTAATGCTGCACAAGGTGTGGCTCTTGTACCTTGCAACACCTGAGGGGGGGTTAAAGGTAACCTTTGAAATTGGTTCAACTAGGCTTCGGCCTACACTCTGCTCCTCTCCTCCTCCTGCTGACCCTGGGCTCTAACACCGCCAGTTTTTGCCCGGACATGCGATCTGCACAGAGAAAAACACCAGTCAATGTGTCAGTGGGGTTCAGCAACGCCAGCTGTTCCCCTGCTGCGTAGCTTGCATCGTGTCCAGCACAAGCCACGCTGGCACAACCGACCAAAAGCTGCCAACAGTGCAGGCTTCGGCCTACACATTGCTCCTCTCCTCCTCCTGCTGACCCTGGGCTCTAACGCCGCCAGTTTTTGCCCGGACATGCGAGCTGCACAGAGAAAAACACCAGTCAATGTGTCAGTGGGGTTCAGCAACGCCAGCTGTTCCCCTGCTGTGTAGCTTGCAACGTGACCTGCAAACGCCACGCAGGCACATGAACTGAAATTGAAGTGAGCCTGCCCCCCACCCCCAGGTGTTTCTATGTATAACAGCCACCTTGTACAGCAGTACTGCTGCATTTGTACAAGGTGGCTGACTTTTTCTCCTTGCCCACGTGGAACTCAACACGTACAAAATGTGTCTCATTGAGACCATTCCACTGTCCCTGAGGTGTGACTTTCCTTTCTAATGATACGCAGCACCACCCTTGTTAGCGCTGCCCGTCTTTTGACATCATTGGTTAGCTGGCTGCGCCTGTGCGTCTGCCCTGCTCGAAACAACGCCCCTCGGTGTCTTATTTTTTTGGACAGCGAGGGTGTGATTGATGGGCATGTGCAGTGCATATGTTTGCCTGTGTTCACTCATCTCCTTCCGCCTTCTTCAGACTGGGTGTCCTCATGGCCGCGGCAGGCGATAAGGGATCAGATGAGGTCGCCCAGTCTGAAGCTGGTGTAAGGACATGTGTGAGTGTCAAACATATTTACTGCACAAGGCCACGAATCCCAGCCACGCAGTGTGATTTTTTGAAAACACACTGTGGGTCTGGGATTCATGTCCATCGCTAACCACAACGGCCGACATGAAATGAGGTCAGAAGACAGGAAGCGCTCACAGCGCATGGCCAAGGGATCACAATAGCGCAGACTCCTGTACAGCAAATAACAACGCTCAGGAATCTGCGCCCAGTACCTAGGTGCAAATTTTGACACCTGTGCTGCGTCTCCTTAAAAAGACAAGTCACGCCTCCACAACTGTTTGACAGTATAATGGGCTAAATAGTGTACGTGTTTTATTCAGCGTGTGCAAGGAGCAAACTAAATAGAGCAACCTTTTACTTGTGCAGCATTAATGCTGCACAAGGTGTGGCTCTTGTACCTTGCAACACCTGAGGCGGGGTTAAAGGTAACCTTTGAAATTGGTTCAACTAGGCTTCGGCCTACACTCTGCTCCTCTCCTCCTCCTGCTGACCCTGGGCTCAAACACCGCCAGTTTCTGCCCGGACATGCTAGCTGCACAGAGAAAAACACCAGCCAATGTGTTAGTGGGGTTCAGCACCGCCAGCTGTTCCCCTGCTGTGTAGCCGACATCGTGTCCAGCACAAGCCACGCTGGCACAACCGACCAAAAGCTGCCACCAGTGCAGGCTTCGGCCTACACTCTGCTCCTCTCCTCCTCCTGCTGACCCTGGGCTCAAACACCTCCAGTTTCTGCCCGGAAGTGCTAGCTGCACAGAGAAAAACACCAGCCAATGTGTCAGTGGGGTTCAGCACCGCCAGCTGTTCCCCTGCTGTGTAGCCGGCAACGTGACCTGCAAACGCCACGCAGGCACATGAACTGAAATTAAAGGGAACCTGGCCCCACCCCCCCAGGTGTTTCTATGTATAACAGCCACCTTGTACAGCAGTACTGCTGCATTTGTACAAGGTGGCTGACTTTTTCTCCTTGCCCACGTGGAACTCAACACGTACAAAATGTGTCTCATTAGAGACCATTCCACTGTCCCTGAGGTGTGACTTTCCTTTCTAATGACACGCAGCACCCCCATTGTTAGCGCTGCCCGTCTTCTGACATCATTGGTTGGCTGGCTGTGCCTGTGCGTCCGCCCTGCCCGACACAACGCCCCTCGTTGTCTCATATATTTTGACTGCGAGGGTGTGATTGATGGGCACGAGCAGTGCATATGTTCCCCTGTCTTCACTCCCCTCCTTCCGCCTTCTTCTGACTGTGCGGCCTCATGGCCGCGGCATGCGATAAGGGATCAGCTGAGGCCGCCCAGTCTGAAGCAGGTGTAAGGACATGTGTGAGCGGCGGACATATTTACTGCACAAGGCCACGAATCCCAGCACCGCAGTGTGACTTTAGGAAAAGGCACTGTGGGTCTGGGATTTATGGCCATCGTTAACCGCATCGGCCAACATGAAATGAGGTCATGAGACGGCCTGCACTAACAGGGTATTGCCAAGGGATAACACAAGAGCGCAGTTTCCTGTACTGCAAATAACAACAGTAAGGAATCTGCGCCCAGCACCTAGGTGTAAATTTGTACACCTGTGCTGCGTCTCCTTAAAAAGACAAGTCACGCCTCCACTACTGTTTGACAGTATAATGGGCTAAATAGTGTACGTGTTTTATTCAGCATGTGCAAGGAGCAAAATTAAGAGAGCAACCTTTGACTTGTGCATCATTAATGCAGTTCAAGGTGTGGCTCTTGTACCTTGCAACACCTGAGGGGGGGTTAAAGGTTACCTTTGAAATTGGTTCAACTAGGCTTCGGCCTACACTCTGCTCCTCTCCTCCTCCTGCTGACCCTGAGCTATAACACCGCCAGTTGTAGCCTGGAAGTGCTAGCTGCACAGAGAAAAACACCAGCCAATGTGTTAGTGGGGTTCAGCACCGCCAGCTGTTCCCCTGCTGTGTAGCCGACATCGTGTGCAGCACAAGCCACGCTGGCACAACAGAACAAAAGCTGCCACCAGTGCAGGCTTCGGCCTACACTCTGCTCCTTCTCCTCCTCCTGCTGACCCTGGGCTCAAACACCGCCAGTTTCTGCCCGGACATGCTAGCTGCACAGAGAAAAACACCCACCATTGTGTCAGTGGGGTTCAGCACCGCCAGCTGTTCCCCCGCTGTGTAGCTGGCATCGTGTCCAGCACAAGCCACGCTGGCACAACTGACCAAAAGCTGCCACCAGTGCAGGCTTCGGCCTACACTCTGCTCCTCTCTTCCTCCTGCTGACCCTGGGCTCAAACACCTCCAGTTTCTGCCCGGAAGTGCTAGCTGCACAGAGAAAAACACCAGCCATTGTGTCAGTGGGGTTCAGCACCGCCAGCTGTTCCCCTGCTGTGTAGCCGGCAACGTGACCTGCAAACGCCACACAGGCACATGAACTGAAATTAAAGGTAACCTGGCCCCACCCCCCCAGGTGTTTCTATGTATAACAGCCACCTTGTACAGCAGTACTGCTGCATTTGTACAAGGTGGCTGACTTTTTCTCCTTGCCCACGTGGAACTCAACACGTACAAAATGTGTCTCATTAGAGACCATTCCACTGTCCCTGAGGTGTGACTTTCCTTTCTAATGACACGCAGCACCCCCATTGTTAGCGCTGCCCGTCTTCTGACATCATTGGTTGGCTGGCTGTGCCTGTGCGTCCGCCCTGCCCGACACAACGCCCCTCGTTGTCTCATATATTTTGACTGCGAGGGTGTGATTGATGGGCATGAGCAGTGCATATCTTCGCCTGTCTTAACTCATCTCCTTCCGCCTTCTTCAGACTGTGCAGCCTCATGGCCGCGGCATGCGAGAAGGGATCAGCAGAGGCCGCCCAGTCTGAAGCAGGTGTAAGGACGTGTGTGAGCGGCCAAAATATTTACTGCTCAAGGCCACGAATCCCAGCACCGCAGTGTGACTTTATGAAAAGGCACTGTGGGTCTGGGATTTATGGCCATCGTTAACCGCACCGGCCAACATGAAATGAGGTCATAAGACGGGCAGCTCTAACAGGGCATTGCCAAGGGATAACACAAGAGCGCAGACTCCTGTACAGCAAATAACAACGCTCAGGAAGCTGCGCCAAGCACCAAGGCGTTATTTGGGACACCTGTGCTGCATCTCCTTAAAAAGCCAAGTCACGCATCCACTACAGTTTGACTGTAGAATGGGCTAAATTGTGTACGTCTTTCATTCAGCGTGTGCAAGTAGACAAATTAATAGAGCAACCTTTCACTTGTGCAGCATTAATACTGCACAAGGTGTGTCTCTTGTAGTTTGTAACACCTGAGGGGGGGTTAAAGGTTTCCTTTGAAATTGGTTCAACTAGGCTTCGGCCTACACTCTGCTCCTCTCCTCCTCCTCCTGCTTCACCACGGGCTCTAACATCGCAAGTTTTTGCCCGCAAGTGCTAGCTGCACAGAGAAAAACACCCGCCATTGTGTTAGTGGGGTTCAGCAACGCCAGCTGTTCCCACACTGTGTAGCCGGCAAAGTGTCCTGCAAATGCAACGCTGACACAAAGCTGCCTCCAGTGCAGGCTTCGGCCTACACTCTGCTCCCCCTGCTTACCCTTTGCTCCAGCACCGCTAGTTGGGGCTCTAGGAAGACAATCTTTAATAGGCAACGCATCTGGGTTCCAGCACCGCCAGCTGGTTCTCGGCAGTGTTTTTGTCACTGGTACTCCCTCGTGCCAAACCTGGTTCCAGCACCGTCAGCTGTTTCCGGGTAGTGTCAAGCTCACTGAGACGCCTATGCTTGCCCCGTCGTGGTGCTGTCGGGTTAGCCAACTCCAGGGTGCCTCCAGTTTAGGAGCTTCCTATGTGGGCTGCGTGAACTGGTAGTCAAGGCTGGTTCTGTAGTGCCAGTAGGCCCAGCTCCCCCTGTAGGACTGTTGGGGTTCGGTAACTGCGGCTGCCTCGCGGCCTAGCTGTTCTCTCCTCTCCTGTGGGCCTTGGGGTCCACCACCTGGTTCCAGCACCGTCAGCTGGTTCCGGGCCGAGCCTTTGGCTTAGGTGCCTCCTCCTGGGTATCCGAGTTCCGCCAACGTCAGGCGGTCCTTGGTAGTGCTTTTAAGCGCGGGCACCTACAGCTTAGTAACCGGGTTCCAGCACCGCCAGCTGGTCCTCGGTCGTGCCATTGGCTCTTGCACACTGGGGCAACGCATCTGGGTTCCAGCACCGCCAGTTGGTTCTCGGCAGTGTTCTTGTCACAGGTACTCCCTCGTGCCAAGCCAGGTTTCAGCACCGTCAGCTGTTTCCGGGTTGTGTCAAGCTCACTGAGACGCCTATGCTTGCCCCATCGTGTTGCGGTCGGGTTAGCCAACTCCAGGGTGCCTCCAGTTTTGGAGCTTCCTATGTGGGCTGCGTGAACTGGTAGTCAAGGCTGGTTCTGTAGTGCCAGTAGGCCCAGCTTCCCCTGTAGGACTGTTGGGGTTCGGTAACTGCGGCTGCCTCGCGGCCTAGCTGTTCTCTCCTCTCCTGTGGACCTTCGGGTCCACCACCTGGTTCCAGCACCGTCAGCTGGTTCCAGGCCGAGCCTTTGGCTTCGGTGCCTCCTCCTGGGTATCTGATTTCCGCCAACGTCAGGCGGTCCTTGGTAGTGCTTTTAAGCGCGGGCACCTACAGCTTAGTAACCGGGTTCCAGCACCGCCAGCTGGTCCTCGGTCGTGCCATTGGCTCTTGCACACTGGGGCAACGCATCTGGGTTCCAGCAACACCAGCTGGTTCTCGGCAGTGTTTTTGACACAGGTACTCCCTCGTGCCAAGCCTGGTTTCAGCACCGTCAGCTGTTTCCGGGTTGTGTCAAGCTCACTGAGACGCCTATGCTTGCCCCGTCGTGGTGCTGTCGGGTTAGCCAACTCCAGGGTGCCTCCAGTTTAGGAGCTTCCTATGTGGGCTGCGTGAACTGGTAGTCAAGGCTGGTTCTGTAGTGCCAGTAGGCCCAGCTCCCCCTGTAGGACTGTTGGGGTTCGGTAAGTGCGGCTGCCTCGCGGCCTAGCTGTTCTCTCCTCTCCTGTGGACCTTCGGGTCCACCACCTGGTTCCAGCACCGTCAGCTGGTTCCAGGCCGAGCCTTTGGCTTAGGTGCCTCCTCCTGGGTATCCGAGTTCCGCCAACGTCAGGCGGTCCTTGGTAGTGCTTTTAAGCGCGGGCACCTACAGCTTAGTAACCGGGTTCCAGCACCGCCAGCTGGTCCTCGGTCGTGCCATTGGCTCTTGCACACTGGGGCAACGCATCTGGGTTCCAGCAACGCCAGCTGGTTCTCGGCAGTGTTTTTGACACAGGTACTCCCTCGTGCCAAGCCTGGTTTCAGCACCGTCAGCTGTTTCCGGGTTGTGTCAAGCTCACTGAGACGCCTATGCTTGCCCCGTCGTGGTGCTGTCGGGTTAGCCAACTCCAGGGTGCCTCCAGTTTAGGAGCTTCCTATGTGGGCTGCGTGAACTGGTAGTCAAGGCTGGTTCTGTAGTGCCAGTAGGCCCAGCTCCCCCTGTAGGACTGTTGGGGTTCGGTAACTGCGGCTGCCTCGCGGCCTAGCTGTTCTCTCCTCTCCTGTGGACCTTCGGGTCCACCACCTGGTTCCAGCACCGTCAGCTGGTTCCAGGCCGAGCCTTTGGCTTAGGTGCCTCCTCCTGGGTATCCGAGTTCCGCCAACGTCAGGCGGTCCTTGGTAGTGCTTTTAAGCGCGGGCACCTACAGCTTAGTAACCGGGTTCCAGCACCGCCAGCTGGTCCTCGGTCGTGCCATTGGCTCTTGCACACTGGGGCAACGCATCTGGGTTCCAGCAACGCCAGCTGGTTCTCGGCAGTGTTTTTGACACAGGTACTCCCTCGTGCCAAGCCTGGTTTCAGCACCGTCAGCTGTTTCCGGGTTGTGTCAAGCTCACTGAGACGCCTATGCTTGCCCCGTCGTGGTGCTGTCGGGTTAGCCAACTCCAGGGTGCCTCCAGTTTAGGAGCTTCCTATGTGGGCTGCGTGAACTGGTAGTCAAGGCTGGTTCTGTAGTGCCAGTAGGCCCAGCTCCCCCTGTAGGACTGTTGGGGTTCGGTAACTGCGGCTGCCTCGCGGCCTAGCTGTTCTCTCCTCTCCTGTGGGCCTTCAGGTCCACCACCTGGTTCCAGCACCGTCAGCTGGTTCTCGGCAGTGTCTTTTGCTCTTGTACCTTCTGCTCCCCATCCTGGTTCCAGTAACGTCAGCTGGTTCCGGGCAGAGCCTTTGGCTTAGGTGCCTCCTTCTGGGTATCCAAGTTCCACCAACGTCAGGTGGTCCTTGGTAGTGCTTTCGGGCACGGGTACCTCCTGCTTAGTAACCGGGTTCCAGTAACGTCAGCTGGTCCTCGGTAGTTCCATTGGCTCTTGGACCTTCGGCTACCCATCCGGGTTCCAGTACCGTCAGCTGGTTCTCGGCAGTGTCTTTTGCTCTTGTACCTTCTGCTCCCCATCCTGGTTCCAGTACCGTCAGCTGGTTCCGGGCTGAGCCTTTGGCTTAGGTGCCTCCTTCTGGGTATCCGAGTTCCGCCAACATCAGGCGGTCCTTGGTAGTGCTTTTTAGCACGGGTACCTCCTGCTTAGTAACCGGGTTCCAGTAACGTCAGCTGGTCCTCGGTAGTTCCATAGGCTCTTGAACCTTCGGGTAGCCATCCGAGTTCCAGTTCCATCAGCTGGTTCTTGGCATTTTCTCAGCCTTCTTGTACCTTCTGCTACATTTCCAAGTTGAAGACCCTAAAGTCGACGACCCGGAAGACCACCCCGATGACGACGACGACGACCCGGAAGACCACCCCGATGACGACGACGACGACGGCGGAGACGACGACGGCGGAGACGACGACGGCGGAGACGACGACGGCTGAGACGACGACGGCTGAGACGACGACGGCGGAGATGACGACACTGGAGACGACGACCCTGGAGACGACGACATGGAAGACCGAGAAGCAGAAGAACAAGAGGCTGCATAACAAAGAGCAGAAGAACATTAAGCATAAGACTTAATATCAGAGCAAAAGATATTATCTAAATTATATGCAGAAGAAGACTAAGCAGTGTATGGGGGTGAGTCCGTTCCTCCTCGTGGTGCCCCTGGATAAAGCCTGATGCTGCAGGCCAAACTGAACGCGGACAAATGTAACTTTTGTGACTGGCAGAACGGAAGGTGTAATCTTCCAACTTTTATAGATAACAAATACGGGAATGCCTGTCACAAATGAGAATATGATGAAGAAGTAGAATAGGAAGAATAATAACAGTGGAATAAAAAGAATATGTAGAATAGGAAGAATAATAATAGTTGAATAAAATGAATATGAAGAATGTAATAAAAAAAAAAAAAAGGTAAAGGATGAAGAAGAAGATGAATAAGGTGAAGAAGAAGTTGATGTCAAAGATGCTGATGATGATGAAGATGAAAGTGTGGGAAAAGAAAAAAAAAAAAGAAAAAAAAGAAGGGGAAGGGCGTGGAATAGTGAAACATCAATATCTGACAAAATAAAAAAAAAATGTACATAGTCAATATCTTTGTCACTCCGAACGTCTTAAAAAAAAAAAAAAACATGCTATTCTATTTGATTGGGATAAACCTCTATGACTTTAATGTCTCCGCCACCTCCCCAAATACATCCGGCATTATTCTTAGTTGTTTTCCTTCATGTAGAATGAACCTACAAGGCAAGAAAGGGTTTATTTTAATTCCGATATTTTGGTCCCATTGACTTGCATTGGGATCGGGTATCGGTATCGGCGATATCCGATATTTTTTGAATATCGGCCGATCCTATCCGATACCGATACTTTCCGATATCGGAAGGTATCGCTCAACACTAGTAGTGATCAATGGGGCCGATTTTAAAAGTCTTAGCCGTTAAATGGAACAAACAGAAATTGCACTGACCACATCTGAAATTACCTTTAGGGAAACCCTCCATTAACCAATTATTTTGATCAGATTGTAAACAATTATGCACTAATAAATCTTTTATGCTTTTGCTGCGTCGACTGGCAAAGAGGGGACCATTATTAGCCCTGTCCACCAGGTCACTATCCCTACTCAAAATATGCCAGTTTTTTCTGATTATTGATCTAATATAATCATCCATGGGGCCAAATTTGAAACAGAAAATAAACTTTGTCCTTCTCCATTTTTTTTCTTCTTACCTGCGGTTCTGGAAGAAAAATTATTCTCATTGCTCTCTGCCCTTGCAAAAGCGGCATCCAAAACAAAACGTGGATAACTCCGATCTTGAAACCTTTTTTGCAGTTCCAAAGATTGTTTCCTGAAACCAGCTAATGTGCTATAAATTCTTCTTAATCTTAGAAACTGGCTGTAAGGTAAGGCGTGCTTAGTATAGTGTGGATGTGCGCTATTATAGTGTAATAGCGAATTCGAAGAGGTTGGTTTACGAAAGACTTCAGTGTGAACAACACCCTCTCTTACCTCCAACTTAACGTCCAAAAATTTCAAAACCGCACCTCCGAAATGGGATGTAAATTTCATATTCATCGTATTTACACACCCCAAATACTCTACAAATTGTGAAAAACATCCTGAGCGCCATCCCAAACCACCAAGATATCATCAACATACCTTATAAATAGTATAATTATTAATATGTTTCAAAAACGGGTTATCCATAGAATAAATAAATTTCTCCTCAAGGACAGCCAAAAAGAGGTTAGCCAGAGTACATGAAACCAATGTACCCATGGCAGTACCCTTCTTCTGTATGCACCATGAGTCATTAAATTGAAAAGCATTATGATTGAGAACAGAGGACAAGCCCTCACAGATAAAGTTAATTGTACCCTCATCCGTGGGTGTATGTGACAAAACATCCCTGATGGCTGCGACCCCCTTGTTATGCGGGATCCTAGTGTAAAGGCTTTCAACAGCTATAGAAGTTAAATTAAAACCTTCCTGTCATACAAAACGCCTGATGATACGTAAGAAGTCTTTAGTGTCCTTCACATAAGACGGAACATCCCACAAAAGCGGTCTAAAAAAAAAGCCAATCTAAGTATCTGGATTGAGGCTCCGTCGCAGACCCCACCCCCAAAACTATTGGGCGTCCTGGCGGACTATTTAAACACTTGTGCACTTTAGGGATGTGATACCAACATGGCTTATTAGGAAAATCAGCTATCAACTTCTCGGCCTGTTTTTTTGACAGAACCCCTTTCTCTACATACTGCCTCAAAAAAATACGCAATTCATTATTAAACTTCAGTGTAGGGTCACCCTTTAATTTACCGTACGTAATGCTGTCTGAGAGCTGTCTTAATGCTTCCGCTATATAATACTCCTTAGACAAAAGCACGATATTGCCCCCCGCATCGAAGGGGCGTACCACTGTATCTAACCAGCCTTGTATGTCCTTTAAAGCCCATAATTCAGCAGAATTAAGATTAGGGGGTACTGTACGGTAAATCACAGCTTCCATATCCTTACTGACCTGTGCTTCAAAGATATCTATAGGACTACCCGGGGAAACAGGTGGCACAAAGGTAGATTTAACACCCCCCATAAAAGGTTCAACTGGAACACAGTTAGAACTTGTCATATCAACCAAGGCATCTGTAAGGCTCAATAGAAGATGTGTATCTTTCTGAAAATCACCCTCCTGACTATCCACCGCCATGAACCCCAGAGGACCCACTTGACATGGGACCGCCCCTGGCCCTTTTTATTTCAACCTGTTTAGAGGATTTAAACGATTTATACAGATGAATCTTCCTAACCACTTTATACAAATCCACTTTAAACTGCACTATATCAAAAGCTTCTGGTAAACAAAAATTAAGACCCTTAGACAGGACTGAATAATGTGCCACATTAAGAGTATGGTCCGTTAAATTGATCACATTAGCTGGTACAAGATCTATGTTGCTGGTCTCCACGAGACCTGCTTCCTTTTGCGAGATGTTGTTCCTCCTCCCCCCTCGCCGCGTCCTACGTCTAAAGGGACTACTGATGATGGGCATGGACCTAAAAGATCAGTAGATTCCACTGGCACAGTACCATCCTCATTCGCACTAGTGTCCGAGTCCGTGGTGAGATAATATCTTATTCCTTCTCTTATTCCTTCAGTTCTTTCTGAAATGTCTATGGTTGCCTTGTTGTTGACCATGTTTGTTCCATGTAAAAACTACCCGACTCAGTCACCTTTATCACGGATGAATTTATCCCGTTATCTTTGTTTTATTTCTGTCTGTAAATTTACCAATTTAATGTCCAATTTCTTATCCTCTGGCTAACCTCTTTTTGGCTGTCCTTGAGGAGAAATTTATTTATTCTATGGATAACCCGTTTTTGAAATATATTAAGCTATTTATAAGGTATCTTGATGATATCTTGGTGGTTTGGGATGGTGCTCAGGATATTTTTACACAATTTGTAGTGTATTTGGGGTATGTAAATACTATGAATATGAAATTTACATCGCATTTCGGAGGTGCAGTTTTGGAATTTTTGGACGTTAAGTTGGAGGTAAGAGAGGGTGTTGTTCACACTGAAGTCTTTCATAAACCAACCTCTTCGAATTCGCTACTACACTATAATAGCGCACATCCACACTATACTAAGCACGCCTTACCTTACAGCCAGTTTCTAAGTGTAAGAAGAATTAATAGCACATTAGCTGGTTTCAGGAAACAATCTTTGGAACTGCAAAAAGTTTCAAGATCGTGGTTATCCACGTTTTGTTTTGGATGTGGCTTTTGCAAGGGAAAAGAGCAATGATAATAATTTTTCTTCCAGAACCGCAGGTAAGAAGAAAAAAATGGAGAAGGACAAACTGTTTATTTTCTGTTTCAAATTTGGCCCCATGGATGATTATATTAGATCAATAATCAGAAAAAACTGGCATATTTTGAGTAGGGATAGTGACCTGGTGGACAGGGCTAGTAATGGTCCCCTCTTTGCCAGTTGTCGCAGCAAAAGCATAAAAGATTTATTGGTGCATAATCGTTTACAATCTGATCGAAATAATTGGTTAACCGAGGGTGTCCCTAAAGGTAATTTCAGATGTGGTCAGTGCAATTTCTGTTCGTTCCATTTAACGGGTAAGACTTTTAAAATCGGCCCCATTGATCACTATGTGTGGGATTTCATTTCTTTCAAAACTACACATGTTGTTTACGCCATAATGTGCCCTTGTGGCTTTTATTATATAGGTAAAACCTTTTGACCTTTATTTGTACGAGTAAGGGAACACTTCAATTCGATCCGTACAGGAAAGGGTGTTCCCAGTCTTATAAATCTTGTGAGACAACACCATGGTAGTGACACAAGGTTACTCTAATTTGTTGGTTTGGAAAGGGTATCTTTACCGCAGCGGGGCAGCAGTCTGAACAGGTTGCTTTTGAGGAGGGAAGCTATATGGATATTGCGTACATGCGCAACGGGACCAATGGGTTTGGATGAAAAAATTGACATGTCAGTCTTCTTTGAGTTTTTGTTTTAAATACTATGTTATGTATCTGCTTTTTCCTATCTATGTTGATTGTTTTTAATTAATGTTTTTGTGATTGCTTTGGTGTATGTTTATTCACATTTTGGTGTAAGGGAGTTTTTGTATGATGTCAATAGGTGGGAGGGGTTTAAAATGTTTAAATCGTTACCTCATTTCCTTTTGGGCATCAGGACCTGTGGAAGCACATTGTGCGCGAAACAGCTGTCGTCCTTAGGGAAAACATGTGAACCAATCTGTATCGCACATGTCCTAATAAAGAGAAGAGTTTTTTTATCGGGCTTGGTGAGTGCAAACCGTTTTTTTTCTTTTTCTTGGATTATGCCATTTAATGATCAGGTTAATCCCTTTTTTTATTGATCGGGTGATTTTGAACTCGGCAATACAAAATATGTGTAGGTTTGATTTTTTTTTTTTACAGCATTTGACATCGGCATTTAACTAGTTAATAGCAGGTGAATCGCAAATCCACCCGCCGCTATTGCGGGCACATGTCAGCTGTTCAAAACAGCTTCACTGCATGGCCTTCCATCCCCCGGCTGCTTGATACATCAACTCACTCACCCTTTGCCATGTTGTGAGATCTGTCTGCTGCCAACTCCATGCCGTGTGCTTCATGACCGCTTGCTCTGTCTACACTTTCTGTCTGTGTGCATAGGGTGGTGGCGCCAGCAACTCCTGTTTCTTATTCAGTCTGTGTGCACCTCCCTAAGGTGTCTCTGGCCAATAGCTTAGAGGCCTCTGATTCTTAAGGCGTCCTCACCCATGGGAGGATGCCTGAGCAAACGTACTTCCTCAGTTAGTACTTTGCTGCTGAGGTGTCTGGTTCTATTTCTGTGTCCGCCACCCAGTGGGGCATAGTACCCTGATCTGTGTTCGCCACCCAGTGGGGCATCTTACCCTGGTCTGAATCTTTCTTCTGTTACTTCTGTGGCTGTAGTCTGGTCTATGTCCATTCCTGTCTGAACTCTGGTTTATGTCTGTTCCTGTTCCTGCTTTGGTTGTTGCAAATCCCACTCTGCTGTGTGTATCTCTGCGCTATCTCTCTGCTCTGCTTCCCACTATCTGTGGTTCTGCACTTCTCTGCTCTGGTTGCCACTACCCGAGGCTCTGTGCTTCTTTGCTTCGCTCGCCACTACCTGTGGCTCTGTGCCTTCTAGCTCCTGGCTCTGCCCCCAGCATCTCCGCTCTTGGCTCCACCTCCAGCGTCTCCGCTCTTGGCTCCACCTCCAGCATCTCCGCTCTTGGCTCCGCCTCCAGTGCCTCCGCTCTTGGCTCCGCCCCCAGCATCTCCGCTCTTGGCTCCGCCTCCAACGTATCTGCTCTTGGCTCCGCCTCCCTTTCCTTCTCTGCCTTTTCCTTCTTCACTATTAGCTCCGCCTTCCTCTTCTCTGCTCTTAGCTCAGTCTTCTCCTTCTCTGTTCTTTCCTGCGTTTCTATTCTTGGCTCCACCTCCTGCTCATAACTCCACCTCCTGTGGTTCCGCTTTGCTTCCGCTCTTGTGGCCTTGCTATATCTCTGTTCTGCAACTTGCCGTACAGGTCTCTACCTGTCTCTTTATATTCACCAGTCCGAAACACTACCTGTTTCCATATACTCTCCACTCTGAACAGGATCTTACCTGTCTCCATACACCCACCTGTCTGCCAGAATGCCAGCCATGTCTGCCAGAGTGCCAGCCGTACCCGTCTGCCTGCCAGTATCTCTGTCAAGCCAGTCTGCCCGTCAGGGCCTCTGCCATACCCATCCGTCAGCCAGTGTCACTGCCGTGCCTACTTGCCTGTGTCCTGTCCCCCGGTGGGATCAGCATCCACAGTACGACCTCACCCTGGAGTGGTACCTGGTAGCTACCTGCCACACAAGTCTGTCCTCACCATCAGAGGCTCCAGCGAACAGCTAGGAAGCTACTTAGTTACGCTTCTTCCAGGGAAGTCTGGTCTGTGGTCCAGTGGGGCCACTCCCCTGGATGCCCACACCAACCAGTCTTGGCGCGAGCGTTACATATTGCTCAGGCCATGATCCCCACTGAGTCCCATGAGCCGTCGCTCTCGGAGCGAGATTAATTTTTTTCTAGCCAGTATTGGCCCCCGAGAGATTTTTATATCCGATTGGACGATCTACCTACACCTACTCCAGGTGGTCGATTCATAATCTCTGATGACGTATTATCAGCTTGCTTATGAAGAACTCCGTCTGAAGCCTCCACCAAAATTCTATGGGGATCCAGAGGAGTGCATGGAGTTCCTGATGCGCAGTTTGATGTACAGTATATTGAATCGAATGCTTCTGAATTTCCCTCCGATCGGTACAAGGTGGGATTCCTGATGTCCTATCTAGCAGGAGATGCATTAAGTTGGATTAACCCCTTCTGGGAAGCAAGGGATCCAATCCTCTCTGACCTTGAGGCCTTCCTGAAGGTCTTCCTTAAAGCCTTCAAAGCGGCTAAGTCAGCTTCTCCTGCAAAGTCTTCCCTCACTAGATCCCAGAGGCGGTCCAGACGAGCGAATCCCCCGAAGAAACCGCCACGTCAGACCAAATCCGTCCAAAACTAGCCTGTTCCTCTACCTGTCCCAAAGGGAAAATAAACTCCAAGCAAATGTGGCACTAAGAACCTTAGGATTTTTTGAATGCATCCACTTCCAGTGAAAAATGTTAATAATTAATTTATTTTCTCAAAACAAAAAAAGGGGGGAAAAAATATATATATCTATAATATATCGCTGGAAGCGTCACTCTGTCCGAAGCCTTTATAGACTGCGCAAGCGCCGGCGCAGTCAGGACCCCACAGAGTGACGCAGCCCAGGAGATCGCGGTATGCGTAAGCACTGAATGCACACCGCGATCTCCAACGGAGAAGCAGGGACGTGCCAGGAGGGTGAGTATGCTATAGTCACCTGTCTTGTTCCAGTGCTGCGTGCCGCTCCATCTTCCGGGTCCTCTGAAAGTGACGTTCAGTTCAGAGGGCGCGATGACGCGCTTAATGCGCGCCGCCCTCTGACTGAACAGTCACAGCCAGAGGACCTGGAAGATGGAGCGGCACGCAGCGCTGGATCAGGGCCAGGTGACTATAGCAAGTGTCGGGGGCCTGAGCTAGCGGCGACTCCGGCACCTGACCCCCACAGCACGCCGGTGTCCCCGCCTGCTCAGGCCCCCAGCACTCGGCGCCCAGCGACGATAGGTGAGTATGTTATTTTTTTTATATATTGCAGCAGCATACGGGGCATATAATACTATGGAGCATCTTATGGGGGCCATCAACATTTATGGAGCGGTATACGGAGCATATACTATGGAGCATCTTACGGGGGCCATCAACCATAATGGAGCAGCATACGGGGCATATACTATGGAGCATCTTATGGGGGCCATCAACCATAATGGAGCAGCATATGAGGCATATACTATGGAGCATCTTATGGGGCCATCAACCATAATGGAGCAGTATACAGGGCATATACTATGGAGCATCTTATGGGGGCCATCGACCATAATGGAGCAGCATACGAGGCATATACTATGGAGCATCTTATGGGGGCCATCAACCATAATGGTGCAGCATACGGGGCATATACTATGGAGCATCTTATGGGGGCCATCAACCATAATGGAGCAGCATATGAGGCATATACTATGGAGCATCTTATGTGGGTCATCAACCATAATGGTGCAGCATAAGGGGCATATGCTATGGAGCATCTTATGGGGGCCATCAACCATAATGGAGCAGCATACGAGGCATATACTATGGAGCATCTTATGGGGGCCATCCACCATAATGGAGCAGCATACGGGGCATATACTATGGAGCATCTTATGGGGGCCATCAACCATAATGGAGCAGCATACGGGGCATATACTATGGAGCATCTTATGGGGGCCATCAACCATAATGGAGCAGCATATAAGGCATATACTATGGAGCATCTTATGGGGGCCATCAACCATAATGGTGCAGCATATGGGGCATATACTATGGAGCATCTTATGGGGGCCATCAACCATAATGGAGCAGCATATGAGGCATATACTATGGAGCATCTTATGGGGGCCATCAACCATAATGGAGCAGCATATGGGGCATATACTATGGAGCATCTTATGGGGGCCATCAACCATAATAGAGCAGCATATGAGGCATATACTACGGAGCATCTTATGAGGGCCATCAACCTTTATGGAGCAGCGTATGGGGCATATGGATGGGAGCAGCAAATTACAGAACGGTGGTGCAGGATGGGAGCAGCACATGACAGAACGGGGGCGCAGGATGGGAGCAGCACATGACAGGATGGGGGCGCAGGATGGGAGCAGCACATGACAAGATTAGGGCGCAGGATGGAAGCAACACATACCAGGATGGAGACCATATACCAATATAAATGCTCGCCACCCAGGCATAGAACGGGTTCAATAGCTAGTGTATGATGACATACAATCAGCATTATACTTTATAGTGCTTATTGTATGTCTGTTTTTTTTTTTGCTACCTGATGAAGGCTGCACTGTAAAAAATAGCAGCCAAAGCGCATTGTATATACTCTAGTATAAGCCGAAATTTTCAGCCCTAATTTTTGGGCTGAAAGTGCCCCTCTCGGCTTATACTCGAGGCAGGGTCGGCAGGTGAGGGGGAGAGAGGACTGTCGCATACTCACCTGCTCCTGGCGCTCCTGGCGCTGTCCCCTGCCTGTCCCATGGTCTTCGGGTGCCGCAGCTCTTCCTCTGTTCCTCTGTTCAGCGGTCACGTGGTACCGTGGTAAAGTAATGAATATGGACTCCACTCCCATAGGGGTGGAGCTGCATATTCATTCCTGTAATGAGCGGTACCAGTGACCGCTGACAGAGGAAGAAGCTGCAGTGCCCGGAGACCATCTGTCCGGGAGAAGGAGCCAGGGACCGCGCCGGAGCAGGTGAGTATTTCATATTTACCTGTCCGCGTTCCACCCGCCGGGCGCCGCTCCATCTTCCCGTACTCTTGCTGTGACTGTTCAGGTCAGAGGGCGCGATGACGTATTAGTGTGCGCGCCACCCTCTGCTTGAACAGTCACTGCGGAGAGGCGGGATGCTGAGGAGCAGTGGGCAGCGACGAGAGGTGAGTATGTCATTTTTTTATTGCAGCAGCATTATATGTGGCACAGCTTTATATGGAGCATCTATGGGGCAATAATGAATGGTATGGAGCATTATATGTGGCACAGCTTTATATGGAGCATCTATGGGGCAATAATGAACGGTATGGAGCATTAAATGTGGCACAGCTTTATATGGAGCTTCTATGGGGCAATAATGAACTGTATGAAGCATTATATGGGGCATCTATGGGGTCATGAAGAACTGTATGGAGCATTATATGGGGCATCTATGGGACCCTAATGAACTGCATGGAGCATTATATGGAGCATCTATGGGGCCATAAAGAACTGCATGGAGCATTATATGGGGAATCTATGGGGCCATAAAGAACTGCATGGAGCATTATGTGGGGCATATTTTAATATGGAGCATCTTATGGGGCCATAATGAACTGTATGGAGCATTATGTGGGGCTCCTGATTCAATATGGATATTCAAAAACACTTAACCTACTGATGTCTCAATTAATTTTACTCTTATTGGTATCTATTTTTATTTTTGGCATTTACCGGTAGGCTTATACTCGAGTCAATAAGTTTTCCCAGTTTTTTGTTGCAAAATTAAGGGGATCGGCTTATACTTGGGTCAGCTTATACTTGAGTATATACGGTATATATATATTTTTTTCCCTTTTTTTGTTTTGAGAAAATAAATGAATTTTTATTAACATTTTTCACTGGAATTGGATGCATTCAAAAAATCCTAAGGTGCTTAGCGCCACATTTACTAGGAGTTTATTTTCCCTTTGAATTCGCCACCTATGTGGATCCGAAGCAGGATCAACACATAGTTCTCCAAAGTGAGCTGCACACCTTATTGGTTTATACAACACACGGAGAAGAGCTGCCTAAAGCATTGATTCCTTGAGAATCTCAAAGTGCATTTCTTACCGATAGAAGGTGAGCATAACCACAACTAAAATAATTTTTTTTACTGTTGGTAAAAAGTAAAAACGTATTACGCTCAGAGGAAGCGCCGCACTTGTCTCTTTTTTTCCCTCTTTCCCTAAACCAGGGTATTTCTAAAGCCTCTACCTGTCCCAGCAGCTACCCAAGCAAGACCCAAGAAGGCTGATAAAAGTGGGCTGGCAAAGCAGCAACCCAAATTCACGCGCAAGAAGGGAACACAGTATCGCTGCGGTTGCAAGGAACATCCAGACAGTCTCTGCCCTGTAGATCTAAAACTCCAAAACCCTGGGCCAGCAGGAGAGGCTGCCGTAGGTGAGAGTACTTCCTCTCCACCAAAATCAAAGACTGTGTCTCTGTTTTCTGGAAGCTTTGGTGTGGTAAATTCGCCAGCCATTCGGAGTCGGTGTGTGGTCTCCGTCATACAGCTCCAAAATCCAGTGAGGGCGTTGTCTGAAGTTGGTCAAGCCCTACTCAAGAACAGTCTAGTCCTTCAAGGACAACTACAGCTCCAGGTTTGAGTCTTGTACTCGAAGAAGTTTGTAACCTGTATGCTGTCTGTTATGCCCATGGGTCATTCTGAGCCAAGGACTCTACCACCCGCTCTGGTCCAGAGTTCCAGCAAAATGCTTCATTTGAATTTACCCAGTCGTGAGAGGTGTCTGTTTCCCATGCGTCAAAGACAGTCAACTGTGTCGTCTTCTTCTACTGGTCTGCTAGTCATCGAGTCAAGGTGTGCTAACGTCTGCAAAGATGGGGAAGCTGTGACTATCTCTCCACACCTCTCCAGTGACTATACCAGTAACCTGTTCCTGGAAACATCCCTGCCTCTTGCACATTTTCTTCTGGATAACGGGCAGAAGATGGTTCCTATGTGGGTACCTTCATCATCCATTTGGCGGTTTGGTGAAGATTCCGAAACAGAAGTTTTTTCCTCTCAGTTTTTTTCTGATCCGGTGGAGTTGTTGTTCTCCACACTCAGCTCTAATGATTTTTCCTGTGTTCAGTACTCTAGAACATCTCTGCTACCTGAAGATGCAGAAGATGTATCCTGTGAGAGTTCCTTCAGCTTCCGTTTGGCCGGCTGGTGAAGATACCATCTCAGAAGTTTTCTTGTCTCTGAGTTCCCCTGATCTGGAAGAGGAGGTCCAGTTTTCTCGGGACTACAGGTAGAATTTGAACCCTGTAAGAGGGTTTCCAGTTTCCACGTGTCCGGTTGATGCAGATGTCAAGACTATAGCATCCAAGTCCCTGCTTCCGATCTACCTGGTGGAAATGGTCCAGCCCGTTGTGGAAGCTAACCCTGTTGATCATAAAGATACTTTGTTTTCTGAGATTCCTGGTGACCCGCTTGCCTTATCCTACCTAGAAGATGTTATGATGACTTGGACTGTGAGTGAACACTTTCTTCTACTACAGATCATTCTGGTGGGTTTGAAGAAGAGGGGGCGTAAAGGAGGGCTACTGTAACAACCCTTCCAGCATCACTGCATGGCCTTCCATCCCCCACCTGCTTGATATATCAACTCATTCACCCTGTGCCATGCTGTGAGATCTGTCTTTTGCCGGCTCCATGCCATGTGCTTCTTGGCCGCTTGCTCTGTCTACACTTTCTATCTGTGTGCATAGGGGGTTGGCGCCAGCAACTCCTGTTTCTTATTCAGTCTGTGTGCGCCTCCCTGAGGTGTCTATGGCCAGGTTGCACCAATGATTTGTCGGCCCCGATTGAAGATAGTGTATAATATTACATACAGTGTGGCAGATAATTGTTAAATTGCTCAGAAAATATTCCATATATTCCATCTGCTATCTCTATTTCCAAATTTTCTGATTAGCTGGGAGCAAGTTCTGAGAGGCGTGTACCACTACCTTTATTTCTCAGTTGTGCTTTCATCCTTTGGGATAGCCATAGATGATGTTTTAGGCCATCATGGTATCAATGCTGGTCTCCAGGATCAAGAAGGCATTTAACCAGGAGGGTGTAGGAGTCCAAGCATTGCATGTGTTGAGCTGATTTTTGATCTACCATAAGCAGCGGGATAGACAGTATGGTGTGGGTTTGTCAATGGTCACCTGGAAACTCGGAAAATGGCTACCATGGACAGTCTTAACACAAGCATCTCCATTTTCTGATTGTAGATATTGCCTTTGCCTTCAAACTTTATCCACTATTTAGGGATCTGGATTTACACAGTGACCCTTGGGTTTGGGCCATGGAGTTGGCTGCTGACTAGTGATGGTTGAACATGCTCGGTTAACATCTTATCCGAGGATGCTCGGGTGTTATCCGACTATCTTGGGCGTGCTTGTATATTATGTCCGATTTGCGGTTGTTAGGGAATTCCCACATGCATTCAGGTTGTCTAACAGCCACAAATCATGCAGCTACGGGGACTCTAACATAATATACGAGTACGCCCAAAATATTCGGATAACAACTGAGCATCCTCAGATAAGATCCTATTCGAGCATGTTCGCCCATCACTATTGCTGACCAATGAAACAGGGTGGAAGGATAAATAAGGAACATGGGTCAGAACCAGGATGGCTGTCAAGGTACAAAATCAGAAGATGACAAAATAGTCCGGAAACAGGCCTTGCTTTATTACAAGTAAGAACAACAAGAGCTGTGAACCAGGCAAGTGAAACTATATTCTGGCTTCCCTGTTGACCAAGGCAGGAAGCTGTTTACTCCAGCTGGACAGCGCAAATGCCCAAACTGGCTGACCCGATGGCACTATAGGTCCTAGGTGCCCTGCACCGCTGTAATCTAGGTTGCTCTTCAATGTACTGTACATTATGCTGCTTTTACTTTAGGTAGCAAAAATCTGACAGATTCCCTTTAATTTTACATTTTGGAAGACAATGAACAATGGTTCAGTAGGAAAGTCTCTGCAGCTTCTAGCATTGTTTATCTTTTTACACATCATTGCACAGTTGTTCAGAACAATGTAAATTAAGATTACTGTTTATTTACTGTTTTTCACCAGGATAAATTAGCATCTAGTGGAAAGACGGGATGCAGACCGCTCCATCCCACAAAGGTCAGGATTCATAGAAGTGGACAGTTGCCTTGTAAAATCTTTCATTTTGTCCACCAGAGCTAGAAACAGACAACCTCTGATTGAGTGTA
The DNA here is from genome assembly GCF_032444005.1 of Ranitomeya imitator. Lineage (NCBI taxonomy): Eukaryota > Metazoa > Chordata > Amphibia > Anura > Dendrobatidae > Ranitomeya > Ranitomeya imitator. The sequence goes on along the minus strand of NC_091283.1, from coordinate 105,345,757 downwards.
TTATTGTGAGCTAGAAGAACTCCAGAATCATTATTTTTAATAGCCGTTGCACCATCCAGCATATGCAACATGTAAAGTATGTACAAAACCACTTTTTACATTTTCAAAAAAATATAACTAATGAAGAAAATGATACATAGGAATAGAGCATAATGTAGGTCAATAAAAAAGGGATACAGTACACGAATAATGGCAGGATAAAAGGAAAATAAAAGGAATAAAGGAGAGGACATCTCAGTGTAGATCTAGTAGAGAGATCCTCCACGCAAATTTTCTTCTATTACCAGGGATAGTGAATGACACAGGATGAATGAGAGAATGTCAATCACACCTCAATGAGATGGGTTCACATCGAGATCACAAGATACATGATCAAAGGACAGATGCACAGTAGTAATTTTCATAAAATATGCTGTATTGTATGTATTACCGCTGACATTAGTGGATATGCGTACACATGTCTATGTAGCTCTTAAATAGCAAAGTTAGCATTTTGGAAGAGTCAATCAAAACTGTCCACTTTGTGAATGTTTTATGAGCTATAAACAAAAGGAACACAACTGATGGAATTACATTTAATGTTTAGTCGACAATATCTGTAACATATTTGGCCTCTGCTGCTAATGTAATAGATATGTAAAAACACAGTACTCTGGGGTCATATCGGTTCTGTAACATATTTTCACATACTCACAGGGGCACATAAAACGTTAGAGCTATTTTTCCTCTGACGTTCACATACCGCACCAGTTATCAAAGTAATATAGATATTAAACGGACGCTATTGTCAGAAAATAACCAATTGTGTAAACCAGGTTTTTGTGCTACATGTATTTTTAAAAATTTGCTATGACTTTTTTCCATATTAGAATCTTTATAAAAAAAAATTGTACTTTTGCAATTTTTATACTGGCCGCTGGGGGGATTTTTAGACTCTTATTACTTGTTCTTTCAGCAATAGTTTTTAGCAAGGCTTTGTTGTCAGAGGCAGGCTTACAATGATAGCCAACACCTTTGCTGTTTCACCTAGGTAACCCAGCTCATAATACAGGATCGACCAATTGCAACAGGCAATGCCACAGCTGACCCCATACCCCTCCCTTTACAATGACCTTTGCACATGCTCATTATATGCTTCAATACAAAATATGGTGCCGGGATCTAACTATTGTGGCAATGCACATGTATTATTTCCTGAAACAATAGTAATTTAGAGTTTTAAAAAAAAGTCTGTCCCCAGTGTAAAAATAGCAAGAGTTCTATATTTTTTTTTTTTATTTGTTCAGGTAAGAAAACCAGAATTCCCCCACCACCACCCTCTCAACTATTTACATGCGCTCTTAGCTCTTTCAGAGACAAACCCAGCAATATCTTTACATAAACAGTCTGTTACTGGGAAATATATGCAAATGAGGCTTTAGTTCGGAGGCCTCTGTCACTGCAGCCCTATTCCCCACCCAGTGCCATCTTCTCCTACTTGACTGATAGTCTCTATGTTGTTTTATTTCAGGCGAAAGAGCCATATGTAAAGCAAGAGGAGCACTTCGTCTTTGAAAGGGCTATATGCAAATATAAAGATTTTGTGTATGAAATCATAATGACAGACTCTCTTGTAATACAGGTTGTAATATGTAATAAAAATCCATTGTAAAAAAAAAATATATATATATATATATATATATATATATATATATATATACACACAAAAACCTGATTTAAATAGCTAATTTTCTGAAGATAGCTTCTGTTTAAATATTAATTAAATCATATTTTGACAATTTTTAGTTTGTTCTGCAATCAAGGAGCTTTATGAGTGTAGGATTTTTTTATGCATTTTTTAAATATTTAATAAAGAGATTGCATGTGGGGGTGATCATATGTATTGCGAGATGTGCAGGCATTATATTGTGTGGAGGTACGGTATCTCACTGTGTTGGTGGCACTGGGAAGGATCATACTGTGTTCGGGTCCTTGTGTGGGCATCATATTGTTTTGGGGGAACTGTTTGGGTATCCTACTATGTTGGGGCACTGTGGGCTCATCATACTGTGCATGTGGGGGTACTGTGGAGAAAAATTGTGTGGAAGAATTCACTGTGCTGGTATCGTACTGTGTATGGAATGGCATTTTTAGGAGTATCATACTCTGGGAGCCATTAAAAACTATTGTATTGGGCAAAAATATTAAGGGGCTTTAGTACAGGAACAATTCCAATGTACATGACTTAATATATTGCCCCCTCTTTGTCTGTAAAAGTTGGGAGGTATTTCCTTAAGTCAATACAAAAGATCTAACCCCGGCACACTCCAAAAATGTGAAGACAGAACTGTTGCTTTCAAAGTTTTTTTTTTTTTTTTTTAATATATCGTGTGCAAAAGAGAATGGTTTCCATTCTCTTTTGCACAAGATATATTAAAAATACTTTAAAAGGAACAGTTCTGTCTTCACGTTTTTCGAGTGTGTCGGGGTTAAATCTTTTTTGTATTGTCTTACCGTTTTACCGCAGAGTACCCAACAATGGTTGAGCCTGATCCTATCCGCATTATCCGCTTTTAGTATTTCCTTAAGTGACTGCTCCTAAGTGCCTGCAATGTGCTTACAAGGCCAATCATTTTTTTCATGTGAAGGAGAGCTCCAAATAAGACTTTTTCTATGGAGTCCCATGTTTTCTATGTCATCCTGTACCACAAAAATTCCTTACTATTTTGACTTAATAACTAGGCTGTGAGTGTATGGCCCATGAAATTGAGACATCGTTTCTATAGCTGTCTCTATGTACCATTACTCACACAAAGAGATTTTATCAGATAGCTTGACTCGACTGCAGAGACACGTATGACGATTCCAGAAGATTTATTTTCAATCTAAATTATTGTAGTTATGCACAATTACAGCAGTAGGAGTGTTAACAGCTGCAGTAAGTGAAAAAATATATTCTTAACCAGATCTACAAGACATACATTTCTTAAGATGGCAGACATACAGAGACTGAGACAGAAGAAGAGAGAACTTACTCACATCAAAGCTAGGAAGGCAGACAGGGATAGAGGGAGGACAAGATTCTAATAGGCAAACCTTACTGCATAGCAAGGCAACAGCAACAATACAACACTGTACGATTCCCAAGTCATGAGTCATGACAATTGCTAACAGAAATGATTAGCACAGATTTTAACATAAAAGCCTGTGATCCAAGGGGTAACGTTTTTCTTTGCGGAGAGTGAGATGTCAAGCATGTCAAGATGAGATGTTTAAGCTGCAATGCTCCTCTGGGACATATGCAAATTGTCTTTTCAGAGAGGAAGAAGACTAACATTCTAGTGCCACCTATAGGAAGTAGCAATCCTAAAAGTCAATGTCAACCCCTCGCCCAACATAAAAGCCTAAAATGCTTTGGGGGTAATTTTATCTAGACGTGTATGCCAGAAAATTGTCATATAAAGATTACAATTGTCTTCAGCTATAGGCATTTTGCTAAGAAAGAGGGCAAAGGCAAGCAAAGCCCCACTGATTTATTATTATTTATACCATAAAGTTATGCAGAAATATAATTTAGCTCATTGCAGGTGTAGATCTTTTTTTTTTTTCTGGTGTACAGACAGCGTTCTCAAGAATTGTTGGCATGTTACTCCTTCAGGAAACTATTTTCTGAATATTTTCGCATCCGTTTTTTGCCGGATCCGTCGCTGTGCGTTTTTTTACCGGACAGAAAAAAATGTTCCTCTGTTTTCAGTCCGGCGGAAACAGCTTTTTTGACGAATCTGGCAAAAAACGGATGAAAGGTGTGGCCAACAAGCGCAATCCGGTGCTAATACAACTCTATGAGAAAAAACGGATCCAGCAGAAAAAAAAACAGATCTTTTTTTTCAAAACTCGCCGGATTGTGCCTGACGGCAAAAACCTGATGTGTGAAATTAGCCAGATAGATATACAGTTAGGGCCAGAAATATTTGGACAGTGACACAATTTTCGCGATTTGGGCTCTGCATGCCACCACATTGGATTTGAAATGAAACCTCTACAACAGAATTCAAGTGCAGATTGTAACGTTTAATTTGAAGGCTTGAACAAAAATATCTGATAGAAAATGTAGGAATTGTACACATTTCTTTACAAACACTCCACATTTTAGGAGGTCAAAAGTAATTGGACAAATAAACATAACCCAAACAAAATATTTTTATTTTCATTATTTTGTTGCAAATCCTTTGGAGGCAATCACTGCCTTAAGTCTGGAACCCATGGACATCACCAAACGCTGGGTTTCCTCCTTCTTAATGCTTTGCCAGGCCTTTACAGCCGCAGCCTTCAGGTCTTGCTTGTTTGTGGGTCTTTCCGTCTTAAGTCTGGATTTGAGCAAGTGAAATGCATGCTCAATTGGGTTTAGATCTGGAGATTGACTTGGCCATTGCAGAATGTTTCACTTTTTGGCACTCATGAACTCCTGGGTAGCTTTGGCTGTATGCTTGGGGTCATTGTCCATCTGTACTATGAAGCGCCGTCCAATCAACTTTGCAGCATTTGGCTGAATCTGGGCTGAAAGTATATCCCGGTACACTTCAGAATTCATCCGGCTACTCTTGTCTGCTCTTATGTCATCAATAAACACAAGTGACCCAGTGCCATTGAAAGCCATGCATGCCCATGCCATCACGTTGCCTCCACCATGTTTTACAGAGGATGTGGTGTGCCTTGGATCATGTGCCGTTCCCTTTCTTCTCCAAACTTTTTTCTTCCCATCATTCTGGTACAGGTTGATCTTTGTCTCATCTGTCCATAGAATACTTTTCCAGAACTGAGCTGGCTTCTTGAGGTGTTTTTCTGCAAATTTAACTCTGGCCTGTCTATTTTTGGTATTGATGAATGGTTTGCATCTAGATGTAAACCCTTTGTATTTACTGTCATGGAGTCTTCTCTTTACTGTTGACTTAGAGACAGATACACCTACTTCACTGAGAGTGTTCTGGACTTCAGTTGATGTTGTGAATGGGTTCTTCTTCACCAAATTAAGTATGCGGCGATCATCCACCACTGTTGTCATCCGTGGACGCCCAGGCCTTTTTGAGTTCCAAAGCTCACCAGTCAATTCCTTTTTTCTCAGAATGTACCCAACTGTTGATTTTGCTACTCCAAGCATGTCTGCTATCTCTCTGATGGATTCTTTCTTTTTTTTCAGCCTCAGGATGTTCTGCTTCACCTCAATTGAGAGTTCCTTTGACCGCATGTTGTCTGCTCACAGCAACAGCTTCCAAATGCAAAACCACACACCTGGAATCCACCTCTGACCTTTTAACTACTTCATTGATTACAGGTTAACGAGGGAGACGCCTTCAGAGTTAATTGCAGCCCTTAGAGTCCATTGTCCAATTACTTTTGGTCCCTTGAAAAAGAGGACGCTATGCATTACAGAGCTATGATTCCTAAACCCTTTCTCTGATTTGGATGTGGAAACTATCATATTGCAGCTGGGAGTGTGCACTTTCAGCCCATATTATATATATAATTGTATTTCTGAACATGTTTTTGTAAACAGCTAAAATAACAAAACTTGTGTCACTGTCCAAATATTTCTGGCCCTAACTGTATGGATAGAAACATCTATGTATCTATAGATATATCCATAGATAGGCCGATGTTGATAAATGAACATAAAGAAAAAACTGTCCCTCCCAGGCTATGAATATCAGCCTGCAGCTGTCTGCTAGCCTTTACTGGCTATTGAAATAGGGGGACCCCAAAAAAAATGACCTGGGGTTCCCCTATATTTTATAGCCAGAAAGGCTACGCAGACAGCTGTGGGCTGATATTCATAGCCTAGAGAGGGGCCATGGATATTGCCCCCCCCCCCCCCCCGGCTACAAATACCAGGCTGCAGCCACCCCAGAAATGGCACATCTGTAAGATGCGCCAATTCTGATACTTAGCCCCTCCCTTCCCACTTCCGAGTAGCGCTGGGATATGGGGTAATAAGGGGTTAATGTCACCTTGCTATTGTAAGGTGACATTAAGCCGGGTTAATAATGGAGAGGCGTCAATAAGACACCTATCAATTATTATTCCTAGAGTAGTGAAAGGGTTAAAAACAAAATAAAGACACAGCCAGAAAAAAGTATTTTATTATTCTTAATTTAACCATATCTACCGTACTTCAGTGCCTGCAAAAAATGTAAAATAATAAACCGTATACTTCCTGTCTGACGCAGTCCAATTAATAACAAGTGTCCCACGACGATCTCCCCTATAGAACAGTGACATGTCACTGCTCTATAGGACCCTCAGCGACAACCTGACAGGAGACAATGGCTCCTGCAGTGCATCACTGAGAAGTTACCTTAGTTGACTGGTCTCACTTTATGGCAAAAGCTGCGTGGGAACTTTCTAACACAGCAATGCCAAAAGTGAGACTATTTTTTACAGTGGCGGAGGAATACAGTGCGGAAGGATACCTTCCTCCTGTCATTGTATTCCTGGAGCCCCTAGAGAGCGGTCGCATTAGCTGATGCTGCTGTTCTCCGCGAGAGGTCGTCGTGGGACACTCGTGGATTTCTGCGGATCAGGGAGTATATTGTTTGTATATTATTTTAATATTTTTTACAGATGACACTGGCTTCGGGGAACAAAGTGACAAGTGATGGTGACTATGTACTCTATGTTATATGTACTGTATGTATTGTATGTAATGTATGAATGTATTCTATGTAGCATGTATTTAGCATGTATGTAGTATGAATGTAATATGTATGTAGTATGTATGTAGTATATAGTATGTTGTATGTATGTAGTATATGGTATATTGTATGTATGTAGTATGTATGTAGTATATAGTATGTTGTATGTATGTAGTATGTATGTAGTATATAGTATGTTGTATGTATGTAGTATGTATGTATGTAGTATGTTGTATGTAGTATGTATGTTTGTGGGGTTTTTTTTACATTCAACACATTAGCCGGATGATGGGACTACTACTGTCCCATCATTGGCTAATGTGTCAATCACTGTCATTGTAGCAGGCATAGCCCGATGGGACTTGTAGTCCCATCGGACGATTTCTGCACACAGACACAAAGACCCCCGAGAGGCCCGCACAGACCCCCAGCAGGCCCGCACAGACCCCGCGCGCACACACAGACATGCAGTTTCCACCCACGCAATGCCCACACTCACTCCATCATGACATCATTTGAGCAGCCAATCACAGCCATGCTATTAGTTAACATGCCTAACAGGATGTGCCCACACTTCTTAGTATCCTCATTGGCTGATTAGAATAAAACTGGCTCATTGCATTATGGGAACTTCTGATTCCGGTATTCGATATTGTAAAAGTATCAGAACTCAGTATCGGAACTCCGATACAGCGAATATCGGCCGATACCCGATATTGTGGTATTCGGAATGCTCAACACTACTCACCCCTTAAATACCAGTTCACTATAAAAAAATAAAAAAACATTCTACAAAAATATATATGGCAGCTTTACCATCTGAGAAAATAAAGAACTTCATTTACAACTACCACAAAAGACTTCAAGCTGTCATTGATGTTAGAGGGGGCAATACACGGTATAAAGAAATGGGGTACGTGAACTTTTGGTCAGGGTCATTTGGATGTTTTGAGTTATCATTCATATTCTCTGGAAAAAAGGCCAAGAAGGAAAAAATTCTGCCGAGGTATGTAAACTTTTGAGCACAACTGTATGGTTCCCTCTTTGTGTCCGTGACAGAACATACTTTCTGAGTTGAAGGTGAAAATGGGCCCCCCTTATGTCTTGTGCTCCTATGCAGCTACACTCGTTTCACCAATAATGCAGTTGTGTGAAAAAGTATTTGCCCCTTCCTGATTTACTATTCTTTAGCATTTTTGTCACACTTAAATGTTTCAGATCCCCAAATGCTGTGGCCTGACTTTAATCCGATTGAGATTCTGTGGCATGACCTTAAAAAGGCGGTTAATGCTCGGAAACCATCCAATGTGACTGGATTACAACAATTCTGCAAAGATGAGTGTGCCAAAATTCCTCCAGAGCGTTGTAAAAGATTAATTGCCAGTTATTGCAAACACTTGATTGCAGTTGTTGCTGCTAAGGGTGGCCCAACCAGTTATTAAGATTAGGGGGAAATAACTTTTTTCACTCCGGGCCCTGCAGGTTTGGATTTCTTTTTCCCTTAATAATATAGACCTTCATTTAAAAACTGCATTTTGTGATTATTAGTGTTATCTTTGTCTAATATTTATATTTGTTTGATCTGAAACATTTAAGTGCAGCAAATATGCTAAAGAATAGGATATCAGGAAGTGGGCAAACACTTTTTCACACAACTGTATGTCTGCCACGTGCTTAAACTTAGGGTACCGTCACACAGTGGCATTTTGATCGCTACGACGGCACGATTCGTGACGTTCCAGCGATATCGTTACGATATCGCTGTGTCTGACACGCTACTGCGATCAGGGATCCTGCTGAGAATCGTACGTCGTAGCAGATCGTTTGAAACTTTCTTTTGTCGCTGGATCTCCCTCTGACATCGCTGAATCGGCGTGTGTGACGCCGATTCAGCGATGTCTTCACTGGTAACCAGGGTAAACATCGGGTTACTAAGCGCAGGGCCACGCTTAGTAACCCGATGTTTACCCTGGTTACCAGCGTAAATGTAAAAAAAACAAACACTACATACTTATCTTCCGTGTCTGTCCTCCGACACTGTGCTTCTCTGCACTGGCTGTGAGCGCCGGCCAGCCGGAAAGCACAGCGGTGGCGTCACCGCTCTGCTTTACGGCTGACTGGCGCTGACAATGCAGAGGAAAGCACAGCGCCGGAGGACAGACACGGAATGTAAGTATGTAGTGTTTGTTTTTTTTACGTTTACGCTGGTAACCAGGGTAAACATCGGGTTACTAAGCGCGGCCCTGCGCTTAGTAACCCGATGTTTGCCCTGGTTACCTGGGGACTTCAGGATCGTTGGTCGCTGGAGAGCGGTCTGTGTGACAGCTCTCCAGCGACCACACAGCGATGCTGCAGCGATCAACATCGTTGTCGTATCACTGCAGCGTCGTTTCAGTGTGATGGTACCCTTACTCCTGATCCATATGCTCACTTATCAGCTCTGTTAAACAAAAGTTAATTATGTTACAGTTAGGTCCAGACACATTCAGACAGTGACAATATCTTTGTGATTTGGGCTTTGTATTCCACTATTTTGGATTGAAAACAAAACAATTGAGTTGCAATTGAAGAATTGAAATGTAGACTTTCAGATTTAACCCCTTAACGACAGCCGATATGCCTTTTAACGGCAGCAGTTAAGGGGACTTAAACCACAACGCCGTTAATTAACGGCGCTGTGGAAAAAGCATATAGCGCCCCCAAAGTCAGATTTTCTCTGGGGTCTCGGTTGCCGGGGGTAGCAGAGACCCCAGAGAACATGATTTGGGTTGGCCCCCGGGTTGCGATCGCCGGTAATTAACCGTTTACCGGCGGCCGCAAAAAAAAAACAAAAACGCAATTTCCCATTTTAATTTCTCTGTCCTCCGATGTGATCGCACATCAGAGGACACATCAGAGGACAGAGAAATGGGGTCCGCGATTGCCCCCGATACTCACCCGTCTCCCCCGATGCTCCTCGTGACTCCCGATTGGCGCCAACATCTTTTTCGATCGGCATCCGGTGGATTTTTGGGGTCTCGGCTGCCGGGGCTATCCGAGAACCCAAAGAACATGATCGGGGTTGGTTTTTACCGACCCCTGTTTTGCGATCGCTGGTAATTAACCGTTTACCGGCGACTGCAAAATAAAAAGCGGTGTGTCATTCTCTGTCCTCTGTGATTGCACATCAGAGGACAGAGAAATAGAGGGATCGGGGACCCTGTTATACTTACCGGCTTCCATGGACCCTCCTGCGTCCCCTACTGGCCGCCGGCTTCTTCCTCCAGGTGATCTGTCGGCCGGCAGCGGAAGATTCTTCCTCTTGTTTTATTTTGGTCACTGTGAGATCCTATCAAAGTGATCAAAATAAAAAAAATAGTAAATAAGCCCTTTATCAACCCCTTAGTTAGGAAAAAAAAAGTATGCATTTCCATTTTTCCAATTAGGGTTATGGCTAGGGTTAGGGTTGGGGCTAAAGTTAGGGTTAGTGTTGGGGCTAAAGTTAGGGTTAGGGTTGGGGCTAAAGTTAGGGTTAGAGTTGGGATTGGGGTTGGGATTAGGGTTTGGATTAGGGTTGGCATTAGGGTTACGTTTGGGATTAGGGTTAGGTTTGGGTTAAGTTTAAGGTATAGTATAGTTTTACGTTTAGATCCCTCCTTTGTGCCCAAGGTTTCCTCAGACTTCCATAGGGGTCAAGATATTGTGCTGCCCTCATTTTGTCCAAATCCTTCTAATGCAAAGGAAGAAAATTTCCACACTCTGGATGTCCGCAGAGTGGTGCTCCATTACCTGGAACAATTCAGGGATTGGAGGATTGACCAGAATCTTTTTATTCAGTTTTCAGGCCAAAAGAAAGGTAAGAAGGCAGCTAAAAGCATGATTGCAAACTGGATCAAACAGGCCATTTGTCTAGCGTACTCGATAAAAGATCTTCCTCCTCCTGCTTCACTAAAGGCTCACTCCACCCGGTCGGTCTCTACATCCTGGGCAGTGCGAGGGAATGCTTCATCTGAGCAGATATGCAGAGCGGCTACATGATCTTCTGTACATATCTTCACTAGACATTATAGACTGAGCTTTAACAGGGATCTAATATTTGGCAGACATGTTCTGCAAGCTGTAGTCCCTCCCTAAAGAAGTCGATGTTGGTATTTCTCAAAGGTGACTGTCGTGGAAGGTGACTGGAGAAAATAGAATTAGACTTACCGGTAATTCGGTTTCTAGGAACCTTCCACGACAGCACTAATTTCCCTCTGATATTCCTATTGGATGATTCCTGCTTTTTTTGTGGTAACTATACATGCTTGTGTGTCCAGAAAAAAACACTGGAGACAGCAGGAAGGGGAGGGTTATTTAACCTCTTTGTGTTTCCTGTCCCCCATTAGGGCGGGGAGACATCCTCCAAGGAGACTGTCGTGGAAGGTTCCTAGAAACTGAATTACCGGTAAGTCTAATTCTATTTTTTGAGTGAAAAAAAAAGGATTTTTTTATTTTCACGGCTCTGCATTATAAAGTTCTGTGAAGCACTTGGGCGTTCAAAAGTGCTCACCACACATCTAGATAAGTTCTGCAATGGGTCTAGTTTCCATAATGGGGTCACTTGTGGGGGGTTTCCACTGTTTAGGCACATCAGGGGCTCTCCAAATGCGACATGGTGTCCGATCTCAATTCCAGGCAATGCTGCATTGGAAAAGTCAAACGGAACTTCTTCTCTTCCAAGCTCTGCCATGCGCACAAACTGTGGTTTACCCCCACATATGGGGTATCGGCATACTCAGGACAAATTGCACAACAACTCTGAGTCTTGGGGTCTAATTTCTCCTGTTACCCTTGTGAAAATAAAAATTTGGGAGTGAAAAGATCATTTTTGCAGAAAAATGCGATTAATTTTTTTTTCATTTTCATAGCTCTGTTATAAACTTCTGTGAAGCACCTGGGGGTTTAAAGTGCTCACCACACATCTAGACAAGTTCCTTAAAGGGTCTAGTTTCCAAAATGGTGTCACTTGTGGGGGTTTCCACTGTTTAGGCACATCAGGGGCTCTCCAAACACGACATGGCATCCTATCTCAATTCCAGCCAATTCTGCATTGAAAAAGTCAAATGGTGCTCCTTCTCTTCCAAGCCCTGCCGTGCGCCCAAACAGTGGTTTACCCCCACAGATGGGGTATCAGCATTTTCAGAAGAAATTGAACCACAAAATTTGTTGTGCAATTTCCTCTTTTTACACTTGTGAAAATAAAAAAAATTGGTTCTGAAGTGAAATGTTTGCAAAAAAAGTTAAATGTTCATTTTTTCCTTCCACTTTGTTTCAGTTCCTGTGAAGCACGTAAAGGGTTAATAAGCTTCTTGAATGTGTGTGACGGCCACTCCTTCTGTGGCCGTGCCTGCTGCCGGGACCACCGCTGCTCCCTCCGCTCATACTTACCTGCTGCGGCGTGCTCCTCCTGCAGGCGCGTGTCCTCTCCTTCATTCTTCTCCGCTCCCTGGTTCTCGTCGGGTGCGCGTGCGCACTGCCCACTCCAACACTTCCTCTTTCTGATTTACAGGTGCTCTGTATCTCCTCTCTGTTATCCAGGGGGACCATGACCCGGAAGTCCTTCAGCACTCCATGTATTTAAGGCAATTCCATCCTCTGCTCCTTGCCTGTCTGTGATTTGGGCTTCTGTGACTCAGGTCCACCTTTGTCTTTGCACTGCCTGTTCTGAGTCTCCGCTCTGTCCAGCCAGTTCAGCTTCTCTGCCTCTCCCAGGCTTCCTTGTCTCCTCGTCCAGTCCAGCCTTCCCAGTGTCCGCTCCATACTCTATTAGTCTGGTGTATCTGTCCTGTCCTGCTTCCTTTGTGTCTTCCCCTTCCTAGTGCTCCTTTGGTCTCACCTGTATTCAGCTCTTACCAAACTGTACTGTACTTCATCTCACCCCGCTCTGTCCGTCCAATGCCCAGCTTCTCTATTTTGTACCTCCTACTACCTGTCTCCGGGTTCCAGCTTTTGCGGCAATAGTCTCCCTTGGGTCTGCCCCTAACGCTCCCTGTATAGGGGGTGGTCTACCTAGTAAGCTCACCCTTGGAAGGATCATTATCGTGAATCTGCGGGTCCACTCCAGGTGTTCCAAAAGATCTGACAATGTGGTTTTGAGCACCTTGAGGGGTGTAGTTTTTAGAATGGTGTCAAGTTTGGGTATTTTCTGTCATGTACTCCCCTCTAAGTGACTTTAAATGTGAGATGGTCCCTAAAAAAAAAAAGGTTTTGTAAATTTTGTTGTAAAAATGAGAAATCGCTGGTCAACCCTTATAACTTCCTAACAAAAAAAAATGTTGTTTCCAAAATTGTGCTGATGTAAAGTAGACATGTGGGAAATGTTATTAACTATTTTCTGTGACATATCTCTCTGATTTAAGGGCATAGAAGTTCAAAGTTTGAAAATTGCAAAATTTTAGACATTTTAGCCATATTTGTTTTTTTCATAAATAATCGCAAGTAATATTGAAGAAATGTTACCACCAACGTGAAGCACAATATGTCATGAATAGTGTTGAGCATTCCGATACCGCAAGTATCGGGTATCGGCCGATACTTGCGGTATCGGAATTCCGATACCGAGATCCGATATTTTTGTGATATCGGGTATCGGTATCGGAAGTGTAAAATAAAGAATTAAAATAAAAAATATTGTTATATTCACCTCTCCGGCGGCCCCTGGACATCAGCGGGAGGATCCGGCGTCCGGCACGGCTTCTTTCTTCAAAATGCGCGCCTTCAGGACCTGTGGAATGACGTCCCGGCTTCTGATTGGTCGCGTGCCGCCCATGTGACCGCCACGCGACCAATCAGAAGCCGCGACGTCATTCCTCAGCTAAAGTCCTAGAATGAGCGCCTTCTAGGACCTGAGGAATGACGTCGCGGCTTCTGATTGGTCGCGTGGCGGTCACATGGGCGGCACGCGACCAATCAGAAGCCGGGACGTCATTCCACAGGTCCTGAAGGCGCGCATTTTGAAGAAAGAAGCCGTGCCGGACGCCGGATCCTCCCGCTGATGTCCAGGGGCCGCCGGAGAGGTGAATATAACAATATTTTTTATTTTAATTCTTTATTTTACACTTTAATATGGATCCCAGGGCCTGAAGGAGAGTTTCCTCTCCTTCAGACCCTGGGATCCATGAGGATACATTCCGATACTTGATGTCCCATTGACTTGTATTGGTATCGGATATCGGTATCGGCGATATCCGATATTTTTCGGGTATCGGCCGATACTATCCGATACCGATACTTTCAAGTATCGGACGGTATCGCTCAACACTAGTCATGAAAAAACAGTCTCAGAATCAGTGGGATCCGTTAAAGCGTTCCAGAGTTATAACCTCATAAAGTGACAGTGGTCAGAATTGCAAAAATTGGCTCGGTCATTAAGTACCAAATTGGCTCTGTCACTAAGGGGTTAAAGAGGTTGAACAAAAATATCTTGTAAAATGTTTAGGAATTGCAACTATTTTTCTACAAAGCCCCCTCATTTCAGAGGCTCAAAAGTAATTGGAAAATGTACTTTATCATAAATAAAGTGCTTTGTAAAACTTTAAAGCGAATCCATTGCAGGCAACGACTGCCTCAAGTCTGGAAGCCAATGATGTTACCAAACATTGGGTTTCCACTTTTGTGAGGCTTTACCAGGCCTTTACTGCAGCTGACTTGAATTGTTCCTTGTTTGTGGGTCTTTCTGCTTTAAGTTTTATTTTAAGCATCATTTTCAATGGGGTTGAGATCTGGTTATTGATTCTGCCATTGCAGAGTATTCCAAATCTTTACCTTAAACTTCTGAGTTGCTTTCACTAGTGTTGAGCATTCCGATACCGCAAGTATCGGGTATCGGCCGATACTTGCGGTATCGGAATTCCGATACCGAGATCCGATATTTTTGTGATATCGGGTATCGGTATCGGAAGTGTAAAATAAAGAATTAAAATAAAAAATATTGTTATATTCACCTCTCCGGCGGCCCCTGGACATCAGTGGGAGGATCCGGCGTCCGGCACGGCTTCTTTCTTCAAAATGCGCGCCTTCAGGACCTGTGGAATGACGTCCCGGCTTCTGATTGGTCGCGTGCCGCCCATGTGACCGCCACGCGACCAATCAGAAGCCGCGACGTCATTCCTCAGCTAAAGTCCTAGAATGAGCGCCTTCTAGGACCTGAGGAATGACGTCGCGGCTTCTGATTGGTCGCGTGGCGGTCACATGGGCAGCACGCGACCAATCAGAAGCCGGGACGTCATTCCACAGGTCCTGAAGGCGCGCATTTTGAAGAAAGAAGCCGTGCCGGACGCCGGATCCTCCCGCTGATGTCCAGGGGCCGCCGGAGAGGTGAATATAACAATATTTTTTATTTTAATTCTTTATTTTACACTTTAATATGGATCCCAGGGCCTGAAGGAGAGTTTCCTCTCCTTCAGACCCTGGGATCCATGAGGATACATTCCGATACTTGATGTCCCATTGACTTGTATTGGTATCGGATATCGGTATCGGCGATATCCGATATTTTTCGGGTATCGGCCGATACTATCCGATACCGATACTTTCAAGTATCGGACGGTATCGCTCAACACTAGCTTTCACAGTATGTTTTGGATCATTGTTCATCTGTACTGTGAAACGCTGTCCAATGTTCCTTGTTGCATTTGCTTGAATCTGAGTAGAAAGTATCATCCTGTACACTTCAGAACTCCACCTACTGCTTTTGTCTTCAGTCACATCATCAATAACCATTAGTGACCTAGTGCCATTGGAAGCCATGCATGCCTGTGCCATCACACTGCCTCCACCATGCTTTACAGAGGATGTGGTGTCGCTTGGACCTTAAGCCTTTCCAAGCCTTCTTCATGCTTTCTTCTTCCCATTATTCTTGTACAGGTTGATCTTAGTTTCATCTGTCCAAAGAATACGTTTTCAGAAATAGGTTGGGTTCTTTAGATGTTGTTTGGCAAATTCTAATCTAACCCTTCCTATTTTTAAGGCTGATTAATGGTTTGAACTTTTTGGTGAACCCTCTTTATTTGCTGTCATTAAGTCTTCTCCATATGGTATACTTAGATACTGAAACACCTACTTCCTGAAGAGTGTTCTTCATTTAGGTGGATGTTGTGAAGATGTTTTTCTTAACCATGGAAAGGATTCTGTGATCATACACCACTTATTTTCTTCTAGACCTTTTTAAGTTCCCAAGCTTAAAAAGTGCTTTTTTTTTCTTGCAGAATGTGCCAAACTGTTGATTTGGCCACTCCTAAAATTTCTGCTATTTTTCTGATGGATTTTTTAATTTTTGTTTTTCAGCCTAATGATGATCTGTTCTTCTCCCATTCAGAGCTCCTCTGTCCGCTTATTGTGGGATCACAGTGACCGCTTCCAAATACAAATACCATGCCTGAAATCGGCTCCAGACTTTTTGCTTGCTTAACTGATGATAGATTAACGAGAGTAGCCAAGGCAACCAATTAAAGAGCTTTTAAGATTACTATTGGTCTCTTTTAAAAAGAGACTGCAACACATTAAAGAGAGGTAATTCCTAAACCCTTATTCCAAACAGGATCTGAATAGCCTCAAATGAAAGCTGAGAATTTGCTTTTGAAGTTCATATTGATAATATAACTGTATCTTTTATACCTAAAATGTCAAAACTTGTGCCACTGTCCAAATATTTCTAGACCTAACTGCAGAAATAAAAATGGGTACCTTTTAAAAACATTATCCACTGTAGTGACATCCACAGTAGCTTTTTTTGTAGATCATAAAAAAGATCATTTCATTATTGTTCAAATTTGATGGTGTCTCTGTGGCTAAAGAAAAATTGTCACCAGGTCAAAAGCAGACAGGTTTTTTTTTCCTGCTGCTCCCCTGAATATTCCATATTTGTGTGTGTGTGTTAGGCTAGGTTCACATTGCGTTATTGGGTGTCCGCTGACGGAATCCGTTACATAGCGCCACTAACGCAATGTAACGGATCCGTTAGCGCACCCATTGACCGCAATGTATGTAACGCATCCCTAACGCATGCCATTTTTGGCATGTGTTAGCGATGTTCCGTTATTTTCTGACGGACCTCGAACGCTGTCTGCAGCGTTTTTGGGTCCGTTCTCGCTAGCGCAGATCGGGCATCTGCACTAGCGCGATCGCTAAACGTGATCCCTTTTTAGACATTCTGTTAACGCAGTCCATTAGCGTATGCGCTAGACGGACTGCACAACGCAAATATGAACCTAGCCTTATGCACATGGTTGTGGAACCACTGTTTGTGAAACCACTGTGCCATGGTCCGGGAAAAGCCTGGAGGGGTGTAAGTAAACCAACACCTGACTCATCACTAAAGCGCATGATGGTGGTGCCAGACTTGGCTCCAGGTGCTACTCCAGGATGGACCCATGGAGCCGTGCCAGGTAATCCCCAAAGGGGACAGGGATACAGGACTGGCCAGGAACTCCTTAGTGGGATGGTTTGGCTGGAAGATCGTTGTTCGATGAGACACAGTTACAGGATCACAGATGCAGTTTCAGTGGTGCCGGTTCATACTGGGCAGGCGAGATTAGCAGCACAGGTGTGAGTCAGATGGATCAGGATCAGAACTTTACTCAGGCAGGCCAGATTTGGGTATTGGTTCAGCACGACAGAGTGGAAAAGGTGTAGACAGGGCGGACAGCTTAGACCGGGGTCACACTAGACCGTAATACGGACGAGTGCAAGGCGATAAAAAATCGCATAGCACTCGCCCCAATGTTAATCTATGGGGCAACTCCCATCATCCGATATTTTCTCGGCCGTATTCAGGATCCGAGTGAAATCGCAGCATGCTGCGATTGTCAGCGTATCTCAGGCGAGACTCGCCAATGAAAGTCTATGGGTGCGAGAAAACATCGGATTACATACGGACCATGCGTGTGCATTGCGAGAAATACGGAAGACTTCTCCAGGTGACAGGAAATTGAATCATCCATTATCAGGAAGCTTTGGAATGCTAATTTCAGGCCCACGCTGGATTGCAAACCAGGAAGCACGCCTCCACGGAGTGTTCTGTAGTAGCAGCATGGCCAGGCATATTAATGTGGAGATGCTCATTGCTCTGGTCCATGATAGGCCCGAATTATGGGACCAACTCGACGCACATTATGCAGACCGTGCACGTAAAGACGCAGCATGGAGGGCAATATGTCGCCACATGTTCCCCGATTTTGATGAGCGACCTCAAGAGGTTCAGCAAGAAATATGTAAGTACCATTCTTCAAATGTTTTTTTTTTTCATGCAAGCCTGAAAGCATCATATGTGTTTTGCTTATGATGTTAGTAAATCATCCATGCTCTTGGTTGAAGATGCCAAAACATTCCCAAGAGACACAAATATGGCTTTAAATTAATTTAGCTATAGTCCGTTAATATAGGGCCAAAGGAATTTTATGTCCCCCTAGCCCATGTGTTTTTGCAAAGCCTGTAACTGTTTGTGTGTGATATTTATCTCAAATGTTTTGTATATTTGCAGTCAATGATGTAAATAGACGCTGGCGGAGTTGCCGGGACCAATACCGGCGTGAGCGTCAAGTTCATGGGCGGAGTGGTGATGCAGCCCCCAAAAAAAGGAAATACCTTTATTATGACCGCCTAAATTTTCTTGCCCCGGTGATGGAGCTACGACCGTAAGTGCATGCATGTGTACAAATATTTAACACATTTTATGATGTGAATATGTATGTATTTTTTAATATAAATAATGTTTTGTGAAATACAGAACAGAGTCAAATCTGACTGAAAGAGAGACTGGATCTGACTCTGAGTTGCTGATTGACCCTGTTGCTGAAGATGCAGAATTGGCTGGACCATCTGGGCAAGCAACAGGCAGCAACCACCCTCCCCCACCACCACAACCAGCAGCAGCGTCTACCGCTCCACAGGAGGCAAATCCTGAGGTTGATGAAGGAGGCCAGAGCAGCAGTCCAACATTGGCTCTGGATACATCACCACAGCCTACTACCAGACCAAACCGTGGTCGTCGCAGAAGGGTGGCTTTGAACATTGGCACCAGGAGGCAAGTTGATACCGGGGTGTTGGACTATTTGTCCCGAGCTGCCAATGATGATGGGGAGGAAGCTTACTTCCGCAGTCTTGCCCGCTATTTACGTCCCATTCCCCGCTCGCTCAGGCTGCGGACCAGAGGTTGCATCCAAATTTTGCTAGATGCGGCAACACCCCCAAACAACCCGACTAATATCTTTAATTATCTTGAACGGTGGCAAATGTCATCTACCAACCTTCTGGCGGTGCAAGACCTTCCACAGGACCAATCACAAACTGTGTCAGCACCACCCCCGCAACCTATAGCTCCACAGCCTGTACAAACCACACAACAAGGCCAAAACAGGGGTATTTATGATTTTGCAGCACATCCCCAATTTGACCACTTGAACAGACACATGTTTGGAGGCTGGTCCCAACATGTGTCTGCTCGACATGGTCATATTGGGGGTTCGGAACAAATGGGTCAAGCCAGTAGCCAGGACTTGATGCCTTTCTACCCTCCACATCAAGTGTTAGGTCATACACATGATCGCAGCTTGCAGCAACACCCGCAATTTCTATCTGCAATAACACAGGTAGACAGAGTGGTTGGTCAACCACCCAGGCCAAGTTCCGCACATGCTGGACACCCGCCATCACCATCACCACCCCCAACCTACCATAACCTGTAATGTTTTGGATGTTAGATTTTGCCTGTCATTTTGGCCTTTTGTTGGCCTTAGTTTTTTGTGACCATGGCATGTAAAGCTGTGTTGTTTGTTTTGTTTAAATTACATATGAAAATTGAAATATGTTTTGGGAATGCATATATATATGCGCAGAGCAGTAAAAATTTGTTCTGAAAACAGAGTCTTATGTCTTGGTCCAGCTACATACATGATTTGTCAGCTTTACACACTTACATCTTTTCATCATCAGATACATATTACACCAATTTCTGAAGGAAATTATGTGATTTATTAACTTAGAATCTAATCAAAAATTAAGGCAAAACAGCATTGTCTTGCCAAACCGTAGATCCCTCTGGTGACACAAAAAAATTGGTTAAAACATCACGAACTTTTAGGCCAGAGGGCTGACGACGTGAAGGACGAACACGTGTAATTGTCAAGACAGTATTTGCATAATCAATGTCATCTGCAGCAGATGATGGGCAATCATGGTCTCTTGTAAAGTTGTGAAGAACAACACATGCTTTTATCACACCATTTACATTGCCTTCACTCAGTTGGATTGCAGACTGAAGGACCCGCCATTTTGCACTGAGAATGCCAAATGAACACTCGACCAGACGGCGGGCACGGGAAAGACGCAAATTAAAGATTCTGCGCCGGTAGTCCAGGCCTCTCTGTGGATAGGGTCTCATGACGTTCCTTGATAATTGAAAGGCCTCATCTGCTACCATCATGTAAGGCACCGCATCCAAATTAGCACCTGGTATGTGACTTGGGGGTGGGAGATCCAATTCATTGTTGCGCAGCCGCCGACCCATAATGGAAGAACTGAAGACTCTAGAGTCTCCAGTTCTCCCATAGGCCCCAATATCTACAATTATAAACCTGTAGTTGCTGTCGACTAGGGCCAACAGCACTACAGAGAAAAACTGTTTATAATTATAGAATTGGGTCCCTGAACCTGGCGGCTTACGCACACGGATGTGCTTTCCGTCAAGAGCCCCAATACAGTGCGGAAACTGGCATGTGTCCTGAAATCCTTGAGCAATACGTAACCAGTCTGCAATTTTTGGTTCAGGCATCACCTCTTGATGGAGTCTTCTCCAGATTTCCGTGCATGTATCCCGCACAATCCCAGAAATTGTAGATTTGCCCAATAAAAACTCTAAATGCAGGGCCGCATATGATAGGCCAGTGGCAAGGAAGCTAAAAGACAAAATAATATTTTTAGCAAAGATAAAATTAACACAATACAGGGTGATATGGGGCAATCAAACACTTTTTTAAAATTAAAAAAATAAAAAAAGCTATGGCTTTGATCTTTTAAAAAAATTACATTAAGAAAATAAGTAAAAATTATGTTGAAGTTAATTAACCATTTAAGTATATAATTTGAAGAAGGGGTATCGACAAAAAAATGAGTAACATATTGGGTCAATTAGTATTAAGGCATACCGCAAGGTAAGGATAAGGCGCTCCTCAGCTGAAATAGATTTGCGCATCCTGGTGTCCTTCTTCGTGATCCCTGGACGCAAAATCTCCAACAAAATGTCAAAGGTTTGAATCCTCATCCGACAATAGTTGAAGAACTTGTCCGGATTAGTCCTCAGAGCAGCATACAGACGGCTGAAATGGCCTTTATTGATGCGTTGTTTGATAAGTGGATGTACCCACATCCGTCTCCGCCTCCTCGGATCTACAATAACTGGGTATGGCTGGCCAAAACGTTGGGAAAGTACCCAGTTGAAAAGCACACGCTCTGTGGTGTTGAAAGTCAGTCGATCAGACATGTTGCTCATCAATCCGAAGTGCATCAACACAAGCAGGGACTCTACTGCATAGATTGGTGGGTGGCACCTGTGTTTTGGGCCATTAAATAATGTTCTTGGTGATGATTTAAATATTTTCAGGTGGAAAAACCGTTATATGTCCATTTTGCAAGCCTGCGAGAAATTCTCGCCATACGGATGTCATACGGATGTCACACGGATGTCAAACGGATCATTTGATGCGAGAAAATCGCATCCTCACACTGCACTCGGATCACTGTTTTGTAAAAATTTGTGCGATTCTCGTCCGTCAAAAACGGACCGTTTTTTTATACGTTGTGTGTGTCCCCGGCCTTATACTGAGTCTTTTCTCACAAAACTAATTGGCAATTTACTCAGATTCCCCTGCTCTACATCATGGTACCTGCAGATTGGACTGCATTTTCATGGTGACAGGTTCCTTTTAACTATTGAAAATGTTGGCATCTAAAATACATGTACCAGTCACTTGTGACCCTGACTCGCATTATCAAATGACAGAATTAGTGATCATTACTGCCAACCTTATAGCTATTGTCACAATGTACAAAGAAACATAACTAGTCATACTGAGAACTTGCTTTGTTTTAATTGTTGATGGATGAATGGTTCCAGGTATGACAGATGCTTTTCAAAGGAGTCTATTCAGTAAATGACTTTTTTCCCTTCAATGAAAAATCACGTAGGAGCATTGCAATTTCATGCAATTTGTCATTTATGCTATACTGAGCATAAAAATGGTCTTAAAGAAAAAATATGCATAAGCAAAAAAATGTTTTTTTTTACCCCTTAGTGTAAATTGGAAATAATTAAAATGAACACAAAAAAATGATGCACCATGCAAATATTACAAATATAACACCTATTCATATCGGTGATATATGGTAAATTGCTGATTGCTGGGTGTTTCAGCTATAGGAACCTCACAGATCTCAAGAATGGAGCTCTGAAATACCCACTTTAGAATGGAGCATCGATATAGCCTAGCTGTCTCCTGCAGTCCCATATACAATGGGAAACCACTGCTCCATTCAATGCGGCCGTTGCAGTGCCCCACGCTTGGAATTTTTGTAATCCCAGTAAGTTATCACCTATTTTGTAGAAAGATGAAAACTTCTTAATGTTAAAAAATGTTTTTACATGTTTAAAAATAATGTAAAATAATTTTTTTTCAAATAAAAAGAAGCTTCATCTAATACTAAATAAAAAACGCAAAGAAAATGTACATATCTGGTATCACTGAATTCACAATGATCAGTAGAATACAACTGTATCCTAATTTATCCTATATGCTGAATGTTGAAAACAAAATCTGACAGAATTTACATTTTTGTTCATCTAGCACCACAATAAACACTAAGTCTTATTTATCCCAAAATAGTACCAATAAATATACAGAATGTTGCACAAAAAACAAAACCTCACAGATATCTATGAAGTATAAAAAATTAATACGGCACTCAGAATATGATGCTATTTTGTTTTTCTTGTATCGCTGTAATTAAATTGATATATACTATAAAACTATATCTTTTATTTATTATGCAAAATTTCAACACCAAAAAATACAAAAAAGCATAGCCAGAACTATTTTTTTTCTTCCATTGTACAAAAAAATTTGAATAAAAAATTAGCAAAAAATACTCAAATTGTACTGCTGAAAAATACAACTTGTCCTGCAAAAATTATTCACTCACACAACTCTGCCTTTAGAAAAAAGTAAGTGTCATGGGTCTCAAAAATGGTAACCAAATATTGTATTTGCTTTTCTTTAGCAAAAAGTTGTAATAAACTTTTAGACTGAAAAGGGTCAATTAAACTGACAGATGAACACTCTTTAAAAGAAAAAAAAGGAATACAGAAATGCTGTTTTTCACTCCATGTCCCAAAAAGTATAAAAAAGTATAATAAAAAGTGATTTAAAAAGTTATATGTTCCTAAAAATGTGATCAATATAAGCTACCGTATATACTCGAGTATAAGCCGAGATTTTCAGCCCAAATTTTTGGGCTGAAAGTGCCCCTCTCGGCTTATACTCGAGTCACGGTCGGCGGTGGGGTCAGCGGGTGAGGGGGAGAGGGCGCTGAGGTATACTTACCTAGTCCCAGCGATCCTGACGCTCCCCCTGCCGTCCCACGGACTTCTGTGCTGCAGTTCTTCCTCTATCAGCGGTCACGTGGGACCGCTCATTAGAGAAATGAATAGGCGGCTCCACCTCCGATAGGGGTGGAGCCGTGTATTCATTTCTCTAATCAGCGGTAACGGTGACCGCTGATAGAGGAAGAAGCTGCGGCACCGAAGACAGCTGTCCGGGAGAAGGAGCGGGACGCCGGGAGCAGGTAAGTATGTAATATTCACCTGTCCGCGTTCCAGGCGCCCGCACGTCAATAGTTAACAGCCACAAGCCAGTCGGAGGCTGGCAGCTGACTTGAGCCACAGTACACACTTCACAGGTGTCTGACGTCATTGTCAGCCGCCGGCGTGTGCGTGCTTCACCTGCGTGGAGGAAGTGAGCTTCGCCTGCCGCAGCAGCACGGCCAGATAAGAACTCGTTTTTTTAGAGTGGCGATCCAGGGGGCCCCGGGGCAGAATGCTGGACACGCTGGGGCAGAGATACTTGGCAGAATGCTGGACACACTGGGGCAGAATGCTGGACACGGGCAAACTGAGACATGGGGCAGAATGCTGGACAGGGGCAGTATGCTGGACAGAGGGGCTGAATGCTGGACACAGGGGCAGAATGCTGGACATGGGACAGAATGCTGGACACAGGGGCAGAATGCTGGACACAGGGGCAGACTGAGACATGGGGCTGAATGCTGGAAATGGGCAGACAGACACGGGGCCGAATGCTGGACACAGGGGCAGAATGCTGGACACTGGGGCAGAATGCTGGACACTGGGGCAGAATGCTGGACACTGGGGCAGAACGCTGGACACTGGGGCAGAATGCTGGACATGGGGGCAGAATGCTGGACACAGGGGCAGACTGTGAGACCCAGGGGCAGACTATGAGACCCAGGGGCAGAATGCTGGACACAGGGGCAGAATGATGGACACAGGAGCAGAATACTGGACATGGGCAAAATGCGGGAAACGGGGCAGAATGCTGGACACGGGGGCAGAATGCTGGACACAGGGGCAGACTGTGAGACACGGGGGCAGAATGGTGGACACTGGGGCAGAATGCTGGACACGGGCAGAATGCTGGACACGGGGCAAAATGCTGGACACGGGCAGACTGAGACACGGGGCAGAATGCTGGACACAGGGGCAGAATGCTGGACACAGGGGCAGAATGCTGGACACGGGGCAGAATGCTGGACATGGGGCAGAATGCTGGACATGGGGCAGAATGCTGGACACAGGGGCAGACTGTGAGACCCAGGGGCAGAATGCTGGACACAGGGGCAGACTGTGAGACACGGGGCAGAATGCTGGACACAGGGGCAGAATGCTGGACATTGGGGCAGAATGCGAGACACAGGGCAGAATGGAGATACGGGGCATGATTGGAGACACGGGGCAGGATGAAAGACATGGGGCCATGACTTGAGACAAATAGGGCAGAATGGAGACACAGGGGGCATGATTGGTGACAAGTGGCAGGATTGCAGACATGGGGGCATGATTGGAGACACTGGGGGCAGAATTGGAGACAGATGGGGCAGGATTGGAGACAGATTGTGCAGGATCATGGGGCAGGATGGATATGATGGAGACAGATGGGGCAGGATGGGGAGATCATATGGGGCGGAATGGATACTCATGAGGGCAGGATGGGAGAACATATGGCTGGAGCCAGGAATGAGATACATGGGGCCAGGATGGGGGATATTATTATTACCATAGGGGCTAATTAAGGGATATTATTACTGCAGTGATGTATTTATTTTATTTTTTGAGGACACTGTTTTAAATGGGGGGGCGGTCCTGTTACTGTGTAGAGTGACACTGTCACCTCTTTTTCTTCATGTGGTGTAATGTAGAAGTTGGGAAAAATTAAGTAATGTGTTCTACAAGCGGAGCTCGAGATAACTGTGTTATTTCCTGCAGAGACGAGTCCTGGCTGGAAGAAGTGATGGCGGTCTGTGCTGGATGAAAGATGAAAAACTTCACCTGGAGACGTCACTGGTGAGTCAGTGTGTTACCTATATACTGACACTATACACTGCATACTATATACAGAGCTCCTGTGTAAAATTTCACTAGTGATCACTGTATTATCTGTACACAGACATTGCATACTAAGTTCAGATCTCCTGTGTATAATGGCGCTTATGGTGATAGTATGATGCTTTTTTTTATTACTGATCAGAATTGTAGTATTCAGTCACTATGTGGTGGTAATGTGTGGTCTGGACATGGTGTTGCGGTATTTGTTCCTTGTATGTGATATTATTCGATCAATGTGGTGGTAATATGTAATCTGGTCATGGTGTAGCAGTATTTGTTCCTTGTATGTCACATTATTGGTCATTTTAAAAATTGAAAAATAAATAAAAATATACCTAAATTGTATTGCATATTTTAACAAATATTTAATAGGTTACAGAAGAGTAGGGCCCAGCCAAAAGTGTCTACTGTGTTATGGTGGCGGCTTAAAAAATCTCTTGGCCACAACAAAAGCTGCTGGCTATGTATGTGATCTGGGGATGGGAACTGTTAATGTGTGATAGGTGAGAAGTGGAGTTTTTCCAAGAGAGAGTGGTGGGACCGTGGACAGTTTGAGGGGTAGAGCGTGGAGGCGGGGTTAGGGTGGAGCCTGGGGGAAGTCTCAAGGGGGCCCTGAAAATTTTGCCAGTATGGGGCCCCGAAATTTCTAGTGGCAGCCCTGATGTCAGTCAAGCAATGTGTCACTTACTTGGCTGCTTGCTGCAGTTTTGATAAAGTCCCTTTTACAGATGTACCAGTTCTCAGAATTCCGAGCTCTGTATAATCCCACACTACTGGTTGGTAGCTTTCTGTGTACGCGGTGCATAGGCAACAACCTGCCAATCAGTGGTGGGGGGCGAGAAATCATGAATATGGAGGACTACATGGCAGGTTTACTAGTCCTCTACTGATAATCTCCTGCTGATAAAATTACTGCTTTATCAAAACTACACCAAGCAGCCCTGTAAGTGATACATCACTGGAATTAGGGTATCTGTCTCTACAGTTTGATGCTGTCTGATTACATTGCAAAAAAATAATGCAGACACATTGCCCTTAAAGCATGTGCTACTATTTCATTTTTTAGAAATGTGGATACCCCTTTCAATAATAACTGAAATGTCCCTGTTTACATAACTTTATTTAGAAGGAGAGGCCTTTTCTATAAAACTATTAGCTTAAAAAAAATTAACAATGTTCAGTGTTCTATTTATCACGAAATCAAGGCAAAAGAGAAACCATGACTTTGTTTCTTTCATTGCCAATTTTAGGGCATTTACTAAAAGCCCTGGCTAAGGGCTCATTTCCGCTTGCGAGAAAAAAAATGGTCCGTAATCTGGACCGAAAAAAAGGGATGAAAAGTATGCGATTGCCATGCGAGTTCAATGCGATTTTTTTAATCGCACCATCCGTTTTACATCCGTATGACATCCGTATGCAATCCGTTTTTTCTTCTCTGCAACTATTTTTATACAGTCATTTACAGGACCATTTACAGTGTTCTATGCCACAGAATGGTAAGGTATCCGTAAAAAAACGGACGGAATACGGATGGTCCGTATTCCATGCGTTTTTTTTCTCGCACCCATTGACTTGCATTGGAGAGTCTCGTCCGAGGATCGCAGCAATACGCAGCATTCTGCGATTTTTTTCTCAGTCCGATTTCGGCTGAGAAAAAAATCGCAAATGAAAAGACACCTATTGACTAACATTGGTCCGAGTGCAATCCGATTTTTTTATCAGATTGCACTCTTCCGTTTTTTTCGCAAGTGGAAATGAGCCCTAATAGAGTAAAAGCAATCTGTGTCCACATGAATGTGATTGTAATCCTGTTTGATAGAAAGGTCCAGCTATGTGGTCCTGTTTACATCTGTTTTCTACTTGATATTGTTCATTGGAGCTGACAGCCCTCAGTGTTACTGATGAGAAGTACTGAAAGGGTCATGGAAGTTTTTATTTGGAGGTCAGATCACTGACACAGGCTTCCCTGTAAAATGGCTACAATGAAATTTTACTAGGGGGTCATAAGGGTAATAGCAGTTGTGTCCATCACAAGGAGACTGGAAGCAATTGGGGTTTCATTCAAAACAGCTCCGCCACAAGTAAGATTGGCAGACATGTTCATGTCTTTCATCTTCTTTTTGTCATCATTTCGGCTAAGTTTTAGAACCGATCTGTCAGCAAATTTCACTATATAAATTGTATACATAATTATATAGATTTTTTAGGTGTGTGACTGTTGTGAATTCTGTGGCTGAATTCACTCTGTGGTCACAAGTGGTACTGCAGCTTCTGAGCTTCCTCCCTCAGGTGTTCTGGTGAGCTCGTTAACTGCTTCATTACTTAACTCCGCCTGATGCTGCTATCCTTGCTCCTTGTCAATGTTTCAGTGTTGGATCTGAGCTTCTCCTGATTGTTCCTGTGACCTGCTGCTCTGTATAGCTAAGTGCTTTTTGCTTTTTTGTTGCTTTTTTTCTGTCCAGCTTGTCTTTTGTTTTGCTGGAAGCTCTGAGACGCAAAGGGTGTACCGCCGTGCCGTTAGTTCGGCACGGTGGGTTTTTTTTTGCCCCCTTTGCGTGGTTTTGCTTTAGGGTTTTTTGTAGACTGCAAAGTTCGCTTTACTGTCCTCGCTCTGTCCTAGAATATCGGGCCCCACTTTGCTGAATCTATTTCATCCCTACGTTTTGTCTTTTCATCTTACTCACAGTCATTATATGTGGGGGGCTGCCTTTTCCTTTGGGGAATTTCTCTGGGGCAAGTCAGGCCTATTTTTCTATCTTCAGGCTAGCTAGTTTCTTAGGCTGTGCCGAGTTGCCTAGGTAGTTGTTAGGCGCAATCCACAGCCGCTTTTAGTTGTGTTTAGGATAGGATCAGGTGTGCAGTCTACAGAGTTTCCACGTCTCAGAGCTCGTTCTTGTATTTTTGGGTATTTGTCAGATCACTGTGGGCGCTCTGATCGCTAAGCACACTGTGTTTCTGGATTGCCTTCATAACACCTGTCATTAGCATACATAACAGTACAAGGAGCCCAACTAATGATTCTCAATAGAGGGAAAGAAAAAGTTCTGACATCATTTTTTTTTTTTTTTCCTGCTCTGTGTTCACTTTTTTTTTTTCCCCTAGACATTTGGGTGATTCTGGACACAGGTGTGGACATGGATATTCAGGGTCTGTGCTCTTCAATGGATAATCTCGTTATAAATGTACAAAAAATTCAAGATACTATTGATCAGAAATCTATGTTAGAACCAAGAATTCCTATTCCTGATTTGTTTTTTGGAGCTAGAACTAAGTTTCTAAGTTTCAAAAATAATTGTAAGCTATTTCTGGCCTTGAAACCTCATTCTTCTGGTAATCCTATTCAACAGGTTTTGATTATTATTTCTTTTTTGCGCGGCGACCCTCAAGACTGGGCATTTTCTCTTGCGCCAGGAGACCCTGCATTGAGTAGTGTCGATGCGTTTTTCCTGGCGCTCGGATTACTGTACGATGAGCCTAATTCAGTGGATCAGGCTGAGAAAAATTTGCTGGCTTTGTGCCAGGGTCAGGATGATATAGAAGTATATTGTCAGAAATTTAGGAAATGGTCAGTACTCACTCAGTGGAATGAATCTGCGCTGGCAGCTTTGTTCAGAAAGGGTCTCTCTGAGGCTCTTAAGGATGTCATGGTGGGATTTCCTATGCCTGCTGGTTTGAATGAGTCTTTGTCTTTGGCCATTCAGATCGGTCGACGCTTGCGCGAGCGTAAATCTGTGCACCATTTGGCGGTACTGCCTGAGGTTAAACCTGAGCCTATGCAGTGCGATAGGACTATGACTAGAGTTGAACGGCAGGAATACAGACGTCTGAATGGTCTGTGTTTCTACTGTGGTGATTCCACTCATGCTATTTCTGATTGTCCTAAGCGCACTAAGCGGTCCGCTAGGTCTGCCGTCATTGGTACTGTACAGTCCAAATTCCTTCTGTCCATTACCTTGATATGCTCTTTGTCGTCGTTTTCTGTCATGGCGTTTGTGGATTCGGGCGCTGCCCTGAATCTGATGGATTTGGATTATGCTAAACGTTGTGGGTTTTTCTTGGAGCCTTTGCGGTGTCCTATTCCATTGAGAGGAATTGATGCTACACCTTTGGCCAAGAATAAACCTCAATACTGGGCCCAGCTGACCATGTGCATGGCTCCTGCACATCAGGAAGTTATTCGCTTTCTGGTGTTGCATAATCTGCATGATGTGGTCGTGTTGGGGTTGCCATGGCTACAAACCCATAATCCAGTATTGGATTGGAATTCCATGTCGGTATCCAGCTGGGGTTGTCAGGGGGTACATGGTGATGTTCCATTTTTGTCGATTTCGTCATCCACCCCTTCTGAGGTCCCAGAGTTCTTGTCTGATTATCAGGATGTATTTGAAGAGCCCAAGTCCGATGCTCTACCTCCGCATAGGGATTGTGATTGTGCTATCAATTTGATTCCTGGTAGTAAATTCCCTAAAGGTCGATTATTTAATTTATCCGTGCCCGAACACGCCGCTATGCGCAGTTATGTGAAGGAATCCCTGGAGAAGGGACATATTCGCCCATCGTCATCACCACTGGGAGCAGGGTTCTTCTTTGTAGCCAAGAAGGATGGTTCGCTGAGACCGTGTATTGATTACCGCCTTCTTAATAAGATCACTGTTAAATTTCAGTATCCCTTGCCATTGTTATCTGACTTGTTTGCTCGGATTAAGGGGGCTAGTTGGTTCACTAAGATAGATCTTCGTGGTGCGTATAATCTGGTGAGAATCAGGCAAGGAGATGAATGGAAAACTGCATTCAATACGCCCGAGGGTCATTTTGAGTATCTAGTGATGCCGTTCGGACTTGCCAATGCTCCATCTGTGTTTCAGTCTTTTATGCATGACATCTTCCGTGAGTATCTGGATAAATTCCTGATTGTTTACTTGGATGACATTTTGATCTTCTCAGATGATTGGGAGTCTCATGTGAAGCAGGTCAGAATGGTTTTTCAGGTCCTGCGTGCTAACTCTTTGTTTGTGAAGGGATCAAAGTGTCTCTTCGGTGTGCAGAAAGTTTCATTTTTGGGGTTCATCTTTACCCCTTCTACTATCGAGATGGATCCAGTTAAGGTCCAAGCCATCCAGGATTCGATTCAGCCGACATCTCTGAAAAGTCTGCAAAAGTTCCTGGGCTTTGCTAATTTTTATCGTCGCTTCATCTGTAATTTTTCTAGCATTGCCAAACCATTGACCGATTTGACCAAGAAGGGTGCTGATTTGGTTAATTGGTCTTCTGCTGCTGTGGAAGCTTTTCAGGAGTTGAAGCGTCGTTTTTGTTCTGCCCCTGTGTTGTGTCAGCCAGATGTTTCTCTTCCGTTCCAGGTCGAGGTTGATGCTTCTGAGATTGGAGCAGGGGCGGTTTTGTCACAGAGAGGTTCTGATTGCTCAGTGATGAAACCATGTGCTTTCTTTTCCAGGAAGTTTTCGCCCGCTGAGCGTAATTATGATGTGGGCAATCGAGAGTTGCTGGCCATGAAGTGGGCATTCGAGGAGTGGCGTCATTGGCTTGAAGGAGCTAAGCATCGCGTGGTGGTATTGACTGATCATAAGAACTTGACTTATCTCGAGTCTGCCAAGCGCTTGAATCCTAGACAGGCCCGTTGGTCGTTATTTTTTGCCCGCTTCGACTTTGTGATTTCGTACCTTCCGGGCTCTAAAAATGTGAAGGCGGATGCTCTGTCTAGGAGTTTTGTGCCCGACTCTCCGGGTTTATCTGAGCCAGCGGGTATCCTCAAGGAAGGAGTCATTGTGTCTGCCATCTCCCCTGATTTGCGGCGGGTGCTGCAAAAATTTCAGGCGAATAAACCTGATCGTTGTCCAGCAGAGAAACTGTTCGTCCCTGATAGGTGGACTAATAAACTTATCTCAGAACTTCATTGTTCGGTGTTGGCTGGTCATCCTGGAATCTTTGGTACCAGAGAGTTAGTGGCTAGATCCTTCTGGTGGCCATCTCTGTCACGGGATGCACGTACTTTTGTGCAGTCCTGTGGGATTTGTGCTAGGGCTAAGCCCTGCTGTTCTCGTGCCAGTGGGTTGCTTTTGCCCTTGCCAGTCCCAAAGAGGCCTTGGACACATATTTCGATGGATTTCATTTCTGACCTTCCCGTTTCTCAAAAGATGTCAGTCATTTGGGTGGTCTGTGATCGCTTTTCTAAAATGGTCCATCTGGTGCCCTTGGCTAAATTGCCTTCCTCCTCTGATTTGGTACCTTTGTTCTTTCAGCATGTGGTTCGGTTGCATGGCATTCCTGAGAATATTGTTTCTGACAGAGGTTCCCAGTTTGTTTCAAGGTTTTGGCGAGCCTTTTGTGGTAGGATGGGCATTGACCTATCCTTTTCCTCGGCTTTCCATCCTCAGACTAATGGCCAGACCGAACGAACCAATCAGACCTTGGAAACATATCTGAGATGTTTTGTTTCTGCAGACCAGGATGATTGGGTGTCCTTTTTGCCGTTGGCTGAGTTCGCCCTTAATAATCGGGCCAGCTCGGCTACCTTGGTTTCTCCATTTTTTTGCAGTTCTGGGTTCCATCCTCGTTTCTCTTCAGGACAGGTTGAGTCTTCGGACTGTCCTGGTGTGGATTCTGTGGTGGATAGGTTGCAGCAGATCTGGACTCAGGTAGTGGACAATTTGATCTTGTCCCAGGAGAAAGCTCAACTTTTCGCTAATCGCAGACGCCGTGTGGGTCCCCGACTTCGTGTTGGGGATCTGGTTTGGTTATCTTCTCGTCATATTCCTATGAAGGTTTCCTCTCCTAAATTTAAACCTCGTTTTATTGGTCCGTATAGGATTTCTGAGGTTCTCAATCCTGTGTCTTTTCGTTTGACCCTCCCAGACTCCTTTTCCATACATAATGTATTCCATAGGTCGTTGTTGCGGAAATACGTGGCACCTATGGTTCCATCTGTTGAGCCTCCTGCCCCGGTTTTGGTGGAGGGGGAATTGGAGTATATTGTGGAGAAGATTTTGGATTCTCGTGTTTCTAGACGGAAACTCCAGTATCTGGTTAAATGGAAGGGTTATGCTCAGGAAGATAATTCCTGGGTTTTTGCCTCTGATGTTCATGCTTCCGATCTTGTTCGTGCCTTTCATGCGGCTCATCCTGGTCGGCCTGGGGGCTCTGGTGAGGGTTCGGTGACCCCTCCTCAAGGGGGGGGTACTGTTGTGAATTCTGTGGCTGAATTCACTCCTGTGGTCACAAGTGGTACTGCAGCTTCTGAGCTTCCTCCCTCAGGTGTTCTGGTGAGCTCGTTAACTGCTTCATTACTTAACTCAGCCTGATGCTGCTATCCTTGCTCCTTGTCAATGTTTCAGTGTTGGATCTGAGCTTCTCCTGATTGTTCCTGTGACCTGCTGCTCTGTATAGCTAAGTGCTTTTTGCTTTTTTGTTGCTTTTTTTCTGTCCAGCTTGTCTTTTGTTTTGCTGGAAGCTCTGAGACGCAAAGGGTGTACCGCCGTGCCGTTAGTTCGGCATGGTGGGTTTTTTTTTGCCCCCTTTGCGTGGTTTTGCTTTAGGGTTTTTTGTAGACTGCAAAGTTCGCTTTACTGTCCTCGCTCTGTCCTAGAATATCGGGCCCCACTTTGCTGAATCTATTTCATCCCTACGTTTTGTCTTTTCATCTTACTCACAGTCATTATATGTGGGGGGCTGCCTTTTCCTTTGGGGAATTTCTCTGGGGCAAGTCAGGCCTATTTTTCTATCTTCAGGCTAGCTAGTTTCTTAGGCTGTGCCGAGTTGCCTAGGTAGTTGTTAGGCGCAATCCACAGCCGCTTTTAGTTGTGTTTAGGATAGGATCAGGTGTGCAGTCTACAGAGTTTCCACGTCTCAGAGCTCGTTCTTGTATTTTTGGGTATTTGTCAGATCACTGTGTGCGCTCTGATCGCTAAGCACACTGTGTTTCTGGATTGCCTTCATAACACCTGTCATTAGCATACATAACATGTGACTATCGCTGCTGCAGAGGGTACAATCGACCGGGGCCCGTGCTAGGGGGGCCCGCTGATGCCAGGGTCTACTTCAACTGGATGTGCATCCGGTGACTCTTTCATATAAAGTGTATTGCGGCACATAGAGCCGCTGGGTCCGTGCACTGCGATACACAATGCTGGCCAGATTAACGGCAGTGTATGAGACTAGCGGATGCAATATGCTAATGACACTCAGCTGCGGCTCTGCTGTGAGCGTGATCCGAGTGTCATGCTTCTATATTCCGATCCTCTTGAATGAGAAAATTGCAGCACAGCCGAGTAGGAGATGGAGAAAGTAATTTCTCCATCTCTTCCATTGCCTGACTCGGCGTATATCGGACTGCACTGAGATGATGCACCCATAGAATTGTAAGGGAGTGTGTTGACATTTTGCAGCATGCCACAATTGGTCCAAATCGGCATGAGAAAATCGCAGATCTGATGTGCCCCATAGAATAATACTGGGCAGAATGATATGCAATGTTTTATCACATAGCAGTCGGCCATGTCGACAATGTGAATTTCCGTGGAAATATTTTGGCGCGGGGGGGGGTCCATTTGAAAGTTCGCATCGGGGCCCCTCACTTTGTAGTTACACCTGGGCCTAAGCCAACATGTAAAGGCAGAATTTGTAAAATGAAGTACATCCTTACTTCTTCCATATAAATTAAGATTCTAAATAGCAGCACCTAGAACGCTCAGACTTCTGTTAAAACCATGAAAAAGAGGAAAGACATCAGCAATAGTGTTGAGCGATACCGTCCGATACTTGAAAGTATCGGTAACGGATAGTATCGGCCGATACCCGAAAAGTATCAGATATCGCCGATACCGATATCCGATACCAATACAAGTCAATGGGACACCAAGTATCGGAAGGTATCCTGATGGATCCCAGGGTCTGAAGGAGAGGAAACTCTCCTTCAGGCCCTGGGATCCATAGTGAGGTGTAAAATAAAGAATTAAAATAAAAAATATTGTTATATTCACCTCTCCGGCGGCCCCTGGAACATCACCGCGAGGAACCGGCGTCCGGCAGGCTTCTTTGTTCAAAATGAGCGCCTTTAGGACCTGCGGAATGACGTCGCGGCTTCTGATTGGTCGCGTGCCGCCCATGTGACCGCCACGCGACCAATCAGAAGCCGCGACGTCATTCCACAGGTCCTAAAGGCGCTCATTCTAGGAATTTATCTGAGGAATGACGTCGCGGCTTCTGATTGGTCGCGTGGCGGTCACATGGGCGGCACGCGACCAATCAGAAGCCGCGACGTCATTCCGCAGGTCCTAAAGGCGCTCATTTTGAACAAAGAAGCCTGCGGGACGCCGGTGACTCGCGGTGATGTTCCAGGGGCCGCCGGAGAGGTGAATATAACAATATTTTTTATTTTAATTCTTTATTTTACACCTCCGATACCGATACCCGATACCACAAAAATATCGGATCTCGGTATCGGAATTCCGATACCGCAAGTATCGGCCGATACCCGATACTTGCGGTATCGGAATGCTCAACACTAATCAGCAATGATATTGAAGAAGCAATTGTTGACACCACTCAATCTGGAAAGTGGTTAGGTTGTGATTTCCAAACAATTTAGAGTCCATAATTCTTCAGTGAAAAATATTATTCACAAGAGGAAAACATCCAAGACAGTTGACAATCTTTGCAGGAGTCCAAAAAAATCACCCCACAGTCAGACTGTGCAATGCTATGAGAAATTGCAAAAAAAAAGAAACACAAGGTACAGCTCAGACCCTAAAGGCCTAAATTAGCATGTTAAATGTTCAAGTTTGACAGTAAAATAATTAAGATTGATTTATCTACATCAGCTGAAGAAGAAAATAAGGTGTTGCAGTGGCCCAGTCAAACTCCAGACATAATAATTATTTTATTTATAGAACGCTAACACATTCCGCAGCACTTTACAATTAAGCGGTGACATGTACAGACAATAAAAACAATGCAATGTAACACACTTCAACAGTTACAGTTGGAGTATAAATGAATGCCCACAAATATCAATGAATGCGGACAGCCCACTGGACTCAAATGCAAACAGACACTAGGGTAAAATACAAGCTATACCAAAACTTTTCCAACAATCCTGTATATCATTCTTCTCAGCTTCTCCTTCTGTACACTGTGATCTCTACAGATCGGACTGCATGTGCAGCATGACGGGTTTCCGTTATGCAATGCTGTAAAGAACTGTAGGCTAAAACAATTTGAGAGACTAAAGTCAGAAGAATTCAATTAATTCAAGTAATTTAACCCCTTAACGACCGCCGATACGCCTTTTAACGGTGGCAGTTAAGGGTACTTAAACCACAGCACCGTTAATTAAGAGTCCAATTTTCTCTGGGGCCTCGGCTGCCGGGGGTAGCCGAGACCCCAGAGAACATGATTCGGGGGGTTTACCGACCCCGCATTTGCGATCGTCGGTAATTAACCGTTTACCGGCGATCGCAAAAAAAAAACAAAACGCGATTTCCCTTTTAATTTCTCTGTCCTCCGATGTGATCGCACATCAGAGAACAGAGAAAAGGGGTCCCAGATAGCCCCCCGATACTCACCTGTCTCCCCCGGTGCTCCTCGTGGCTCCCGATGGGCGCCACCATCTTTTTCCGGCAAAAAAATGGCGGATGCATGCGCAGTGCGCCAGCCGGCCGGCACCGGGAGGATCTTTGGGGTCTCGGCTGCCGGGGGTAGCCAAGACCCCAAAGAACATGATCAGGGTCGGTTTTACCGACCCCTGTTTTGCGATCGCCGGTAATTAACTGTTTACCGGCGACCGCAAAAAAAAAGCAATGTGTAATTCTCTGTCCTCTGATGTGATCGCACATCAGAGGACAGAGAAATAGGGGGATTCGGGGACCCTATTATACTCACAGGTGTCCATGGGTCCTCCTGCGTCCTCTCCTGCCCACCGGCGTCTTCATGGGGAAAGAAAATAGTGGGCGCATGCGCAGTGCGCCCACCATCTATCGCCATCTGCCGGCCGGCAGGGAAGAGCAGTTGGGGCTAAAATTAGGGTTAGGGCTAGGGTTAGGGTTGGGGCTAAATTTAGGGTTAGGGTTGGGGCTAAATTTAGGGTTAGGGTTGGGGCTAAATTTAGGGTAAGGGTTGGGGCTAAATTTAGGGTTAGGGTTGGGGCTAAATTTAGGGTTAGGGTTTGGGGCTAAATTTAGGGTTAGGGTTCTTTCATACTTACATCGGTACGGGGCCGTCGCAATGCGTCGGCTTGACATACCAACGCACATTGTGAAAATTGTGCACAACGTGGGCAGCGGATGTAGTTTTTCAACTCATCCGCTGCCCAATCTATGTCCTGGGGAGGAGGGGGCGGAGTTACGGCCACGCATGTGCGGTCAGAAATGGCGGACGCGACGTACAAAAAAAGTTACATTGAACGTTTTTTTGTGTTGACGGTCCGCCAAAACACAACTGATCCAGTGCACGACGGACGCGACGTGTGGCCATCCATCGCGATCCGTCGGCAATACAAGTCTATGGGCAAAAAACGCATCCTGCGGGCACATTTGCAGGATCCGTTTTTGTCCAAAACGACGGATTGCGATGGATGCCAAACGACGCAAGTGTGAAAGTAGCCTTAGGGCTAGGGTTAGGGTTGGGGCTAAAGTTAGGGCTAGGGTTAGGGTTGGAGCTAAAGTTAGGGCTAGGGTTAGGGTTGGGGCTAAATTTAGGATTAGAGTTAGGGCTAGGGTTGGGGCTAAAGTTAGGGTTGGAGTTGGGATTAGGGTTAGGGTTTGGATTAGGGTTGGTATTAGGGTTAGGGTTGGCATTAGGGTTACGCTTGGGATTAGGGTTAGGTTTGGGATTAGGGTCAAGATTAAGGTTGTGATTAGGGGTGTATTGGGATTAGGGTTAGGTTTGAGGTTAGGGTTGAGATTAGGATTAGGGGTGTGTTGGATTTAGGGTTTTGATTAGGGTTATGGTTAGGGTTGACATTAGGGTTGTTTGGGGGTAAGGGTTGTGATTATCATTAGGGTTAGTGATTAGGATTATGGATCGGGTTGGGATTAGGGTTAGGGGTGTGTTGGGGTTAGGGTTGGAGCTAGAATTAGGAGGTTTCCTGTTGTGAGTTCTGTTTTTGGGCTCCCTCTGGTGGTTACTGATGGTACTGGGTGACTTGTCTTTCCTGGGTCTCTGGGTTCCACCTGTTCCATCAGGATATGGGAGTTTCCTATTTAACCTGGCTTTGCTGGCATTTCCTCGCCGGTTATCAATGTATCCAGTGTGTCTTGTTACCTCTGCTCCCTGCTCCTAGAACCTTCTGGTCAAGCTAAGTTTGGATTTTCCTGTTTTGGTGTTTTGCTTTATTTGGTTTTTTAGTCCAGCCTGCAGATATGTGATTCTTTGCTGCTGGTTGCTCTAGTGGGCTGAAATTGCTCCTCATGTACCATGAGTTGGCACATGAGTTCAAGTAATTTCAGGATGGTTTTTTGAAGGGTTTTTCGCTGACCGCGCAGTTCACTTTTGTATCCTCTGCTATCTAGCTTTAGCGGGCCTCATTTTGCTGAAACTGTTTTCATACTGCGTATGTGCTTTCCTCTCATTTCACTGTCATTATATGTGGGGGGCTGCTATTTCTGTGGGGTATTTCTCTGGAGGCAAGAGAGGTCTGTGTTTCTTCTAATAGGGGAAGTTAGATCTTCGGCTGGAGCGAGACGTCTAGGATCATCGTAGGCACGTTCCCCGGCTACTGTTATTTGTGTGTTAGGTTCAGGGTCGCGGTCAGCTCAGGTTCCATCGCCCTAGAGCTTGTTTGTATCTGTGCTTGTCCTTTAGTGATCCCCTGCCATTGGGATCATGACAGTATAACCGGCCCACAAAGTGTTAATTGTATTGGCTAAAGTAGGAGGATAAGTAGTCTGAGGAAGTTTTTTTTTTTTTCTCTTTCCCTCAGAGTTTGCTACCTAGCATTATTGCAGCCTGGCTACTTCCTCCTCCTCTTAATCTTTGAATGGCTCTGATCCCAGCTGTTTATCATGGACGTCCAGAGTTTGGCTTCCAGCCTGAATAATCTTGCCGCTAAGGTTCAAAATATACAGGATTTTGTTGTACATGCTCCTATGTCTGAACCTAGAATTCCTGTCCCAGAGTTTTTTTCTGGAGATAGATCTCGTTTTCTGAATTTTAGGAACAATTGCAAGTTGTTTCTTTCTTTGAAATCTCGCTCCTCTGGAGACCCTGCTCAGCAAGTCAAGATTATTATATCTTTCCTGCGGGGTGACCCTCAGGATTGGGCATTTACATTGGCACCAGGGGACCCTGCGTTGCTTAATGCGGATGCATTTTTTCTGGCATTGGGTTTGCTCTATGAGGAACCTAACCAAGAGATTCAGGCTGAAAAAGCT
This sequence comes from Ranitomeya imitator, assembly GCF_032444005.1. Classification (NCBI taxonomy): domain Eukaryota; kingdom Metazoa; phylum Chordata; class Amphibia; order Anura; family Dendrobatidae; genus Ranitomeya; species Ranitomeya imitator. Next base: position 105,307,019 of record NC_091283.1, on the reverse strand, counting down.
TTGTTGGCCCTCTCTCAGGGGCAAGATGAAGCAGAAATTTATTGTCAAAAATTTCGTAAGTGGTCGGTGCTTACTCAGTGGAATGAGTGCGCCCTGGCTGCAAAGTTCAGAGATGGCCTTTCTGAGGCCATTAAAGATGTTATGGTGGGGTTCCCTGCGCCTACTGGTCTGAATGAGTCTATGACTATGGCTATTCAGATTGATCGGCGTTTACGAGAGCGCAAACCTGTGCATCATTTGGCGGTGTCGTCTGAGCCGTCACCTGAGATAATGCAATGTGATAGAATTCAGTCCAGAAGTGAACGGCAAAATTATAGGCGGAAAAAAAGGTTGTGCTTTTATTGTGGTGATTCAGCTCATGTTATATCAGCATGCTCTAAACGCACAAAAAAGGTTGATAAGTCTGTTGCCATTAGTACTTTACAGTCTAAGTTCATTCTGTCTGTGACTCTGATTTGTTCATTATCATCCATTTCCGTCGATGCCTATGTGGATTCAGGCGCTGCCCTGAGTCTTATGGATTGGTCATTTGCCAATCGCTGTGGGTTTAGTCTGGAGCCTCTGGAAGTCCCTATTCCTTTGAAGGGAATTGACTCTACACCTTTGGCTATGAATAAACCTCAGTACTGGACACAAGTGACCATGCGTATGACTCCTGTTCATCAGGAGGTGATTCGCTTCCTGGTACTGTATAATTTGCATGATGTCCTAGTGCTTGGTCTGCCATGGTTGCAAACTCATAATCCAGTCCTTGACTGGAAATCGATGTCTGTGTTAAGCTGGGGTTGTCAGGGGGTTCATGATGATGCACCTCCGATTTCTATCGCTTCATCTACTCCTTCTGAGATTCCTGTGTTTTTGTCTGACTGTCGGGATGTTTTTGAGGAGCCTAAGCTCAGTTCGCTTCCTCCTCACAGGGATTGCGATTGTGCTATAAATTTAATTCCAGGCAGTAAATTTCCTAAAGGTCGTTTGTTCAATCTGTCAGTGCCAGAGCATACTGCTATGCGGGATTATGTTAAGGAGTCCTTGGAAAAGGGACATATCCGTCCATCTTTGTCCCCTTTGGGAGCAGGTTTTTTTTTCGTGGCCAAAAAAGATGGTTCCTTGAGGCCTTGTATAGATTATCGTCTTTTGAATAAGATTACCGTAAAATATCAGTATCCTTTGCCATTGTTGACTGATTTGTTTGCTCGCATTAAGGGGGCTAAATGGTTCACTAAGATTGATCTTCGGGGTGCGTATAATCTTATACGAATAAAGCAAGGTGATGAGTGGAAAACCGCATTTAATACGCCTGAGGGCCATTTTGAGTATTTGGTAATGCCTTTCGGACTTTCTAATGCTCCTTCAGTCTTCCAGTCCTTTATGCACGATATTTTCCGTGAATATCTGGATAAATTTATGATTGTGTATTTGGATGATATTTTGGTTTTTTCTGATGACTCGGAGTCTCATGTTCAGCAGGTCAGGAAGGTGTTTCAGGTCCTGCGGGCCAATTCCTTGTTTGTAAAAGGCTCAAAGTGTCTCTTTGGAGTCCAGAAGATTTCTTTCTTGGGGTATATTTTTTCCCCTTCTACTATTGAGATGGATCCCGTCAAGGTTCAGGCTATTTGTGACTGGACGCAGCCTACATCTCTTAAGAGTCTACAAAAGTTCTTGGGCTTTGCTAATTTCTATCGTCGTTTTATATCTAATTTTTCTAGTGTTGTTAAGCCTTTGACGGATTTGACTAAGAAGGGTGCTGATGTTGCTAATTGGTCTCCTGCGGCTGTGGAGGCCTTTCAGGAACTTAAGCGCCGGTTTTCTTCTGCTCCTGTGTTGCGTCAGCCAGATGTTTCGCTCCCTTTTCAGGTTGAGGTTGATGCTTCCGAGATTGGAGCGGGGGCGGTTTTGTCACAGAGAAGCTCCGATGGCTCAGTGATGAAGCCATGCGCGTTTTTTTCTAGAAAGTTTTCGCCGGCTGAGCGGAATTATGATGTTGGTAATCGGGAACTTTTGGCCATGAAGTGGGCATTTGAGGAGTGGCGTCATTGGCTAGAGGGTGCTAGACATCGTGTGGTGGTCTTGACTGATCACAAAAATTTGATTTACCTTGAGTCTGCCAGGCGTCTGAATCCAAGACAGGCTCGTTGGTCACTGTTTTTTTCTCGTTTCAATTTTGTGGTTTCGTACCTGCCAGGTTCAAAGAATGTGAAGGCGGATGCTCTTTCTAGGAGTTTTGTGCCTGACTCCCTTGGAAATTCTGAGCCCTCTGGTATCCTTAGGGATGGGGTGATTTTGTCTGCTGTCTCCCCAGACTTGCGACGTGCTTTGCAGGAGTTTCAGGTGGCTAAACCTGATCGTTGTCCGCCTGAGAGACTGTTTGTTCCGGATAATTGGACCAGTAGAGTCATCTCCGAGGTCCATTCTTCTGCGTTGGCAGGTCATCCTGGAATATTTGGTACTAGAGACTTGGTGGCCAGGTCTTTTTGGTGGCCTTCCTTGTCGAGGGATGTGCGTTCTTTTGTGCAGTCTTGTGAGGTTTGTGCTCGGGCTAAGCCTTGCTGTTCTCGGGCCAGTGGATTGTTGTCACCTTTGCCTATCCCGAAGAGGCCTTGGATGCACATTTCCATGGACTTTATTTCGGATCTCCCTGTCTCTCAAAAAATGTCTGTCATCTGGGTTGTGTGTGATCGCTTTTCTAAAATGGTTCATCTGGTACCCTTGCCTAAGTTACCTTCCTCCTCTGAGTTGGTCCCTCTGTTTTTTCAGAATGTGGTTCGTTTGCATGGGATTCCTGAGAACATCGTTTCTGACAGGGGATCCCAATTTGTGTCTAGATTTTGGCGGACGTTCTGTGCTAAGATGGGCATTGATTTGTCCTTTTCGTCTGCATTCCCTTCTCAGACGAATGGCCAGACTGAACGAACTAATCAGACCTTGGAAACTTATTTAAGGTGTTTTGTTTCTGCTGATCAGGATGACTGGGTCACCTTTTTGCCGCTGGCCGAGTTTGCCCTTAATAATCGGGCTAGTTCTGCTACCTTGGTTTCTCCTTTCTTTTGTAATTCGGGGTTTCATCCTCGTTTTTCCTCTGGTCAGGTGGAACCTTCTGATTGTCCTGGAGTGGACATGGTAGTGGATAGGTTGAATCGGATTTGGAGTCATGTGGTGGACAATTTGAAGTTGTCCCAGGAGAAGGCTCAGCAGTTTGCTAATAGCCGTCGCTGCGTGGGTCCTCGACTTCTTGTTGGGGACTTGGTGTGGTTGTCTTCTCGTTTTGTTCCTATGAAGGTCTCTTCTCCTAAGTTCAAGCCTCGGTTCATTGGTCCCTATAGGATCTTGGAAATTCTTAACCCTGTGTCGTTTCGTTTGGATCTCCCGGCATCGTTTGCTATTCATAATGTGTTCCATCGGTCGTTGTTGCGGAAGTATGAGGTACCTGTTGTTCCTTCGCTTGAGCCTCCTGCTCCAGTGCTGGTGGAGGGAGAATTGGAGTATGTTGTGGAGAAGATCTTGGATTCTCGTGTTTCCAGATGGAAACTCCAGTATTTGGTCAAGTGGAAGGGTTATGGTCAGGAGGATAATTCTTGGGTGGTTGCCTCGGATGTTCATGCTGATGATTTGGTTCGCGCTTTTCATAGGGCTCATCCTGGTCGCCCTGGTGGTTCTCGTGAGGGTTCGGTGACCCCTCCTCAAGGGGGGGGTACTGTTGTGAGTTCTGTTTTTGGGCTCCCTCTGGTGGTTACTGATGGTACTGGGTGACTTGTCTTTCCTGGGTCTCTGGGTTCCACCTGTTCCATCAGGATATGGGAGTTTCCTATTTAACCTGGCTTTGCTGGCATTTCCTCGCCGGTTATCAATGTATCCAGTGTGTCTTGTTACCTCTGCTCCCTGCTCCTAGAACCTTCTGGTCAAGCTAAGTTTGGATTTTCCTGTTTTGGTGTTTTGCTTTATTTGGTTTTTTAGTCCAGCCTGTAGATATGTGATTCTTTGCTGCTGGTTGCTCTAGTGGGCTGAAATTGCTCCTCATGTACCATGAGTTGGCACATGAGTTCAAGTAATTTCAGGATGGTTTTTTGAAGGGTTTTTCGCTGACCGTGCAGTTCACTTTTGTATCCTCTGCTATCTAGCTTTAGCGGGCCTCATTTTGCTGAAACTGTTTTCATACTGCGTATGTGCTTTCCTCTCATTTCACCGTCATTATATGTGGGGGGCTGCTATTTCTGTGGGGTATTTCTCTGGAGGCAAGAGAGGTCTGTGTTTCTTCTAATAGTGGAAGTTAGATCTTCGGCTGGAGCGAGACGTCTAGGATCATCGTAGGCACGTTCCCCGGCTACTGTTATTTGTGTGTTAGGTTCAGGGTCGCGGTCAGCTCAGGTTCCATCGCCCTAGAGCTTGTTTGTATCTGTGCTTGTCCTTTAGTGATCCCCTGCCATTGGGATCATGACAGTTTCCACTGTTTAGGTACATCAGGGGGTCTCCAAACACGACAGCCAATTTTGCGCTCAAAAAGTCAAATGGTGCTCCCTCCCTTCTGAGCTCTGCCGTGCACCCAAACAGTGGGTTACCCCCACATATGGGGCATCAGCGTACTTGGGATAAATTGGACAACAACTTTAGTGTTCCAATTTCTCCTGTTACCCTTTTGAAAATAAAAACTTGGGGGCTACAAAATCTTTTTTGTGGGAAAAAAAAATATTTTTTATTTTTATGACTCTGGCATTATAAACTTCTGTGAAGCACTTGGGCATTCAAAGTTCTCACCACACATCTAGATAAGTTCCTTGGGGGGTCTAGTTTCCAAAATGGGGTCACTTGTGGGGGGTTACTACTGTTTAGGTACATCAGGGGCTCTGCAATCGCAACATAACGCCCACAGACCATTCTATTAAAGTCTGCATTCCAAAACTATGCTCCTTCACTTCCGAGCTCTGCCGTGCGCCCAAACAGTAGTTTACCCCCACATATGGCGCATCAGCGTACTCGGGATAAATTGGACAACAACTTTTGGGGTCCAATTTCTCTTGTTACCCTTGTGAAAATAAAAACTTGGGGGCTAAAATATCTTTTTTGTGGAAAATAAAAATATTTTTTATTTTCACGACTCTGCATTATAAACTTCTGTGAAGCACTTGGGCATTCAAAGTTCTCACCACACATCTAAATAAGTTCCTTGGGGGGTCTAGTTTCCAAAATGGGGTTACTTGTGGGGGTTTCTACTGTTTAGGCACATCAGGGGCTCTCCAAACGCGACTTGGCGTCCGATCTCAATTCCAGCCAATTCTACATTGAAAAAGTAAAACGGCACTCCTTCTCTTCCAAGCTCTGCGGTGTGCCCAATTAGTGGTTTACCCTCACATATGGGGTATCGACGTATTCAGGATAAATCGCACAACAAGTTTTGTGGTCTAATTTCTCCTGTTACCCTTGTGAAAATAAGAATTTGTGGGCGAAAAGATCATTTTTGTGTAAACAAATGCAATTTTTTTATTTTCACGGCTCTACGTTATAAACTTCTGTGAAGCACTTGGGGGTTCAAAGTGCTCACCACACATCTAGATAAGTTCCTTAAGGGGTCTAGTTTTCAAAATGGTGTCACTTGTGGGGAGTTTCCACTGTTTAGGCACATCAGGGGCTCTCTAAACGTGACATGGCGTCCGATCTCAATTCCAGCCAATTCTGCATTGAAAAAGTCAAACGGCGCTCCTTCACTTCCAAGTTCTGCGGTGCGCCCAAAAAGTGGTTTACCCCCACATATGGGGTATTGTCGTATTCAGGAGAAATTGCATAACAAAACTTATGGTTACATTTCTGTTTTTACACATGTGAAAATAAAAAAAATGGTTCTGAATTAAAATGTTTGCTAAAAAAAGTTAAATGTTCATTTTTTCCTTCCACATTGTTTCAGTTCCTGTGAAGCACGTAAAGGGTTAATAAACTTCTTGAATGTGGTTTTGAGAACCTTGAGGGGTGTAGTTTTTAGAATGGTGTCACACTTCATTATTTTCTATCATATAGACCCCTCAAAATGACTTCAAATGTGATGTGGTCCCTAAAAAAAAATGGTGTTGTAAAAATGAGAAATTGCTGGTCAACTTCTAACCCTTATAACTCCCTAACAAAAAAAAATGTTGTTTCCAAAATTGTGCTGATGTAAAGTAGACATGTGGGAAATGTTATTTATTAACTATTTTTCATGACATATCTCTCTGATTTAAGGGCATAAAAATACAAAGTTTGAAAATTGCAAAATTTTCAAAATTTTCGCCATATTTCCGTTTTTTTCATAAATAATCGCAAGTAATATCGAAGAAATGTCACCACTACCATGAAGTACAATATGTCTCGAAAAAAAATCTCAGAATCAGTGGGATCCGTTGAAGCGTTCCAGAGTTATAACCTCATAAAGTGACAGTGGTCAGAATTGTAAAAATTGGCTCGGTCATTAAGTACCAAATTGGCTCTGTCACTAAAGGGTTAAGCTAAAGGTGGTCTAAATGTTGGTAAATAAGTGATGACACTGTGGAATTTTTCATGAGTTTTTCTTCATCTGAGGTTGTATTCACCTAATTTTAAGACATTCAAAGGATCAGATTTTTACATATGTCAATTATGGAATTGAAAACCAGTGCAATTAGTTTTTCTCAGAACTGTTTATCTCTGTGAAATGATACATCATGAGTTCTATAAAGATGTGTTCTTGGAAAGGTTTCCTTTGTTGGATCTTATTTGCATGTGCCCTTTTCTTTTCTTTTGTATTTGTAACTTTGCCATTACTTTGTAATTTATAGAATTTTGCACTTACTGTTAACTAGGAATCCTCTCTGTATGCACTTTCATATTATAATGGGCTTTTTTGGCATTTTTCTACAATGTGGTTGGTCTAAACAAGTAAATTTCACTAAGGATAAACTGGGCATCCATGAAAGCCTGGAATCTGAATTCATCAACTTTGCCGAATTTTACTAAAAAAAATAAATAAATAAATGTGCACAGATCTCAATATTGGAAAGCTTGAAATTTCTTAGAAAACACGCATGAGAAAGGAGAGAGAAAGATAAGGCCCTGCTGGCCATGAGAGCTTACAGTTCACCCTACAGGAAAGATAGAGACCCCCACTGACCAAATGAGCTTACACTCTACTCCACAGAATAGAGAGCGAGGACCCTGCTAATCATAAGAGCTGACACACTACGGGGGAGAGAGATGACACGCTGACCATAAGAGCTTATGTGGCACCCCAGGAGTCCGGTTGCCACAGTGGCATTGCCTTCCTCAGGGGGGTGATGCCATGCCTGGAAGCAAGAAGAGATCCCCTAAGCAGGTAATACAGTCAACATGCAACACCTTTCCTGACTCCAGACCAGAAGGGGGAGCTCTAAGCCGGATTTCAGGGGAACTTCTCTATAAGTTCTGGTCTGGAGGCGGGGTTAGTTGGTGTGTGTGTGTGAGGGAGCAGACAGTGAAGGAAGAGGAGGCAAGAAGTGAGGTGAATCTGGGGGATAGGAGCTGCGTCTTAGCTCACCCCAGGACTAAGTGCCAAAGATTGGACACCAGAGTCCATGGTTGTGTGGGAACTGCAGGTCCCGCAACCAAATCCGGAGCACAGGAGATTGCAGGTCTCCTAACCCCATTGGACACCCAGAGGCACAGCAGCATAGGACAGCCTTGAGTCACCACGAGGGAATGACACCTGGAACTTGCTCAAGCTGCCTGTCATGTGGCTAGTATTTCAATTAGTGGACAGACAGAGAGGGACTTGAGGATAACTAAAAGCACCTAGCACCCAGAGAACAGTGCAGAGGGAAGGCCTCCAAATCCACCTGGCTAGGTGGATTCTGAAATGCTTCCAGGCTTCCCGGATCTCCATCACCAGCTGTGACTTGTGCCCCTGACTACACCTGCAACCTGGCATTAAAGGTAAAGGAAACTGTAACCCTTGTGGCATCACGAACAATCCCCTTTTCTTATGTAAACTTTATTCCTTTCCATCACCCTCCCTTTTAATTGCACGCCCAGGGCCACGGGCTGGGTCACTGCTGCTGTGACCACCCCTTTAAGAGCTGTACAACCCAGTTCTGAGTACCCCACGGCACTAGCGGGTGTTGCATTTCCACTCTACAAGAGAGAGAGGAGACTGCTGACTATAAGAGCTTACACTCTACAGAATAGAGAGAGGACCCCGCTGACCATAAGATCTTACACTCTACAAAATAGAGAGAGGACACGGCTGACCATAAGAGATTACACTCTACAGAATAGAGAGAGGACCCCGCTGACCATAAGAGCTTACACTCTACAGGAGAGAGGACGCCGCTGACCATAAGAGCTTACACTCTACAGAATAGAGAGAGGACACGGCTGACCATAAGAGCTTACACTCTACAGAATAGAGAGAGGACACTGCTGACCATAAGAGCTTACACTCTACAAAATAGAGAGAGGACACTGCTGACCATAAGAGCTTACACTCTACAGAATAGAGAGAGGACACTGCTGACCATAAGAGCTTACACTCTACAGAATAGAGAGAGGACACTGCTGACCATAAGAACTTACACTCTACAGAATAGAGAGAGGACACTGCTGACCATAAGAGCTTACACTCTACAGAATAGAGAGAGGACACTGCTGACCATAAGAGCTTACACTCTACAGAATAGAGAGAGGACACTGCTGACCATAAGAGCTTACACTCTACAGAATAGAGAGAGGACACTGCTGACCATAAGAGCTTACACTCTACAGAATAGAGAGAGGACACTGCTGACCATAAGAGCTTACACTCTACAGAATAGAGAGAGGACACTGCTGACCATAAGAGCTTACACTCTACAGAATAGAGAGAGGACACTGCTGACCATTAGAGCTTACACTCTACAGAATAGAGAGAGGACACTGCTGACCATTAGAGCTTACACTCTACAGAATAGAGAGGACACTGCTGACCATTAGAGCTTACACTCTACAGAATAGAGAGAGGACACTGCTGACCATTAGAGCTTACACTCTACAGAATAGAGAGAGGACACTGCTGACCATAAAAGCTTATACTGTACAGAAGAGAGGACACTGCTGACCATAAAAGCTTACATTCTAGAGGCATTATGGGAAAGCCCATGAGGTAGTACAAAGTGACAGTAGCCCACTCTCTAATGCTTCAGCAGTGTGTTTTTTCTTGTGAATCCCATATTGAATGTCAGTGCTCGAATTTGCATGAAGCCGCATATTTTAGGAAATCAGTCTCAAACTCAATAGTCCGTGGATCAATCCATTCATCCTTAATCAAGAGATGGGATTTCAGGCTACCTTAACCTGAAATGTCTGATCATTACTGGGACCAAGTGGAGAACAAGAAAAAAGCAAACTGCCAACGCTAACGAAACATCAGCTAAGCATTACCCAAATGTAGCTGTACTCTGGACCAATACATGGGTAACAGCTAGTAGAGAATGTATAATTCATATGAATTTGAAATGATTAATATGTTCTTCTACCAACACTTCCTTCAGAAACATTTATGTGCGTCCAACACTAAACCGACCAATACAAATTCATAAATGCTAAATTTAGCTTTGTGAGTTAGCACAGTGTGATATAAATGTATATAAGGCACATACAAATATTACACAAACAGACTAATTTATCTATTTTTTTGCTGTTTTTTTGTTTCAGAGCTTGATTGATGGCAACGCGCCCTAACCTCGGCTCAGTACCACCTGCCTTTAAATGGATGGATTTACCAGTACAGTCTGCAGTAAGATCTCATCAGTAAGAACTAATGATGAGCAATAAGGATGAATTAGTATCTGCTTGATTTATAAGACCCTGCAATGTAGTTATGTTCTTCCTGCCAACGAATCTGACACCTGGCATGTCTCAAGGTATTCGCTTTGCTTTTATGTTGACCCAAATGTGTCTGCAAGAAATGCAGAATAATCATGTTTACCTTACTTAGGTAAGTCACTGCTGCCAATGCAGGATGAAATGGTGTTTGATCATCTGAGCAGTGTTAGCATACAGTATTTTCTATTCTCAATGCGTATTACTGGAGATGTTAACTATTAACCCATTATCTACCAATGTCCTTTTTTTGGGACACCTAATCTTTAGCTTCTAGCAACTAAGATTTTATAATTTTTATAATTAGGTCCAATTTTTTGTGTTGTGTTTGTAAAATGAATGTTTTCAAAATAGGAAATCATGTCATTGTCATTTTTAATTGAATATTGGGATGCCCTTTTCTGAAAAATCCGTACTTGTAAAAAAATTTAATTTGGCAAGTAATGGGTTAATTGGCAGTCCGCCCTTATTATTTTGTCTTTGAAAACCCTTTAATTGCTGGCTGAGCTCTACGTGCTACCTAATTGTTGTTATTGCTCACGCTTTAGGAAACATGTTACAAATGTGTTTTAGCAACAATGATGTAAAAGTTATACAAATACAGTGTGTTTATTGTACAGGTATGTGCATGCATTTGCTGCAGATTTTTATGCAGTAAACCAGAGTGTTGGCAGGAAAATGTTGCCTAAAATATGCCCAGTTTTTACATATTTTTACATGCATATTGTTCCCATTCATTTGTATGGGTGAAAAGTGATGCAAAAACTTTTGAAAAAATTGTTCTAGTGGTTCAAATCCACAAAGAAGAAAATGGCCGCATGAGATTTCAGAAATCTCTGTCACTTTGCAGGTATTGTGAAATGCTACTTTCAGTTGAAAAAAAAAAAGTGCAGAAGAAACGTGGGAACAATGCAGCTTCAAGCTCTAAAACTCTCATCTAAGGCTACTTTCACACTAGCGTCGTACGACGCACATCGCAATGCCACGTTGCAACGTACCGACGCATACTGTGCAAGCGCCGCACAATGGGGGCAGCGGATGCAGTTTTTCAACGCATCCGCTGCCCCATTCTGAGCTGCGGGGAGGAGGGGCGGAGTTCCGTCCGCGCATGTGCAGTCGGAAATGGCGGACACGATGCACCAAAAAATGTTACATGCAACATTTTTTGGTTTCAACGGTCCGACGCAACACGACGCAACCGTCGCACAATGGTTGCGACGTGTGGCAAAGCGTCGCAATGCATCACTATTGTTAGTCTATGGAGAAAAAACGCATCCTTCCAGCAATTTTGCAGAATGCGTTTTTTCTCCAAAAAGACGCATTGCGACGTGCGTCGTACGACGCTAGTGTGAAAGTAGCCTAAGCTGAAGGCACTAGAACGAAGGCCCCGATTGATTCATCATTGCATTTGCACCTTTTTTGTTTGTTTCTCGCCATTTTTTTCTTTGCTCCCAATCCAGTATTCTATTTGCACCTTTTTAAAGTATATTTGATATGCATGCGCCTGTTTTCCTTAATGCTTTCCACTTTGTGAACAGCGTTTGGTGATTCCAGATGGTTTCTGGTACAGTATAAAAATTGCAACTTTTTAAAAAGTTGCACAATTTGGTGTAATTTCACTCTAGTTGCTCCCCTTTTCCACCATTTCATCCCCGGATGTATTTTTGAGTACATCAGACTTTTGCTGCAATTTGAGACTTTTTAGGCTCCAAAAGTCACAAAAAGAGTTCAAGATGGGAAGAAAGCCAAACTCACGAATTGATAAATTTGTCACCAAAACAGCAAATAACACCACAAGTCAAAAAAGGAAACTGACTAAAAAAAAAACACAAATGATGAATGGAGAGTGGAGACCAAAATGCTATAAAATGAAGAGATTAATATATTGGTGTAGATTAATAAAGCTAAATGCACTAGAATTTTGACTTACAGTAATTGACTCAATTCATAGTTTGAAGATTTTTTAAGTCAATTTTCATTTTTTTATTTGTGGTTTTCGCTGATGTTTTTTGAAAATTAACAAAAGACAACTTGAAAAAAGGAACAGGTGATATGATGAATTTGTTGCAAATCAAAAAAGTCACTAAGTGAGAGGTATTTATGCCAAAAAATTGGAAGAAAGCAATAATGAATGTGCCCAAAAATTGATATGCATGCCATTTATTATTTGTTTAGACACTTTTAACAATGCAATCAACAAGCAAGAGGGACTCATCGGATAAGCTTTGCCCCCTTTCTGATAAGTAAGACAACCAATAGGTAGCGTCAACTTAGACAAAAGTTTCTAAGATACATCAAATGCATCAGCATGAACAACTGTGACAAATTCAGCACTTTTTAAATATTAAAAAAATTGGAAATTTGTCCCAATATGCTTGTTCATTAGTTTATCATGTAATCCTGATTCCTGATTTCATTGATGTCATTGTTGTCTCCTGTGAATATTAAAATATCGGGCCGTAATTTCTTATGTTGCAATGGTCCTGAAAAGACGCCCACAAATCTGCTTAGTCCTGTGTGTTACGCTTTTGTCACTGAATGTCTTACAGGCTGCTTCCTGTAGATAATGTAAAGCTATTGCCAATAAGTCACTTTCAATATATGAAATTAAACTTCTAGACTTGTTCTTGGAAACATCATAAAAGCAGGCTAGCAAAAATATTTCAAAAATCCCAATTACCTATTTTTTTAAGAAAAAAAGAAAGGTATTAGATTCACTGAGCATTAAGGCAATGTATACTCTTGTGTCAAACATATAAATCTTTACATACTATAATAAGAATTAGAAAAGGAAAGACAACCAAGAACATTAGTGGCAATAAATATCTAGCACCAACTATACGCAGAACATAGCTACAGATGGGGGGGGGGGAAAGGATTACCGTACTTCATTTAATTTTGCCTGCTTCCTAAGTTGTAGGCTTTTGAGAGCACTCTATTCATTTGTGGGTTTGTTCTTTCTCCCTGCATGCAGTGGTGCGAGAATACCCATCCTCACGTTCTATTTTGACTGTTTTTTCACTATGCTATATGTTTGATATTTATAGAGATTGTTGTAGTGGGCAGATCAATATAAACCTTGGAGATAAGGCTTTCTTCAAATACCTTGCATTCCTAAATGTGCCTGTTAGTGGCGCTATTGCTGATGTTCTTATGCAAAGATATTCCTACATTTCTCCTATATTTTAACAGGCAAAGAGAGAAAAACAATAACCATTGAATTTTGCTTATTTGAGCTGTTCTGTGCCTAGAATTTCAAACATTTCTTCAATATATAGGTGATAACATATGAAACTGTTGTAGGTGAGAGACCAAAAGTAGAGATGTTTGGTGCAAACATTTCTACATCTGTTGGCAGGAAAAAAACAGTGGCAAAAAAGCACAGTTTTGCACTTTTTTGTTGAGGTTTTTCCTGCATTTTTAATGCAGATTTTTCCCACTCATTAGTATGGGTGAAATCAGCAGCATAAACACTGAAAGAATTGACATGCTGCTGATATAAATCTGCCCCAAATCTGGAATTCAAGAATAAGCAACGCATGCATGAGACTTCAGGATTCTCATTCAATTTGCCGGCATCAGTAAACCCATCAGATTTTGTGACAAATCAGGCGAAGACACTTCAGGAAAAATGCCGCTTTGTCATTTTAACAAAGTATCTTGTGCTTTAAAAGCTATATGGATAGGCCGATGTCTTTAAGACATCAAGTGCATATACCCAGAGATTAGGAACTGCAAATTCCCCTTCACTAGTAGAGAGAGTAAAATACCACAGATCTGGTTTCAATATGGAGACAGCCTGAGAGATATTCTACTTTTTGCTACCATTTTGGTTCAACAAGTCCAAAAAACAAAGAGCTATATAGTCCTCCAACCTGCAGAATATACTCTGCTCAATAAAATAAAGGGAACATTAAAATCCCACATCCTATATATCACTGAATGAAATATTCCAGTTGTAAATCTTTATTCATTACATAGTGGAATGTGTTGAGAACCATAAAACCTAAAAATGATAAACGTAAATAACAACACGGAGGTCTGGAGTTGGAATGATGCTCAAAATCAAAGTGGAAAATGAAGTTGAAGGCTGTTCTAACTTCAGTGGAAATCCCTCAAGACAAGAAAATTATGCTCAGTAGTGTGTGTGTGGCCTCCACATGCCTGTATGACCTCCCTACAACGCCTGGGCATGCTCCTGATGAGGAGGCGGATGGTCTCCTGAGGGATCTCCTCCCAGACCTGGACTAAAGCATCCCCCAACTCCTGGATAGTCTTTGGTGCAACGTGATGTTGGTGGATGGTGTTCCCAGATGTGTTCAATCAGATTCAGGTCTGGGAAACGGGCGGGCCAGTCCATAGCTGCAATGCCTTCATCTTGCAGGGACTGCTGACACACTCCAGCCACATGAGGTCTGGCATTGTCCTGCATTAGGAGGAACCCAGGGCCAAACGCATCAGCATATAGTCTCACCAGGGGTCTGAGGATCTCATCTCGGTACCTAATGGCAGTCAGGCTACCTCTGGCGAGCACATGGAGGGCTGTGCGGCCCTCCAAAGAATTGGCACCCCACACCATTACTAACCCAATGCCAAACCGGTCATGCTGAAGGATGTTGCAGGCAGCAGATTGCACTCTAAGGCATCTCCAGACTTTGTCACGTCTGTCACATGTGCTCTGTGTGAACCTGCTTTCATCTGTGAAGAGCACAGGGCGCCAGTGGCGAATTTGCCAATTCTGGTGTTCTGTGGCAAATGCCAAGCATCCTGCACGGTGTTGGGCTATGAGCACAACCCCCATCTGTGGACGTGGCGCACTCAGACCATCTTCATGGAGTTGGTTTCTAACAGTTTGTGCAGACACATGCACATTTGTGGCCTGATGGAGGTCATTTTGTAGGGCTCTGGCTGAGGTAGCGGTCCTGCAGCTGGGTTGTTGCCCTCCTACGGCCCCCTTCACGTCTCCTGGTGTACTGGACTGTCTCCTGGTAGCACCTCCAGCCTCTGGACACTATGCTGACAGACACAGCAAACCTTGCCATAGCTAGCATTGATGTGCCATCCTGGATGAGCTGCACTACCTGAGCCACTTGTGTGGGTTGTAGAGTCCGTCTCATGCTACCACGAGTGTGAAAGCACAACCAACATTCAAAAGTGACCAGAACATCAGCCAGAAAGCACCCGAGATGTGGTCTGTGGTTCCCACCTGCAGAACCACTCCTTTATTGAGTGTGTCTTGATAATTGCCAATAATTTCCATCTGTTGTCTATTCCATTTGCACAACAGCATGTGAAATTGATTGTCAAACAGTGTTGCTTCCTATGTGGACAGTTTGATTTCACAGAGGTTTTGACTTATTTGGAGTTATATCCTGTTGTTTAAGTGTTCCCTTTATTTTTTTGAGCAGTGTAGATTCTATCAGATAGAAGAAACGACTACCTGATGGACCCCAATGATAGAACAGACTTTCCCCAAGGTCACATTGTCTACAACTTGTGCAAACAATGGAGAGAAGAGATGACAAGATAATGAAGGTGGATTTAATATTTAACAATTTAGTGATCTAGAGGCAATCAATGTGGACTTAAGGTTGAGGCTACACAGTATCTCTGGCCACGACGCCTGTCATGAGACTAAAGTTTGATAGGTTTCACTGGTACATCAAAGCGCAACACAAGTTAATGGGGTCACATTGCAACACCTAGCATACTGTGACTCTGGCAAGCAAGTCGCAAAAAATCAAATACTGTTGGAATATTAAATTTTGGTGCAAAAGATGTCACGGCCAAAGTCACCATCTAGCCTCAGCATTGTTATTGCTTTCTGTTAAAAGAAATATATCTAGTGCTAATGACAATATACATTGTGTAGGGAGGAGAACCAAGTTGATGGTCTCTCCTGCGTATCTGGGCTGTTGTGAATTCTGTGGCAGAGCTCCCTCCTGTGGTCACAAGTGGTACTTCGGCTGATTCTCTCTGTGAGCTTACGTTGGTGGAGGAAAGTGGTACTGCGGCTTCTGAGTTTCCTTCCTCAGGTGATGTGGTGAAGTCGTTAGGTGCTGCTCTATTTAACTCCACCTAGTGCTTTGATCCTGGCCTCCAGTCAATGTTCTAGTATTGGACCTGTTTCCTCCTGGATCGTTCCTGTGGCCTGCTGCTCTGCATAGCTAAGTTCCGCTTTGCTATTTTGTTTGCTGTTTTTTCTGTCCAGCTTGTCTATTTGTTTTTTCCTGCTTGCTGGAAGCTCTGGGACGCAGAGGGTGTACCTCCGTGCCGTTAGTTCGGTACGGAGGGTCTTTTTGCCCCCTTTGTGTGGTTTTTGTAGGGTTTTGTGTTGATCGCAAAGTTACCTTTCCTATCCTCGCTCTGTTCAGAAAGTCGGGCCTCACTTTGCTAAATCTATTTCATCTCTACGTTTGTCTTTTCATCTTAACTCACAGTCATTATACAGTGGGGCAAAAAAGTATTTAGTCAGTCAGCAATAGTGCAAGTTCCACCACTTAAAAAGATGAGAGGCGTCTGTAATTTACATCATAGGTAGACGTCAACTATGGGAGACAAACTGAGAAAAAAAAATCCAGAAAATCACATTGTCTGTTTTTTTAACATTTTATTTGCATATTATGGTGGAAAATAAGTATTTGGTCAGAAACAAAATTTCATCTCAATACTTTGTAATATATACTTTGTTGGCAATGACAGAGGTCAAACATTTTCTGTAAGTCTTCACAAGGTTGCCACACACTGTTGTTGGTATGTTGGCCCATTCCTCCATGCAGATCTCCTCTAGAGCAGTGATGTTTTTGGCTTTTCGCTTGGCAACACGGACTTTCAACTCCCTCCAAAGGTTTTCTATAGGGTTGAGATCTGGAGACTGGCTAGGCCACTCCAGGACCTTGAAATGCTTCTTACGAAGCCACTCCTTCGTTGCCCTGGCGGTGTGCTTTGGATCATTGTCATGTTGAAAGACCCAGCCACGTTTCATCTTCAATGCCCTTGCTGATGGAAGGAGGTTTGCACTCAAAATCTCACGATACATGGCCCCATTCATTCTTTCATGTACCCGGATCAGTCGTCCTGGCCCCTTTGCAGAGAAACAGCCCCAAAGCATGATGTTTCCACCACCATGCTTTACAGTAGGTATGGTGTTTGATGGATGCAACTCAGTATTCTTTTTCCTCCAAACACGACAAGTTGTGTTTCTACCAAACAGTTCCAGTTTGGTTTCATCAGACCATAGGACATTCTCCCAAAACTCCTTTGGATCATCCAAATGCTCTCTAGCAAACTTCAGACGGGCCCGGACATGTACTGGCTTAAGCAGTGGGACACGTCTGGCACTGCAGGATCTGAGTCCATGGTGGAGTAGTGTGTTACTTATGGTAGGCCTTGTTACATTGGTCCCAGCTCTCTGCAGTTCATTCACTAGGTCCTGGGATTTTTGCTCACCGTTCTTGTGATCATTCTGACCCCACAGGGTGGGATTTTGCGTGGAGCCCCAGATCGAGGGAGATTATCAGTGGTCTTGTATGTCTTCCATTTTCTAATTATTGCTCCCACTGTTGATTTCTTCACTCCAAGCTGGTTGGCTATTGCAGATTCAGTCTTCCCAGCCTGGTGCAGGGCTACAATTTTCTTTCTGGTGTCCTTTGACAGCTCTTTGGTCTTCACCATAGTAGAGTTTGGAGTCAGACTGTTTGAGGGTGTGCACAGGTGTCTTTTTATACTGATAACAAGTTTAAACAGGTGCCATTACTACAGGTAATGAGTGGAGGAAAGAGGAGACTCTTAAAGAAGAAGTTACAGGTCTGTGAGAGCCAGAAATCTTGA
Organism: Ranitomeya imitator; assembly: GCF_032444005.1. Lineage (NCBI taxonomy): Eukaryota > Metazoa > Chordata > Amphibia > Anura > Dendrobatidae > Ranitomeya > Ranitomeya imitator. The sequence continues at coordinate 105,289,361 of NC_091283.1, read as the reverse complement.
TTGTTTGTTTCTGACCAAATACTTATTTTCCACCATAATATGCAAATAAAATGTAAAAAAAACAGACAATGTGATTTTCTGGATTTTTTTTTCTCAGTTTGTCTCCCATAGTTGAGGTCTACCTATGATGTAAATTACAGACGCCTCTCATCTTTTTAAGTGGTGGAACTTGCACTATTGCTGACTGACTAAATACTTTTTTGCCCTACTGTATGTGGGGGCTGCCTTTTCCTTTGGGGTATTTCTCTGAGGCAAGGTAGGCTTATTTTCTATCTTCAGGTTAGCTAGTTTCTCAGGCTGTGCCGAGTTGCATAGGGAGCGTTAGGCGCAATCCACGGCTGCCTCTAGTTTGGTTGGAGAGGATTAGGGATTGCGGTCAGCAGAGTTCCCACGTCTCAGAGCTCGTTCTATGTTTTTGGGTTATTGTCAGGTCACTGTATGTGTTCTGACCTCTATGTCCATTGTGGTACTGAATTACCTTTCAAAACAGTACTGGAGGCCCAAAGTACTAATGATTCTCAATAGAGGGAAAAAAGAAGTTCTGAGACCATTTTTTTTTCTCTGCACTGTGTTTTGCCTTTTTTTTCCCCTAGACATTTGGGTGGTTCAGGACACAGGTGTAGCGATGGACATTAAAGGTCTGTCTTCATGTGTGGATCAGCTCACGGCAAGAGTACAAAATATTCAAGACTTTGTGGTTCAGAATTCTATGTTAGAACCGAGAATTCCTATTCCTGATTTGTTTTTTGGAGATAGAACTAAATTTCTGAGTTTCAAAAATAATTGTAAACTATTTCTGGCTTTGAAACCTCGCTCCTCTGGTGACCCAGTTCAACAAGTTAGGATCATTATTTCTTTTTTACGTGGCGACCCTCAGGACAGGGCATTTTCTCTTGCGTCAGGAGATCCTGCAATAAGTAATATCGATGAGTTTTTCCTGGCGCTCGGATTGCTGTACGATGAACCTAATTCAGTGGATCAGGCAGAGAAAAATTTGCTGGCTCTGTGTCAGGGTCAGGATGAGATAGAGGTATATTGTCAGAAATTTAGGAAGTGGTCCGTACTCACTCAATGGAATGAAGGTGCGCTCGCAGCTATTTTCAGAAAAGGTCTCTCTGAAGCCCTTAAGGATGTCATGGTGGGATTTCCTATGCCTGCTGGTCTGAATGAGTCAATGTCTTTAGCCATTCAGATTGGTCGACGCTTGCGTGAGCGTAAATCTGTGCACCATTTGGCAGTATTACCTGAGCTTAAACCTGAGCCTATGCAGTGCGATAGGACTTTAACCAGAGTTGAACGGCAAGAACACAGACGTCTGAATGGGCTGTGTTTCTACTGTGGTGATTCCACTCATGCTATCTCTGATTGTCCTAAGTGCACTAAGCGGTTCGCTAGGTCTACCACCATTGGTACGGTACAGTCAAAATTTCTTCTGTCCGTTACCTTGATCTGCTCTTTGTCATCGTATTCTGTCATGGCATTTGTGGATTCAGGCGCTGCCCTGAATTTGATGGACTTGGAGTATGCTAGGTGTTGTGGGTTTTTCTTGGAGCCCTTGCAGTGTCCTATTCCATTGAGAGGAATTGATGCTACGCCTTTGGCCAAGAATAAGCCTCAGTACTGGACCCAGCTGACCATGTGCATGGCTCCTGCACATCAGGAGGTTATTCGCTTTCTGGTGTTGCATAATCTGCATGATGTGGTCGTGTTGGGGTTGCCATGGCTACAAGTCCATAATCCAGTATTAGATTGGAAATCCATGTCTGTGTCCAGCTGGGGTTGTCAGGGGGTACATGGTGATGTCCCATTTCTGACTATTTCGTCATCCACCCCTTCTGAGGTTCCAGAGTTCTTGTCTGATTACCGGGAAGTATTTGATGAGCCCAAGTCCGATACCCTACCTCCGCATAGAGATTGTGATTGTGCTATCGATTTGATTCCTGGTAGTAAATTCCCAAAAGGTCGACTGTTTAATTTATCTGTGCCTGAGCACGCCGCTATGCGGAGTTATGTGAAGGAGTCCTTGGAGAAGGGGCATATTCGCCCGTCATCGTCGCCATTAGGAGCAGGGTTCTTTTTTGTAGCCAAGAAGGATGGTTCACTGAGACCTTGTATAGATTACCGCCTTCTAAATAAGATCACGGTTAAATTTCAGTACCCCTTGCCGTTGTTATCTGATTTGTTTGCTCGGATTAAGGGGGCTAGTTGGTTCACCAAGATAGATCTTCGTGGTGCGTATAATCTTGTGCGTATTAAGCGAGGCGATAAATGGAAAACTGCATTTAATACGCCCGAGGGCCATTTTGTGTATCTAGTAATGCCATTCGGACTTGCCAATGCTCCATCAGTGTTTCAGTCCTTTATGCATGACATCTTCCGAGAGTACCTGGATAAATTCCTGATTGTGTACTTGGATGACATTTTGATCTTCTCGGATGATTGGGAATCTCATGTGAAGCAGGTCAGAACGGTGTTTCAGGTCCTGCGTGCTAATTCTTTGTTTGTGAAGGGATCAAAGTGTCTCTTTGGTGTTCAGAAGGTTTCAGAAGGGGTTCATCTTTTCCCCTTCTACTATCGAGATGGACCCTGTTAAGGTCCAAGCCATCCATGATTGGACTCAGCCGACATCTCTGAAAAGTCTGCAAAAGTTCCTGGGCTTTGCTAATTTTTATCGTCTGCCATTTTATCATCTGCCATTTTTCTAGCATTGCTAAACCATTGACCGATTTGACCAAGAAGGGTGCTGATGTGGTCAATTGGTCTTCTGCTGCTGTGGAAGCTTTTCAAGAGTTAAAGCGTCGTTTTTCTTCTGCCCCTGTGTTGTGTCAACCAGATGTTTCGCTTCCGTTCCAGGTCGAGGTTGATGCTTCTGAGATTGGAGCAGGGGCTGTTTTGTCGCAGAGAAGTTCTGATTGCTCGGTGATGAAACCATGCGCCTTCTTTTCCAGGAAGTTTTCGCCTGCTGAGCGAAATTATGATGTGGGCAATCGAGAGTTGCTGGCCATGAAGTGGGCATTCGAGGAGTGGCGTCATTGGCTTGAAGGAGCTAAGCATCGCGTGGTGGTCTTGACTGATCATAAGAACTTGACTTATCTTGAGTCTGCCAAGCGGTTGAATCCTAGACAGGCTCGTTGGTCGCTGTTTTTTGCCCGTTTTGACTTTGTGATTTCGTACCTTCCGGGCTCTAAAAATGTGAAGGCGGATGCTCTGTCTAGGAGTTTTGTGCCCGACTCTCCGGGTTTATCTGATCCGGCGGGTATCCTCAAAGAGGGAGTAATTGTGTCTGCCATCTCCCCTGATTTGCGGCGGGTGCTGCAAAAATTTCAGGCTAATAAACCTGATCGTTGCCCAGCGGAGAAACTGTTTGTCCCTGATAGGTGGACGAATAAAGTTATCTCTGAGGTTCATTGTTCGGTGTTGGCTGGTCATCCTGGAATCTTTGGTACCAGAGAGTTAGTGGCTAGATCCTTTTGGTGGCCATCTCTGTCGCGGGATGTGCATACTTTTGTGCAGTCCTGTGGGATTTGTGCTCGGGCTAAGCCCTGCTGTTCTCGTGCCAGTGGGTTGCTTTTGCCCTTGCCGGTCCCGAAGAGGCCTTGGACACATATCTCTATGGATTTTATTTCAGATCTTCCCGTCTCTCAAAAGATGTCAGTCATTTGGGTGGTCTGTGATCGCTTCTCTAAGATGGTCCATTTGGTACCCTTGTCTAAATTACCTTCCTCCTCTGATTTGGTGCCATTGTTCTTCCAGCATGTGGTTCGTTTACATGGCATTCCAGAGAATATCGTTTCTGACAGAGGTTCCCAGTTTGTTTCGAGGTTTTGGCGAGCCTTTTGTGGTAGGATGGGCATTGACTTGTCTTTTTCCTCGGCTTTCCATCCTCAGACTAATGGCCAGACCGAACGAACCAATCAGACCTTGGAAACATATCTGAGATGCTTTGTTTCTGCTGATCAGGATGACTGGGTGTCCTTTTTGCCTTTGGCTGAGTTCGCCCTTAATAATCGGGCCAGCTCGGCTACCTTGGTTTTGCCGTTTTTCTGCAACACTGGGTTCCATCCTCGTTTCTCTTCAGGGCAGATTGAGTCTTCGGACTGTCCTGGTGTGGATACTGTGGTGGACAGGTTGCAGCAGATTTGGACTCATGTAGTGGACAATTTGACCTTGTCCCAGGAGAAGGCTCAACGTTTCACTAATCGCAGACGCTGTGTGGGTCCCCGACTTCGTGTTGGGGATTTGGTTTGGTTATCTTCTCGTCATATTCCTATGAAGGTTTCCTCTCCTAAGTTTAAACCTCGTTTCATTGGTCCGTATAGGATTTCTGAGGTTCTTAATCCTGTGTCTTTTCGTCTGACCCTTCCAGATTCTTTTTCCATACATAACGTATTCCATAGGTCATTGTTGCGGAGATACGTGGCACCTACGGTTCCATCTGTTGATCCTCCTGCCCCGGTTTTGGTGGAGGGGGAGTTGGAGTATATTGTGGAGAAGATTTTGGATTCTCGTGTTTCAAGACGGAAACTCCAGTATTTGGTTAAGTGGAAGGGTTATGCTCAGGAAGATAATTCCTGGGTCTTTGCCTCTGATGTCCATGCTTCCGATCTTGTTCGTGCCTTTCATATGGCTCATCCTGGTCGTCCTGGGGGCTCTGGTGAGGGTTCGGTGACCCCTCCTCAAGGGGGGGTACTGTTGTGAATTCTGTGGCAGAGCTCCCTCCTGTGGTCACAAGTGGTACTTCGGCTGATTCTCTCTGTGAGCTTCCGTTGGTGGAGGAAAGTGGTACTGCGGCTTCTGAGTTTCCTTCCTCAGGTGATGTGGTGAAGTCGTTAGGTGCTGCTCTATTTAACTCCACCTAGTGCTTTGATCCTGGCCTCCAGTCAATGTTCTAGTATTGGACCTGTTTCCTCCTGGATCGTTCCTGTGGCCTGCTGCTCTGCATAGCTAAGTTCCGCTTTGCTATTTTGTTTGCTGTTTTTTCAGTCCAGCTTGTCTATTTGTTTTTTCCTGCTTGCTGGAAGCTCTGGGACGCAGAGGGTGTACCTCCGTGCCGTTAGTTCAGTACGGAGGGTCTTTTTGCCCCCTTTGCGTGGTTTTTGTAGGGTTTTGTGTTGACCGCAAAGTTACCTTTCCTATCCTCGCTCTGTTCAGAAAGTCGGGCCTCACTTTGCTAAATCTATTTCATCTCTACGTTTGTCTTTTCATCTTAACTCACAGTCATTATATGTGGGGGCTGCCTTTTCCTTTGGGGTATTTCTCTGAGGCAAGGTAGGCTTATTTTCTATCTTCAGGTTAGCTAGTTTCTCAGGCTGTGCCGAGTTGCATAGGGAGCATTAGGCGCAATCCACGGCTGCCTCTAGTTTGGTTGGAGAGGATTAGGGATTGCGGTCAGCAGAGTTCCCACGTCTCAGAGCTCGTTCTATGTTTTTGGGTTATTGTCAGGTCACTGTATGTGTTCTGACCTCTATGTCCATTGTGGTACTGAATTACCTTTCACAACACTGGGCCAGAACAGTCAGGGCCGTCACCAGTGTTGCAGGGGGAAGAGATTACTGAATAGAGCAGTACAGGGCACCTGACTGATGGGGGTGGGTCGGACTTTAATAGCAGTTTGAGCAGGAAGACAGGACACTTGTGGGGGACCGAGCTTGTGAGTAGTAAGACGGTTAACTCCCTCTTCACGGACCCGCTATTGTGCCTATACCCCAGCTAGCCAGATTGCCAACGCTTCCTACCCTCAGTACAGAGAGACTTCCTCACCGGGTGGTGACCAGGATAAAGTACAGATCTTCGCTCCGCTCATCACAGTGGAGGCATCGCTTAGTCCCATCCCTGCGGTGCCTGCTGAGGACCGGCCAGTGCCTGTGGCTGTATCCCCTGGAATGTGTGCTCCTACTGCGGCCTTGCTCACTGAACTCTCTGGTTTTTCTTCTGTGCCACCTACCATCACCCCTGCCTCCCCAGGCGCACGGAACAGGAGATCGTGTGCCAAAGAACCCAGAGGATTCGTCATCACAAGGAGAAAGTGCATCGCTCATCTGCAGGACCGGATTGGAGACATCTCGCACCGCCTGAGGCACCGCCGTGGGATCTCCCAGCCGCCTTTCTCCAGCGCACAGAGACTGATAAGTTAACCTGTTACATTCTGTTGTATTTGACTTCCCCCCCATCCTCCAATCACATTCCTTACCCCCTGCTTGTACCATTACTGTTCTTATACATAAAGAACCTGTTAACTCTTGTTCTGCCTCCTGTGTCACTGCATCCTACACACCTGCTAGCATCCTACATTTGCATTGGGGTAAAATTCATTACACACTTGCATATCACAAATAAGATTTTCAATAGCAAAAATTTGTAATTATTGTACCCTAAATGTTTGTATCAGCCTTATCTCTACCGAATCTCCAGCAAGCGGCAATAGTAAATTTCTATACATTTGTGGACTGAAGTCTAAAGGGTAAGGTTTCTCCTTGTGGAGAGTGACATACCTGATCTGGCTTGTCAAGGTAAGGAGGCTTATTCGCCGTGCAATGCTCCTCTGGGAAATTTAATATGCAAATTGCCTCTTCAGGGAAAAAGAGCTGGTATGTCACTCTCCACAAGGAGAAACCTTACCCCTTAAATCTCAGTCCAAATCCTCTCAACTAGCCAAATCAGTTCTCATGCTTCACAACTGACGAGTAGGGTTGAGCGAAACGGGTCGTTCATTTTCAAAAGTCGCCGACTTTTGGCAAAGTCGGGTTTCATGAAACCCGATCCGACCCCTGTGCGGGGTCGGCCATGCGGTACGCGACTTTCGCGCCAAAGTCGCGTTTCAATGACGCGAAAAGCGCCATTTCTCAGCCAATGAAGGTAAACGCAGAGTGTGGGCAGCGTGATGACATAGGTCCTGGTCCCCACCATCTTAGAGAAGGGCATTGCAGTGATTGGCTTGCTGTCTGCGGCGTCACAGGGGCTATAAAGGGGCGTTCCCGCCGACCGCCATGTTACTGCTGCTGATCTGAGCTTAGGGAGAGGTTGCTGCCGCTTCGTCAGAAGCAGGGATAGCGTTAGGCAGGGTCCATTAACCACCAAACCGCTTGTGCTGTAGCGATTTCCACTGCCCAACATCACCTTCGGTGTGCAGGGACAGTGGAAGCTACATTTTTTTTTTTTCCCCCCTCAGCGCTGTAGCTCATTGGGCTGCCCTAGAAGGCTCTCTGATAGCTGCATTGCTGTGTGTACGCCGCTGTGCAAACCAACTGCTTTTTTCAAAGCACAAATCCTCTTGTTCCTTCCTTTCTGCACAGCTATCTTTTTGGTTTGTACACACTTTTTATTTAATTTGTGCATCAGTCCACTCCTTATTGCTGCCTGCCATACCTGGCTGAGATTACTGCAGGGAGATAGTAATTGAAGGACACTCCCTGTTTTTTTTTTTTTTTTTGTGGGAGATTAAGATTGACATTTCTGCTAGAGTGCCATCCCTGTCTGTGTCATCTCTCACTCAGTGGGCCATAGAAAGCCTATTTATTTTTTTGCTTGATTTGGGTTATAAAATCTACCTGAAAAAATCACTACATCAATCAGTGGGAGAAAAATATTGGCCTCAGGGCTTGTGTGCCACTCTTGACTCCTGTGTGCATCATCACTCACTCAGTGGGCCATAGAAAGCCTATTTATTTTTTTGCTTGATTTTGGTTCTAAAATCTACCTGAAAAAATCACTACATCAATCAGTGGGAGAAAAATATTGGCCTCAGGGCTTGTGTGCCACTCCTGACTCCTGTGTGCATCATCACCCACTCAGTGGGCCATAGAAAGCCCTTTTTTTTTTTTTTTTTGCTTGATTTGGGTTCTAAATTCTACCTGAAAAAATCAATAAATCAATCAGTGGGAGATTAATATTGGCCTTTGGGCTTGTGTGCCAGTCCTAAGCGTGCCATCTCTCTCTCTCAGATAGTGGGCCATAGAAAGCCTATTTATTTTTATTTTTTTTTATTGGGTTTATAAATTTTCCCTGGAAAAAAAAAAAAAAAGTGGGAGATTAATATTGGCCTCTGGGCTTGTGTGCCAGTCCTGAGCGTGCCATCTCTCTCACAAATAGTGGGCCATAGAAAGCCTATTTATTTATTTTTTTTTAGTTTTATAAATTCTCCCTTAAAAAAAAAAGGGAGATTAATATTGGCCTTTGGGCTTGTGTGCCAGTCCTAAGCGTGCCATCTCTCTCTGTCTCTCAGATAGTGGGCCATAGAAAGCCTATTTATTATTTTTTTTATTGGGTTTATAAATTTTCCCTGGAACAAAAAAAAAAAAGTGGGAGATAAATATTGGCCTCTGGGCTTGTGTGCCACTCCTGACTCCTGTGTGCGTCATCTCTCACTCAGTGGGCCATAGAAAGCCTTTTTTTGTTTTATTTGTTTTCTAAATTCTCCCTGAAAAAATCATTTTATTTTCTTTGGTTTCTAAATTCTTCCTGAAAAAATCATTTTATTCTATTTTTTTTTTCCTAAAGTCTCCCTGAAAAAAAAAAAAAAAAAAAACAAATTAGTGGGAGATTAATATTGCCCTTTCTGCTTGTGTGCCAGTCTTGACTCCTGGGTGTGCCATCTCTCTCTCTCTCTCCAATTGTGGGCCATAGAAAGCCTATTATTTTTTTAGCTTGATTTGGGTTCCAAAATCTACCTGAAAAAATCACTACATCAATCAGTGGGAGATAAATATTGGCCTCTGGGCTTGTGTGCCACTCCTGACTCCTGTGTGCGTCATCTCTCACTCAGTGGGCCATAGAAAGCCTTTTTTTGTTTTATTTGTTTTCTAAATTCTCCCTGAAAAAATCATTTTATTTTATTTGGTTTCTAAATTCTTCCTGAAAAAATCATTTTATTCTATTTTTTTTTTCCTAAAGTCTCCCTGAAAAAAAAACAAAAAAAAACAAATCAGTGGGAGATTAATATTGCCCTTTCTGCTTGTGTGCCAGTCTTGACTCCTGGGTGTGCCATCTCTCTCTCTCTCTCCAATTGTGGGCCATAGAAAGCCTATTATTTTTTTTAGCTTGATTTGGGTTCCAAAATCTACCTGAAAAAATCACTACATCAATCAGTGGGAGATAAATATTGGCCTCTGGGCTTGTGTGCCACTCCTGACTCCTGTGTGCGTTATCTCTCACTCAGTGGGCCATAGAAAGCCTTTTTTTGTTTTATTTGTTTTCTAAATTCTCCCTGAAAAAATCATTTTATTTTCTTTGGTTTCTAAATTCTTCCTGAAAAAATCATTTTATTCTATTTTTTTTTTTCCTAAAGTCTCCCTGAAAGAAAACAAAAACAAAAACAAATCAGTGGGAGATTAATATTGCCCTTTCTGCTTGTGTGCCAGTCTTGACTCCTGGGTGTGCCATCTCTCTCTCTCTCTCCAATTGTGGGCCATAGAAAGCCTATTATTTTTTTAGCTTGATTTGGGTTCCAAAATCTACCTGAAAAAATCACTACATCAATCAGTGGGAGATAAATATTGGCCTCTGGGCTTGTGTGCCACTCCTGACTCCTGTGTGCGTCATCTCTCACTCAGTGGGCCATAGAAAGCCTTTTTTTGTTTTATTTGTTTTCTAAATTCTCCCTGAAAAAATCATTTTATTTTATTTGGTTTCTAAATTCTTCCTGAAAAAATCATTTTATTCTATTTTTTTTTTCCTAAAGTCTCCCTGAAAAAAAAACAAAAAAAAAACAAATCAGTGGGAGATTAATATTGCCCTTTCTGCTTGTGTGCCAGTCTTGACTCCTGGGTGTGCCATCTCTCTCTCTCTCTCCAATTGTGGGCCATAGAAAGCCTATTATTTTTTTTAGCTTGATTTGGGTTCCAAAATCTACCTGAAAAAATCACTACATCAATCAGTGGGAGATAAATATTGGCCTCTGGGCTTGTGTGCCACTCCTGACTCCTGTGTGCGTCATCTCTCACTCAGTGGGCCATAGAAAGCCTTTTTTTGTTTTATTTGTTTTCTAAATTCTCCCTGAAAAAATCATTTTATTTTATTTGGTTTCTAAATTCTTCCTGAAAAAAACCTTTTATTCTATTATTTTTTTTTCCTAAAGTCTCCCTTAAAAAAAAAAAAAAATCAAATCAGTGGGAGATTAATATTTACATTTGTGCTTCAGTGACAGTCCTGCGTGTGTGGCATCTCTCTCATTTGTTGCCACCAACAACAGAGTGTGTAACATTGTGCCTGATTTTCGTTGTGGTCTCACTCACCTGTAAAGGGGTAGCTAAATCATACTGAAGTTATAGCTCACCGTGTAATTTGTGTGACAGCAACAAATACCGTTAGTTTGTTTACATTTTTAAAACAATGAGGAAGTATGGTGGAAGAGGTCGTGGCCGGGGGCGTTCATTGTCAGCTGGTAATGAGGGTAGTGGTAGTGGTGGAGCATCAGCTGGTCGTGGGAAAAAAAATATTGCACCTAAGTCTGGAGCTGTGGAGCCAGGTTCGTCGTCTGGCTACACAAGGCCTCGAACGCTCCCTTTTCTGGGAGTAGGAAAACCGCTTTTAAAGCCGGAGCAGCAAGAGCAAGTTTTGGCTTATCTTGCTGACTCAGCCTCTAGCTCTTTTGCCTCCTCTCGTGAAACTGGTAAATGTCAAAGCAGCGCGTCGTTAGTGGATGTTCACGGTCAGGGACAAGTCGCTTCCTTGTCCTCTTCAGCAAAAACAACAACAGAGAAGAATGCAGCAGGCGACACAACGGGTTACTCCATGGAGCTCTTTACACATACCGTCCCTGGCTTAGAAAGTGAAGCAGTTAACAGTCCATGCCCATTACAAGTTGAATCTGACATGGAGTGCACTGATGCACAGCCACAGCCAGACTACTATGCTGGTCCTTTGACTCAGACCACAACATTGCCCTCGCAGGGTGCTGATCAAGAATCAGACCCTGATGAGACTATGTTGCCCCATCACGAACGCTATACCACCGACCGACACGGTGACACAGACGAAGTTGCACACGAGCTACAAGAAGAGGTAATAGATGACCCAGTTCTTGACCCCGATTGGCAGCCATTGGGGGAACAGGGTGCAGGCGGCAGCAGTTCTGAAGCGGAGGAGGAGGGGCCGCAGCAGGCATCAACATCGCAACAGGTTCCATCTGCCGGGCCCGTATCTTGCCCAAAACGCGTGGGAAAGCCAAAACCTGTTGGAGGACAGCGTGGCCATCCGGTTAAAGCTCAGTCTGCAATGCCTGAAAAGGTATCCGATGCTAGAAAGAGTGCAGTCTGGCATTTTTTTAAACAACATCCAATTGATCAGCGCAAAGTCATCTGTCAAAAATGTTCAACTACCTTAAGCAGAGGACAGAATCTGAAAAGTCTCAATACAAGTTGCATGCATAGACATTTAACCACCATGCATTTGCAAGCCTGGACTAACTACCAAACGTCCCTTAAGGTTGTAGCACCCTCGGCCAATGAATCTAGTCAGCAACGCAACATCCCTTCCGGCAGTGTAGGGCCACCATTTTCCGCACCACCTGCAGTATCTGTGCAGGTTTCTTTGCCAGGCCAAAGCAGTCAGGGTCAGGGAATCACCAGTTTCGTAGTAGGAAACACTGCATCTAGGGCACCGGTGGCAACAATACCATCTCCCACCGTCTCTCAGTCTGCCATGTCCACCGGCACCCCCGCTAGTTCCACGATCTCCAGCTCTCCAGTCCAGCTCACCCTACATGAGACTATGGTTAGAAAAAGGAAGTACTTAGCCTCGCATCCGCGTACACAGGGTTTGAACGCACACATAGCTAGACTAATCTCGTTAGAGATTATGCCCTACCGGTTAGTTGAAAGCGAAGCTTTCAAAGCCCTGATGGAGTACGCTGTACCACGCTACGAGCTACCCAGTCGACACTTTTTTCCAGAAAAGCCATCCCAGCCCTCCACCAGCATGTTAAAGAGCGCATCGTCCATGCACTCAGGCAATCTGTGAGCACAAAGGTGCACCTGACAACAGATGCATGGACCAGTAGGCATGGCCAGGGACGTTACGTGTCCATCACGGCACACTGGGTAAATGTGGTGGATGCAGGGTCCACAGGGGACAGCAAGTTTGGGACAGTTCTGCCTAGCCCACGGTCTAGGAAACAATTGGCTGTAGCCGTTCGCACCCCCTCCTCCTCCTCTTCGTCCTCCTGCAGAAGCGAGAGCTCGTCCACAGACCGCAGTCGCACAACCACTCCATCCGCAGCTGCCACTGTTGCACACCAGGTCTCCCATTATGGGGCAGCTACTGGCAAACGTCAGCAGGCTGTATTGGCTATGAAGTGTTTGGGCGACAACAGACACACCGCGGAAGTTCTGTACGAGTTCTTGCAGAAAGAAACGCAGTCGTGGCTGGGCACTGTAGATCTTGAGGCAGGCAAGGTAGTGAGTGATAACGGAAGGAATTTCATGGCTGCCATCTCCCTTTCCCAACTGAAACACATTCCTTGCCTGGCTCACACCTTAAACCTGGTGGTGCAGTGCTTCCTGAAAAGTTATCCGGGGTTATCCGACCTGCTCCTCAAAGTGCGTGGACTTTGCTCACATATCCGCCGTTCGCCCGTACACTCCAGCTGTATGCAGACCTATCAGCGTTCTTTGAACCTTCCCCAGCATCGCCTAATCATAGACGTTGCAACAAGGTGGAACTAGTGTTGAGCGATACCGTCCGATACTTGAAAGTATCGGTATCGGATAGTATCGGCCGATACCCGAAAAATATCGGATATCGCCGATACCGATATCCGATACCAATACAAGTCAATGGGACATCAAGTATCGGAATGTATCCTCATGGATCCCAGGGTCTGAAGGAGAGGAAACTCTCCTTCAGGCCCTGGGATCCATATTAAAGTGTAAAATAAAGAATTAAAATAAAAAATATTGTTATATTCACCTCTCCGGCGGCCCCTGGACATCAGCGGGAGGATCCGGCGTCCGGCACGGCTTCTTTCTTCAAAATGCGCGCCTTCAGGACCTGTGGAATGACGTCCCGGCTTCTGATTGGTCGCGTGCCGCCCATGTGACCGCCACGCGACCAATCAGAAGCCGCGACGTCATTCCTCAGGTCCTAAAAGGCGCTCATTCTAGGACTTTAGCTGAGGAATGACGTCGCGGCTTCTGATTGGTCGCGTGGCGGTCACATGGGCGGCACGCGACCAATCAGAAGCCGGGATGTCATACCACAGGTCCTGAAGGCGCGCATTTTGAAGACAGAAGCCGTGCCGGACGCCGGATCCTCCCGCTGATGTCCAGGGGCCGCCGGAGAGGTGAATATAACAATATTTTTTATTTTAATTCTTTATTTTACACTTCCGATACCGATACCCGATATCACAAAAATATCGGATCTCGGTATCGGAATTCCGATACCGCAAGTATCGGCCGATACCCGATACTTGCGGTATCGGAATGCTCAACACTAGGTGGAACTCAACACTGCACATGCTTCAGAGACTGTGTGAACAGAGGCGGGCTGTTATGTTTTTGTGGGAGGATACACATACACGGGTAGGCAGTAGGATGGCAGACATGGAGTTGTCAGGTGTGCAGTGGTCGAAGATTCAAGACATGTGTCAAGTCCTTCAGTGTTTTGAGGAATGCACACGGCTGGTTAGTGCAGACAACGCCATAATAAGCATGAGCATCCCCCTAATGCGTCTGCTGATGCAAAGTTTGACGCACATAAAGGATCAGGCGTCTGCAGCTGAGGAAGAGGAAAGCCTTGATGACAGTCAGCCATTGTCTGGCCAGGGCAGTGTACAGGACGAGGTAGCGGGCGAAGAGGAGGAGGAGGACGAGGAGGATGATGGGGATGATTATATTTTTAATGAGGAAGCTTTTCCGGGGCCACTGGAAATTGGTGGCGCGGCAAGGCCGGGTTCTGGTTTTTTGAGGGACACAAGTGACGTGGATTTGCCTGAAACTGCCCCTCAACCAAGCACAACCGCAGATTTGAGAACTGGAACTTTGGCCCACATGGCGGATTATGCCTTACGTATCCTCAAAAGGGACACACGCATAACTAAAATGATGAATGATGACGATTACTGGTTGGCCTGCCTCCTTGATCCTCGCTATAAAGGCAAATTGCAAAATATAATGCCACATGAGAACTTGGAACTAATATTAGCAACCAAACAATCAACTCTTATTGACCGTTTGCTTCTGGCATTCCCTGCACACAGCGCCCGTGATCGTTCTCACACGAGCTGCAGGGGCCAGCAGACCAGAGGAGTTAGAGGGGCAGAAATCAGAAGTGGCATTGGCCAGAGGGGTTTTCTGACCAGGTTGTGGAGTGATTTTGCTATGACCGCAGACAGGACAGGTACTGCAGCATCAATTCAAAGTGACAGGAGACAACATTTGTCCAGTATGGTTACAAACTATTTTTCATCCCTTATCGATGTTCTCCCTCAACCGTCATTCCCATTTGATTACTGGGCATCAAAATTAGACACCTGGCCAGAATTGGCAGAATATGCATTGCAGGAGCTTGCTTGCCCGGCAGCTAGTGTCCTATCAGAAAGAGTATTCAGTGCTGCAGGTTCAATACTAACAGAAAAAAGGACTCGTCTGGCTACCCAAAATGTAGATGATCTAACCTTCATTAAAATGAACCACAACTGGATTTCGAAATCTTTTGCCCCACCTTGCCCGGCTGACACCTAGCTTTCCTATGAAAAGGTCTTGCCTGTGGACTATTCTGAATGCCTTTTCCAATCTCGTAATTTTCTGCACCTGATTGTCCAGCATACGACATGTTTACACCTCACTAAATGGCCAAACTCCCCACACGGGGCCGTGGTATCGACACTTGGCGACAGCACCCGTGAGAGTGCAGTTTGTCTGAAGAGGTGGGTGAGCCCGCTTTTGGTTGACGGCACTGCCACTGGGTCCCTCCTAGTACAATAAAGTGTCTCTGGTGGTGGTGGTGCGCACCCAACGTCAGACACACCGTTGTAATATGAGGGGCCCTGGGCCTGTACCGCCGGCCACAAGACAGTTTCCCCCCACCCCAGCTCAAACAGTGCTCTACCACTTGCAAAATTATCTCACAGCTCCACCAATGTTTAGTCTATGCGCTGACATCCTTCAATGCCTGCCACTGACAATACCATTGTATTGACATTTTTGTTATGTTAGGCCTTCGATGCCTGTCTGTGGTCACTCCTTCCACTAGGCCTCCACTGACCACACCACTGCTGCCCGTGTACCCCTGGAACCAATTTAAAATTGCCTACAGCCATGTGTTATTATTTTAGGCCTTCGATGCCTGTCTGTGGTGACTCCTTCCACTAGGACTCCACTGACCACACCACTGCTGCCCGTGTACCCCTGTAACCAATTTAAAATTGCCTACAGCCATGTGTTATTATTTTAGGCCTTCGATGCCTGTCTGCGGTGACTCCTTCCACTAGGCCTCCACTGACCACACCACTGCTGCCCGTGTACCCCTGGAACCAATTTAAAATTGCCTACAGCCATGTGTTATTATTTTAGGCCTTCGATGCCTGTCTGCGGTCACTCCTTCCACTAGGCCTCCACTGACCACACCACTGCTGCCCGTGTACCCCTGGAACCAATTTAAAATTGCCTACAGCCATGTGTTATTATTTTAGGCCTTCGATGCCTGTCTGCGGTCACTCCTTCCACTAGGCCTCCACTGACCACACCACTGCTGCCCGTGTACCCCTGTAACCAATTTATAATTGCCTACATCCATGTGTTATTATTTTAGGCCTTCGATGCCTGTCTGCGGTGACTCCTTCCAGTAGGCCTCCACAGACCACACCACTGCTGCCCGTGTACCCCTGTAACCAATTTAAAATTGCCTACAGCCATGTGTTATTATTTTAGGCCTTCGATGCCTGTCTGCGGTGACTCCTTCCACTAGGCCTCCACTGACCACACCACTGCTGCCCGTGTACCCCTGGAACCAATTTAAAATTGCCTACAGCCATGTGTTATTATTTTAGGCCTTCGATGCCTGTCTGCGGTCACTCCTTCCACTAGGCCTCCACTGACCACACCACTGCTGCCCGTGTACCCCTGGAACCAATTTAAAATTGCCTACAGCCATGTGTTATTATTTTAGGCCTTCGATGCCTGTCTGCGGTCACTCCTTCCACTAGGCCTCCACTGACCACACCACTGCTGCCCGTGTTCCCCTGTAACCAATTTAAAATTGCCTACAGCCATGTGTTATTATTTTAGGCCTTCGATGCCTGTCTGCGGTGACTCCTTCCACTAGGCCTCCACTGACCACACCACTGCTGCCCGTGTACCCCTGGAACCAATTTAAAATTGCCTACAGCCATGTGTTATTATTTTAGGCCTTCGATGCCTGTCTGCGGTCACTCCTTCCACTAGGCCTCCACTGACCACACCACTGCTGCCCGTGTACCCCTGTAACCAATTTAAAATTGCCTACAGCCATGTGTTATTATTTTAGGCCTTCGATGCCTGTCTGCGGTGACTCCTTCCACTAGGCCTCCACTGACCACACCACTGCTGCCCGTGTACCCCTGGAACCAATTTAAAATTGCCTACAGCCATGTGTTATTATTTTAGGCCTTCGATGCCTGTCTGCGGTCACTCCTTCCACTAGGCCTCCACTGACCACACCACTGCTGCCCGTGTACCCCTGGAACCAATTTAAAATTGCCTACAGCCATGTGTTATTATTTTAGGCCTTCGATGCCTGTCTGCGGTCACTCCTTCCACTAGGCCTCCACTGACCACACCACTGCTGCCCGTGTACCCCTGGAACCAATTTAAAATTGCCTACAGCCATGTGTTATTATTTTAGGCCTTCGATGCCTGTCTGCGGTGACTCCTTCCACTAGGCCTCCACTGACCACACCACTGCTGCCCGTGTACCCCTGGAACCAATTTAAAATTGCCTACAGCCATGTGTTATTATTTTAGGCCTTCGATGCCTGTCTGCGGTCACTCCTTCCACTAGGCCTCCACTGACCACACCACTGCTGCCCGTGTACCCCTGGAACCAATTTAAAATTGCCTACAGCCATGTGTTATTATTTTAGGCCTTCGATGCCTGTCTGCGGTCACTCCTTCCACTAGGCCTCCACTGACCACACCACTGCTGCCCGTGTTCCCCTGTAACCAATTTAAAATTGCCTACAGCCATGTGTTATTATTTTAGGCCTTCGATGCCTGTCTGCGGTGACTCCTTCCACTAGGCCTCCACTGACCACACCACTGCTGCCCGTGTACCCCTGGAACCAATTTAAAATTGCCTACAGCCATGTGTTATTATTTTAGGCCTTCGATGCCTGTCTGCGGTCACTCCTTCCACTAGGCCTCCACTGACCACACCACTGCTGCCCGTGTACCCCTGTAACCAATTTAAAATTGCCTACAGCCATGTGTTATTATTTTAGGCCTTCGATGCCTGTCTGCGGTGACTCCTTCCACTAGGCCTCCACTGACCACACCACTGCTGCCCGTGTACCCCTGGAACCAATTTAAAATTGCCTACAGCCATGTGTTATTATTTTAGGCCTTCGATGCCTGTCTGCGGTCACTCCTTCCACTAGGCCTCCACTGACCACACCACTGCTGCCCGTGTACCCCTGTAACCAATTTAAAATTGCCTACAGCCATGTGTTATTATTTTAGGCCTTCGATGCCTGTCTGCGGTCACTCCTTCCACTAGGCCTCCACTGACCACACCACTGCTGCCCGTGTACCCCTGGAACCAATTTAAAATTGCCTACAGCCATGTGTTATTATTTTAGGCCTTCGATGCCTGTCGGCGGTCACTCCTTCCACTAGGCCTCCACTGACCACACCACTGCTGCCCGTGTACCCCTGGAACCAATTTAAAATTGCCTACAGCCATGTGTTATTATTTTAGGCCTTCGATGCCTGTCTGCGGTGACTCCTTCCACTAGGCCTCCACTGACCACACCACTGCTGCCCGTGTACCCCTGGAACCAATTTAAAATTGCCTACAGCCATGTGTTATTATTTTAGGCCTTCGATGCCTGTCTGCGGTCACTCCTTCCACTAGGCCTCCACTGACCACACCACTGCTGCCCGTGTTCCCCTGTAACCAATTTAAAATTGCCTACAGCCATGTGTTATTATTTTAGGCCTTCGATGCCTGTCTGCGGTGACTCCTTCCACTAGGCCTCCACTGACCACACCACTGCTGCCCGTGTACCCCTGGAACCAATTTAAAATTGCCTACAGCCATGTGTTATTATTTTAGGCCTTCGATGCCTGTCTGCGGTCACTCCTTCCACTAGGCCTCCACTGACCACACCACTGCTGCCCGTGTACCCCTGTAACCAATTTAAAATTGCCTACAGCCATGTGTTATTATTTTAGGCCTTCGATGCCTGTCTGCGGTCACTCCTTCCACTAGGCCTCCACTGACCACACCACTGCTGCCCGTGTACCCCTGGAACCAATTTAAAATTGCCTACAGCCATGTGTTATTATTTTAGGCCTTCGATGCCTGTCTGCGGTCACTCCTTCCACTAGGCCTCCACTGACCACACCACTGCTGCCCGTGTACCCCTGGAACCAATTTAAAATTGCCTACAGCCATGTGTTATTATTTTAGGCCTTCGATGCCTGTCTGCGGTCACTCCTTCCACTAGGCCTCCACTGACCACACCACTGCTGCCCGTGTACCCCTGTAACCAATTTAAAATTGCCTACAGCCATGTGTTATTATTTTAGGCCTTCGATGCCTGTCTGCGGTCACTCCTTCCACTAGGCCTCCACTGACCACACCACTGCTGCCCGTGTACCCCTGGAACCAATTTAAAATTGCCTACAGCCATGTGTTATTATTTTAGGCCTTCGATGCCTGTCTGCGGTCACTCCTTCCACTAGGCCTCCACTGACCACACCACTGCTGCCCGTGTACCCCTGTAACCAATTTAAAATTGCCTACAGCCATGTGTTATTATTTTAGGCCTTCGATGCCTGTCTGCGGTGACTCCTTCCACTAGGCCTCCACTGACCACACCACTGCTGCCCGTGTACCCCTGGAACCAATTTAAAATTGGCTACAGCCATGTGTTATTATTTTAGGCCTTCGATGCCTGTCTGCGGTCACTCCTTCCACTAGGCCTCCACTGACCACACCACTGCTGCCCGTGTACCCCTGGAACCAATTTAAAATTGCCTACAGCCATGTGTTATTATTTTAGGCCTTCGATGCCTGTCTGCGGTCACTCCTTCCACTAGGCCTCCACTGACCACACCACTGCTGCCCGTGTACCCCTGGAACCAATTTAAAATTGCCTACAGCCATGTGTTATTATTTTAGGCCTTCGATGCCTGTCTGCGGTGACTCCTTCCACTAGGCCTCCAATGACAACACCACTGCTGCCCGTGTACCCCTGGAACCAATTTAAAATTGCCTACAGCCATGTGTTATTATTTTAGGCCTTCGATGCCTGTCTGCGGTCACTCCTTCCACTAGGCCTCCACTGACCACACCACTGCTGCCCGTGTACCCCTGGAACCAATTTAAAATTGCCTACAGCCATGTGTTATTATTTTAGGCCTTCGATGCCTGTCTGCGGTCACTCCTTCCACTAGGCCTCCACTGACCACACCACTGCTGCCCGTGTACCCCTGGAACCAATTTAAAATTGCCTACAGCCATGTGTTATTATTTTAGGCCTTCGATGCCTGTCTGCGGTCACTCCTTCCACTAGGCCTCCACTGACCACACCACTGCTGCCCGTGTACCCCTGGAACCAATTTAAAATTGCCTACAGCCATGTGTTATTATTTTAGGCCTTCGATGCCTGTCTGCGGTCACTCCTTCCACTAGGCCTCCACTGACCACACCACTGCTGCCCGTGTACCCCTGGAACCAACATCAGAAAATATAAAAATAAGTATTTTGCTTATAAAAAAGAAAATACTGGAGAGATATCAAATGCAGACATTTTAACATTAAAAACAAACACATACAACAAAAATCTGGTACAGTACTAAAAATGGCCACCAGCTACAATAACTTTCTCCTGCAAGTAGTTAACTGAAAGGTTTTTTCAATTTTAAACACAGATATGGCATCCACCGAGTTTTGTCCTGTCGCGTCTTCTTTATATTATTGCCAAGAAGATGCAAAACAATGAAAATAATAAAATCATTATTTAACAAAAAAATAGAGTAAGTCAAAACCACATTGCAAATAAACATTCATTACAAATAAAGAAGCAGGGCGCGTCCGAGGGTGAGTATATACCTAATAAGAATATAATCACCCTCGGACGCGCCCTGCTTCTTTCCGACAGCCTTCCTTCCTAAGAATCAGCCCTTCCGTGGTGTAGAGAGAGGGTTTGTTACACTCCAAGGTGTTCCCCAGGTTGCCTTTCCTGAGCTTCGATCTTCCGGCTCTCGTTTAGTAGTTGTTGGAAACTACGCTGCATTGGGCCTACAAATTGGGTATGGGGTGTAGAGAGATGGTGTGTTCCACTCCAAGGTGTTCCCCAGGTTGCCTTTCCTGAGCTTCGATCTTCCGGCTCTCGTTTAGTAGTTGTTGGAAACTACGCTACATTAGGCCTACTAATTGGGTGTGGGGTGTAGAGAGATGGTGTGTTCCACTGTAGAGAGATGGTGTGTTCCACTCCAAGGTGTTCCCCAGGTTTCCTCGCCAATGCTTCGATCATCATGCTCTCGTTTAGTAGTTGTTGGAAACTACGCTGCATTAGGCCTACAAATTGGGTATGGGGTGTAGAGAGATGGTGTGTTCCACTCCAAGGTGTTCCCCAGGTTTCCTCTCCATTGCTTCGATCTTCATGCTCTCGTTTAGTAGTTGTTGGAAACTACGCTGCATTAGGCCTACAAATTGGGTATGGGGTGTAGAGAGATGGTGTGTTGCACTACAAGGTGTTACCCAGGTTTCCTCTCCATTGCTTCGATCTTCCGGCTCTCGTTTAGTAGTTGTTGGAAACTACGCTGCATTAGGCCTACAAATTGGGTATGGGGTGTAGAGAGATGGTGTGTTACACTCCAAGGTGTTCCCCAGGTTTCCTCTCCATTGCTTCGATCTTCCGGCTCTCGTTTAGTAGTTGTTGGAAACTACGCTGCATTAGGCCTACAAATTGGGTATGGGGTGTAGAGAGATGGTGTGTTACACTCCAAGGTGTTCCCCAGGTTTCCTCTCCATTGCTTCGATCTTCCGGCTCTCGTTTAGTAGTTGTTGGAAACTACGCTGCATTAGGCCTACAAATTGGGTATGGGGTGTAGAGAGATGGTGTGTTACACTCCAAGGTGTTCCCCAGGTTTCCTCTCCATTGCTTCGATCTTCCGGCTCTCGTTTAGTAGTTGTTGGAAACTACGCTGCATTAGGCCTACAAATTGGGTATGGGGTGTAGAGAGATGGTGTGTTACACTCCAAGGTGTTCCCCAGGTTTCCTCTCCATTGCTTCGATCTTCCGGCTCTCGTTTAGTAGTTGTTGGAAACTACGCTGCATTAGGCCTACAAATTGGGTATGGGGTGTAGAGAGATGGTGTGTTACATTCCAAGGTGTTCCCCAGGTTTCCTCTCCATTGCTTCGATCTTCCGGCTCTCGTTTAGTAGTTGTTGGAAACTACGCTGCATTGGGCCTACAAATTGGGTATGGGGTGTAGAGAGATGGTGTGTTCCACTCCAAGGTGTTCTCCAGGTTGCCTTTCCTGAGCTTCGATCTTCCGGCTCTCGTTTAGTAGTTGTTGGAAACTACGCTGCATTAGGCCTACAAATTGGGTATGGGGTAACATAGTAACATAGTAACATAGTTAGTAAGGCCGAAAAAAGACATTTGTCCATCCAGTTCAGCCTATATTCCATCATAATAAATACCCAGATCTACGTCCTTCTACAGAACCTAATAATTGTATGATACAATATTGTTCTGCTCCAGGAAGACATCCAGGCCTCTCTTGAACCCCTCGACTGAGTTCGCCATCACCACCTCCTCAGGCAAGCAATTCCAGATTCTCACTGCCCTAACAGTAAAGAATCCTCTTCTATGTTGGTGGAAAAACCTTCTCTCCTCCAGACGCAAAGAATGCCCCCTTGTGCCCGTCACCTTCCTTGGTATAAACAGATCCTCAGCGAGATATTTGTATTGTCCCCTTATATACTTATACATGGTTATTAGATCGCCCCTCATTCGTCTTTTTTCTAGACTAAATAATCCTAATTTCGCTAATCTATCTGGGTATTGTAGTTCTCCCATCCCCTTTATTAATTTTGTTGCCCTCCTTTGTACTCTCTCTAGTTCCATTATATCCTTCCTGAGCACCGGTGCCCAAAACTGGAGATGGTGTGTTCCACTGTAGAGAGATGGTGTGTTCCACTCCAAGGTGTTCCCCAGGTTTCCTCGCCAATGCTTCGATCATCATGCTCTCGTTTAGTAGTTGTTGGAAACTACGCTGCATTAGGCCTACAAATTGGGTATGGGGTGTAGAGAGATGGTGTGTTCCACTCCAAGGTGTTCCCCAGGTTTCCTCGCCAATGCTTCGATCATCATGCTCTCGTTTAGTAGTTGTTGGAAACTACGCTGCATTAGACCTACAAATTGGGTATGGGGTGTAGAGAGATGGTGTGTTCCACTCCAAGGTGTTCTCCAGGTTGCCTTTCCTGAACTTCTATCTTCAGGCTCTCATTAAATTGTGGTTAAACGGAACAACTGCATTTGGCGTACTAGTTGGTTTGGGGCCTACTATCGGTGTCTGCCGCTCCTTGCTGTTCTCCTGGTTTCCTGTCCTGAAATTCCGTTTTCAGGCGCTCGTTAAGTAGTTGTTAATGTTAGACTGCATTTGGCCTACTAGTTGGGTTGGGGCCTACTATCGGTGTCTGCCACTCCTTGCTGTTCTCCTCCACTGAACAAAGCTGTGCCGCCTGTTTACTACTGTTGCCAATTTTGAACTGCATTTCGACTACCTACTGATTTGGGCCTACTCTCTGTGTCAGCCTCTCATTCCAGTTGTCCTCCACTGCAATGCCCCCTGATTAGTCCTGTGTTACCAATTTTGAACTGCATTTAGCCCACTTTATTCTTTGGGCCTATATCTGTGTTTCCTCCTCATCCTGCCCATTGCCCAGCCAGTGATAGATGAGTCTGCTGGTACATTGACCCATAACGCAACATTTCCCGTGCACGCTACACTGCAAGATTGTGACCCTGCTGAAAGTCAGGTCCCCCTTCCCGCATACCATACCACCTTACACGGGGACAAACAGGAAGGTGCAGATGAAAGTGCAGGTTCCTTCATCAGGTGGGGGGAGGAATACTAGTTGGCGACGTCACTGGCACAGGGCCTCTCATGGTACGCAAAAGTGTTGCTGCCGGTGGGAGGCGCCCCCGCCGTGCAAACACACCGCTGTACTTTGAGGGGCCCTGTGCCAGTGCCAATGCCAACGAGTGGGCCCCCCCTGCTTGCTCAGGTTCACAGCACTTGCAAAGTTGAAATACTTACCTCTCCCTGCTCCACTGCCGTGACGTGGTCCAGATTTCCTGGGCCCACTAATTACTTGAACCAGCCCTACCCACCACAACTTTAGCCAAATGACCCCCAATTTCAAATGCCTTCCAATTATTATAAGGTAAATTACGCTTGACAAGCTTCATTAAGAAGAATGGATGGTTTTGACATTAAAATGGGCACTCTAGGTGTTTTCCTGGCCCCCACTCACTGCCGACTATGCTGCCCCATTGACTTGCATTGGGTTTCGTGTTTCGGTCGATCCAGACTTTACGTCATAATCGGCCGATTTCACTCGACCCGACTTTTGAGATAGTCGGGTTTCGCGAAACCCGGCTCGACTCTAAAAAGGTCAAGGTCGCTCAACTCTACTGACGAGGGCCAACAGCCCAAAACACCGTGTCTGCGAATTGAGATACTGATTTGGCTCTTATCCTAAGTCATATTGCAAGACTCGTTAAAGGGTTGATTGTTACTTGTAGGATCGCTACGTCCAACAGGTGGCGCTATAGATTCCAAGTGCTCTTTTTCTCTGAAGAGGCAATTTGCATATACATTTGTGCTAATTTATAAACTGTGATATACCATCCATAAACAATTTTGCTAGAATTTTTCTAGATGATTGACAGATCCAGAAAGTTGATGCAAAAATATTCATATTCATGATTTGTTGAAACTTTAATCATTAAGTTTGTAAATAGAGCAATGAAATGACTTGCTTCTATTCTGATATGGTAGTTTGCTGATACCTAATTCATTTATACAAATTAAAGGCGTAACAGTTTGGATAGTTGAGATAATGAGCATGAAATTAGTATGTCCTGATTCATCAATATGTCATAAGTATTTAAATGACTCATTGCGAGGAATGTTGTATTTAATTCTAATTGATGTGAAAGGAATTAGGCATTTATGGTTATATAGGTCACCAAATGAGGCCTACCTCTAGAAGACCACGATACAAGGCATAAATTTGGAGTACAAATTTCCACTGTACTTGATGGATTTGGGAATGTGAAAAATTGATGGAAGAATGACAAATATACAATGGTAATTATAGAAGATGAATTGTTTGGAATTTTGAGAAACAGCGCTGTGGCTGGGTTTCTTTTACATACAGTTGTGCTCAAAAGTTTACATACCCCGGCAGAATTTTTGTTTTTTTTGCCTTTTTTCAGAGAATATGAATGATAACACCAACATTTTTTCTCCACTCATGGTTAGTGGTTGAGTGAAGCCATTTATTGTCAAAATACTGTGTTTTCTCTTTTTAAATCATAATGACAACCCTAAACTTCCAAATGACCCTGATCAATGACTTTTGAATTTTCATTGGCTGTAAGCCATAGCCATCAACATTAATCCCTTCATGACCCAGCCTATTTTGACCTTAAAGACCTTGCCGTTTTTTGCAATTCTGACCAGTGTCCCTTTATGAGGTAATAACTCAGGAACGCTTCAACGGATCCTAGCGGTTCTGAGATTGTTTTTTCGTGACATATTGGGCTTCATGATAGTGGTAAATTTAGGTCAATAAATTCTGCGTTTATTTGTGATAAAAACTGAAATTTGGCGAAAATTTAGAAAATTTCGCAATTTTCACATTTTGAATTTTTATTCTGTTAAACCAGAGAGATATGTGACACAAAATAGTTAATAAATAACATTTCCCACATGTTTACTTTACATCAGCACAATTTTGGAAACAAAATTTTTTTTGTTAGGAAGTTATAAGGGTTAAAATTTGACCAGCGATTTGTCATTTTTACAACGGAATTTACAAAACCATTTTTTTTAGGGACCACCTCACATTTGAAGTCAGTTTGAGGGGTCTATATGGCTGAAAATACCCAAAAGTGACACCATTCTAAAAACTGCACCCCTCAAGGTACTCAAAACCACATTCAAGAAGTTTATTAACCCTTCAGGTGCTTCACAGCAGCAGAAGCAACATGGAAGGAAAAAATGAACATTTAACTTTTTAGTCACAAAAATTATATTTTAGCAACAATTTTTTTATTTTCCCAATGGTAAAAGGAGAAACTGAACCACGAAAGTTGTTGTCCAATTTGTCCTGAGTACGCTGATACCTCATATGTGGGGTAAACCACTGTTTGGGCGCACGGCAGTGCTTGGAAGGGAAGGCGCGCCATTTGACTTTTTGAATCAAAAATTGGCTCCACTCTTTAGCGGACACCATGTCACGTTTGGAGAGCACCCGTGTGCCTAAAAATTGGAGCTTCCCCACAAGTGACCCCATTTTGGAAACTAGATGCCCCAAGGAACTTATCTAGATGTATAGTGAGCACTTTGAACCCCCAGGTGCTTCACAAATTGATCCGTAAAAATGAAAAAGTACTTTTTTTTCACAAAAAAATTTTTTAGCCTCAATTTTTTCATTTTCACATGGGCAGTAGGATAAAATGGATCATAAAATTTGTTGGGCAATTTCTCCCGAGTACGCCGATACCTCATATGTGGGGGTAAACCACTGTTTGGGCACTCGGCAGGGCTCGGAAGGGAAGGCGCGCCATTTGACTTTTTGAATGGAAAATTAGCTCCAATTGTTAGCGGACACCCTGTCGCGTTTGGAGAGCCCCTGTGTGCCTAAACATTGGAGCTCCCCCACAAGTGACCCCATTTTGGAAACTAGACCCCCCAAGGAACTTATCTAGATGCATATTGAGCACTTTAAACCCCCAGGTGCTTCACAGAAGTTTATAACGCAGAGCCATGAAAATAAAAAATAATTTTTCTTTCCTCAAAAATGATTTTTTAGCCTGTAATTTCCTATTTTGCCAAGGATAATAGGAGAAATTGGACCCCAAATATTGTTGTCCAGTTTGTCCTGAGTACGCTGATACCCCATATGTGGGGGTAAACCACTGTTTGGGCGCACGGCAGGGCTCGGAAGGGATGGCACGCCATTTGGCTTTTTAAATGGAAAATTAGCTCCAATCATTAGCGGACACCATGTCACGTTTGGAGAGCCCCTGTGTGCCTAAACATTGGAGATCCCCCAGAAATGACCCCATTTTGGAAACTAGACCCCCAAAGGAACTAATCTAGATGTGTGGTGAGGACTTTGAACCCCCAAGTGCTTCACAGAAGTTTATAACGCAGAGCCATGAAAAAAAAAAAAATAATTGTTTTCTCAAAAATGATCTTTTAGCCTGCAATTTTTTATTTTCCCAAGGGTAACAGGAGAAATTTGACCCCAAAAGTTGTTGTCCAGTTTCTCCTGAGTACGCTGATACCCCATATGTGGGGGTAAATCACTGTTTGGGCACATGCCGAGGCTCGGAAGTGAAGTAGTGACGTTTTGAAATGCAGACTTTGATGGAATGCTCTGTTGGCGTCACGTTGCGTTTGCAGAGCCCGTGATGTGGCTTAACAGTAGAAACCCCCCACAAGTGACCCCATTTTGGAAACTAGACCCCGAAAGGAACTTATCTAGATGTGTGGTGAGCACTTTGAACCCCCAAGTGCTTCATAGAAGTTTATAATGCAGAGCCGTGAAAATAATAAATACGTTTTCTTTCCTCAAAAATAATTATTTACCCCAGAACTTTTTATTTTCCCAAGGGTAACAGGAGAAATTGGACCCCAATAGTTGTTGTCCAGTTTCTCCTGAGTACGCTGATACCCCATGTGTGGGGGTAAACCACTGTTTGGGCACACGTCGGGGCTCAGAAGGGAAGTAGTGACTTTTGAAATGCAGACTTTGATGGAATGGTCTGCGGGCGTCACATTGCGTTTGCAGAGCCCCTGGTGTGCCTAAACAGTAGAAACCCCCCACAAGTGACCACATTTTAGAAACTAGACCCCCCAAGGAACTTATCTAGATATGTGGTGAGCACTTTGAACCCCCAAGTGCTTCACAGACGTTTACAACATAGAGCCGTGAAAATAAAAAATCATTTTTCTTTCCTCAAAAATGATGTTTTAGCAAGCATTTTTTAATTTTCACAAGGGTAACAGGAGAAATTGGACCCCAGTAATTGTTGCGCAGTTTATCCTGAGTACACTGATACCCCATATGTGGGGGTAAACCACTGTTTGGGCACACGTCAGGGCTCGGAAGTGAGGGAGCACCATTTGACTTTTTGAATACGAGATTGGCTGGAATCAATGGTGGCGCCATGTTGCGTTTGGAGACCCCTGATGTGCCTAAACAGTGGTAACCCCTCAATTCTTCCTCCAACACTAACCCCAACACTAACCCCAACCCTAATCCCAACTGTAGCCATAACCCTAATCACAACCCTAACCCCAACACACCCCTAACCACAACCCTAACCCCAACACACCCCTAACCCTAATCCCAACTGTAGCCATAACCCTAATCACAACCCTAACCACAACTCTAATTCCAACCCTAACCCTAAGGCTATGTGCCCACGTTGCGGATTCGTGTGAGATATTTCCACACCATTTTTGAAAAATCCGCGGGTAAAAGGCACTGCGTTTTACCTGCGGATATTCCGCGGATTTCCAGTGTTTTTTGTGCGGATTTCACCTGCGGATTCCTATTGAGGAACAGGTGTAAAACGCCACGGAATCCGCACAAAGAATTGACATGCTGCGGAAAATACAACGCAGCGTTTCCGCGCGGTATTTTCTGCACCATGGGCACAGCGGATTTGGTTTTTCATATGTTTACATGGTACTGTAAACATGATGGAACACTGCTGCGAATCCGCAGCGGCCAATCCGCAGCCAAATCCGCACCGTGTGCACATAGCCTAATTCTAAAGGTATGTGCACACTGCGGAAAACGCTGCAGATCCGCAGCAGTTTCCCATGAGTTTACAGTTCAATGTAGACCTATGTGAAACAAAAATCGCTGTACACAAGCTGCGGAAAAACTGCACGGAAACGCAGCGGTTTACATTCCGCAGCATGTCACTTCTTTGTGCGGATTCCGCAGCGGTTTTACAACTGCTCAAATAGAAAATCGCAATTGTAAAACCGCAGTGAAATGCGCAGAAAAAAACGCGGTAAATCCGCCATAAATCCGCAGCGGTTTAGCACTGCGGATTTATCAAATCCGCAGCGGAAAAATCCGCAGAGGAACAGAATACGTGTGCACATACCGAAACCCTAACCCTAGCCCTAACCCTAGCCCTACCCCTAACCCTACCCCTAACCCTAGCCCTACCCCTAGCCCTAACCCTAGCCCTAACCCTAACCCTACCCCTAACCCTACCCCTACCCCTACCCCTAACCCTACCCCTAACCCTAACCCTATTCTAACATTAGTGGAAAAAAAAAATTTCTTTATTTTTTTATTGTCCCTACCTATGGGGGTGACAAAGGGGGGGGGGTCATTTATTATTTTTTTATTTTGATCACTGAGATATAATCTATCTCAGTGATCAAAATGCACTTTGGAACGAATCTGCCGGCCGGCAGATTCGGCGGGCGCACTGCGCATGCGCCCGCCATTTTGGAAGATGGCGGCGCCCAGGGAGAAGACGGACGGGACCCCGGCAGGATCGGTAAGTATGATGGGGTGGGGGGGGACCACGGGGGGGGGATCGGAGCACGGGGGGGAATCAGAGCGCGGCAGGCGTGGAACGGAGCACGGGGGGCGTGGAACGGAGCACGGGGGGGCTGGAACGGAGCACGGGGGGGTGGAACGAAGCACGGGGGGGTGGATCGGAATGCAGGGGGGGTGATTGGAGCACGGGGGGGTGATTGGAGCATGGGGGGAGCGGACAAGAGCACGGGGGGGAGCGGAGCACTGGATGGAGGGGAGCCGGAGCAGTGTACCGGCCAGATCGGGGGGCTGGGGGGGCGATCGGTGGGGTGGGGTGGGGGCACATTAGTATTTCCAGCCATGGCCGATGATATTGCAGCATCGGCCATGGCTGGATTGTAATATTTCACCCGTTATAATAGGTGAAATATTACAAATCGCTCTGATTGGCAGTTTCACTTTCAACAGCCAATCAGAGCGATCGTAGCCACGAGGGGGTGAAGCCACCCCCCCTGGGCTAAACTACCACTCCCCCTGTCCCTGCAGATCGGGTGAAATGGGAGTTAACCCTTTCACCGGATCTGCAGGGACGCGATCTTTCTGTGACACAGCATATGCGTCACAGGTCGGATTGACACCGACTTTCATGACGCATACGCTGTGTCACAGGTCGGGAAGGGGTTAACAGAAATAAACACTTGAAATACATCACTCTGTTTGTAATGACTCTATATAATATGAGTTTCTCTTTTTTCTATTTAAGAACTGAAAAAAATAACTTTTTGATGATATTCTAATTTTGTGAAAAGCTCTTGTATATAACAAGTAAATTTGGTAACTAAATTCTAATCTACAATGAGTGAAAGTAAATACACAGAAAATGCATTTTGCATTTTTTTTTAGATTTGAAGGTGGATGCTTGTGAATGCTTGTAAAGCTAAATCAATAGTGGGGCATATCTCTCAAATATCCATTGATTGCTGAAACAAGAAACCACACTAGAATAGGTCCACTCATTTGGCTGTTCGGCCTAAAGCTTTCATACATGAGGGCTTAGCAGAATGCCCCTGTGTTTTTAAAGGGAAGATTGGAGACTGCTGCTGTTGGACAGCTCTGGCAGTGGCTTATCTCTTGAACAACAAATGGGTCACAGGAGAAAGGAAGGAAGGAAGAAGGAAGGAAGGACTTTTCCTTTTAAAAGGCCCCAAAAAATAGCACAAAAGCCATCCCACCTCGCCACGGTAACTCTGATCGGGACAGTCCTAAACTATCTAATATTAAAACCTTACCATGTGTCAATGTTGACCTCAGTGTGAATAAGGGCAGATGAAAGGACTGAGCCCAAACAGTGAAACACTAGACTAGGGAAGCCTGACATATATATATATATATATATGTTTTGGGTTTTTTTTACACATGTATCCCTTGTATAGCCGTATGTCGGTTTTGCAAGCCTGCGATAAAAATACGCAGTACGGATGACATACGGATTACATACGGAGGATGCCATGCGCAAAAAACGCTGAAACACCCTGCCTACGGAGGAGCTACGGACCACTATTTTCGGGACTTTTCAGCGTATTACGGCCATAATATACGGACCGTATTTTCATACGCTGAGTGTGAAGCCGGCCTTAGAGAGAGCACTGGCCCCCATGAATAGTGCAGGTGCAATCAAACATGTATCCACAATCATGCCAATGTATGTGGAAGACACAGCTATGTGTTTTTAGTTTTGGTGGAAAGATTTAGGGTATGTGCACACGTTGCGGATTTGCCTGCAGATCTGCAGTGGATTGGACGCTGCGGATTCGCAGCAGCTTTCCATCTGGTTTTCAGTACCATGTAAACCTATGGAAAATAAAATCTGCAGTGCACATGCTGTGGAAACTACCACCGGAAACACTGTGGTTTATTTTCCGCAACATGTCAATTCTTTGTGTAGATTCCGCAGCGTTTTACACCTGCTCCTTAATAGGAATCCGCAGGTGTTAAAACGGAGGTGAAATCCACACAAAAAATGCTGTAAATCTGAGGGTAATCCGCAGGTAAAATGCAGTGCGTTTTACCTGCGGATTTTTCAAAAATTGAGCGGAAAAATCCGCACAGAAATCCACAACGTGGGCACATAGCCTCATTGCTTTTAGAGACTGTCCCTTATAGGTCATTACTGTGTCAAATCCAGTGATAAAATTAATTTTGTATGCTTAGTTATGCTTGACATAGATGAAAGATTTGATTACTTTTTAATAAAAAAATTATTTTGAATGTTAACCCAAAATGAAATGAAAAGACTGGTTCTGTTAACTTCTTCATTTTAATTCTTCTTCTACATTTGTAATACAATACATTTTGCACAAGGGAAAAAAACTATGATCCTCTTCATCATAGATAAGTAATTATTAATACTACAGCACATAATTGTACAGGTACATTGGCTGGGTTTATTAATTATACTGAGATATTGATTTTACACACAGTTATGGTGTTTGTTCAACTTTTTAAAAAGGGTATTCCAGGTACGGTACTACAAGTTGTCACCTTTCCAAAAGATAGGTGATAATTTCTACATCTTTGGAGTTATTATTAATAATACTAATACGCTTTATTTCTATTTTGCCAACATATTCTGCAACACTTTACATTTTAAAGAGGACTTGCAATAAAGATATTACAAAATGACCCATAAATCAACAGATACCAAAAGGAGTGAGGGCCCCGCTTGCAACTTTTCTACCGCTGCAACCCCCCTACTCACCAGCAGAGAAGAAATGTAAACCCTAATTGAAGTGGTGGTCAGGTCACATATGACCACTGTTACAGATTTCAATCTTTGTTACTGCAGGAGATAGCTGGGTGCTGTCCTCACCTATCACTATTCATCCAATAGAATGGAAATAAGTAGCAAAGAACATGCACAGCAACAATCACTTTCCAATGGGACACCCGGTGCTACTGTTCTGGAGATTTGTGGGGGTGTATAGGTGACAACTTATAATAACTGGATTACCCCTTTTAAAGAGTCTGTAGCAGAGGCGTGAGGGAAGAGTCAGAAGGCCGTATAATACAGATGATGATCGCAACGCAATGCTCCGACTATGGGCTCTCCCGACTATGGGCTCTCACACTTGGGTCAGGAAAGCAGACGGAAAGTTTTATCGTTGCGTTGCGATCCTCATCAGAGTTATACAGCCGGCTGACTCTTCCCTTAATGGGAGTCGGTAAGTTCAAGCTGATAATGTAAACTAAGCACATAGCCTTGTAGGGGATTTAACCTATCTAAAAATTGCACCTTCGGTGTTCTAATGATTGTCTCCATTCTTCAGAAACTGAAGTTTAATCAATAATGCAAATTAAGGTGCTCTGTGAACCCTTGGTGTGGCCATAGGTTCAGTGTACTGTTCCACCCACTGGTTTTACCTGCTTGCCTCTCTCCCTGGTAATCAATAGCTGTGGTTTTCCTCCAACTTTCTGCAGACAGTGCTTGTTGCAAGAAAGCCAATCAACAGAGAAGACAGGTGTGGGCTTGCAATATCAGTGGGTGCACTGAGCCTCTTGGCCACACGTAACGTGCACTGAGCACCCTAATTAGCATATTTGATTAAGCTTCAGTTTCCAGAGAACAGACCCAGCAATTTGTACCCTAAAGGTGCTAATTGTACAGGTTGCTATATTCCCTACAATGTTATGTGCTGTGGGCTCACGGACTCCCATTAGAAAACATCCAACTTTAAAGCCGTTTTATTCTCCAAAAAAAGGGGCCACTAAATAAAAGTAATAAATCCCAGAGAACCCTTATAATGCTGTTTGTTACAATTCTCAGCAATAGTCGATGGGAAGAAGAGATCGTGTTTTAAAAGACACTTGTTTGTCTTTTCTTTCAGGATAAATGTTATTAAAGAAGCGAATAACCACAGCGCCCTCAGTGAAACATGACTTTGTTCTTCACTATAGACATACATGCAAATTAAAATGAGTCATGCATGCAATTAGATATTTAAAAGGTAAATCTATATTGCCTCAAGCAGTGCAGCTCCTGAAAAAGACATCAGATCTGTAGAATCAAGAGACAGCCGCAAAAGCTACAACGTGTAATTCTGTTTCCTGTTAACCCCTTGACTGCCATACTCTTAATTGCCATTTGTAATGGTAACCTCCAGTAGCAGAGTGTAAATCCTCATCTACGTCAATTACCAAAAAACAATCAACAGAAATGCAATAGATTTAAAAGATATACTAAGAAGTCTATCTGAACAGGTTATTAGTGAAAGTTGATAATCATACGCTCCATAGCACACACATGCCCTAATTATCTACGTCTTTATGCTTTAATTTCTCCCACCAAACAATTACCAGCATTTTCTTCATATCTCTTAAGACATCCTGCAATCATCTCCGAAACTTGCCATATGCTCTAATTCCAGTCAAGTTAGCTTACAACATATGTTTAGGCGTGTTTTCCTTCCCCTTCCTTTGAACATGTTCTTTCTGGTTATCACTTTGCTTCCTCCATTTTTCCATCCTGATTATATTTTAATCAGTATATTATCTTCCTTTGTGCTGTCCTTAAAGAGGTTATCCAGCACTTCAAAACTAATAGTCCGTTCTTAGGATAGCCTACTGATATCAAAATTGTTACGTTGCGATTCTTGGATCTAGTTGGATAAAACACATACACTTTTGGAGTAAATTGATTCTTCAACAATGATGACGATAAAAAGGTTTTTTTTATTCACAACATGTTTCAATACTGTAGCATTTTCAGATCGAATGAAAAACGCAAACTTTTTTTCACTTGATAAAGACCCCGGTACGGCAATGAAATGCGTTGTAAATTTAAAAAAAAAAATAACTTTATCATCATCACTGTTGAAGAATCAATTTACTCTAATAGCGCAGCCCACCTTATGTGTTTTATCCAACTGGATCCAAAATATAATGGAGGATTTATGCGCCGCCCATGGGGCAGCAGCAGCTGTTTTTCTTCATGATGTAGCAACGCCAGGTAGGCTAGGGTTATATCCTAGTTCTGCAGGCTTTGATTTGTGCACCTGGCTGGGTCAGAGTATAAACGGGCTAGGTGTTCATCTAAGTCAGACATCTCAGGAAGGCTGACGAGACTGGATGCGTCATGTAGCTACAGAGAGTGACAGCTGCAGTGCAAGATTGTCTCTCTGAGAAGAGTCTGTGCAGGCTATGTGCAGAGAACCGCAAGTTTCAGTGGTTTCTTTGGACAATAGCTGTTTTGTTTGACCGAGCTGGGGATAGCTCAGCCAGGGTCTGTTCTATTTAGCTAGCACCTGGACAAGGCTAGGGATTTATGTTTAGGAATTTGTTTTAGTGCTGTGGAAAGCAATAAACCTGCATGTGTTTGGACCAAAACTACTTTGCCAGTGTAAACGCTACCTAAGGTCTAATGCCTAATGCCTACGAGTGAAACCCTACGATTACTACATAGAAGTTGTGCATGTCACAACTCCACTAGTTGATCGTAGCTAGCACTTACCCACTCTCAGTCCATAGGGTAACACCCTATTGTGAGCTCTATTCCCACATCTAGATTGATTTATCATGGTGCGATTCTTGGCACTTTTATCAATTAGCTGTTTGTAGGGGCTGGGACACTTTCTTCATTGTTTACCAGGCTCCGCTCCATACTGTTACTAGTAGTTGTACTTGGTATTATATCTCAATACCATTCACTTAAATAGGATGAATCTATAGTATGTAACTGGGGTTATCAGTCAGATCTAATACTGGTGGTGACCTATCTTAAGGATAGCCATGAACATTGTAAGTTTGGTATAGCCGTAATCATGCAGACATTAATCATCATGTTGCAATGTAATTTTTACCACACAATGAAAGCCGTCAAAACAAACAATGTCGGAATTCTATTTTTTCACCATTTCACCTGACATGGAATTTTTTCCTAATTCTCAGTACATTATATGGTAAAATCAATCATACAAAACTGGAAAAAACGAGAACTCACATGGCTAGAGTTGATGGAGAAAATGAAAGCCCCAAAAAATGAAAAATTGACCAATTAGGAAGAGATTAAAAGGGTCATCTAGTATTTTAACATTGATGGCCTATACTTAGGATAGATCCTCAACGTCTAATAGGTGGGTGTGCAAAACCTAGGCCCCTGCCAACCAGCTGTTCCTGGTGTCGGCAGTAGCTGGAAATGCTCAGTAGTGGAGCTGCACAGCACAACTTCGTTGACTGTATAGTGGTCTTGGCTGGGAAATGCACATCCACTTCTTATTGATTTGAATAGGTGGCAGATATGCAGTACCCAGATGCAGCAACTATACAGTCAACATAGCTGTGTTGTGAAGCTCCGCAACTGACCTGTTCCGGCCAACACCAGGAATAGATGTTCAGATGGGTTGCCGGGTGTCACACTCCCACCGATCAGACATTGATGACCTATCCTAAGGACTAAGGATAGGTCATCAATGTTAAAGTCCCGGACAACCCCTTTAAAGTTCTTGCACAAAGTTCTCATTGAAAAGAGGAAAAAAAAACACTTTTTAAAAAATGTTCCTTGTGAAAAATAATAAGCTGGTGTTTCACAATGCTATGTACTGCAGCACACATCATTCTAGGAGGAAAGGGATTACTGCCTGACTTATTTGCCGTTTCGTGTAGAGTTTCCGCCCCGGGGAGCCTGTCACTGTGCTCTCTGATCTGAGCTGACATTCTCTTCACCTGTATTAAGAACAGCTGTGCTGTGCCCGCTGCTGTCATGCCCTCCTCTTTGAAGGATCTGGAGCAGTTTTTTTGATGCATGCCATGCCTCTGACTACACAGGTGGAGGGGGCCGAACTGTGCAGTTACCATCACTGTAGTCCTCCTACTGACTGCTCTGAATATAACCCAAGCTCAATTCTAAAGGAAGATTGGGAGTGTGTAAATAATAAATGAGAACCGGTTATTGCAGAATGACAACGTGTTTCTTCAACTTGTTTGGTGCAAAGGGGTCTATAGAGAATAAAAGTCTAAATATATCTCTAGTTTGGATTTTTAGATAGCTGGAAATGATAAAAAAAAAAGACAGAAAATTCTGCAATATACATTGTGGTATAACAGCAACTTAAAAGATACAACTAGATTCAGAGAGCACCTTGTACTGTGTTTGGAGATGTTCGCACTTCTATGAAGAGTTATACCACATAAAAAGACTCCCAATAACATGCTGATCACAGGAATAAGGCGAATGCACCAGCAATGTAGTAGACCTTACTCTGACGTCCATTGAAGTAAATAGGCTATCCAGATAATGCATGGATCGGTATGCCAAGTCCTGGGGTGAAAGAACAGCTCTTTGCAGCTGCCCTTTGGTCAAAAATAAAGGTATCTGAGATGTCTTTTTTCTCAGATAAACAAGCTCAACTTTTCCAACATCTCATCGTATGAGAGGCCATCCATCCCTTGTAATAATCTAGTTGCCAACCTTTGAACTGACTAATTTCTGCATAGCATTTCTAAAATGTGGAGCCCAAAACTGGATCCCATGTTCTAGTTTTGGCTTCACAAGTGATTTATAAAGAAGTAACAATAAGTCGGGATTGCAGGCTTTTTATCTTTATTTTTATGCACCATAAAATCTTGTTTGCTTTTGGGGCTGCTGCTTGCATTGAGTACTGCTACTCGGCTTACTTGTAACCAAAATGCCCAAGTCTTTCTTCTGTTCTGTATACTTCCATTTTATGTATACAGTGGGGACAATAAGTATTTGATACACTGGTGATTTTGCAAAGTTTTCCCACCTACGAAGAATGGGCATCTCTGGATATGGTGCAGAGGTTGGAACGTAATTGGTTGTGTGTGGACAGGTGTCTTTTATATATGAAACAAGTTCAAACGGGTGCAATTTATATAGGTAATAAGTCTGAGGGCTCATACTCATATGTGAGAAAAAAAAACTGTCCTTAATCTGGACCGAAAAAACGGATGAGTGTCATGCGAGTGCAATGTGATTTTCACACCTAGCATCCGATTTACATCTGAGTGCATTGCGATTGCAGTGCGATTTTTTAACCAGTTCATTTTGCCACCCTCCAGAGTTCAGCGCAGGTCAGGCTGGGAGGGAGCGCAGCTTCAGTGACGGCACCGTTAGTCACTGAAGCTGCGCTGGCAGCATCTCCTCATTCACCAATGGTTTTCAGCCAGGGCGATCACATCTTGGCACCGTTCTGGTTGAAAACTGTATATACCCCAGATATGGATTATGGTGTGGGACAAAACAACGGACAGGTATGGGTATATTAAAACCTACACAAAGAAGTCTATGCCATAAGTATTAGAAAACCATATGTTAACTTTATTAGACAATTAGAAAAATCTATATAAAAATATTAAAACAGGGGAAAAATAACAGCAGATGCTTCACCTACAGAATGAATATACAGGTACAATTCATCCAATAATGAGAAAATCAATCAGCAAAATATGCTTCTCATAAATTGATATTCATCTCCAAACCAATCTTTTGCATATAGTAGCTAACAATCCATATGGTCTGTATTTAAATCACTAATAATACATTTATGGCGCAAAATACATATGAAATTAGCAGCAATTTCATCTGGCCATACTTAGACCTAGAGCACACAAATATTTGTATAGTGCCACATACATATCAAGTTAGGAGCATTTCCATCTGGTCATACCAAGACCTATGGGTATATTGTTGGTTTATTATCTTACAGGAAATCGAGGGCGTCGCATGGATTAGGAGTAACAATAAAATGGTAAAACTGTGTTGTGTTTTAATTAATAAAAAGACTTTATTCTGGCTGTGTCTTTACTTAACTTGTACCAACTATAGGATTATCATCCCCTCAATCTCATCATCCAGATTGCCCTGGTGCCGTCGCAATCAGGAAGAGCCAAGGCTAAGCACCAGATTCAATGAATGCATTTCTGAGGCGCCTGAGGGCTAGTCTTAGTAGACTGGGGAGGGGCCAATATTTATGGACCTTCCCAGCCTATTAACCCCTTGAGCTTTTTTCAGTTTTGCATTTTCGTTTGTCGCTCCCCTTCTTTCCAGAGCCATAGCTTTTTTATTTTTCCATCAATATGGCCATGTGAGGGCTTATTTGTTGTGGGACGAGTTGTACTTTTGAACGACATTGTTTTTAGCATGTCATGTACTCAAAAATGGGAACTAAATTCCAAGTGCAGTGAAATTGGGGAAAAAAGTGCAATCCCACACTTGTTTTTTATTTGGCTTTTTTGCTAGGTTCACTAAATGCTAAAGCTGACTTCAAGCATTATGATTCTCCAGGTCATTAAGAGTTCATAGACACCAAACATGTCTAGGTTCTTTTTATCTAAGTAGTGAAAAAAAATTCCAAAGTTTGCTAAAAAATAAAAAAATTAAAAATGGGGCCATATTCCGATACCCATAGCGTCTCCATTTTTTGTAATTTCTGGTTGGGTGAGGGCTTATTTTTTGCGTGCTTTACGGTCATTTTTATTGATACCACTTTTGTGCAGATACGTTCTTTTGATCTCCCATTATTGCATTTTAATGCAATGTTGCAGTGACCAAAAAAAGTAATTCTGGCATTTCGATTTTTTTCTCGCTATGCCATTTAGCGATCAGGTTAAACCGATTTTTTTATATTAATCGATCAGGCGATTCTGAACGGGGCAATACCAAATATGTGTGTTTGATTTTTTTTTTTATTTTGAATGGGGTGAAAGGGGAGGGGGATTTAAACTTTTATATATTTATATATTTTTAAAACTATTTTTCTTTATCTTTTGGCATGCTTCAATAGCCTCCATAGGAAGCTAGAAGCTGCCACAACTTGATCGGCTCTGCTACATAGAGGCGATGCTCAGGTCACCTCTATATAGCAGAATTACTGCATTGCTATGAGCGCCGACCACAGGGTGGTGCTCATAGCAATCTGGCATCAATAACCATAGAGGTCTCAAGGAGACCACTGATTCTTATGGTGACGAACCGATGACCACCGATCACGAGACGGGGTCAGCGGTGCGCGTATTTCCAGCCCGACAGACAGACGACAAACAGCCGGAAGACAGACAGACAGACATACAGACATACCAGTGTGGGCACCATATCCCACTAAGTCATCTGGGTAATTTCACAATGCATCACTGGGAACGGAAGCTGGCGGCAGCATCGCACACATCGGTGGACGGCAGAAGGTGAGAATAGCACAATTTTTTCTTTTTTTAGGATCTTTAACATTATATCTTTTTACTATTATGCTGCATAGGTAGCATCAATAGTAAAAAGTTGGTCTGGGATGGGGCGACACACTGGCACTGACTGGAGGGGAGTAGGGAGGGTGCACTGACTTGAGTAGGGAGGGGCCAATTCACAGCCGGACTAAGCCTGTCGCACACACATTTGCCAGAAGACTCGCTACACTCATCAGGAGGGCGTTAAACTAGAAGAAGAGGGGACGGGAAGAAAAACATTAGACTTGAACAAAGAAGACCCAGGAAAACATACTCAGATGGGAGGTAAGAACATTTCTAAAGCAATCCACAGCGAGGAGATTGGAACAAAACAAAATCCTCTAAACTGCATGCACGCAAACGCCAGAAGC
This sequence comes from Ranitomeya imitator, assembly GCF_032444005.1. Lineage (NCBI taxonomy): Eukaryota > Metazoa > Chordata > Amphibia > Anura > Dendrobatidae > Ranitomeya > Ranitomeya imitator. The sequence continues at coordinate 105,249,801 of NC_091283.1, read as the reverse complement.
CTGACAAACAAGATGGAAGAACTAGAAGCAGAAATATCTACAGGTAACTTTGACATAGTGGGAATAACCGAGACATGGTTAGATGAAAGCTATGACTGGGCAGTTAACTTACAGGGTTACAGTCTGTTTAGAAAGGATCGTAAAAATCGGAGAGGAGGAGGGGTTTGTCTCTATGTAAAGTCTTGTCTAAAGTCCACTTTAAGGGAGGATATTAGCGAAGGGAATGAGGATGTCGAGTCCATATGGGTCGAAATTCATGGAGGGAAAAATGGTAACAAAATTCTCATTGGGGTCTGTTACAAACCCCCAAATATAACAGAAACCATGGAAAGTCTACTTCTAAAGCAGATAGATGAAGCTGCAACCCATAATGAGGTCCTGGTTATGGGGGACTTTAACTAGCCGGATATTAACTGGGAAAGTGAAACCTGTGAAACCCATAAAGGCAACAGGTTTCTGCTAATAACCAAGAAAAATTATCTTTCACAATTGGTGCAGAATCCAACCAGAGGAGCAGCACTTTTAGACCTAATACTATCTAATAGACCTGACAGAATAACAAATCTGCAGGTGGTTGGGCATCTAGGAAATAGCGACCACAATATTGTACAGTTTCACCTGTCTTTCACTAGGGGGACTTGTCAGGGAGTCACAAAAACACTGAACTTTAGGAAGGCAAAGTTTGACCAGCTTAGAGATGCCCTTAATCTGGTAGACTGGGACAATATCCTCAGAAATAAGAATACAGATAATAAATGGGAAATGTTTAAGAACATCCTAAATAGGCACTGTAAGCGGTTTATACCTTGTGGGAATAAAAGGACTAGAAATAGGAAAAACCCAATGTGGCTAAACAAAGAAGTAAGACAGGCAATTAACAGTAAAAAGAAAGCATTTGCACAACTAAAGCAGGATGGCACCATTGAAGCTCTAAAAAACTATAGGGAGAAAAATACTTTATCTAAAAAACTAATTAAAGCTGCCAAAAAGGAAACAGAGAAGCACATTGCTAAGGAGAGTAAAACTAATCCCAAACTGTTCTTCAACTATATCAATAGTAAAAGAATAAAAACTGAAAATGTAGGCCCCTTAAAAAATAGTGAGGAAAGAATGGTTGTAGATGACGAGGAAAAAGCTAACATATTAAACACCTTCTTCTCCACGGTATTCACGGTGGAAAATGAAATGCTAGGTGAAATCCCAAGAAACAATGAAAACCCTATATTAAGGGTCACCAATCTAACCCAAGAAGAGGTGTGAAACCGGCTAAATAAGATTAAAATAGATAAATCTCCGGGTCCGGATGGCATACACCCACGAGTACTAAGGGAACTAAGTAATGTAATAGATAAACCATTATTTCTTATTTTTAGGGACTCTATAGCGACAGGATCTGTTCCGCAGGACTGGCGCATAGCAAATGTGGTGCCAATATTCAAAAAGGGCTCTAAAAGTGAACCCAGAAATTATAGGCCAGTAAGTCTAACCTCTATTGTTGGTAAAATATTTGAAGGGTTTCTGAGGGATGTTATTCTGGATTATCTCAATGAGAATAACTGTTTAACTCCATATCAGCATGGGTTTATGAGAAATCGCTCCTGTCAAACCAATCTAATCAGTTTTTATGAAGAGGTAAGCTATAGGCTGGACCACGGTGAGTCATTGGACGTGGTATATCTCGATTTTTCCAAAGCGTTTGATACCGTGCCGCACAAGAGGTTGGTACACAAAATGAGAATGCTTGGTCTGGGGGAAAATGTGTGTAAATGGGTTAGTAACTGGCTTAGTGATAGAAAGCAGAGGGTGGTTATAAATGGTATAGTCTCTAACTGGGTCGCTGTGACCAGTGGGGTACCGTAGGGGTCAGTATTGGGACCTGTTCTCTTCAACATATTCATTAATGATCTGGTAGAAGGTTTACACAGTAAAATATCGATATTTGCAGATGATACAAAACTATGTAAAGCAGTTAATACAAGAGAAGATAGTATTCTGCTACAGATGGATCTGGATAAGTTGGAAACTTGGGCTGAAAGGTGGCAGATGAGGTTTAACAATGATAAATGTAAGGTTATACACATGGGAAGAAGGAATCAATATCACCATTACACACTGAATGGGAAACCACTGGGTAAATCTGACAGGGAGAAGGACTTGGGGATCCTAGTTAATGATAAACTTACCTGGGGCAGCCAGTGCCAGGCAGCAGCTGCCAAGGCAAACAGGATCATGGGGTGCATTAAAAGAGGTCTGGATACACATGATGAGAGCATTATACTGCCTCTGTACAAATCCCTAGTTAGACCGCACATGGAGTACTGTGTCCAGTTTTGGGCACCGGTGCTCAGGAAGGATATAATGGAACTAGAGAGAGTACAAAGGAGGGCAACAAAATTAATAAAGGGGATGGGAGAACTACAATACCCAGATAGATTAGCGAAATTAGGATTATTTAGTCTAGAAAAAAGACGACTGAGGGGCGATCTAATAACCATGTATAAGTATATAAGGGGACAATACAAATATCTCGCTGAGGATCTGTTTATACCAAGGAAGGTGATGGGCACAAGGGGGCATTCTTTGCGTCTGGAGGAGAGAAGGTTTTTCCACCAACATAGAAGAGGATTCTTTACTGTTAGGGCAGTGAGAATCTGGAATTGCTTGCCTGAGGAGGTGGTGATGGCGAACTCAGTCGAGGGGTTCAAGAGAGGCCTGGATGTCTTCCTGGAGCAGAACAATATTGTATCATACAATTATTAGGTTCTGTAGAAGGACGTAGATCTGGGGATTTATTATGATGGAATACAGGCTGAACTGGATGGACAAATGTCTTTTTTCGGCCTTACTAACTATGTTACTATGTTACTATGTTACTATGATTGGTCGTGGCCGGCCACGACCAATCAGTGACGCAGGATTTTCGTTACAGACAAACAGACAGAAGTACCCCTTAGACGATTATATAGATAGATATACAGTACAGACCAAAAGTTGGACACACCTTCTCAATTAAAGATTTTTCTTGAAGCTACCTCTTGAAGCTCATCAAGAGAATACCAAGAGTGTGCAAAGCAGTCATCAAAGCAAAATGTGGCTACTTTGAAGAACGTAGAATAATAGACATAATTTCATTGCTTTGGTAAGTATATAATTCTGCATGTGTTAATTCATAGTTTGATGCCTTCAGTGTGAATGTACAATTTTCATAGTCATGAAAATACAGAAAAATCTTTCACTGAGAAGGTGTGTCCAAGCTTTCGATCTGTAGAGTGTGAGTGTGAGTATATATATATATTCTCTCTCTCATGGACATCTTTCTATCTATTTTCTATCTTAGCACGTCTAAACATCTGTCATTTCTATTCTGCACTTTATTTCAATACATGTCACATTGATGCTGCAAACAAATGACACATGGATGCCACATGTATGGTACATACGCACAAACGGATGACACACAGTGTCACGCCATTAACGGCGATAAAGGGGCAGGACGGCGTACTGGGACCCGCACCTGTCCCTGTCACTATAATGGGGCCCTTACTTTCCCTTATCTCAGGGGTACCCATAATGGTTAGGAGGCCTGAGCCGCCAGCATATCCCTGTCTCCTGTGCAGACCCTATCAGTGGCCCCCTCTCCCCCCAAGGGAGGTGGACTGCACCAGTGTATAAATACGACAATTAAACAGGGTATGCAGAAGAAGTAACTAAAATCTCAAACTCACCAAATGCTCACACAACCACATAGGAAACACAGAGAAGGGAAGAGAAGGAAAAAACAAGGAAGGAAAACAGGTTTAACATGCAACCAAAACTGCAGACAACAATCTCTGTAGATAAACCTCCAAACACCACTGCTCCTTCCCACTTCAAGCCAGGCAGCAGAACTGATCTCTGACAACAGTTGTAGTCAAAGCTGAGTCTATATAGGAGCAGAGATTACAAAAACCAAATCAGCTGAGAGACCAAGCTCTCAGTAACTTCAGTAACCAGGTTTAACTTCTGCCCTGCTGGCACAAGACAGCCAGGTCAGAATTGAGGAGAAGAGCTTCTGTTCATTGTGTGTGAAGGAGGCCCAGAGCGCCGCGGTTCTCTGGAACCTCTCTGTCGGGGTAGCCCCATGACACACAGATTGTACACACAGACATGGATAGAAATATCAGGATGTATGTAGGAGGCCTCAGAGAGTAAGCAGTCCACAGATTAATTGCCTTTGTATTGGTCAGTAAACCATCATTTTGTTTGACATGATTATCAATAACATTAGAACCTGAAAAGAGCAAATGAAATCAGAGTGCTGCTCCAGATTTTTTTGGTCCCCAGAGAAACTTGTTTTTACAACTGAGAAAAGCAAACTGTTTCAAAGTAGAATAAACGTGTTATTTCCTTTTCCTAGTTTTTCAGCAGAAGGAGATGCATTTGGCAGTGAAAAGGCAGAAGGCAATTGTAAGCCCGACAAGCAGGAAAATTATTTATGTTCTAGTGCAACCAAGAAGCAGGAACATATCCTCAATCAAATCAATTTCACGCTGATTATTATTCTGCAGAGATGGGAAAGAATGTTGTTATTAAGACCTAAGATTGTCAGAACAAATGGAAATAGTCAAGGCCTGCTGGAAAGAAGCATTTTAAATATATTTAATTGAAGGATTTCATTCATTAATTAATAAGTTCATCAAACACATCAGCGGAATTATAAACAGTGCTGAAGTCACAGTCACTCCCGGAGGTGTAAATGTGAACTTGTATATTATATGTTGGCTTCACCCTATGAGATACAGAACACCCAGTAATAAAATTAAAACACCTAGCAGACAAAAAGTCTGTACACATAAAATAACGGCATGTTCAAACATTGCATACAATATGCAGCCTTTTTAATTAAATGAATGAAAAGTGCTGCAAATATTCTGAAAGAATTAACATGGTGCGTCTTGGCAAAAATACAACAGGGCTCAAAACACAAGCAGGAAAAAAAAACAGTATGTGCATATGATTTAACAAATGTATTAGGTTATGCTGGTACTGTAAAGCGCTGCATATTTTAAGCACCAAATACTCTGTGTAAGGCTACTTTCACACATCAGGCTTTTTGTTTTAGGCTAAATCCGGCCAATGTTTAAAAAAATGGATCCGACGTAACTTGCAAAAAACTGATGCGCCGGATCCGGTCGTCTTTAATGCGCATGGATATTTTTGCGACTTCCTGATTCTGGGGACGAGAGAGAGAGAGAGAGAGAAATTGCTGTGAAAACCTGATCTGGACCCCAGATTACTGTTTCACACCTCCGTTTCATGTGTTTTTGGCCGATTCCGTCACTATGCGTTTTTTTCCGCCAGACAAAAAAACGTTTTCTCCGTCTGCTGGAAACGACTATTTGAACGGATCTGGCAAAAAACGGAAGAAACGTCTGGCCATCAGGCACAATCCGGCACAAATACAACTCTATGTGAAAAAAACGGATCCGGCGTAAAAAAAAAACGGATCCGTTTTTTTAAAAGTTGCCGAATTGTGCCTGAAACAAAAAGCCTGATGTGTGAAAGTAGCCTAAAAAGCTATGTGTAAACATATCCTTAACCCCTTTACCCCCAAGGTGGTTTGCACTGACCTGTCCAATAACTCTGGAACGCTTCAATGGATTTCTTTGATATGACTTGGGTTTATTTGGGAAATAAGTGTAAATTTGGTGAAAATTTGGAAAATTTAGCAATTTCCAAACTTTGAATTCTTTTGCCTTTAAATCTGAGAGAGATGTCACACAAAATAGTTAATAAATAACATTTCCCACATGTCTACTTAACATCAGCACAATTTTTGAAGCAACATTTTTTTTTTGTAAGGAAGTTATAAGGGTTAAAAGTTCTCCAAAGATTTATTTTTCCAACAAAATTTACAAAACCATTTTTTTAAGAACCATATTACATTTGAATTGACTTTGAGGGGTCTATATGACAGAAAATACCCAAAAAGTGACACCATTCTAAAAACTGCATTCGTCATGGTGCTTAACCCCTTCCCGACCTTTGACGCACCGTATGCGTCATGAAAACCTGTGCCATTCCGACCTGTGACGCAGCATATGCGTCATGGCCGGATTGGGCTCCTGCAGGCCAGGTGAAAGGGTTAACTGTAATTTCACCTGGCCTAAAGGGACAGGAGGAGTTGTACTTCACCCCCCCCCCCCCCGTGGCTATGATCACTCTGATTGGTTGTTGAAAGTGAAACTGCCAATCGGAGCGATTTGTAATATTTCACCTAAAAAACTGGTGAAATATTACAATCCAGCCATGGCCGATGCTGCAATATCATCGGCCATGGCTGGAAAAACTGATGTGCCCCCCCCCACCGATCACCCCCCCCAGCCCCCCGATCTGTGGTCCGCTCCCCTCCGTCCTTTGCTCCGCTCCCCCGTCCTCCTGTCCGCTCCCCCCGTGCTCCAATCCCACCCCCCGTGCTCCAATCCAACCCCCCTGCACTGCGATCCACCCCCCGCACTGCGATCCAACCCCCGCACTGCGATCCAACCCCCGCACTGCGATCCAACCCCCCCATGCTCCAATCCACCCCCCGTGCTCCGATCCACCCCCCCCGTGTTCCAATCCACCCCCCCATGCTCCGATCCACCCCCCGTGCTCCCCCCCCCACGCCATCATACTTACCGAGCCTCCCGGGGTCCATCCGTCTTCTTTCCTGGGTGCCGCCATCTTCAAAAATGGTGGGCGCATGCGCAGTGCGCCCGCCGAATCTGCCGGCCGGCAGATTCGTTCCAATGTGAATTTTGATCACTGTGATAAAACCTCACAGTGATCAAAATAAAAAAAACAGTAAATGACCCCCCCCCCTTTTGTCACACCCATAGGTAGGGACAATAATAAAATAAATAATTTTTTTTTTTCCACTAAGGTTGGAGTTAGAACTAGGGTTAGGGTTAGGGTTAGGGTTTCGATATGTGCACACGTATTCTGGTCCTCTGCGGATTTTTCCGCAGCGGATTTTTCTGCGCATTTCACTGCGGTTTTACAACTGCGATTTTCTATTGGAGCAGTTGTAAAACCGCTGCGGAATCCGCAGAAAGAAGTGACATGCTGCGGAACGTAAACCGCTGCGTTTCCGTGCAGTTTTTCTGCAGCATGTGTACAGCGATTTTTGTTTCCCATAGGTTTACATTGAACTGTAAACTCATGGGAAACTGCTGCGGATCCGCAGCGTTTTCCGCAGCGTGTGCACATACCTTTAGAATTAGGCTATGTGCACACGGTGCGGATTTGGCTGCGGATTCGCAGCAGTGTTCCATCAGGTTTACAGTACCATGTAAACATGGAAAACCAAATCCGCTGTGCCCATGGTGCGGAAAATACCGTGCGGAAACGCTGCGTTGTATTTTTCGCAGCATGTCAATTCTTTGTGCGGATTCCGCAGCATTTTACACCTGTTCCTCAATAGGAATCCGCAGGTGAAATCCGCACAAAAAACACTGGCTATCCACGGTAAATCCGCAGGTAAAACGCAGTGTCTTTTACCCGCGGATTTTTCAAAAATGGTGCTGAAAAATCTCACACGAATCCGCAACGTGGGCACATAGCCTTAGGGTTAGGGTTGGAATTAGGGTTGTGGTTAGGGTTAGGGGTGTGTTGAGGTTAGGGTTGTGGTTAGGGGTGTGTTGGGGTTAGGGTTGTAATTAGGGTTATGGCTACAGTTGGGATTAGGGTTAGGGGTGTGTTGGAGTTAGTGTTGGAGGTAGAATTGAGGGGTTTCCACTGTTTAGGCACATCAGGGGTCTCCAAACACAACATGGCGCCACCATTGATTCCAGCCAATCTTGAATTCAAAAAGTCAAATGGTGCTCCCTCACTTCCGAGCCCCGACGTGCGCCCAAACAGTGGTTTACCCCCACATATGGGGTACCAGCATACTCAGGACAAACTGCGCAACAATTATTGGGGTCCAATTTCTCCTGTTACCCTTGAGAAAATAAAAAAATTGCTTGCTAAAACATCATTTTTGAGAAAAGAAAAATGATTTTTTATTTTCACGGCTCTGCGTTGTAAACGTCTGTGAAGCACTTGGGGGTTGAAAGTGCTCACCACATATCTAGATAAGTTCCTTTCGGGGTCTAGTTTCCAAAATGGGGTCACTTGTGGGGGGTTTCTACTGGTTAGCCACATCAGGGGCTCTGCAAACGCAACGTGACGTCCGCAGACCATGCCATCAAAGTCTGCATTTCAAAAGTCACTACTTCCCTTCTGAGCCCCGACGTGTGCCCAAACAGTGGTTTACCCCCACACATGGGGTATCAGCGTACTCAGGAGAAACTAGACAACAACTTTTGGGGTCAAATTTCTCCTGTTACCCTTGGGAAAATAAAAAATTGAGGGCTAAAAAATCATTTTTGAGAAAAGAAAATTTTTTTTTTATTTTCATGGCTCTGCGTTATAAACTTCTGTGAAGCACTTGAGGGTTCAAAGTGCTCACCACACATCTAGATTAGTTCCTTTGGGGATCTAGTTTCCAAAATAGGGTCACTTGTGGGAGAGCTCCAATGCTTAGGCACACAGGGGCTCTCCAAACGCGACATGGTGTCCGCTAATGATTGGAGCTAATTTTCCATTTAAAAAGCCAAATGGCGCGCCTTCACTTCCGAGCCCTGCCGTGTGCCCAAACAGTGGTTTACCCCCACATGTGAGGTATCGGTGTACTCAGGAGAAATTGCCCAACAAATTTTAGGATCCATTTTATCCTGTTGCCCATGTGAAAATGAAAAAATTGAGGCTAAAAGAATTTTTTTGTGAAAAAAAAAGTACTTTTTCATTTTTACGGATCAATTTGTGAAGCACCTGGGGGTTTAAAGTGCTCTAGGACCTTCCCTGAGGAAGGAGTCTGTCCACTTCGAAACGCGTTGGATAGAACTTTTTGGTCCTAGGTGCATTCCGTCAGCCGGTCACGTGAAGCATCACGTGTATGTGACGTCACGCGAGGTCCTGCAGCTCTACTGCACCTCGCCGGCAATTTGTTTGTAGAAGCGCGGTCTTTACCGCTGGAGACTTGGAAGCATCGACTGTGAGGTAAGGGGTGACTGTCACCGGCCGGGACAGGTTTAACACCCTTTCCTCACATACTCTTGGGAAGTTACTGCTACGCATATTTCTGGGAGACCCTAGTCACGAACATATATGTGCGAACATCTGGTAGCCGCTGGGATTGTATATGGACAATAGACGCTGCATAACGCACTGCCAATAAGGTATTTGTATGAACATAGTGCGGTGGATATTATTCTATGTAGCAAACTCTTTTTTAATTGTTTTTCAGATTAAATAGGTACCTCCAGCACGAATATACATATATTAATAAACTTCTTGAATGTGGTTTTGTGCACCTTGAGGGGTGCAGTTTTTAGAATGGTGTCACTTTTGGGTATTTTCAGCCATATAGACCCCTCAAACTGACTTCAAATGTGAGGTGGTCCCTAGAAAAAACGGTTTTGTAAATTTCGTTGTAAAAATGAGAAATCGCTGGTCAAATTTTAACCCTTATAACTTTCTAGCAAAAAAAATGTTGTTTCCAAAATTGTGCTGATGTAAAGTACACATGTGGTAAATGTTATTTATTAACTATTTTGTGTCACATAACTCTCTGGTTTAACAGAATAAAAATTCAAAATGTGAAAATTGCGAAATTTTCGCCAAATTTCCGTTTTTATCATAAATAAACACAGAATTTATTGACCTAAATTTACCACTAACATGAAGCCCAATATGTCACGAAAAAACAATCTCAGAACCGCTAGGATCCATTAAAGCGTTCCTGAGTTATTACCTCATAAAGGGACACTGGTCAGAATTGCAAAAAACGGCCAGGTCTTTAAGGTCAAAATAGGCTGGGTCATGAAGGGGTTAAAACCACATTCAGGCCGGTTTCACACGTCCAGATAATTCCGGTACCGGAGAAATCGGTACCGGAGTTATCTGTGTCCGTGTGCTCACGTGGCACATCAGTGTGGCACATGTGCGGCAGCCGTGTGCCACCTGTGTGCCGACTGAGGACCACACGGACCGTACAGGAGACAGCGCTACAGTTAAGCGCTGTCCCCTGCTTTTGGTGCTGAAGCCGGCATTCATTCCTTCTCCCCAGCAGCGTTCGCTGGATAAAAGGAATGAAAAATCAAGGGTTTTTTTGTGTTAAAAATAAAGTTTGTGGTTCCCCTCCCACCTCCCATGCCCTGTGCGCCCGCCAGCTTGCCGAGAAATACTCACCCAGCTCCTGCGATGTATGCTCTCAGCGCCGGCAGCAGGTCCTGTGTGAGTGGTCGCATGGTACCGCTCATTATAGTGATGAATATGCGCATATGACCGCTCACACAGGACCTGCTGCCGGCGCTGAGAGCATACATCTCAGGAGCTGGGTGGCTTGCCGAGTATTTCTCGGCAAGCGGGCGGGCTCACAGGGGATGGGAGGCGGGAGGAGAGCCACAAATTTTATTTTTAACACCAAAAAAAAAACATGATTTTTCATTCCTTCTCTCCAGGAAACGCTGCTGGGGAGAAGGAATGAAAAGCAGGGGACAGCGCTTAACTGTAGCGCTGTCTCCTGCACGGTCCGTGTGGTCCTCAGTCGTCACACGGGCGACACACGGCTGCCGCACGTGTGCCACACTGATGTGCCACGTGAGCACACAGACACGGATAACTCCGGTACCGATTTCTCGGGTACCGGAATTATCTGGATGTGTGAAACCGGCCTCAAGAAGTTTTTTTTTTAAATGATCATTTAGCTTTTTTTTCACAAATTTTACTTTTGGCCCATTTTTTTTTTTTCAATTTTCGCAAGAGTAACAGGAAACATGGGCCCCATAATTTGTTGTGCAATTTCTCCTGAGCATTCCAATACCTCATATGTGGGGGAAAATGTTTGGGCGCACGGTAGAGCTCGGAAGGGAAGGAGCACTGCTTGACTTTTCGAATTAAGAATTTGGTGGAACAATTAGCAGACACCAAGTCGCGTTTGGAGAGCCCCTGATGTGTATAAACAGTGGAAATCAGACACAAGTGACCCCATTTTGGAAACCATACCCCTCAAGGAATGTATTTAGATGTGTGGTGTTCACCTTGAGCCCCCAGGTGCTTCACTGAAGTTCATAACATTGAGCCGCGAAAATAAAAAAATTATATTTTTCCCACAAAAAATGCTTTCAGCCCCAAATTTTGCATTTTCATACAGATAATAGGAGAAATTGCACCATAAAATTTGTTGTGCTATTTCTCCTGAGTGTGCTGATACCTCATATGTGTGACAAAACTACTGTTTGGCTCATGGCAGGGCTCGGAAGGGAAGGAGTGTCATTTGACTTTTTTTGAATGTAAGATTTACTGGAATCATTAGCGGATACCATGTCAAATTTGAAGAGCCCCTGAGGTGCTTAAACAGTGGAAACCCCCAGAAGTGACCCACATTTTGGAAACTAGACCCCTCACAGCATATATTTAGATGTGTGCTGAGCACCTGGAACAACCAGGTGCTTCACAAAAGTTTATAACATTGAGCTGTGAAAATAAAAAAAAAATCATGTTTTCCCCACAAAAAAAAAAAATTTTAGCCCCATTTTTTAGTTTCATAAGGGTAACAGGAGAAATTGCACTGTACAACTTGTTTTGCAATTTTTTTCTCTTGAGTACGCCGATACCCCATATGTGGGGGAAAACTTTTGAAGCACAGTGCAAAACGCAGAAGGGAAGAAGTGCCATATTAGAGTTCAGATTTTGCTGGAATGGTTTGAGGGTGCCATGTCACATTGGCAGAGCCTCTGAGGTGCCAGAACAATGGAAATCCCCCCCAAATATGAACTCATTTTACAAGCTAAAGCCCCCAATGAATCTCTGGGTACAGTGTTCATATTGACACCACTTGTGCCTCACAGAATTTTATACCATTGAGCGGTGAAGAAAGAATAATTTACATTTTTACCACTAAAATATTGTTTTAGCCCCGAGTTTTTAATTTTTCTAAGGGCTAATAGGAGAAATTTCTACAACAAACTGTGGTCCATTGTTTCCTGAGTGCGCCAATACCCTACACGTAATCAGGAAATGCTTTTCAGACAGTAAAAATTGTCCCACAATTTCTACTGAAAGTAGCAATACCTCATATGTGGCTGTACAATACTGTTTAGCCACATGACAAGACTCGGGAGGGACAGAGCGCTATTTGCCTGCTGGAGCACAGATTTTCCAAGAATAGTTTGCCGACTCCATATACAGAGCCCCAAGTGCTATAGCAGAAGCCCTCCCTCAAGTGACCCCATTTTGGAAATTATGCCCCAAATTTTGGGACTCTATATGTGGTTTAGGCATACTGGGGCTCAGAAGGGAGTGGGTCATTTGGATTTGGCAGCACATAATTTTGCTGAATTTCTTTTGGAGAGTGAGCAGCCAGAGTCTATGTGCTATTAGTAACGTGGAAGTCCCCTTTATTTCTGTTAACGGACCTGAGTGGGCACTTGCTTTTTTTTGCGGATTGAGTTGAAGCTTTTATTGGGAACATTTTATATAACGTTTGGGGTAACATTTATTTGGCGCTCTATGCTGAGTACTTACATTGGGGATTCCATCTAAATCTTTGACGTGATTCAGATGAAACCCCTGAGGGATCCATTCACTATAATAAGGAAACAGAATTACCTTGGACTGTCTGACCTTTGCTCAGCGGTGCCCTTCTTTTCAAAAGTGCACAAAACTCTGGCCGACTGCACTTTTATGCACGCCTAAAAAGATGGACACTGCCAGATAATAGGTCAGATGATGTCCACAGTGCCTCCATCTGACTCGCTATAGGGGAATCTTCTGTCTGGGGTTCCATCTGAATCATGTATTTCAGAGATTTACATGGAGACCCCACGGTAGGCGCTCAGAGTAGAGCGTAGGATAAATGTGCGCCGAGCCTTACTGCGATCTTTGGGAGGCAGAAGAATGAACAAATCAACAGCAGGTAAAAAATTGGTTTTATTTTTTACACTTTTCCTTGTGCAGTATAAGCGATTAAACAACTTCATTCTTCAGGTTGGTGCAATTACAGTGATAACCGTTTTATATCGGGTTTTTATGCTTGGCTGCTGTCACACACTAAAATACATTTTTTATTGCAAAAATTGCAGCCCCATATTTTGAGAGCTATAATTTTCCCATATTTCAGTCAACAGAGTCATGAAGGAGTTGTGTCTAGTGGGACGAGTTTAAGTTTTTATTGGTACCATATATTTTTTTCAGAATAATATTACTATTGTCACTATATTATAAATGCAAGATGTGTCTTTGATGAATTCTGCTGTCTGCTGCATCTTGTATTCAGGGGCGGATTATAATAGGGTCAATCTGGGCGGTAGCCCAGGGCCCAGTGGTGTGGGGGGGACCTGGGCTACCGCTCAGATTGCCCGCTGCCATCAGGGCATTACTGCCCTGACTGGCGTAGTATGGGCCCGGTGGGCAGAGGGGGCCTGCATCGGGCCCTGTCTCATCTGCTCCCCCGGCCCCTACCGGCACTGTGGCAGTTAAACGCTATTGATGTGCGGGCGTTAACAGCCACCAGCCAATCGGAGGCTGGCAGCTGACATCAGCCGCAGCGCTCACGTTGCCAGCATCTGACATCATTGTCAGTCGCCAGCGAGTGCGCGCTTCAGCTGTGAGCAGAGAGCTTCGCCGAAGGAGCGCGGACAAGTGGGGAGAACTCTTTTTTATTTCATTTTTTTTATATTGCGAACGGGCGGCAATCCCCTCGCAAGTTCGGGCCAGTATGCTGGACACTGGGGGCAGAGATGCTGGACACACTGGGGGCAATATGCTGGACACACTAGGGGCAGAGATGCTGGACACACTGGGGGCAATATGCTGGACACACTGGGAGCAATATGCTGGACACACTGGGGCAGAATGCTGGACACACTGGGGACAATATGCTGGAGACACTGGGGCAGAATGCTGGACACACTGGGGCAGAATGCTGGACACACTGGGAGCTGAATGCTGGACACACTGGGGCAGAATGCTGGACACACTGGGGGCAATATGCTGGAGACATTGGGCCAGAATGCTGTACACACTCTGGCAGAATACTGGACACACTGGGGGCAGAATTCTGGACACACTGGGGGCAGAATGCTGGACACACTGAGGGCAGGATGCTGGACACACTGGGGCAGAATGCTGGACACACTGGGAGTAGAATGCTGGACACACTACGGGCAATATGCTGGACACACTGGGAGCAAAATTCTGGACACACTGGGGCAGAATGCTGGACACTGGGGCAGAATGCTGGACACACTGGGGCAGAATGCTGGACACACTGTGGGCAATATGCTGGACACACTGGGGCAGAATGCTTGACACACTGGGGGCAATATGCTGGACACACTGGGGCAATATGCTGGAGACATTGGGCCAGAATGCTGTACACACTCTGGCAGAATACTGGACACACTGGGGCAATATGCTGGACACACTGGGTGCAGAATGCTGGACACACTGGGGCAGAATGCTGGACACACTGGGAGCTGAATGCTGGACACACTGGGGCAGAATGCTGGACACACTGGGGGCAATATGCTGGAGACATTGGGCCAGAATTCTGTACACACTCTGGCAGAATACTGGACACACTGGGGCAGAATGCTGGACACACTGGGGCAGAATGCTGGACACACTGTGGGCAATATGCTGGACACACTGGGGCAGAATGCTTGACACACTGGGGGCAATATGCTGGACACACGGGGGCAATATGCTGGACACACTGGGGCAATATGCTGGAGACATTGGGCCAGAATGCTGTACACACTCTGGCAGAATATTGGACACACTGGGGCAATATGCTGGACACACTCGGGGCAATATGCTGGACACACTGGGTGCAGAATGCTGGACACACTGGGTGCAGAATGCTGGACACACTGGGGCAGAATGCTGGACACACTGGGAGCTGAATGCTGGACACACTGGGGCAGAATGCTGGACACACTGGGGGCAATATGCTGGAGACATTGGGCCAGAATGCTGTACACACTCTGGCAGAATACTGGACACACTGGGGCAGAATGCTGGACACACTGGGGGCAGAATTCTGGACACACGGGGGGCAATATGCTGGACACACTGGGGGCAGAATGCTGGACACACTAGGGCAGAATGCTGGACACACTGAGGGCAATATGCTGGACACACTGGGGGCAATATGGTGGACACACTGGGGGCAATATGGTGGACACACTGGGGGCAGATTGCTGGACACACTGGGGGCAGATTTTTGGAGATGCTGGGGCAGAATTCTGGAGACACTGGGGGCAATATGCTGGAGACACTGGGGGGCAATATGCTGGAGACACTGGGGGCAGAATGCTGGACACACTAGGGCAGAATGCTGGACACACTGAGGGCAATATGCTGGACACACTGGGGGCAATATGGTGGACACACTGGGGGCAGATTGCTGGACACACTGGGGGCAGATTTTTGGAGACGCTGGGGCAGAATTCTGGAGACACTGGGGGCAATATGCTGGAGACACTGGGGGCAATATGCTGGAGACACTGGGGGGCAATATGCTGGAGACACTGGAGGCAATATGCTGGAGACACGGGGGCGATATGCTGGACACACTAGGGGCAAAATGCTGGACAAACTGGGGGCAGAATACTGGACTCACTGGGGGCAATATGCTGGATACACTGGGGGCACATTTCTGGACACACTGGGGGCAGATTGCTGGACTCACTGGGGGCAGAATGCTGGACAAACTGGGGCAGAATGCTGGACACACTGGGGGCATTATGCTGGACACACTGGGGCAATATGCTGGACACACTGGGGCAATATGTTGGACACACTGGGGGCAAAATGCTGGACAAACTGGGGGCAGAATGCTGGACACACTGGGGCAGAATGCTGAACACACTGGGGGCAATATGCTGGAGACACTGGGGCAATATACTGGAGACACTGGGGGCAGAATGCTGGACACACTGGGGGGCAGAATGCTGGACACACTGGGGGCAGAATGAGGGACACACTGGAGGCAATATGCTGGATACAATGGGGCAGATTGCTGGACACACTGGGGGCAATATGCTGGACACTGGGGGCAGGATGCTGGACACTGCGGGCAGAGATTCTGGATACTGGGGGCAGAATGCTGGACACACTGGGGGCAGGATTCTGGACACTGGGAGCAGGATGCTGGACACTGGGGGAAGAGATTCTAGATACTGGGGCAGAGATGCTGGACACACTGGGGCCAGGATGCTGGACACAATGGGGGCAGGATGCTGGACACAGATGGGGCAGGATTGGATACATGGGCAGAATGTAGAGACGGGGCATGATTGGAGACACAGGGCAGAATGAAAGACATGGTGCAGGATTGGAGACAGATCGTGCAGGATCATGGGGCAGAATGGATACAATGGAGACTGATTGGGCAGGATGGGGAGATCATATGGGGCTGGATTGGATACTCATGAGGGCAGGATGGGAGAACATATGGCTGGAGCCAGGAGTGAGATACACGGGGCCAGGATGGGGGATATTATTATTACCATAGGGGCTAATTAAGGGATATTATTACTGTAGTGATGTATTTATTTTATTTTTTGAGGACACAGTATTAAATGGGGGGGCAGTCCTGTTACTGTGTAGAGTGACACTATGTTGCCTCTTTTTCTTCATGTGGTGTAAGGTAGAAGTTGGGAAAAATTAAGTAATGTGTTCTGCAAGCGGAGCTCGAGATAACTGTGTTATTTCCTGCAGAGACGAGACCTGGCTGGATGAATTGATGGTGGTCTGTGCTGGATGAAAGATGAAGGACTTCACCTAGAGACATCACTGGTGAGTCAGTGTTGCCTATACACTGACACTATACACTGTATACTATATACAGAGGACATGTGTACAATGTCACCGGTGATCACTGTATTACCTCTACACAGACACTGCATACTAAGTACAGATCTCCTGTGAATACTGGCACTTATGGTGATAGTACGGTTTGTTTGTTTTTTTCTCCTAACTGAAGGGTAAATTGACTAGATCAATGGATGTTTGACAGGTTGTAGTTTCACACAGCAATTATTCTTCTGGAATAGTCTGGTTCAGGTATATGATGATCCCATCACATGACCCCATCGCATGACCCCGTCACATGACCGGGGGGCCCACAGTGTCTGAACAGCCCGGGGCCCTGGCTACCCTTAATCCACCCATTGCTTGTATTTCTGTACGGATTCTGTAATGGCATGTCAATGAAAGTTATCTGAATTAGCCAGCAATTTATAAGAAGTTTGTCTACTGATAACATGTTCTAAATCAGAGGTCCCCAACTCCAGTCCTCAAGGCCCACCAACATGTCATGTTTTCAGGATTTCCTTAGTTTTGCCCAGGTAATAATTGCATCACCTGTGCAATGCAAAGGAAATCCTGAAAACATGACCTGTTGGTGGGCCTTGAGGACTGGAGTTGGGGACCTCTGCGCTAAATGACAGATGGCAATCCACACCCTGGTCTCTAATATTAATCATGATCAAGGGCAGACTAATGTTGTATAGTTCTCTATACAGTATCTTCTTTTGATGACCCCTTCTTTATTTCTGTACAACATAGTGACCAAATAATGCAATCATACAGTGTACAAATACCAATAGTGTGGAGACCTTGATTAACAGCAACATGCAGTGCTCATAAAGCTAAAAGTGTTTCTCACAAAATTAGAATATCATCAAAAAGTTAATTTATTTCATTTCTTTAATACAAAATGTGAAACTCCTATATTATATAGTCATTAGAAACAGAGTGATCAATCAAGTGTTTATTTCTGTTAATGTTGATGATTATTAGAATGTTGATGATAGTTAAAATACTTTATAACATCAGCTTGAAAAATGATTTTAAATTCCGAAATGTTGGTCTACTGAAATGTATGTTCAGTAAATGCACTGAATACTTGGTTGGGGCTCATTTTGCATCAGTTAGTGCATCAATGTGGCGTGGCATGGAGGCGATCAGCCTGTGGCACTGCTGAGGTGCTATGGAAGCCCAGGTTGCTTTGATAGCAGCCTTCAGCTCATCTGTATTGTTGGGTCTGGTCTCTTTTATCTTCCTCTTAACAATACCCCATTGATTCTCTATGGGGATAAGGTCAGATGATTTTGCTGGCCAATTAAGCACAGTGATACTGTTGTTTTGAAACCCTGTATTAGTACTTTTTGCAGTGTGAACAGGTGCCAAGTCCAGCTGGAAAATGAAATTTCCATCTTCAAACAGCTTGTCTGCAAAGGGAGGCATGAAATGTTCTAAAATTTCCTGGTAGACAGCTGCGCTGACTTTGGTCTTGATGAAGCAGAGTGGACCTACACCAGCAGATGACATTGCTCCCCAAACGATCATTGATTGTGGAAACTTCACACTAGACCTCCAGCAGCTTGGATTGTGGTCTCTCCACTCTTCCTCCAGACTCTGGGACCTTGATTTACAAATAAAGTGTAAAATTTACTGTAATCTGAAAACAACAACTTGGACCACTGAGCAACAGTCCAGTTCTTTTTCTCCTTGGCCCAGGTAAGATGCTTCTGGCGATGTCTATTGGTCATGAGTGGCTTGACACAAAGAATACAACACTTGTAGCCCATGTCTTGGAAATGTCTGTGTGTGGTTGCTCTTGAAGCAATGATTCCAGCAGCAGTCCACTCCTTGTGAATCTCCCCCAAATGTTTGAATGGCCTTTTCTTAACAATCCTTTCAAGGCTGCAGTTATCCCGGTTGCTTGTGCACCTTTTTCTACCACACTTTTTCCTTCCACTCAACTTTCCATTAACTTACCTTCCTTGTGGAGTGTGTCAATGACTGCCTTCTGAACATCTATCAAGCCTTCAGTCTTACCCATGATTGTGGAGCCTACTAAAACAGACTAATGGGCCTTTTTTAATGCTTAGGAAGCCTTTGCATGTGTTTTTTGTTAATTATTCTAATTTACTGAGATAATTACTTTTGGGTCTTCATTGGCTGTAAGCCATAACCATCAACGTTAACAGAAATAAGCACTTGAAATAGATCACTCTGTTTGTAATGACTCTATATAATATGAGTTTTACTTTTTGTATTGAAGAACTGTAGTAGTAAGTAAATTAACTTTTTAAGGATATTCTAATTTTGTGAGAAGCATTTGTATATTCATAGGAGCACAAAGCAGACTTATCCACAAAAGATCAACTTCGAGTTTATTTTCTTAAAATTTGCAGGTCCTTGCAAAATTCTAATTGTTTGCGAGTCAGTTGGTGAGGATCGCAAAATTTAAAAAAATGGCCTACATCATTTTACACAATACTGTAGCATTAGAGAATGTTCTCTATGTATGTCAGCGCAGTCCTCTCCCTCTGAGTGTAAGCTCTTTTGGTCAGCCTAGTCTTCTCTCTTTCATAGAGTGTAAGCTATTTTGGTCAGCACAGTCCTTTCTCTTTTTCTCATAGAATGTAAGCTATTTTGGCTAGGTGTTGTGAATTCTGTTTTTGAACTCCCTCCTGTGGTCATGAATGGTACTTCGGCGAGTTCTGTCCATGGACTCCGTCTGGTGGCTGTGAGTGGAGCTGCTGCTTCTGAGGTTCCTTCCACAGGTGACGTAGTTTATTCTTTGGCTGGCTGTTCTATTTAACTCCACTCAGATCGTTACTCCATGCCAGCTGTCAATGTTCTTGTACTGGTTCAGTTCGCTCTTGGATCTTTCTGGTGACCTGTCTACTCCAGCAGAAGCTAAGTCCCTGCTAGTTAATTATTTGTTCATTGTTTCCTTGTCCAGTTGGCTATCATGATTTTGCCTTGCTAGCTGGAAGCTCTGGGATGCAGAGTGGCACCTCCGCACCGTGAGTCGGTGCGGAGGTCTTTTTGCACACTCTGCGTGGTCTTTTGTAGTTTTTTGTGCTGACCGCAAAGATACCTTTCCTATCCTCAGTCTGTTTAGTAAGTCTGGCCTCCCTTTGCTGAAACCTGTTTCATTTCTGTGTTTGTGACTTTCATCTTAACTCACAGTCAATATATGTAGGGGGCTGCCTTTTCCTTTGGGGAATTTCTCTGAGGCAAGGTAGGCTTTATTTTCTATCTTTAGGGCTAGTTAGCTCTTAGGCTGTGAAGAGGCATCTAGGTCGTGTTAGGTACGCTCCACGGCTATTTCTAGTTGTGTGATAGGATTAGGGGTTGCGGTCAGCAGAGCTCCCACATCCCAGAGCTTGTCCTGTGTGAGTTTAACTATCAGGTCGTTCCGGGTGCTCCTAACCACCAGGTCCATAACAGCTAGGGCAGTACTTTCTCTCGTAGAGTGCTAGCGCTTTTGGTCTGCACAGTCCTCTCTCTTTCCCTCTGTCTCTCTCTTGTAGAGTTTAAGCTCTTTTGGTCAGCATAGTCATCTTTCCATACAGTGTAAGCTCTTTTGGTCAGTGCAGTGCTCTCTCTCTTTCTCTCTGTCGCATGGACTTCCTGCGGTTTTTGTGTGGATTCCACCTGCGGTTTTACACCTGCGGATTCCTATTGAGGAGCTGGTGTAAACCGCTGCGGAATCCACACAAAGAATTGACATGCTGCTGAAAATACAATACAGCGTTTCCACGTGCTTTTTTCTGCAGCATGTGCGCTGCGGATTTGGTTTTCCATAGGTTTACATGGTACTGTCAACCACCTGGAAAACAGTTGCGAATCCACAGCGGCCAATACACTGTGGATTCGCAGCCAAATCCGCAACGTGTGCATATAGCCTAAGTTCTTTTGGTCAGTGCAGTACTCTAACCCCGCAAATCCAATTTTAAATGATCTCCTCATCTCTAATTAGGTTTCAAGATATAGACTTCATACACTAAGCAGAGCCTTGTAAAGGAGACTGTTCAATTACAAAGGTACAGTATGGACCTAAAGATGGAGGTTACATGGAGCCTTTATGCATTAGATCTAAGTACTAGAAAAATGTGGTTTCAACAAACTGCTAGTTTTAATAATGTTTAATTAGCAAATTAAAGTAGCTTTTAAAAAATGAACGGCATCAGAAACATAACATTATTACCTTTGAATGTACAATTTGTTTGCTCCTTTAAAGAAAACCTCAATACCTGTAAAACCCTTGTTTTGATTACAACCCTACAAAAGCCGTATAAATACTTTGAAATGTATTTGAAATTATGTATAAATTACAGACTTATTGTAGAGGCTGCGAAGCAGGAACACATAATCCACTTATAGATGTACGAATGTACCACATGCATTCTCAAGTAATGCTTTCTAGACTTTTTAAATGATGCTAAAGGTTGATCTGAGACCGTGGAAAGCACTCTAAGGTATTTTTAATTATTGGATTTAAATGTTGTTTGTTTTAAATCTTGTTTTCCAAACTCAGGTCTGAGCAATTAGAGTCTAAGCCTAACAATGAACATAAGCAATACAAATGTTATACAGTGACCTGCTCTGTAATTTTGTGTTCTCTCCACTGTGTAAAATAATGAACGTCTAAAATGTAATTGGAACAGATGGAGAGAAATGCAATTGCATAAACTAATGTTCGAAAGGAAAATTCTTGTGAATTGGCTTTTATGATGCAAAGTATCAAACTGAAAGGAAATGCAATATGTTTAGATGGGTTTTTGTTCTTTAGAATTCCACTTATCACATTTCTGAAACACTTAGGTTTTGACTAATAGTTGTTGCACAGACATCAAAATTGTAAATCTTCACTTTTCGAGGTTCCAAAACTTTATGATGAGGGATAGATTTACTTATTTGCCTTTACATTAGATGTAGACACATGGAGAAGGAGGACTAGCAGAAACTGATGAGATTGTGACATTTTGTGCACCGCAGATGAGCATCTTAAAGTCCTAATGCATGATTGAAAAGCGGAGTTAAAGATGTCCAACAATGTATCTACCTATTGAGTAAACATGGCATTCAATTGACTGATAGCAGTGAGACTGGCCCTGTCATAAGATACTGCTATCATCGCAAAGCACAAGTAAAAAGCATTGTTGCTGATTTATGGCAGGAAGTTTATGAGCTCACTTTGGATGGCTAAAGGTACCTTTACACTAAACGACTTACCAACGATCACGACCAGCGATATGACCTGGCCGTGATCGTTGGTAAGTCGTTGTGTGGTCGCTGGGGAGCTGTCACACAGACAGCTCTCCAGCGACCAACGATCAGGGGAAAGACTTCGACATCGTTGAAACTGTCTTCAACGATGCTGAAGTCCCCCTGCAGCACCCGGGTAACAAGGGTAAACATCGGGTTACTAAGTGCAGGGCCGCGCTTAGTAACCCGATATTTACCCTGGTTACCATTGTAAAAGTAAAAAAAAAAAAAAAACACTACATACTCACATTCTGATGTCTGTCACGTCCCCCGCCGGCGTCCACAGGGTTAAAACTGCTTTCGGCAGGAGCGCTGCTAATGCACGCGCTGCTGCCGAGATGCACTGACTGTGTCAGCGCCGGCAGTAACAGCGTGTGCTCTGCTTTACGGCCGGCGCTGACACAGTCAGTGCATCTCGGCAGCAGCGCGTGCATTAGCAGCGCTCCTGCCAAAAGCAGTTTTAACCCTTTGGACGCCGGGGGACGTGACAGACATCAGAATGTGAGTATGTACTGTTTTTTTTTTTAACTTTTACAATGGTAACCAGGGTAAATATCGGGTTACTAAGCGCGGCCCTGCGCTTAGTAACCCGATATTTACCCTGGTTACAAGTGAACACATCGCTGGATCGGCGTCACACACGCCGATCCAGCGATGACAGCGGGTAATCAGCGACCAAAAAATGGTCCTGATCATTCCCCAACGACCAACGGTCTCCCAGCAGGGGCCTGATCGTTGGTCGCTGTCACACATAACGAGATCGTTAGCGGGATCGTTGCTACGTCACCAAAGGCGTGACGTTGCAACGATATTGTGGCACCCCTAGGGGTATTTGCCACAAAAATAGTTACTGACACTAAATACAAGTACTAAGATAGCAAAACTGCACTACCACCTCCGGCCAGAAGGGGGAGCTCCAGAGACTCCCCTTGATCCATTCTGGTCTGAGAGAAAAACTGGCAGTTGGGCTAAGGAGCTGAAAGTGAGAGGTCATACAGCTGAATTTCTAACAGCCCTGTGACTGTTTCCAGGCCTAAATCACTGGCCTGAGGAGAAGAGGGACAGAGAAAAAGGACATTGTGAGAACCGGGTAGCATTAATCACTACCCAGAACAGGCGCAAAGACGGATACCGGATCCGTGGCTGTATTCATTATATATAATACAGCAACCGGAAAAACGTGAGGTGATATCAGATTCACTAGGGCCGGACGCAGCAACAGACACAGAGTTCAGCGGTACTCCTGGAGGGGGTAAGCCGATAAAAGGACTCGGGTTGCCCGTCGAACCAGTACCCGGAGGGGACAAATTGGGCCGGCAGCCAGTTCACATACAGCAGCAGGGCCACACAGAAACTGTGTACAATAAGAGGCGAAGACCCCGGCAGGGTCAAAGTAATTTAGAGTTCCCATACAGACTCCGGTGACAGGACTGGTTGTAAATCCCTTTATGTTGAAGTAAACTGGTTAAACGTTTCAGTGCCTCGGTCTTTCATTTGGACAATAGCCATCTATCCAGGATCAGGATCATCACCGCTGGGAGAACCTGCTGCTGATCAAGTAAGTGCCTGTTCCCTCATGATACCCCTTACACTGTGCATTGCCTGAGGCCACAGCACCGGGTCAAGCCACCCGTGACATCTCCCTCAAGAGACAGATCCCATTGGTCCGGTGCTGGGTACCCCGGTCTCCTGGGCGTCACAATATCGTTATGTGTGACGGTATTTTTAGATATAAGTCTCTTTCATAAGGACACAGTGACTGGATAAAGGTTCCCATACAAGGTTCTGCCAACAGCCTCATATGTATGGGAACACTGGCCGACTGATTGTTGGTGGACATGTCTCGCGCACATATTAAATTTTGGTCTATTGATCGTATTCTTATCCCAGAGAAAAGTCATTGGCCATCATGTCAGGCGGCGACTCTCTCATAGAGGACACAGTAGTGCTAAGCCGAACAAGCACTCCAGTGAATGAGATCCTTTCTGTGAGGTAAAACATTTGCTGCTTGCTTTTAAACACGTTTTACCTCATAGAAAGAATAAGCGGAGATCCCATGCTGTGATGTCTGCATACTTCCCCTGCCCAGGAGCTGTGGTATGATCAGTTCATACTCCTGTACAGTCAGACACAGCCATTACGCAGTACGGAGCAGGGGCACATTTATAAGACTATCTCAGCACAGGAACATTTTTT
Organism: Ranitomeya imitator; assembly: GCF_032444005.1. NCBI lineage: Eukaryota > Metazoa > Chordata > Amphibia > Anura > Dendrobatidae > Ranitomeya > Ranitomeya imitator. The sequence goes on along the minus strand of NC_091283.1, from coordinate 105,225,465 downwards.
CAACACGTCCAATTGGTAAACTTACTTTTATTCTAAGATCTATTAAATTACAATGTACTTTGCTCGTGAGACAACCTCTTTAAGCATTGGGCAATCTCTTGGTTTTATGCTTTTGTTTTTTTCGCTCCTTCTTCTAAAAGCTGTAACATTTTTCAGCTGACATAGCCATAGTTATCTCAGGCGGGGTCATAGTTGCCACTAGGCACTCGAGGATAGGTGCCTAAGGGTGCAAGGTTGCGGGGGGCACCATGAAGGAATATTTTTGTTTAATTTTTTTTAAATGTTGCTCTTTATCTTACTTCTGTTGGACTGTGGATGAAAACTGCAATCTTTTTTTTGGTTTTCTTTTTTAGAAGGGGGTATGCATGGGCAAAGGAGCACTGATCAGCTCCCTGCCCCATTGGAAAAAAGAAAAATCCTAGAGTTGAAGGACCTGTGATTGTCATGGGCATGTGACTTATGGGGAAAACATGCTTCAGATTACAAGTGATTAAGTGTTTCCCACGCAGGAAGAGGTACTGTTGACAGGTAATTAGGCAACAGGGGTACATATGGGATGCAGGGTAGATATGCTGGTGTAGGGTACATATGCATAGTGCATGCTATATGGGGGTGCAAGCTCCCATCTTTTTATGAATAGAAAGAGGGACAGGTCATGTGTACCGCACCCCTGGCCACACCCCAATCCATGCCCATTTACCATTTATTTCTCTCCTGGCAGGAGGAGTTGTCAGACGGGCGCTGACAGTGAGGGAAACTCAGCATACACCCGAGACTGCAGGGTGTAGACCCAAATCCAAGACTGTCCACTGTAACAGGGACAGTTGGGACAAGATATGAGCAGATGGATTCATGGGTCTCTGGTCCAGCATGCAGATCCATGCTACCTGGCAGCTTGATGGGAGGCAGCAAATCTCTAACCTTCTGGCGTCCCCAGAGCAGCTTTTGATTAGCCAGCGTCATCTGTGCATCCTGCCCATCTCTAGTTGGGACCTGTGGGATATTTTTTGTTCATATATTCACAACTTTCTCATCTTTATGCAGCATCACTATACAACAGCTGGCTTATGTTGTGTCTGTAAGGCAGTGTTCACACATTGCAGAATTACTATTTTTTTAATTTCATCAGATGTCTCCACCAAACTAAACAAGAAATTTAACGTGTTTTTGGTGCAGAAGTAAAGGCGCATTTTCAATTTGTGTTTTTTATAGTACAGTAATGCTTTGATTCTGCACTTTAAAAAAAAGTAACTGCAGTTTTTTTTACACAATTTTTTTTAGGCTCCAGATAGACAAGAGAGAAAAAAGCACCAAACCACACAGTTAAGTCACCTCTTTAGACCACAGGGGGCGCAGTTCTCATGAATAGAGCTGCTGCGAGCGCATCCTCAGTGACCGGCGGTGACATCATTGAGATTACTGCTGGTCAGTGAGGCTTGATTCCCAGCCGAGCTTGACTGCAGCGACCACGGTGAGATCCCCGCTAGCTCACGGTGCTTGACACCTGCTCACATTGCCAAAAGTACCAATATTTGGTTTAAAAACAGCAGTATCACTGTGCTTGATTGGCAGCAAACTCGCCTGACTGTAACCCCATAAAGAATCTATGGGATATTGTTAAGAGAAAGATGAGAGACACCAGACCCAACAGTGCAGACGAGTTGAAGGCTGCTATCAAAGCAACCTGGGCTTCAATAACGCATCAGCAGTGCCACAGGCTGTTCACCTCCATGCCACGCCGCATTGATGCAGTAATTGATGCCAAACGAGCCCCAACCAAATATTGAGTGCATTTATTGAACATACATTTCAGTAGGCCAACCTTTTGGATTTTTATATAATTTTTTAAGCTGGTGTTATAAAATATTCCAATTTACTGAGATAATGACTTTTGGGTTTTCATTGGCTGTAAGCCATACTCATCAACATTAACAGAAATCAACATTTGAAATACATCACTCTGTTTGTAATTACTCTATATAATTCATGAGTTTAACTTTTTGTATGAAAAACTGAAATGAACTAACTTTTTGATGATCTTCTAACTTTGTGAGAAGCACCTGTATATGTAAGTAAAATGATGCTTTTATAATTGGTCATTATTATTTTTACTAATTTTATAGAAGCAAAAAAATATATTTTTCTTCACCTCCATGTAAAGGGACCATAGAAATGCATTGTTATATATCCAATGTATCTCTAGGGATATGTATATTCTGCTTCTAGGTTCATTGCCTGCAATAGGGGTCAATATTACCAAATTCTGCAATGTGTATCATTATAAGCTGTGGCTCATTGGTAGAGAACATGGAGATATGAGTTTGAGTCCTGATCACTGGAGAATTGGCTAATATAAACAAAATATGCAATTCACTGTAGGTCGTCCCCAGCGGAGGATGTAGGTCGTCACCAGCTATGGTGGGATGTTAGACAGTCCTGCTGAATCTAGATCAGTTGAGACCTATGAAGCTATATGTGGGGTTGCAGGCTAAGTATGTGAGGTATGTGGCGGTATATATGGGGCTGCAGGTGAATCGGTATGTTAGAGTATATATGCGGGGGTGCAGACTATGTATGTGGGGGTACATATGGGGTTGCAGGCTAAATGTGGGTGCATGCTTTATATATGTGAGAGTACATATGGGGTTGCAGGCTATGTATGTGAGAGTAGATATGGGGTTACAGGCTACATGTGAGGGTACCTCGAGAAGAAATCTTGCATGTGTGCATTGCTGTTCTCTTCTTTCCTCCATAGTCTTGTGTCCTAGGCATCAAGTGTCTTCTGCATTTGGTGTTTCCAGTGTGATTAGATGCACGGGCCGGAGAACAGTGGAAATGGCACTTGATGTTTGGACAGAAGACTGTGGCGTAAAGAGGAAAACAGTAATGCACACATGCCAGGTTTCATCTCAAGTGACCGATGTCACAGGGACAGAGTGACGTGGGAGGTGAGTTTTATGGAGATGACGTTTGGATCAGAGTTATCTTTACCTTTAAGAGGTATAAAGTGATAAAGATGATTTATAAACAACAAGTCATCTAACCCATACACCAAGTTCTCCATGATAGAGCCGCTGTTTTGGGGTTCATGCAGATGAGCGTTTAAATCGTCCGTTTGCTGTCTGATTTGTGATCAGATTGCACATGGACACCGCATCGATCAATGTGATGCAATAGTGCTATTCAGATGAAGGATCATTTTTTGCGGTCTGACTGTCCATGAGAAAATAATTGCAGCATGCCCTACTTTCTACCGAGTCTCGGATGAGATTCACACATTGAAGTCTTTGGGTGCGAGAAAAAAATCTGATCCAACACGGAATATCCAAGTGGCATCCAATTTTTAAGAATAGATTTCTATTATAAATCTAGGAAACTGTATGTGATCATGGATGTGTTTTAAAGTAGTTGTATAAAAACTGATCGCACACGGACATAAAAAAACAGACACATGGATTAAAATCCGATGAAAATTAGAAAGAAATTGTCCAAATTTTCTGGATGAAACTCAGGTGATTTGTCATATACTTGTCAGCAGGCGCCATTAGACTGTCACCCGAACCCGGTGATACCAGTGAGTTTGACCGACATTAGTCTGTTGTGTATGCGGGACTTTAACTACTGCAAAAAATCTCCAATATTGCATTTTAGACGTAAAGCAACAGTGTGCTAAATATCCCCATGAATTTTAGGTGTAGTATAGACTTAAAGTAGATATGAGAAAAAAGGAGGAGAGACAGTCCTCTACTAAAAAGGTACAACTTTATTATAATATAAACAAGACACATATGAGATCAGAACCTGTTAGGAGTAATTACATAATAAATGTTGAATGATGAGGAGAAAAAATGACCATCACCCAGACGTGATAGAGACCAGTGCAGACCCAAATGTAAAAGGACAAGGGTAAACAAGCCACACAAACAGTCGCTGACTGTTTATCATTAATCCACTATGGGACTCAGAGGGTTGCAAGACCCCACTGAGAAGCAGCAGAGAACGGTTCGGTGGTAAGTTGCTAATAAGGTATAATCTGCATGTGTTTGCACAATGCACCCTCTGCAGACAATGACAGCGGTCAAAAAGAACCGCTGGAGGGGGTCACTGATGCAAGGTTCATGAATGCAATATCACAATAAAATCAAATTAACATTTACCCATTGTAGTAACAGCACGGGAGCACGGGTCAACCCCGATGTACGTTTCACAAACACACAAGTTTGCTTCCTCATGGGGGCGTGGCTAACAATAGCAGATTTGCCTCTAAATACCCTGATTCCCCAGTCACATGGTGGAATAGCACCAATCACGATAATCAGAGTCACTCATGCACCTTAAGGTGAACACTCTGTAACCCAGGCAACACAGACTCTGGAAGATGCAGTCACATGCGGCGGCCGGCGCCAAGCCACCGCACAGAACCGCCCGCATCGCTGCTGAGAGCCAGGGAAAAGTGAGCCAGGGACAGAATGAAAAAAATGGTAAGAGAGGGGAGTTAGATTTGCGCATGCGTGAATCCGACAGAGCGTGAAACACTGAAATGCACTAAGAGAAAAAAAAACACCCCATGACAATACAAAACGGCAGGGGAAGAAGTCGCAATACCCACTGATGACCAAAAGGAAGCCCCAATGGGTAAGTAGACTCCATGCCTGCCACAAAGTCCGCAAGGAAAAGATATCCATGCAATGTTGGTCACTATAACATGATAAAAATGCATATCACTCCAAACCATATAAAGAGGCGCTTATCAAATGTTATAAAGAGTTAATAGATAGTATATCAATTCTCTATATATTGGAATCATTATACACAAATTGATAAGACATGCAAAAGAGGAGGAGGGGCCAGAAAAAAAGGGGGAAAGGGATAAATTATCGCCAAGATATCTTGTTGGAAGAGACACGACACAGGACCATATTATACTTCATAACCATTACAGTCCATCAATAATCCATAAAAAGTCCATAAATAGAAGGTCCATGGTCCATAGACTTCCCATCCCACATACGGTGGATGCTCCCAATTTCACATGGATATCATGTGGCGCAAATCACTATAATAGAGATAAAAAAAAGTGAGACAATGGATAAAACAATACTTACAATTACAATAAAAGGCAGAAGCAGTAGGGACAGAGGAACCACAATATCACCATATCCTATAGAAAAGAGACAAATGCCAAGGACTCATTGAGGCCAAGTTTATTTTTGCTTAGATTACAGGTTGGATACCCTACTTGAGCACCATCCACAAGTTATTTTTTGTTGAGTGCCTTGTCGTTCTCTACTTATCAGTAGGGTGCATCACAACTTAGATTGCCTAGGTCAGAGTGAGCACCAAATATGAGCCTGATCTCAGGGCTTTTTTTGAGGGGTGGGGATGAGTAGTAGTTATGATTTCACCATTTAAATAACCATATAAGATACTGAAAAATGAGGAAAAAAATCCAAGCGCTGTGTAATGGTGGAAAAATGTAACTCCATGATTATTTTGGTGGTTTTGTTTTGTTTTTACGGCATTCATTGTGCAATTAAAATGACCTGACAACATAATATGCAGAATTATGACAGTACCAAACTTGTGTAGTCTGAGACCCATGACTTTTGTTTTTTTGAGAACTTGTTTTTTTCGTCTGGCTGATATTTTTATTGATACTATTTTGGGGCACATACATATTGATAATTTTTTAGTGCATTTATTCGGGGAATCGTGGTGGCCAAAAAACATCAATTCTGGCATTTCTCTTTTTTTATTCTATTTTGGCATTTTCTGTATGGGGTAAATATGTTTATAGTTTATTAGTCAAGGCCATTTCTCATCCATAGATATGAAATATGTATAAACAAAATATTTTTTACATTATGCAGTTTACAGTTGGGAAAAGGTGGTGATTAATATGTTTACATTTTGAAGGGGCGGTTATATTTTTATATCTATTTTACTTATTTTTAATCAGTTGAGCAATACCACACTCAAACACTCAAGTATTGCAGTGTATTGTGATATATACAATTTTCTATAAAGCCTGGCTGTGCTCCATTTGAGATCTAATTTGGCAAACATGGGGGTGTCTTCAGAAGACTGCCATGGCAACCAATGTGATCACGTGATGCCAATGGCTATTTGAGTGCTGACAGAAATCTTGAAAACTTTGAAATGCTGGTGTTATGTAGGAAAGCAGCATTTGTTTGGTTAAGCTGATGTAATCAGAGCTAGCTCCAATCACATCAGTTACTGCCAAGTGTTGGCTACTATGTAACATAGCTGATACCCGCATTACATGGAGCGGGCTCAGGTCCTGAACCTGCTATATACAGTGAGAGTGCACAGCTGCAGAACACATACAGTGACCATCACTAAGGGGGCAAAAAAGGTCAGAGAACTTACAAGCTGGTAACTCTCTGCTTCTAGGAAATGCACTAGGCTCGGCAGTCTTGAGTTCGCATCTTTTTCTGTTTTTGTGGATAGACCGTCCAGAATTTTCTTTTGTATATACAATAATATACGATTAAAGTTTACCTACCCATCCTATTCATAAGTTTCAAACGATATTCAATATATTTTCACATTTATTGTGTTCTCCATTCCGGAGGTTTTGTTCCTTACATGTTTTATATGTCAGTGAACATGTATAACCCTTTTGTTTCAGGGACTTGTTTCTTAAGGCTATAAATCCTTCAGTGAAGCATACCACTGTAATTCTGTATTTTCAGAATTTCTGAACCCTGTGTACAATCTCCCCATACAATTGCACATTTTTCAAATCTTACGTATATTTGTATCTTAAGTTTGTTCTCATGGATGTATGTATTGCCCTAAAGCAAATGCTTTACAGTGGTCTTAATCCTATTTTCACAGTGTCCTTTGGCAATTTAGTTAGCTTTGTAACAATTGTCATCTCAATTTGCATTATATTTTGATTTTTTTTAATTCCTTCTCTTGCTATTGCTTTAAACCTGGGGTAATTGAGTGAACTTCAAAGGACAAAAGGGTCTGCATCAAGAACATTTAATTCTGAACTGGCACTAACTCTGTTCTCAAGAAATTTCAATATCCTGTCCTGAACTAAACTTTTACCCTTTTACCAGGTCAAGTGCATTGACCCCAATCAGTATACATATGGAGCAACTAAGAAGATAGATAGATTAGATAAATAATTTTGAATGTTTAAGCAACTCCCTTACAATATTGCAATACATTGTATTTAAATACATTGTTTCCGATGAAGATGCTATGTACTGTATATAATAATAATGTAATGTATATTTGTTGATTTCCCTATTATTTTCCCTTCCCTTCAATTTTTCCCCATTATTAAAATTTGTTTCTTTTCCTTCCCGCCTACAATTCCTGTTAACCGTTTTCCTTTCCCCGACTTTAGTCTTATAGTTTAGAAGTTTCTTTTTGTCTGTTCCTTGTAAAATTTTAAACCCTATAAAAATACTGGAATTTTTTATTTAATTTTTATTTAAATGCATTCCTTATTTAATTTTTATGGCTATAATCCATTTCCCACTCTGCTGTCATGCTGTCATTTAACATTTCTTGTCTTCTTCTTCTTGTAAATGATTCATCTCAGTGAAGAAGACAAGTAATTATTCTTGGTATTCTTCTTATTCTTGGTAAACTTGTTTGTCTGTTATATTTTTCATTTTATTTAATCTTAACTCGGTGTCCTCTTCAAGTCTCTTAATCTATTCTTGACTCAGTAGGTAGATTATCTAAAAGGGACCACATGGAAGAATTATGTGATCTGATCATGTGCCAAGCAGACTCTTAAAAGTAATAATAGTACTCCCCCAATCAAGCTTGTCACTGATGGTTGAATAAGTCGATACTTAAAATCCTATTCACAGCATTTATTTATTTATTATTGCTTATATAGTGCCATCATATTCCACAGCGCTTAACAAGCATCATCATTATTGTCCCCATTGGGGCTCGCAATTTAAATTCGCTATCAGTATGTGTTTGGAGTGTGGGAGGAAGCAGGAGAACCTGGACGAAACCCACGCAAACATGGGGAGAACATAAAACTCCTTGGAGATGTTGTTCTTGGTGGGATTTGAATACAAGACTCCTGTTAGGGCTAGCGGAACGCACCAAATAATAAGATAGGTAGAATAAGGTGCGTTTGCAGCCCGGGGTCCACCGTGCAGAGATGGAACCTGCTGCCAAGTATTGACGGACTATATGGCGGTGCAATGTGAATACACACGGGTTAACTTCACCCTGTGTGAAGGAAGCAAACCCTGTTAAGTCACGGGGCTGCGGTACCGCACACAAGAGCACAAGCAAGGAGTCTCCGAGCTCAGTCCTAAGACTTGGGATCTGAGTCTGTGTAGACCACTTGCGGTCGACACCGCAACTGAGGTGTCAGCGTAACCAAAATAATAACAAAGGAATGCACGAGAGTGCGTGCGGTGTCGCACTGGCAGACACCACTAACCACCCAGGCTTGGGTCAGGAAAGCGCTGTGAAAGCGCACGGTGCCGCACTGGCGGACACAGCAACCAGACGCTGTATTAGTGTGTAACGTGCTGTAGGATAAGTCGGGCGCTAGATAGCAATCATACACCTTCCGCGAACAGTCATCCAATAGGGAGGGTTATTTAAAGAGCGACTTTCACTCACAACACACACACACGTTTACAAATGTACACTAGCGCATGGCCGTGCGGCCATGCGAGCCTTAAATAGCTGCAGCACGTATAGGACCTTTCAAAGAAGGACCAATGGAATTGCTGCAGTACCTGAGCATGTGACCCTAGATCTCCACTGAGAGATCTTGCCCTGGGCATGCTCAGTGTGTAAAGCAGAACTTAGTCCTAGTATCTACAGGACCTTCCGTGAGAAGGACCAATGGAAGTCGCTGCAGTACCTGAGCATGTGACCCTAGATCTCCACTGAGAGATCTTGCCCTGGGCATGCTCAGTGTGTGCAAAGTAGGACTTAGTCTCAGAAGCGTCTGCTCGCTGCTGCCCAGCACTGGCTTCAATGGCAGAAGCAGGAAAAGCAGCAGCAACCCTATGCACAGAGTGAGACTGAGCAAGACGCTGGGACCGACGTCTCTGCTGAGCAGACTCCACTGCGGCTGGAGAAGAATGGGAGACCGCAGCAGAGATGGTTCAAGATTCCCCCTGTGCAGAGGCGGGAACTCGACACCTAACAGACTCCAGTGCTGAAAAAGCAACAGTGTTAATCACTGAGCCACAGTGCCAACCCTTGAGGTTGAGGATTTAAGATGAAATATTTAAATTACCGTATTTTTCGGACTATAAGACGCACCGGACTATAAGGCGCACCCAGGTTTTAGAGGTGGAAAAAAATATTTGAAGCAAAAAAATGTGGTAAAATATTTAATAACATACTATTATATATAACACCACATATAATAGTATGTTATTATGTTGGAAGCTGCGGGACCAGTGTGGTGTCTGTACAGTACTATATGAAGATGCTGGAGGGTGAGTATAAGAATGGGGGCACAGGGCTTATATTTAAAGCACCTCTCCAGCACTGCAAAATAACACTGGAGTGCTGCTTTAAAATCCAATGGGAGAACTATAACTCCCAGCATGTCCTGCAGATCCTATGACATGCTGGGAGTTATAGTTCACTAAAGAAGTGGCAGAGTGCTTTATTGTGTTTTGGAAAGACTAACCTCTTAATTGTGGCAGCCAGCCACACTGTGGTGAGGTAAAAGCATCCCATGACTGCACACAGAGCCCTCCCTCTTGTTGCCTTTCCACAGCACAGGTAATGGAAGCCAGCAGATTCTAGTGTTGGAGTCTGAAGGACCAGTGATGATGTCAAGAAGAGGGAGGGCTCTGTGCTGCCATGTGATGCTCCAGCCCGCCCACTTCTGACATCATCACAGGACCTCCTTGTGCACACTGCACAGCACTCAGCTCCAGCCCAGGAAGGTACAGCGATCTCCTCTCCCCCAGACCCTGCTGCTGCCGCCTCCTCTCCCCCAGACACACGGATCTCCCCAGCTGCTGCAGGAATCAGCGCTGGGGAAGCCATGTGTGTCCCTGCTTAAGTGCAGTATTCATTTGCCTCTCCCAGCTCACCTCAGCTGATAGGTGGGAAGGGAGTAGCCAATGAATATTCACTGCACTTAATCATCGGGACCACATGGTTTCCCCAGCACTGATTCTAGGCAGCAGGGACATCCTGAAGTGGGATAACAGTGCGATCCCACTCACTGCTGCCCCCCTCCCCACATGCTACATCCGTACCATAAGATGCACCCACACTTTCCTCCCAAATTTGGAGGAAAAAAAGTGCGTCTTATGGTCAGAAAAATACGGTAACCCCTTTACCCACCAAGACTGTTTGCACGTTAATGACCAGGCCAATTTTTACAATTGTGACCAGAGTCACTTTATGAGCTAATAATTCTGGAAAGCTTCTACAGATCCCATGGGTTCTGAACTTATTTTTTCACGACATATTGTACTTCATTACAGTGGTTAAATGTCTTTGATATGACTTGTGTTTATAAGTGAAAACTAATAACATTTTGCAATTTTCAAACTTTTATTTTTTATGCCCTTAAATCAGAGTTATATCACACAAAATAGTTAATAACATTTGCCACTTGTCTACTTTACATCAGCACATTTTTTGGAACATAATTTTTTTTTCGCTGAGAAGTTATACAGGATTAAAGATGGTCAGCAATTACTCATTTTTCCAACAAAATTTACAAAACCATTTTTTGGGGAATACAGAACATGTGAATTAATTTGAGGGGCCTACAACCCCTGGAAAAAATTATGGAATCACCGGCCTTGGAGGATGTTCATTCAGTTGTTTAATTTTGTAGAAAAAAGCAGATGACAGACATGGCACAAAACTGAAGTCATTTCAAATGGCAACTTTCTGGCTTTAAAAAACACTAAAAGAAATCAAGAACAAAAAATGTGGTAGTCAGTAATGGTTACTTTTTTGAACCTAGCATAGGGGAAAAAGCTATGGAATCGATCAATTCTGAGGAAAATATTATGCAATCATGACAAACAAACAAAAAAACACTCCAAAACATCACTAGTATTTTGTTGCACCACCTCTGGCTTTTATAACAGCTTGCAGTCTCTGAGGCATGGACTTAATGAGTGTCACACAGTACTCTTCATCAATCTGGCTCCAACTTTCTCTGATTGCTGTTGCCAGATCACCATTGCAGGTTGGAGTCTTGTCATGGACTATTTTCTTAAACTTCCACCAAAGATTTTCAATTGGATTGAGATCCGGACTATTTGCAGGCCATGACATGGACCTTATGTGTCTTTTTTCAAGGAATATTTTCACAGTTTTTGCTCTATGTCAGGATGCATTATCATCTTGAAAAATGATTTTATTATCCCCAAACATCCTTTCAGTTGATTGGATAAGAAAAGTGTCCAAAATATCAACATAATCTTGTGCTTTTATTGAAGATGTAATGACAGCCATCTCCCCCAGTGCCTTTACTTGACATTCAGCCCCATATCATCAATGACTGTGGAAATTTGCATGTTCTCTTCAGGCAGTCATCTTTATAAATCTCATTGGAACGGCACCAAACAAAAGTTCCAGCATCATTACCTTGCCCAATGCAGATTCATGATTCATCACTGAATATGACTTTTATCAAGTCATCCACAGTCCACAATTGCTTTTCCTTAGCCCATTGTAACCTTGTTTTACTGTTTAGGTGGTAATGATGGCTTTTGTTTAGCTTTTCTGTATGTAAATCCCATTTCCTTTAGGTGGCTTCTTACAGTTCGTTGACTCCAGTTTCCACCCATTCGTTCCTCATTTGTTTTGTTGTGCATTTCTTGTTTTGGAGACATATTGCTTTAAGTTTCCAGTCTTGACGCTTTGATGTTTTCCTTGGTCTACCAGTATTTTTGCCTTTAACAACCTTCCCATGTTGTTTGATAATCCGCTCCTTTGTTTCAATTATCTCTCCTGTTGGAGCCATGATTCATGTAAGTCCACTTGGTGCAACAGCTCTCCAAGGTGTGATCA